>NC_133159.1:177037586-177668740 GCF_040802235.1 Manis javanica | reverse complement strand
AAGATGTCTGGTATTTTGCAAATAGATATAAAGAGAAATAGAATGATATTTTCAGACAAATAAGCAATTGGTAAAGAAATGATAGAATTTATGATACCATTTTAAAAGAGCCAAGTTTTAGGGCCCATTTTTCTTAGGGTTTCCCTAGCCCTACCCTTAGCATAGTAGACCATCTTGACCTATTTTTCTGTCCTTGTACTTCCTGAAGGAAAAACCCTTATTTGTACCGTTGCCACTCTGTAGTTTTCTTGTTTGTGGGGTTCGTGTCCTCTTTCAAGAGGCAGATTAACAAAATGTTTTTTGGAACAAGACAGGCCTGAATTTGAATTGAATTGCCATTTCACTTTTTATTAACTGTGTGTGGTAGAGACACTTAATGTCTTTGTGCCCTGGTTTGTTCATGTGAAATAAAAATAGCCACTCTGGGAAGGGTTGCCCTTAATATACATACAGAAGTCACATATCAAGTACACAAATACACTGTGCCTTTTATAAGTTCTAACTGTAAGTAAAAGAGGAGCTAGCATTAGGGCTGTGGCCCAGCACTTTGGAGTTTATGAGGGATTTGTATGAGGCCCAGAGGTCTGAAGGCTCCAGCGCAAGGTTAGAGGGGGAGGAGCAGCACTTTTCTCTACACTGTACCTTCCTTCGTGTCACATGGCTGATGGGCCATGCACCTGGTAAAGGCTGTAATTTGCTGTTCTGTGTGAATTCACGCTCAGTTTGACTTAAATTACATGGGTATTGGCAATTACACTTGTGTGGTTTCTTAGGGATAGTTCCATGGAAGCCTTCTAAAACAGGACAATTACGTAGCCTTAATTTGTGACTTAATTTACTAGGTTTTATAATAGGAAAATGGATTGGAATATCTCCTAAAATCCCATCTGGTCCTTTGGTTTTTATGTGTGAAAGGCTTATAATTATCAGGAATTGTTCCAAACGTATATAAAAAACTGACCCCTGTTGTCCAAAATTCTCTAAGATTGTGTGTGGGGGGGATGTCATGCACGCATACACACGGGGGTAGAGCACATACATACTAAGTGGTTACAGTCTGTCGAACCTATTTTTAGATTTAAGCTATTGAAGCATTTGCTTATGATTAAAAAAACGACTTAAAAATTCATTATATAATTACATTTCATCATTTACATTTGGGTGATAGTTTATCATTTCTTTCAAGAGAAAAAGAACTAGGATATGTATATAGCATGCTGTTTCTCCAACAGAGTTATTTCTTTGCAAGACAGATCAAGCTGCCACATGCTAACTGAATGCACTTGAAGATACCAAGATTAATAGATGAGGTTGTTCACCTCAAGTAGCTCCGTCTAGTAGAGGAGACAAATAATCACAATTGCTCGAACAGGTGTGATGATAGAACTGTGATGGCAATACAAAGTGCAGTGCCAGCAGAGGAAGTGATCCTTAAGTAAGGTTTTGATTTGGCCATTTTAGGCAGAGGAAAGAGCATATACCAATCTGAAAATCACAAAACATCTTTGCAGTTAGGAAGCTACTTGTAGTAGCTTTAATATTGTTGGAAGTTGGAGTTAAAGGCAGGAAGTTAAGAGGAAGGTAAGACCTGGAGAGTTAGGTGAGGGTGAGATAATGGTGAGCTTTGTGTCTGGTGCTGTGCACTTCACACCTGTCTGAAAATACAAGACCTGTACCAAGTGATAGGTGGCGTTTGCTGTGTTAGTCAGAGGTGAGCTCTCTGAAATTGATTTTCTCTGTCCTTTCACTTCAGTTAGTTATTAGATGCACTGCTCACACAGGTAAGTACAGAGGAAGAAAAATAGCTTCCATAAGTAAGTACTTCAATTAAAAATGTGGCCATAAGGCCTGTTACAATGAATTGATTCCAAATTGCATTTAACCTAGATTGTTAGGGGAAAAATCTGTACACTTCACATTTTGGTTAAAGTTCTAAAGATCCTAGTGCATTTTAATAAATATCTCCTACATTGTGGGTGGTTTTTTGTAGCTTTTTAATCCCAGTTTAGGTTGCATGATAGCCTCTCTCCCTTGTTCATCTCCCTTGTTCATCATGTACTCATTCCCCATTCCCTTCCAGTGTTTGTTGAGTGTCTAGTACAAAATACAGAGAACAGTAAAACAGGATCTGTAATTTCGAAGGAAGGGCATAGTATCATGAGAGAATGTCTCATCCACAGAGATAGACTGTCATCGAGCATAATAGACTATACCACTCCTGCTAAACTGTCGCAAAAATGGTGGCATGGAAATGATATTCAGCAACTCTTCCTAAAGGTGCCTGGAGTTAGAGTCCTGTTCACTCACTCTGAAGCAGTCCTTCTGTTGTCAAGCCTTCCCTACTTCCAGTGGAGTTCCTAGTCTTGAAATTGCCTCAGTTCTACAATTTTCACCACCAAGGAGCACCAGATGTTAGAGGAATGAGAAACCATTGAAGGATTTTAAGCAGAATGGTGGTCTGTTTTTTTTTTTTTTAATAAACTTTATTTTTCAGAACAGTTTTAGATTTAAAGAAAAGTTGTACATATATACCCCACACCAAGTTTCCCATTATTAACATCTTACATTAGTATATATATTTTACAATTAGTGAACCACTGTTGATACATAGTTATTAATTAAAGCCCATACTTTCACATTTCCTTAGTTTTCCCTGATGTCCTTTTAATATTCCAGGTCCCATGTGAGATACCACACCACATTTAGTTGTCTTGCTTACTTAGCTCCTTTCTGGCTGTGACGGATCTGATTTCCATTTTAATGATGTGGGTTTGGAGGATTGTGAACATTCTGGCAGGGACATAGTGAAAGCTGTGAAACCCATTAGGAAGGCACTGTGTGATAATCCAAGCCAGAGATGATGTCTGCTTGGACCTACAGTGTTAACAGTAGAAGTGGAGAGAGGTGTTCTGCTCTGAGCTCTATAAAAACCAGAGACTAGATGAGAAAAGTAAGGGGATGAGTGCAGATAGAGAAGAAAACAGGTTTAGGGTTGTAGCCTTTGGGTCACGTTAACATTTAAAAGTTAATGAGATAAAGTGAGATTAGCAAAGGAGACCAAATGAGTGGCCAGTTAGGTAAGAAGAAAACTTAGGAAGTGTTGTAGAGGCTAAGAAAGTGTTTCAGGGTGAAGGAAGTGATCACCTCTGCTATGTGCTGCTGGAAGCCAAGGTCCAGGGCAGGGACTTGACGTCTGGTTGTAACAGCAGGAGATGACTTGTGATCTTTGTGAGTAGTTTTAGTGAAGTGGTGAGAGCAGGTGCATGCTGAGTGGGTTCAGGGAGAATGGTAGACACAAGGAAGGGGGCATGAAGAAACTTGTTGGGGGATGGCAGTGGTTATGCAGCCTATACACCAAAAGAAAACACTGTAAACTGGATTTATGGTTAGCACTGTGTATGCTGAGGTGTCCAGGAGAAAGTGTGCTGGTGTCTGCAACTTTGAAATACATCAGAAACAAGCTGGATTGGTAGAAGGATAGATAATGAATGTATAGATACGTGATAAAGGACATAGTTAATAGTATAATTTAAGTGGTGGGTAGATGTGCATTTGTTGTAAAATTCTTTTAACTTTGCTCCATGTTTGAAAACTTTCATAGTAAGATATTGGTGGGAGAGAAAAAAATTAGAGATGGGAAATAAGACAGTTACAGGAGTTTTATTGTTAAGGGAAGGAAAGATATGAGGTGGTAGAATCAGTACAACTGTTTTCCCCCCAGTCACAAAGATGGTAGAAGTTGATGGCATTTTTGTTTACTGGCAGAGATCCTGTAGAGATAGAAAATAATTGATGCAGGAGAAAAATAGGAAGATTACTGGATTGATGTCCTTAAGCAGGCACAAATTGGTGGAACATAGCATGGAAGTAGAATCTTGTTCTGTTGGGAGCATGGGTAAAATAATAGAAGGCAGAGGATGAGGATATAGGAGTACAAGTAGTTACATACATATGGTGGGTGCTTTTTTTTTTTTATCAAGCTATCATTGATAGACAATCTGACGAAGGTTTCACATAAGCAAATTGTGGTTACTACGTTCACCCATATTATCAAGCCCCACCCCCACCCCATTGCATAGTAAAATGCTATGGAGTCACTACACATCTTCTCTGTGCTGTACTGCCTTCTCCATGACATAGTGGGTGCTTTTTAAGAGCTCTTCTGGTTGCTTTGTGTTCAGTGAAAAGATTTTCTGGGAAAGAACGTGGAGGAGTTGTTGAGGCTTAAGGAGATAGGAAAGGTATGAGGTAGTCATGTGAAGGAGAGAGTCCATGTACTAGGAAGATACCGTGAGGGCCCTCTGAGGTCTTTCATAAGGTCTAATGACTGACCAATATTGAATGTTTCAGAAAGAGAAAAGTGCAAATGGAAAGATACTCTTGAGTTTTTTAAAAAGAAAGAAAGAAATAACTTTTCATAGCTGATGGCTGTGAAGTTTTTGATAAGGGCTCAGCTGGTACCCAACATAATGAGCAAAAACAGATACATACTCAGGTAACATTGTGAAGTTTCAAAATGACAAGAAAAGGGTCTAAAAAGGATCTAGAAAAAAGAAACAAGTCTTTTTTAAGGAAATCAGAGTTCCAATAAACTCTGCACAAAAACTAAATACCAGAAAACAAGTCTTCAGATGTTGAGGGAAAATACTGTCCAGCCTAGAGTTCTGTTGAACCCTGTACCTCATTGAACTAGCATTCAGATATAAGCACAGAATCGGTATTTTCAGACATGCCAGGACTCAAAATGTTTGCTTCCTAAGCACCCTTTCTTGAGAAAGTACTTCATCATGTGCCACAGCAAAAACCAAGAATGAGGAAGACACAAAATCTAGCAATCAGTGTATCTACCTGTGGAGAATATTGGAGGGAAATCCCAGAATGGTTGACCTATTGAAAAGGGAAATGGGTATTCCCATTTTATACCATTCTTGAAAAGTTGTAATAACTTAAAAAATCTAATAAAGCCAGGAAAAAAATTGCTTTAAGGCTATTAGAACTCTAGGAAAAGCAGAAGGGCATCCAGTAGAGGAACTGTAGCTTTTCTACCCACTTAGCTTTTTCTCCCAGAGCTGCAAACTGTGACCTTGACAATGAAAAGTCAACTATAGCAAATGGGATTTGGGTTCTAGTCAGTTCAGATTTGATAGCTTGATCATGATAGGTCTGTTCATGTAGCCATTCATGACATGAAAACCCTTTACCATCTGGGCTGGGGATTATAAAAGCCTATATGATACCACTCTGGCTACAAACAGTAGTCATACCTTAGTTGATCATAATGTCTGATCATTTGGGGGAAACTCCTACTTACTGTGGGCAGGAGAGTGCCTGTTTCCTGCTTGCATTTATGGGCAATGAATACACTGCACTGGTGGTTCTGTGGCTGACCCAGAATCATGGGATGTTACACAAGTTTCCCACTTGAAATGCTTCATGAAATCAGGAATGCGGGTCTGACAAACCTGTTGTTTGCATTAATACATCCTATTATTTAGTTGTCTTAATGTCTCTGTTCTCTGCAGGTTGTGACGTTTCTGTGGGATGAAAGTGCAGATTTCCCACATGGAACAGTGTGTAGGTGCTTAGAGATAAAACTAATAGGTGGAGCAAGGCTGGGCTTGTCTCCTTTTGATAGTAGGAGGTTGTTCTCATTTGCCAGCCCCCAGCTCTCCCAGCCAGCCTGCTCCTTCTGAGCTGTGCAGCTGCCTGAAGGAAGCCGTGAAAGATACTTAATTACTAGAGAGGCCTCTCTTCCAACAGTAAAAGTAGGGGTAGTTAATTTAGCCTGTCAGCCAGAGAGCTATATTTGTCCCCAGTTCTGTTAGAGAGGTACTTAGAAAAAGTTGTCATGTCCTGAACTCAAATGTCCATTTTCTTAATGAAATTGTCCGTATTTGTGGTCTTGTAAGACTCCTAATGTCAGTTTTTTGAAAGTAGAGAAAGCTTAATATGTAAGTAAGTATGTGTCAGGGGTATACTAGTTAAAGTGGAATGTTTTCATAGATTCTAAAGTTTGTCTGCACTTGTATTTATTTGAATTGGTTGTATGAAAAAGTAATGTCCATTTTATGTAGCTATTTTTAATTCTATAGCAATTCAAAAATCACCAGTGTAAAATAGGATCATTCTCACAACTGAGGAATTATTCCTACACATTTTCTTTTTCTTTTTATTTATGGTGGAAAATACTTCAGCTTTCTCTAACTTATAAATTGTGTCACCTTACGGTATGAAATTTGATATCTCACCCTGTACTGAATGAATTCCCTGTTCCTTGCAAACACAGAGGGATCTTAAAGAATAAAGGGGTAAATTTGGATTCTTGGTGTGTATGGTTTTTTAGTTGTTCATTTTAGAGTCTTTTAAAAAAAATCAGAATCCCCCTACCCTAGTCTAAATGTCTGTCTCCTCTTGCCTGGCTTAACTAATGGGTCTCCTGGTGCCACTTGTTACGCCTCAGGTCTTCACACCACACAAAAGCCAGAGTCGTCATATTAAAGGGCACATTCAGCCCATGGTTTCCCAGAATCTATATTCTACCCTTCAAAACCTTGCACAGTCTGGTCAGATACCTCTGGTCTCCAAGCTTCACTTGTTACATAACTCCCTTGGATTCTGCAGTTCAGTTCTAGAGTATGCTAAATCCCTTCCCACCCAGAGTCATCTTCTCATGCTTTTCCTTCTGCTTGGAATATTTCTCCTGTCCTCATTCATGTCCTGCATTCCCAGCCCCAAGCCCAACTAAGATCTACTCATGTAGAGTTTCAGTTGAAATGTTACTGCCCTGGTGAGCTTTCCTTAACACCCATCTGTGCACACAGTTAGATAGGTTTCCCTAATGTGTGCTCTTCTAGAAAGCACCCTGAACTTTTCATCATATAACTTACCATACCTGAAATTTTAATTACCTTGCCTTCCCAGTATTGGCTCCTTGCAAGTAAGGATCATTCCTTTGTCATCGTATCCCCAGGATGTAGCATGAGCTCTGATTGATTCAAAATAGGCACTCACTGCAAACTACCCTACTTCCTGAGTCTTAATATATATCTTTGATGATTTGATTAGAACAGAACAGAGTCCTAGGAATGGCATTACTGGGTGGGGAAAAATGAAAATTCAGATAATCGATACATATGGCCAAATTGTTTCACACACACACACCTTTTTATACTACAGACAGACAGACACACACACACACACACATCTTTTTATACTTCAGCCCACCATCACTGAGTATTAATCTGTTTTCCTCTTTGCCATTGTGATCTAAAAAGAAGAGAGGAGTGGAGGTCTAGCAAATGTGTGAGTGATAGAAACAGACGACTGGAACAGGCTCCTTGGCCTGATTCTCATAGCATGCCTACGTGAAATCTGTTCCTGAAGATTTCTGGCTCAGGCTCTCCAGCCTTCCTGGTGGCAGTCGAGCAGAGTGGGGAAGGCAGTGGGAAGGGTGGCTTGTGCTACCTGCAGGAAGTTCCTGTACCTGTAGTGTTCCTGCAGCAGAGTAGCATCACCAGAGTGGTTACCTGTAAGGGGTGACTCTGCCTGATCGAGCCACCTCCAGCTGTCCACAGTGTCTGTAATTACCCTTTGTTATTTAAACATGGACAGGTCCATCACGGCACGGCAGTGTGCAGCCTGGCAAAGGATGGCAAGCAAAGGGTGATTAAACAGCAGTGGCTTCCTGTGTTATTGAGTCCCAGTTAAACTAAGAGGGGAAGACCACTTGGCTTTCCATACCCTCTAATGGGCTCTTGAGTTGTTCTACATTCAGGTTCTTGCTCTATTCCTGGACTAGTTCAAGCTTCCCTTTCTCTAGTTCCTCCAGACATGAATTGAATTTTCTACATCAGCCATGCAACTAGTTTGGAAACATGTAGATGTGGATTTTATATTCAGCTCAAAACCAGCAGTTCCCCTTATCATGCTTTTCATTTATTCCCTCATTATTTACATACACAGCTCCCTTAGCTCCTACACAGTTCTGAGGGCAGGGACCATGTCTTCTTTCTTTATCCCCACTGCAGCTTCCTACCTAGCACAATGTTTTCAGTGAAGTGGACACTTACACATTAACTAAAGTGCAATTCAGAGAGGACAACTGCTGTAAATCATTAAGACAGTCTAGAAATGACCAGATTTCAGATCCCAGACTTTGATGCCACCACTCCCTTTCTCAGCTCCCTATAACTATTTTGACAGTAAACAGAATTATTTGGCTGCTTAAGGATGGGTGGTGGACCTCATAAAGCAAGTCTCTTTCATCATCATCTTCTCCCAGTTGGTTGGTAGAATTTAGATACTTCTTGCATCCTCTGCCCTGTAACAAGTGTCACATCAAATAAAGACCTGTCTCCTTAGTCATTCCAAAGGATTGTAGGTGCAACTGATTTTGAGTGTAATTTCAGTCAGGGCCCTGGTAGGAAACATGTGACACACTTTAATCAGCTAATTTGAGGAGACCTAAAGAATGAGACTGTTTGCAGGGTGTGGGCAGGGCTGTTCTGGACACCACATGGGCTGGCGCATTGCCTAAAACTAGGAACTGGTTACCATCCAAGACCTGAAGAAGTGGGGCTAAGGGGAGCTCCCAAGCTGGAGAAGGAGAGGACTGTGTCAGGAGGGCTGAGACTGTCATTGAAGGTCTAAGACTGTCCTCAACAACCCCCAGAAGGGGAACCTTGTCCTGCTGCTCTCCCATTTGTGGAGACCCCTGGAAACCAAAGAGCCTGTAAATGAGTCTCTTGATGTGACCTGTGCATACCCAGAGCTCAAGAAGACAGAGGGTCAACCGCATCTGGAGAGGCAGGTGGAAATACCAGCTCAGGGATACCATCTACCTTTTACAATTACCCTTTTTACTCACAATGGCTTTAAAAGAGAGAAAGTTGCCTAGCAGGTCTGTATAGCCATTTTTCTAAAATGGCTTTTCAGAAAAAATTGGCCAAGAGGGACATCACTGAGCCATATCTAATTCTCAGGTCCATTTGATGCTACCAAGAAATATCTTGAATCTGTCTCCTTCCCTCTCTGTACTGCCCAGCGCCAGTCCAAGCACTGTCATCTTCCGCCTGTGGTTGTAGTGGTCCCCACCTGGGCTTCCCCAGCTTTGTTCTCACCTTGCCACCAACACAATGTTTGAAAAATGCAAACCAGAATGTCACTCTTCAGTGACGTCTGCTGGTTGTCCTAAGTGTACCAATTTTAACTCACTGGTTTGCACACTAGAGCCTTCTGCCTAGAACCACAGGAGATCCTTTGGGTCTTCCCTCTAATGTCATTGTCTGGCCACATCGCTTTAAATCCCTGGCTAGATTAGGTCCCTGTTTTCTACCTCTGAGCCCTGTACTTAAACTAACCCTAATCCACATTTTTACCTTCATACTGTGTACTTCAAATGAGTACAGTGATTGCCTGTACTCATTTCAACCCTGGGAATAGGGGCACTTACCACTCTGTCCCCAGCCCGTTTGTCTGTCATGTGATTACAAACTCTACTAATTTGGAGCTCAGTGTGGTAGCACATGAGGTGGAAGGACCCCTGGCCTTGAGGTTTTTGGAGGCATATATCCTTTTGCAGCTGTATGTGGTTCACTCAGTGACTGAGTGACTGACACTGGTTTTTGTTTTTGTTTTCTCAATTATGTTCTTTGAGGTGGCTCTTGGGTCACAGAAGGAGAGTAACTCGGTAGATCCTTTAGTTCACATCTTGAATCAGTTGGGCCTTAAGTGAAATCTAATAAACTATTGTCATTCATTTTTTGGAGGAAGAGAGATTGGGCGGGAGCACCTGTTTTCTGTTATTCTGCTGAAGCAACAGGGAGTGAGTAGGTCTCCGAGGGTAGAACTGATGGATATGACCAGGTTTGCTGATCATCAGGAAATGTTTCACCACTGCTCCCTTGGTCTGGGAGGCTTTGGTTTTTATTTTGTTTGTTTTTTGAGGAGAGAGTTGGAAAATTTGACCTAATATTGAAAGCTTTCTGTTAATAAGCAAGATGACAAGGACAGTGGGTAAATATATATTGTTAAAGAAATAGCTTCAGTTTGAAATTTTTTTGGTTATTTCCAGTTAGGATGTTCTGATACCATTAGTGAAGGTTTTTTTACCTTTCAGTTTAAGAAAGCAGAACCAGTCATTTGGTTCATGGCAGCAGCCAGTCCATCCCTCCATTTGCTTGGTAGCAATTTGGGAAATTTGCCACATTCTTTCTACTCACAGTCTCACACAGGCTGAGCAGAACTAAAGATGCGGGCAAAATATAACCTAGTTCACAGTTCATCCAGGGAAATTTCCTATATCCCCTAAACCAGACTTATGTCTTTCTCTTGAGTGTTTGGAACTCAGATTTTCCATAGAATTGATAGTTGCCATATAGAACTCATAATTCCCCCTTCTCCTGGCATCCATCTCACTGTGTCAGAACTAGCAGTTTACTAGACTCTAAGCTCCTTGCAAGGGGTCATCCCTTGTATCCTCAGTTTACCTAGCTCAGGACTTGGCACTCTGTGGCATAGTATAGTTGACCTTTGAACAACATGGATTTGAACTGATTTTTTTTTCTTATAAATATATTAGATATTTTTTGGAGATTAGCAATAATTGGAAAAATCACCTTTTCACTAGCTTACTTTATTTTGAGAATATGTGTTAATCATTGTTTACATTATCAGTAAGGCTTTTGACCAACACTAGGCTGTTAACCAAGTTTTTGGGGTGTCAAAACTTATACTAGGAATTTTGACTGCAGGAGAGGAGATGGCACCCCTAACGCCATGTTTTTCAAGGGTCAGCTGTACTTACCTAGTACAGGCCATCATATGATTGCAAAATTTTTCAAATGTACAGAATTTTCTCTTGAAACTCCTTGATATGTCTCTCTCTGTCTCTCCTTGCAACCCTTCTATCTCCCCCAGCCCCCTACAGTTAAGATTCTGACTCTGAGAGTATTTCCTTCTCTGTTGAGCAATCAGCTACACCAAAGTAATGTCTGCCATAAGTCACAAGACACAAAAGACAGTTATTTTGAATGGAAACTCTTGGTACCCCTTTGGTAGAATGAGTTTATTTTGGGGTATTGCCTGTGCATTTGGGTTTCACTGCCTCCAGATTTATCTGGGTGGAGTAATATCATGTAAGTGTGAACTACCTTCCTGTTTTGTTAAAATGTCATGAGCAGCTTTTTTTAAATGACAGCTGAGCCTAGAGAAATTGCTGGGAGTGTCTGTCTGATCTGGTTTTTGAGTACTGAAACATCTCTTAGAGAAAGAAATATCCTGTATGTATAGTCACTTTAGGTCATCTTCCTACATGTTATGAACATTATAAAGGAAGTCTTACATTTAAAAAACGCATGAGTGGTCCTGAATGCTTAACTGTAATCATTTTTCATATGTGTGTCTAATCTTTTTCTATCAACTAGCTGCCTGATTCAGTGGAAGAATTAAAATGTCCAAGGTCCTCCAGACTGTCTTCAGTAAACATTTTGCTGGAAGAGCTGTAGCTATAAAATTAACAACTTGCGAGAGTCAGTCAAAGGTCAGACATGCAGACTGAACCAGGCATCTTAACATTCCAGGAAGGTGCCCCCTTAATGAGAGGTATTAGTGTGCGGACACATGTATAGAAACAGAGCTGCACCTCCACTCTCTCCCTACTCCACCCAAGGCATCGCCTCCTTTTATCCATTTCATACTGAATTTCCCTCCTCTGTCTACCCATCCCCATGTCCCCACCCTTGATTGTACCTGTGTATCTTGGAGAAAGTAGAAGCAGATAATCTTTGGAAAAGATACGGGTGTACCCCCTTTTTTTGATATTCCACATGGAAGTCTTGGGCAGTGGTGCTGAAGTTACGGAAAGATAGAATGCCTGATCTACCCCTTCCTTTACTTTGCCTCTCCTTCGTTGGGGGAACACATTCGTGACGGTGTTTTTTCTGGAGTCTCTTTAAGAGGTAATGTGTAATGTGGTGCTCTTTCCTTTGTCCCTAGACCCAGCTAGCTCTGTGATGCTGTGTGTATTACTTAGAACAAAGCCCCCATATATTAGTCAGTTCTCAGATTGTGCTGGAGAGCTGTGGGGAATACAGATGAGAATTAGGCGTGGAGCCAGCTTCAGGGTGTTTACAGTTTTGTAAGAAAGGGCCCAAGCATACCAGTACACAGTTTGTATAAAGGAGTGGTAGGCAAGATGTAATAAGGGATTGTCACTGCTGATCATGATCCTCCATTAAAAACCATAACAGTGAAACAGAAAAGTGGCTGAGGTGATTGTAAGCCCTGAACTGAATCTTGAAAGATTCCAGTAGAAAAGGAAGAAGACAGTCTAGCCAGAAGGGAAACATTGAAACAGAAGTACAGTGGTGTTTAGAGGTTGGTAGGTTGGCTAGCTTGACTGACCTGAAGGGTTTGCATAGAATAGTGGGTAAGAAGGGCAGACAGCTACACGATGGCCAAATCATGAAAACGGGAATGCCAAGCTAAGGATGATTTGAATGTATAGAAGGCTGCGTAATACTTTTTAAACAGAAAACCGATGGTAGAACTGCTTTGGGGGCACTACATAGATTGAGGGCAGAGTAGTCCATGATGCATGGACTGGGGTGTGCCCTAATCTCTTGACCCACCAGCATCCCCCTTTGAGACTGATCCCCATTAACAGCAGCTGCTTACGGAGGCAAGAGAATTCCAGCTTGTGCAACAGGAAAGAAGATACGATTCCCGGAATACAACTGGTTCGTATTCAGATAGCAGTGTAACGTGATGAGTGAGTTTCACCAGTGGAAAATTTGGGAGTTTGGGGTTCTTTCCTCTTTCGTTCCCTCTTCCTCCCTCCCTCTCTTTTTTTCTTTTACTTTGGAAATTATTTAAAGGGCAAAACCTAGCACCTCTCACCATTGTGTGGTCAGAAGGTACACTTTAACACAAGGCCTTTGGATTTCTTTAGTTTAATAGAGAGAACCCTTTCTTAAAATAAAAAAATATGGTTTAAAAAGCATTGGGGACTCTTGGATCCCCAAAGAAAATCTTCTGGAAATACCATTTCAGAGGGAACTGAAAAAGCATTTCATGGCACAGGTTATTAGATTTTTGCTGAGAGAGGTCATAACCCTAAGGCAAACCCCTTGATTTGCTATCATTAAATACTTTTTAAGTGAATAAGTTTTCTTTAAACCATTCAATAAAACAGCATACATTTGATGTTTATACACAACTAAAAAAATCTGCCAAAATTAGGAGAGTTTTAAAACTTCATAGGTGTATTTCATTTCTTCTCAGTTTCTGGTCTTTAAGGGACCATCCACCTGTTAAGTGTCTACTGGGTCAGAAGGTGCTTGCTGTGTCTTCACGAGTTGTCATTTAGCACAGAGATGTGCTTGGCAGTATGATGAGAACCACTGCTCTCTGCTTGGGATAAGCAATTGAAGGTTTCTTTGGGTCCAGGAACCTTAATTATTAAACTACCTTAAAGTTGGTCATCTCATCGTTAAAATTCAGAATAGCTTGTCTACAGTATGGGTATTTGTCATGATTTGGCTCCCAGGAAGCAAACAGCATACTAGCATATTTCTCACATTGAGTAAACACTAACAGGTGGAGGTAGTGATGGTAAAGCTCTTTTTAAACGGTTAGAAATACATCAGTGTAGTTGGAGACTGGGTCAGTAATCCAAGGAGTCTGAGAAGCCGAAGAGCATTCCGAGAGTTTCTAATAAACTATGTAACAGGCAGCTGAAGAGAACTGATTTTAAATAGCTCTCCCAGTACTGTGACCCTAGTGAGGATCCTGTAGAATTCTTCCTAGGGATTAAAGTCTTTAAAAAGCCTCTGTGTGTGTGTGTCTGTGTGTGTGTGTGTGCGCGCACGCGCACTCCCTTTTCTAAGAACTTGAAATTATGTGGTAGGGTCACCAGAATTACTGAAATTTTTCTTTAGGTTGTGGCACTATTTCAGTATTGCTCCTGTTGGGGAGGGGGGCGGTTAACTGATCTTTAAAGAGTGGGGAAAACTCGGCTTATGTTAAATTTCTAAAATGCAGGGACCAGCTATAAGTGGTATTTTGGGGCTTTTTTGTGTGTAAGAACTTAAATATGATATGCAATTGTTCCTATCTGTCATGCACAAATGCTCTTATACAAAGTGCTTCACAGTTTTTTCCCTGAAAGCATAACCTCCTGTAAGGTGTTAGAATGTGTGTCATAAAAGGTTTGATGAGACAACTGCTCCATTACTGTACAGCCTCTTTACAAAAAAATCATGATTCCTTTTTTGTTTGTTTACAGATGACTGAATATGTTCAGAGGAAGATATCCCCATATTTCAAAATGAAGCTATCTATAAACAAAGTATTTATCTACCTACATTTTCATAAAAGACACCTTTTTCCATAATTTGTGTAGAAATTAAGTGTAGTTCTTATTGGTATAGAGGAACAGGGAAGGGAATTAGCTACTATAATCCTTAAACTCTGCATTTAAAATCTTTGAAATAAGCCCAGAAGTCTTGCACTTGTGTGTTTTCAGAATAAAACAAGAATACCAGTCTTCTCTTAATGTGTGTGCTATTGATGCCCATGGACAGCATTACATCAAAGAGACCTAATTTAGTGAAGGTAAAACTCAGGCTCCCCAGGATTGCCACATTTTGCTGGTGTGTGAGACAGGATAGCTGTTGTGGAGTAAACTTGTCCACTAAGACAGCAGAGATGTAGCTGTATACTGATTGCTCTACTGCTTATTCCATTTTCTCATTTAATCCCCTCAATAATCCTGGGAGATAGGTATTACCACCACCTCATGGGTGGGGAAGAGAAGGGTCATTTGCTCTAGGTCATAGAGTTCATTGTTGGTCAAATGGAATTTGGACCCATATGTTCAGTCTCTTGAATCCTGAGCTCTTGCCACTAGGTCAGGTGCATCCTGGGGGATCTGAGACCTAAATCTTTGACCTCTGGCATTTTTTTCTTCTTTGTCTTTTCTTTTTTAGCTTTTAAAAGCTTCAACTTTGTATTGGTATATATGGCAATTTGCATTGACTTTAGAAGGGTCTCAGATTAAAGGATGGGGGCAGTAGTGAATTATGTTATCAGAATCATTTAATATAGAAAAATAGAACACTTGGAATGCTCCGAGGTTGTCCATGACGAAGAAAGTTTTATTTCTGTGGATTTATATTTTCATAAAGCAGTGATGGTAAGCTACTATCATGGGGGTTTCTGTAGTCTGTTATTTTCTGCTTCCTGTCTGTTTTGGGGTGTGAAAAGTTGGTGCCCAAGGTCTGTGGGCCTTGCTGTGGTCTTCCTATGTGTGAATTAGACTGTAATATTATGGTTTCTCGCTCTTGACCGTAACATTTCTAGCTTTTAGTGGAAGCATGATACACATACAGGAAAGTTCCTATGTCATCAGGACACAGTTTAGTGAATTTCTGAACACACCCAGATAACCAGCATGCAGACCAAGAAATAAAACATTAGCTACCCCTTGAAACCCTTGTTGTGTCCCCTTCCATTGACTGGAAATTTTAAGTCTCCTGTATAAACCTCACCTTTTTAGGTTTCTTCTTGATTTGAACTCTGACATTATTTCCAGTCTTTTGCGGGGGGTAAGGGTGAGGGGGGGCAGGAAACCCTCACTGAAACTTGTTTCTTCCTCTTTCTGTAATCTAATCCCTTGATCAGTCTGCTGTTAAACAGAAGTATCTTGTGTGGCTACACAGTCATAATTTGAGGGAATGTACAGGGTTGGAATAGAACATGCAGCTGTGGAGTAATAGCCAAAACCATTCCTTGGAATTTTCAAAACTGAAAATTTGGTTGCTGAACTGAACCTTGTATTTAGTAAGAGGTAATGAATGAGCAAATGGTAAGCTGCCTCCTGTTGTGGAGAAATGGTGATAGGAGCAGCTTCCTCATTATCATAACTATGGTCAGGCTTTTAAAAATTACTTGTGATGAAGGATTGAGTTTTCATCTAAATACGTAACAAATTAAATACATCCATCCACATAAGGTTCTGGTCCCTTTTCTCTGTTCCACTTTAGACTCACTATGTTGATTTGTGTTCTTTACTATTTTAAATATTTGAATAAAGCTTAACTTTTTAAATATCTTTTAAATTATGCCTTCTTGGTTTCAGGGCTTGCATGTGAAAGCTGATGTACTAGTGGGTAGAAAGACCCAGGCAAGCTCTTTCTCTTGTGCTTTATCATCAGCAGAAACAGTCTCTTGAGTTCTAGAACAAAAGGTTTAGAGTCACGCACAGCAATACTTTGGCTTTCTGGTTAAGTGATACTATGGGTACTAGGATGATTCAGAGAACCAAAATTTTACTCATACATGTACTCAGTGCGTTAAAAATACACTAAGCACATTTACTCCATATTTCCTTGCCTTCCCGGGAAGAAAAGCATATTAAACAACAAGTAGTCCTTTTGTTCTGCACAAAACCATAGTTCTAAATTGGTGCAAAATCTGAGGATTGCCCTGGAATTTCTTATATTAGGGAAGAGCATTTTTTTAGGGAGCAGTTGGCCTCTGTCTTGGTAAAGGTGATGAGAAGAATGTGCAACTCTAAGAACTCCTGACATGTAATGCAGTCATCTTTTCTGCAAAGTTACTGGTCACAAATTAAAACTACCCTTTTCCAAGTGTTACTTTATTCTACAACTTTTAAAACAGTTCTTTTACTCTCATGCTCTTGAGTATTCTGTGACACCTGCACAATGACAGGCTCCCTCATGAGGCCACGGCATCTCGTGTGCTGGTGGGTCAGCCTCACTGCTCAGGGATGCAAGTGTCATTGTGGCAGGGAGCTCCCTAAGAGCACTGTCCCTCCCAACCTTAATTCTCCGTGAGCACTTAATAATCATCTAGCAGCAGAGAGGCTTCGCTGGCTACAGCGCGTTTCAGTGTGTTTGAAATGCAGATTTTAAAACTGAGAGTGTATTTTATATATATTAGTTGGTATCACTGCAGAATTTAATAAAACATAATGATTTTTTTAAGGGGAAAATCATGATGTTTTCATCTCTTGAGGCTGGTGGGATTTACCAATAGCTGATTTTTCAGCTCTCTAGTCTCATGTATTAGCTCTTGCAGGATTTTCTGCCGTACCTTGCAGCTTAAACTCAGAGGCTGATACCTAGGGCCAGAGGTTGGCCAGCATCACAATGGCACCAGCATTGTAAAACTCCTCAGGTTATAGCCTCTGTTCAGAAGTGAACTTGCTCAAGCGTCATTACTGCAGCTTCTCTATTTGTTGGTTATCTCTCAGTCTTCCCTACCCTTTCTGAAGTTGTATCTCACTTTAAAATGTCAATACAGAGCTTCCTCTTACATAGAGTCAATTGAAAATGCAGTAAGTCAAGTGCATTTAATAACCTAACCTACTGAACAGCATCATTAGCTTAACCTAGCCTACCTTAAGTATGCTCAGAACACTTAAACATTAGCCTACAAATTGGGTAAAATCATCTAAGACAAAGCCTCTTATAATAAAGTGTTGAAATCTCATGTGATGTATTGAGTACCGTACTGAAAGTGAGAAACAGGATGGCTGTGTGGGTAGAGGATGGTTGTCAATGTATCAGTTGTTGAGCCTCATGACCCTGTAGCCCTGCTGCTGCCCAGCATCATGGGAGAGGATTGGACCGCATATCGCTAGCCTAGAAAAAGGTCCAAATTCAAAATTCAAAGTACAGTTTCTACTGGATGCATATCACTTTTGCACTATAAAGTAAAAAAATCACTAAATCGAACCATTGTCAATCAGGGACTGGCTGTGTATGTACATCACTCTAAAGCAGTCCAGGTTCTAATTTGGAAGTGATGATACATCCATGAAGCTGATGATAATCCAGTAACACCCTTTACCAGCAAACCTAAAAAGACAGCATGATTGTCTTACTGGCTGCCCTTTTACAAGTGAAAAGGAAATGACTGATCTTTTTTTCCTTGACTTTTTTCTTTTCAGGTTTTGAATGAAGAATGTGATCAGAACTGGTACAAGGCAGAGCTCAATGGGAAAGACGGATTCATTCCCAAGAATTACATAGAAATGAAACCACATCCGTAAGTTGGGTTCTACTTGTTTCCCAAAGGTCAGACTCAACCTGCTTGTTTCAAATAATGTTCTTAAAATTGAAATCACTGCGATGGATGCCATACTTTTCCTCTGTCTTCCCAGGAAATTAACAAAGCATGTTGATTTTGCATGTTAATTTTACTGTATAATGATAGTGTAGTCAATAATAGTTTATGATTTAGATTGGTAATAGTTGCTAGTGATCTTTACTGAAACAATTATTTCATTTAAAACAGTTATATATTATTACATAATAATAGTATGTGTTTTAGATTGATAATTGTCAGTGATCTTTAAACAATAAAACGACAGTTATGCAGGTCTACAATTTTTTTTTTTTACAAAATTATTGGGTCCGGGTATGTTTCATAATTCTGTATTTTTTGAGTTTTAAAAAGAATTCTTATGACACAGTTTGGTATTGATATGTTTGATTATCCCATGGGACGGTATCTTAGTAATTGTATCCCCAGAGCACAATGCTGAGCATATAATAAGTTCTCAGTAAATGTTTATTATTATAATCACTGCCCATGCCCACCACTTAGTGTTCCTACTTAGAGACACCAAAATGTTCTCCTACTCCAGGCTAAGAGCAGTGAACTTTTTCTCTTTTTCCCCCAGAACCCCTCCCTCCCTATACATTGATAGGTTACTTGGTGGGGCCTGGGGCCCCTTATGAACCTCTATCCTCCCACCTGCACCCACCACCTCTCATTGGCCCTGCTTCTGCCTTAAAAGCAGTTGATTTCATACTTCATATGTCAGGGGAGACTGAGGCTTTCAGCATTCAGACTGAAGACACAAAGAAATGATAGATTCTGTCTACTCAGTTTACACAGAGTGGTAAATATTTGTAGATGGCTTGACCCACCTGGAGTAGCAACCCGTTTTCCCCCTCCCCCCATGGTCACTGCTCTAATGTATACCTGTCATTTCTCTTCCCCCAAGTACTAGAGCAAGTATCCAATCCACACCTTAGCTTGTACAGAGCTTACAGCATTCTGTGTAGAAGTGAATGTCACAGAGCTGGAAGGGGCCTTCAAGATCATCTCGTTCATTCTTCTTTATCCTGCAAATACAAGTTTCTAGTATTTTTACTGCAGTGCCAGTAATTTATGAATTTAGTTCTCATTATAAAAGACTCACAGTGTGGAGAACTATTGAGCAATGAGTTTCTCCCCATACACATACCCCTTTCAGAGATGCAGCCACCACTAGCAATTAAATATGGGCCAAATGCTACCTTATGAACCAAATCTGTTCTAAAAAGATGATTTGCCTTCCATAAAACAAAACAAATGATTCAGAAGCTTCACCATAAAACTGTCTGATGGTTCATGCCTTGGTCAGTAAACTCTTACAAAGTTGTTATTATGTAGTAGAGACTGTGCTAGGTGCTGGGAAATAGGTTCTGTAGTTGAATTATGGTATAATAACAGTTCCATAAAGTTAATATGAAGCTCTGTAGGAGATCCCATCCAGGAAGCTTTAGCCTAGAGAGAGAAGGTCGGGTTACCCTGCAGTTTGGTAATGGAAGGTGTCTATATAAAAGTTTGTCCTCAAGGAAATTTCTTACTGCTTCAAGAAGAACCAGGCACCTCATTATGCCTCGATAAATATTTCATTGAATGATTTACAAGATGAAAATCAGTCTAAACTTCATTTTTGTAGCTGTTTGGAGCTTGTATTATCTTGTATCTGTATGAATTTGATCTCCCACACCCCCAAAAACATGTTTTTGGGTTTTTTTTTAAGATTCTCTGGAGAGTTTATGTCTTCTGCTTTTATACTCCCATTAGAATTTTTACCTTGCTTTTGCACATAGTAGCTTAGTAAATATTTTTTAATTGATACTCAGGCCCTGAACCAAGGCCTAGACCAAGTAGTTCAAGGTGATAAAAGCCAAAAGCATTAAGTCTTCAAGGGTTCATGTGGAAGAGATTCCTGGACCCCTGTTTGTGGGTTGATATGCCCCTCATTTGAGGTCCCTGTAACATTATATTGGGGATTAACACACAGCCATGCCCAGGTTCCTAAAAGGTAGGCACAAATGGTGATAACCAGGACACTCCAAAAGATGAGCACAAGGTTATTACAGATACCCTGGGACATATACTAAGTACAGCTTTG
Source organism: Manis javanica (assembly GCF_040802235.1). Classification (NCBI taxonomy): domain Eukaryota; kingdom Metazoa; phylum Chordata; class Mammalia; order Pholidota; family Manidae; genus Manis; species Manis javanica. Next base: position 177,648,522 of record NC_133159.1, on the reverse strand, counting down.
CAGTCTTCCATCCACTTCATGGCAGTGTTTGCTTTATGGCTGTGTGGGCTTCTCATGGACAGCATCACAGAATGTCCTCCAATTGAGTGGTGGTTACTAGGAGTGGGAAGGGCTCATTGGATCACGTGGTGCATCCTCCCTTGGCTAATACAAGCCAAATACTTTGTGTGCATCTATTCCTTCAGTCCACCCTCAAAGTAGATCCAGGTTTGGCTACTATTCTTGGAAAGGGATAGATAGTAACTATTTTAGGCTTTGAAAGCCACATACGATCTCTCATGTTACATACTCTTCTTTTTTTGAATTTTTAAAAATAAATTATTTAAGAAATGTAAAACAGTCTTAGATATGGGCCAAAGAAGAAATCAGGCGTATTTAGGCCGAGGACCATAGTTTGCTGACTCCAGCACTAGAGCCAATGATAACAAAATGAACTTGTGATCCTTTTCCTATTCATATTTCCAAGCTAAAACGGAATTTAGCAGAATTTTTCTTTAATAAAATGCCTGTGGTTCTAAGTCATTTTTCTTCAGACTATTTTAGGTAACACAGGCATTTCAAATCCAGCCGTTGAGAACATGGAGAGACCACCTTCCTCGGACAGGTGTAGTTACTGACCCGTTTGATCGGTTAGCCGTAGGAGGAGTCGCTCTGGCGCCCAGTCCTCTTTCCCAGTCTAAAGAACCTGGGAGTGATGATAGGGAAGCATCCAGTACAGGCTCCGTGGTGGTAGTCTTTGTAATCTCTAGAAAGGCAAGCGATGCTCATTCACTTCTCGCGCTGGAAAGGGAGCCGTGTTCCTAAAAGAGAAAATCCGTGGTACCTGTGTGGTGGCTGGACACCCATAAGTATAGGGTTGGTGTTGGTTTCACGGTTGGCGAGCACCGAGTACTCCTCCTTTCCTCTCTCCCCACCTTTAGTTTCTGTTAGGGAGGAAGAGGAGGGAAGTTTAAAGTGAAGTGTATGGCCTAAGACAGCATTTAAGTTAACAAATTAAACACAGACTTTGAAATGATTGTTGGCATTAGCGTTGCAACATGAGTTATATATACTGGGGGCGGGTCCAAATACATGCTTTTCACATTAAATGCATATGGATGGGAGCCTGTGGGATGTAGTAAAGAATTAAATTGAAAAATAAACCACCTCCTCCTGTTGACGTTCTCCCTTGCTGTTTGTATTGTATAAACCCATCTTTAGAAAGCTTAAAAAGCTTTAAAAAGCTTTGTTAATTTTGACCATAGCTATGTAGTTAAACACAAAATGGGACATGGAAGTGGGGAGTGGTGTGTTTGGTAAAAATGGGAGCAGATACAAAAGAAATTTCTTTAATAAAATGGTCTTCAATTAATTTTCTACTTTTCAGTCTGTGCACTGTAAAAAGGGTGTGTTTATTTAGTAAAAATTCTAGAGTACTTCACTACAGTTTTTTTTTAAATTGAAAATAAAATTGAGTTAGTTTTAAGCCGGGGCAGAAAAGCATTGTATATCTGTATACATTTCTGCGTCACAAGGGAGGGCCTGTTTACATATGAAACTGCCAACAATTGCTGCCTATGGGGAGCTGCGGAAGTCTTGCTTTTTATTTTTGCTTCATGTACATCTAGGCAATTTTGATTTATATCCATTACTTAGACCTTTACAACGGGAAAACGGAAGGAAAGCCTGGTGGGAAGCTCTTGCGAGCTTCGGGGGGAAAGAGTTTGGCTGCTGAGTGATTTCACCCCACTCCAGTGAAAGCCACACATGTGCAAGTGCATTGTGAACTTGAAAGCACCAGAGATTAAAATAGAAGCTGTTCAAGTGGTCTCCATACTGTCAGATGTCCTTTTCATAGTTGGAGATCATTCTGTTTTATGTATTAATATGTGATTTCTCTGTGTGGCCTGGCTTCCAAGCACAGGGGGACTTCCCCTTGAGTTACATGTAGAAGCAGGAAGGTAGATTGTACCAGCTTCTCGCAGCTTGGCATTATAGTAAGCGGAATGAGAAAGACACGGGTAGATTTCAAGAATGCTTAAGGGTTACAAATGGCAGCTTCTGAATGTACCCTTGTTAGTAGTTAATGTCTTTTGGTTTGAATTTTAGTGTATTATATTAATTTAGAGACATCTTGCGGTGTGGTGGCTTATAAGTAAGATGTTAAAGATTTAAAACTTTAATGGGCTCTTTGGTATCTTCTTATAGTTTGCATGTTTGACGAGTAGTAGTTACCACATAAAGAGTCTAATGAAGCAGGTACGTCTTTGTCAGCAGCTCTAAGTAATGTCATTGCTTAGATAACATTAAAGACAGTTTTGTTAAAGAGAACATTGTTTTCACAGTTCATCCATCCTAATTAACAGTGGTTTTCCAAGTGAAATAGTTAGGAGCTGGGATTTTAAGCTTTTTTAGAGTGTTCTCTTCCTCCTGGTAAGCCACAGGCCAGTTGCTCCCATAGTTTTCCATCAACTCACCCACTTACTCTTGTGGCCAAGGTGAATTAACATTGGAGGTAGAAGAATCTGTAGCTTGCTCCAAATGAAAAATTTTGCAACTGGCTGCCTCTCCAGAGGGTACGTTATAATCTGTTTCCTAAAAGCTCAACTCTGATTAGTAACAAGGCATGCCAACCTTAGGTACTAGTTACTGGTAGAGGCTGCTTTCCTCAGAGTCTGGACTTCTTCCCTTCAGGCTATTATAAGAAGCCACCCTGTCTCTAGTTTCTGGGTCTTCCTGGTTTCCAGCCCCCATTTCCCTTAATCCCACTGAGTAAAGCTACAACCTTACCAAATGGCTGCAAGAAGGGGTCTGTCTGAACTCATGTGGTTCATCTTGTGCTTCACACTGATGGACCTGGGCTTTCCCCAGAGCTGGGTGATGAGTCAGTAGAGAGCCCAGTGGGCTTTGGCCTGGCAGGCCCATTTTCAAGTGTGTCTTCCTCTATAGGAAGAGTGGCCCACGCTCATGCTTTATGAGTCACTTTATAGGGAGTGGAATAGGGTGAAGTCGTTCGAAGGGAGATGGCCCATCTCTCAAGGGATTGAGGGCATGTTGAGACTGGAGGGTAAGGAGGTAGCCCTTTCCTCTGGAAAGACGTGCTCTGTTACATTTTGGAGGCTGGGTATCCCATTTTTTTGTGGGGAAGCAGATGTTGACTGGCTTGCCTTCCTTCCTTAGGTGGTTTTTTGGCAAAATCCCCAGAGCCAAGGCAGAAGAAATGCTTAGCAAACAGCGGCATGATGGGGCTTTTCTTATCCGAGAGAGTGAGAGTGCTCCTGGGGATTTCTCCCTCTCTGTCAAGTAAGTATTTCCTGCTTTGGTTACCCTGACTGATTTAAATTGTGAAACCACAGACTAGGTATCTGGCTACACATACAAAAGTTGCAGACTGGTAGAGGGTTTAGCCTAACCAGTTATTTACCAAATCAGAAAAGTTTACACTAGGATCCTAATTTCTGGCTTCTCTTAAAAATGAGCACTAGCAGCCCTGGATGTGGGATCCCACGTGGAAAGGTCTTAGATAGCAGAGCAGCCAGCTGCACTTCTGATAGCATGTGTTTGCCAGTTTTCCCTAGGCCCCACCACTCCACAGTGTTCTCCGTACACACAGCCCATCCTCACCCAGCACCCCTGCCCTTGGGGATTCCTGCAGTTCTCTCTTAGCATCACTGATCACCATTTCAGCTGCCTTTGCACACCTTTGCCAAATAGCCTGTCTACTGAAGTGTCTTCGTCTCCCACATTTACTTAAAAAGGTTATCACAGGGTTTTGGATGTTTTGCTTTCCCCAGAGGTAAGTTTAAATGTGAAGGGGAGCTGGTAGGCAGGGAATTTTACCACCCTGGGAATCGTGGGGAATATAAGTTAGAACTTTGAGGATTCCAAGCAAATCACCTCTCATAAGTGAAATAAGGATTTTGAATCAAACTGTCATTTCCCTGTGTGTTTTGACTCAGTCCTTTCTAGTTAATATGTTATCCCAGGAACCCACCCTTAGGATTCTTACAAATCACTTCATCAAAGTCACAGAAATGATTAGGTTGAAATTAAGGTCACTTTTATTATGGATTACATTGACCCTTTAAATGAAGGCTATAAGGCAGGTTATTTGCCGTTTACGAATGATGTATAAAGAGTTTTCAGTTTCAAAAATCAACTGAGTGTCTTGTTTCATTTTAGGACCAAATGGCTATAGTGTAGGTTTTCTGAAGTGTAGATTTAAATTGGTAATTCTTACGGGTCTTCCCTCAGTGAAGGTATGGGGGGTGGTTTCAGGTGATACTTGAAATATCTTATAGATATGTATCCAGTATGATTTTTAATCTCAACATGACAATGTTAAACTGGGTCCTCTTACCAGTTTTCTTCTTCTAAACTAACAATTGTTTTAATAGGCTTCATTTTTTAGAACAGTTTTAGGTTCACAGCAAAATGAATGGAAGGTACAGAGATTTCCGATGTACCCTAATACTCCCACATGCATAGAAACAGTGGCTTTTTGATGTGCTTGATTTAAACACATGCAAATGAGGTTCTGATGAAGAGCATCTTGAGTTAGAGTTACTGTCTTTATGCTTCTCATTAACTTGCATTTCATCATCTGTTTTCCTTATGTTTGATACTGACCCACGCCTAAGGCAAGCGGTAGAGAATGAGGAGAACAGTTATTCACTGGGTGATGGCCAGAACCATCGCAACAGTTTGTGGTCAGCTGGGGCCCTTGTTTGAGTACCACTAATCACTGTACAGGCTCATGCGGTAGCTACCAGGAGGCTCCCAAACCATTCTGTTTCATCAAATAAAAACTTTAAATATAGAGTCCATGCATTTATTGTTTCAGAAATAAAATTGGAAACAGATGTCATAATTGCTTTTCTAACACAAACACAAATCCTTCAACAGACCTTCGCAGAGGGGGGGATTCAAGCATCCAGTCTTGAATGTTTCTCTAGTTCCTGGATGGAAGTCTGAGGGAACACCGAGGTAGTTAACAGCTCACCACCAGAGGTCCTACACCCCTTTTAGAAACCACCCTGGTGGGAGTGGGCTTCTGTGGGGCCAGTGTCGTTTGAATATGTCTTCCTTCCTCAAAGTTTTCTCCACATACACATTTTTTTCTCTCTTGAAACAGCAATACTCTTTTCTGAACACGATACCGTGAATACGTTGGCTTCCTTGAAGCTCGGTGCTGCCACCTGCTGGGTTGTTTTCAAGAAGTGTTTAGTTTCTTTACCCTCTAAGACTGAAGAAGAGTGACTGTTACTCGTGTAACAAACCTTCATGGATGGCTTGGTGAGGGCTGGGCACTGGTGTAGACTTAGAGGACTGAGCAGTGAGCAGGATGGGCAGTGCCCTCACTGAGCTGATCTAGCCGTGTAGCCCTGATCGGCTCTTGCTGTGTTTGTTGGTCAATGTCAAAGGGAACATGAGACCATACTGGGTGAAAGAGAAGCCACTTTGTGGGGGCAGGTGCATGGGCCCCTTTTATTTATCATCCTTCTATGTTCTTCTATTTTGAGACCATTTTCCCATGAGTAGAACTAAAATCCCTAGATGAAAAATACAACTTTAAATTGTTTGCAGTCTAGGAGAATTACTGAAAGTATGTCCAATCCCTCCTCTTCTCACTTTATTTCCTATTTTACCTTTTGTTGTCTTTCAGTATCATGTAAGATTTTAAATCTTCCTTTGCTTGAAAAGTTAATGTTAAGTCACACTCCTTGCCTTATCTGAGGTTCTGTTTCCTTTGGGGCAGGGCAGGGCACATAGAGGCGTGTCATGGGTGAGGACATTCTGTTTCACAGATATCTTCAGAATCAGGCTGATGGCTGGCGAGGTGCCTTTGTGGTATCACTGGTAGCACCAGTCCTAATGGAGAGGTCACTGGCGAGCCTTGGATTGTCCTGACTCTCCAGCCAGGGAGTCGTGTTGCCTCTCGGGCTGTGAGGAATGCTGCCAGAATTCCATTTCCTAAGACACTTCCTAGACTGGCAGGTGGCCCCCAGGTCCAGGTAGCGCAGAGCCCTCTGGCCTGTGACCTGCTCCTTTGTGTACACTCTGCCCTCTTCAGGTTTGGAAATGATGTGCAGCACTTCAAGGTGCTCCGAGATGGAGCCGGAAAATATTTCCTCTGGGTGGTGAAGTTCAATTCTTTGAATGAGCTGGTAGATTATCACAGATCTACATCCGTCTCCAGAAACCAGCAGATATTCCTCCGGGACATAGAACAGGTGCCACAGGTAAGCCTCATAAGAGAGATTGGGATCATTTTTAGCAGTTAAGACTAGCTCCTCAAGCAAGCCAGGCACCTTTCCAAAGGATTATTTCTGGGGCTTCTATGCTCATTACTCAAAATGCTACTCCTAATTCACATTAAAGACATGTAGCTTGAAACAAAATGATTTTGTCTTTTTCAAGAGGCAGTGTGTTGCCAATTTACCGCTTATATGCTATCGGATATTCTATCCCTGGAAGCAGTTGTAAGGAAAATCACACTTGTGAGGGAGGAGTCCATGCTTGTACCTACGTCCCCACACCTAAGATCCCAGACATATGTTACAGATGGAACCAGTTTGTTTTACTTAGGCTCTTGACCTTTTCACTCTATAAAACAGTCAAGATTTTATAAGTAATAAAGTGATAGGAATTAAAGAATTTCCAAATTCTGGGGCCGTAAACAAAGCCTCAGCTGCTGTTTCTGAAGTTCATTAACTGTAAAACAGCACTCGGTGCCCGCTGTGTGGTAATACAGCGCGCTGGCCTCCATAGTGAGAGATTCCTGAGTGCTTTCTGAGTGCTGGCAAAGCATGGCACTAGCCTCACCTGAGGAAGAAGCTCAGACTGTGTAGGGATAAGTGGACAGGGGAGAAGTGGAAGGTCATTTCAGGAAATGTGAAGAGGTCGGTGCGCATCTGTTGCCCGCTTGTGACCAGGCCCCCTTACGGGCCTGGCCACGGTGAGAAATGCAGTTGTGTGTGTTTGCCTGCCCCTCTGCAGCAGCCGACGTACGTCCAGGCCCTCTTTGACTTTGACCCCCAGGAGGATGGAGAGCTGGGATTCCGTCGGGGAGACTTTATCCACGTCATGGATAACTCAGACCCCAACTGGTGGAAAGGGGCTTGCCACGGGCAGACCGGCATGTTTCCCCGCAATTACGTCACCCCCGTGAACCGGAATGTCTAAGAATGAAGAAGAGATTATTTAAAGAAAGTGAAAAATTGTAAACATAACAAAAGAATGAAACCCACAAGCTGCCTGTGACAGCAGCAGCCTGTGAGGGAGCTCAGAAGGCCTGGCTGGGTCACTCGGTGATCCTCTTACTTTGGTTGGAACTTTGGGGGGTGGGGAGGGGGCGTTGGATATAAAAATGCCAAAACTTAACTATAAATTAAGAGAAGAATTTTTATTATAAATTTTCACCACTGCTCCTGTTTCTCCTCCTTTGTCCTTTTTTTCATCCTTTCTCTCTTCTGTCCATCAATGCATGACATTTAATGCCACATAGAGTCCTAGCTGATGCCAATAATAAAAGAAACCAAGTGGGCTGGTATTTTCTCTATGCAAAATGTCTGTTTTAGTCAGAATGACTGAAGAACAGCCACTTCTGTGTCCCCAGAGTATTACAAAAGCAGAGGGTAGGGGAGCATGAGGCCTTTGCTATGTAGCTTCTGCCAGAGAGGAGTGCAAGTAGGAATCTGCCTCCCACCCCAACCCCCAGTGGATGTTGTTAAAGCTGGAAATAGTGCGGGGATCAGAGGAAGAAGTGTCGCCCCTCATGGCTTCCTGAGTCAGGCTCAACACCTTTGTCTCTTTTCTGCATTGTTTTCCCTTCCAAGTGGTATTATTGAGCATGTTTTTCATAGTGCCTTTTTCCTTATTTCATGGTTGCTTATGAGTGGTGTTTTTTATTTGTTCTGTTTTAAAATAAGTTAAAGACAGTCCAGAGCTTTTCAGCCAATTTGTCTCCCACTCTGTAAATATTTTTCCCTCACGGGGAGGGGAAACAGGGTGGCGAGGAGGCAAGCAGAAGAGGATGTGGGTGTTCCGCCCGCCCTACAGCCAGAAATCTTTAAGGTTCAGCTTTAATAGGTGTCAGCCCTCTGGAGTTCAAGGGAGCCCGGTGCCCAGGCATCTGGAGTCACTGCACAGGGTACAGAGCGACCAGCTGCCTAGGGAGGAGGAGGGGTTACAGTCCTTCCCACATCTGACCTGCTTTGGCTGGAAGGGTCCCCCGCCTCCTTAACTCTGGAGACCCCCAGACACATATCCCTGGAGCCACCAAGTTTCAAATACAGGAAAGCCCACAGAGCTTAAACTGTCACCTTTGAACTGTATCAGGTTATACTGTATCCCTATGCTGGGGTAGAAAATGAGTTTTCGTTTTTGTTGATCTGAAAATAAGGGGGTATCCGTTCATGGCTTTCACCTTCCATGCCCCCCACCTCTCCTGCCCCAGTGAGCGGCTTTCAAGCAGCAGCCGGGTGCTCGTGTCTCCATGGACAGGGACTGTTCATAGTTAATACCACCCTACCCCTTGAAAAGGAAATGTCTCTGAATCAGGAGGTGGAAGGCATAGGAAGGCTGAGTGCATTGCGGAGCTCTTGTCGGACGCCTGTTAGCTTCTTGTCTCTCACAGTGATGTGCTTTTGAACTTTCCACCCAGTCTCCCTCCCACAACAAAAATGGGGCCACCTGGGAACTGGTGACAGCCGTCAGGCCCTGAAGTGGTCGGTTGGGGTCCCCCTGGACTCTGGTTATGGAGGTGGGCCTGGAGCACCCAGAGGCGCGTGTGGCACCGTGCTTCTGGACAGGCCGTTCCGCCCCTCCTCGCTCCCTCGCTGAGAGCTAGCTGCTCCTTTCCTCGCTGGTGATGAAAGGAATCTGGCATTCTACCCCTGGACCATTTGATTGTTTTATTTTGGAATTGGTGTATATCATGAAGCCTTGCTGAACTAAGTTTTGTGTGTATATATTTAAAATGTTTAAATAAAGACCTATGTACTTAATCCTTTAACTGCAGATAGCATTTGGTAGGTAGTGATTAACTGTGAATAATAAACATACAATGAATTCTCCATTCTGTATCTTTTCTTTTTTTCTCCTCACCTTACTTAAAAACTTAACAAGTATCAGGTGTTAGGTCAGGGAGTCAGAACTCGTGTGTCCTGTTTTCTGGCTCACCCGGCCCCTGGGGGAGCGTGTGGATCGTGCTGGGTCCCTGAAGTACTGATGCTCACTACTCATATGTTCTTAAGTATGTATGAGTTATACCTGGTACTACGCAGCTGCTCTTCAGAATCGCTGGGGAGCTTGTTTGCAGTGCAGATCCCCAAATCTCACCCTCAGATACTCCCAAGATTGTGGTTGAGGGCCCGGACAGTGCCTGTTGTTTGACAGAAACCATACACCAGACTTGGGAGACTCTGGTCTGGGTCCAGAGTTTTGTTGGCTGGCTCTCATCCCCTCCCTTCTGCCCTGTCTCCCCTCCCTAACCCTCTTCCCTGCCCCATTAAGTACGGACCGGATAGAATGATGTGTAGAAGCAGCCTCCATGTGCTGGGGAACTGAAGCATGCTCGTGTGGGCTCAGGCCGCTTCTAGGGTGAGACTAGGCCTAACCTCATACAGCGGTTGTAGGAGGCCAAATAGGAGTGGTTTAGAGCACAACTGAGCAGCAGAACTAAACCAGAGGGATTTCCACTTGCATTCCTGGCACAGTTCTTAAGTGGAGCTCCACATACCACGTCATTTGTGGCTACTCTGCCTGGATGTGGGTTTCAGTTCTCCCTTCCTCTGCAGCGACCATGTGTGATGAGGAACTTGGCCCAGCACTGTCCCGCTGGGTGCTGCTGATCTCAGGGCACCTATGCTGGCTACTCAGAAGCTGCGCAGACGTTTCCAGAATGGAGCAACTTACCAGTGAGTGTCAACCTCACTGAGGCTTTTTGTTCCTTGAGTCTGGCCTCAGAAAAACTACAGAAGTGATGGGGAAATTCCTGCTTTTGGGAAGTTAGATCACAGATTTCTTGGTGATTGTATCTCACTCCAGCCATGAATCTGTAATTCCTGGAGAGCTGTCTGGATGGAAGTGTCTTTGGGACACCAGCCCAGGATAGCTCAGCCACATTTAATGACAGGTAGTGAGGGGCTGCGGCTCGTTCCACCTGCCTCGCTCCTCAGGGTGGCCCTGCAGCAGCTGGAGCCTGGGCATTTGTTCACACAATTGCGGAGGGGACAGTGGTGACACCACCCACGAAGTGCTACAGGGTTGCATGTGGAAGGAGAAGGGCAAGGGGCACAGTGGTCGCCTGTCTTTGACTTGTCCCTTTGACCTGCTCACTGTAGGTGACCTTCATATCGGAACTTCTTGCTCTACCAGAGGGCCTGGAAAACTAGGAAAAGTGAAAGTGGGGTTGTATTTGGGCACTAGGAAGTATTTCACTCCTGATGCTGTCTTAACATGTGATACAAAGTCCCCAGATCTGAGCCCTACTTTATGCCAAAGGAAAGATTGTACACACTCTTGAGTGTGTGCGCATTTGGGGACTTCTTAAGCTTAGCCCTCAGTCTATAGGCCCCTCACTCCAGCCGGAGTCCTCAAGTGAACGAGTAAAGTGCTCACTCCAAGATGGCTAGCATAAAACCCCAAGTTACCTCCATTTCTTAGGTTATTCATCCCTCTTACGGAAGCAAGAGTACAGTCCTGTGTACCAACAGCACTGGTACATGACACGAGGGGATATTGGTGTTGATGGTTCCACTTCGCTGCTCAAAGCATTCCAAACACTACTCTGAAACAGTTTAAAAGGTATCCTGTCTTCCATCCAAGAAGGGTTATTGAGACAGTCTGCCAAGACTTGCTTCTGGCATGTCTAAGGAACAGCACAGGGCCTAGTCTCCATCGAGGAGTCGTCAGTATTACTCCGTCCCCTTGTCAGATGTGTCTAGGATGAGGGTCAGGAGAGCCCAGTCACGGCAGCGCCCCTGAGCAACAGGGCCTCCCCAGCTCCACCTGAAGCAGCTGTGTCTTGAGTACAGCACGCTTGAGGCCCAGACCTGAACCTTGCTAGCAAGTCAGAGGGCACAGAATGCTCCTTTATCTGTTGCTCCCTCTCAGGCTTGTTGAACTCCCCTTGGTGTGATAGCCATTCTGGTATGCATGTTGTTTTCTGACTCCGGAACTGCAGGCACCTCTTGCTTGATAGAGGCGGTGGAGAAGCCGGTTATATCCTCCTCCCCCAGGCCATCCGCTACCCTTTCCACTCCTGCACTGCAGGCATCACTGCTTTGAGTCATCCTGAAACTGGAAATGACCTCCTTCAGGCTGCTCCTGCACCTGATGGCAAGGCGTTCTTCAGTTCTGTTGCTGTGCAGGCTGATAGGAGAGAATCAGAAAGTGTAGACAACACAGTTGGGGCTGCAGGTAGGACCTCAACCAGGGCTTGGGGGAGGTTGCTTTGAATAGGACACATAGGCCCACCGCGTGGTAGGCTGTTCACGGAGGAGCTCTGTGGAGTGGGGATGAGCAGTGTCTGCAGGCTGGCTGCCCAAAGGCCTGGGTGGCCTGCAGTGAGACCAGAGCCCGGGTGGGGGTGGGGACACAGGCTGAACCATCTCCCTGCTGACGTGCAAGTTCGTATAGATGAGTGGCGTGGAGAAAGCTGAGCTTTAGGAAGACGTGAATCGCAGTGGTGCACAGAACAAATGACAACAGCCAGGAAGAGGCTGCTATGGGCATGGTAGTGGAAGACATGAGGGGCTGTGGCACTGCCCAGCCAGATTCTTTTTCCTCACCAGTCAGCTGGACTGGGGGACAGCCTCCTTGTGGTTCCACGTGGCCGTGCAGTGGAGTCCTGGAATGTGAGTGACAGGCACCACTTCTGGCCCAGCTGACCTGTGCCGCCCTTGCCTTGTCTGCCGGATGCAGGAGAGCCGGGAGGACTACTGGCATTCACCTGCTTCACTTGACGTGAGTGAGAAATGAAGCATTGACTTACCGTGGATCAGGGGCTCTTCGTTTCAGATGTTACCCTCCCCCCAATCCAGGGCCACACTGGGGAACAGTGAGGAAGGGAGAAACTTGAAAGGCCTAGCTGAAAATGTTAAGTTTGGGAGGAGGAAACGGAACTGCCCATCATGTCCTAAATATAAGGAAGCAGCGGTGACAGCAAACTCAAAGCTGTCACAAGACAGACACGCGCACAGCCCTCTGCAGAGCTGGCAGTACCCTGGGGCCCAGCTCCACTCTGGCCTGCTGCTCCCGAGGCTGACAGCCAGCCATTACTCTCTGATGATCTGTCCCTCCCTCAATCTTGTGTCCTTGTCCACTCACTGGGCAGGTTGAGGTCATCATGTGGTTCATTCAGGCCTCTGCTCAAATGTGAGTCCTCACTCAGAGAATCCCTCCAGAGATGCATTCCCCTCCCCTCCGGCACTTTCTGTGTATTGCTGAGCTGTTTTTCCTCATAGCCCTCAGAGTGCAGCCCGTCTTTCTGCCCATTTCCCCACCAGACTGTAAGCTCTTCAAGGCAGGGACCTGGCCACTGTTGCATCCCTCACACCTACAAGAGAGCCTGAAACACCCTGGGTGTCCATGATACTATCTGACTTATGTCCCAGGCATTGCTATCAATGAGGCTCATGGCACCAGCATTCCCAACCTGACGGTCAGTGGGGAGAGCAGCCAAATTATGCCTCAGCAGGTGGAATGGCATAATTAAAGGGAGAGTAGGGGTTTGGGGGACATTCAGAAGCAGCTCCCACCTTTCCAGAGGCCAGGGAAGACCAGACGGCTCTGCATAAACAGAGCTCAAGGCTCAATGGGATGGTAGCTCTGTGGCGGTGAAGGAATGTATTCCGGGCAAGGTGCTGGGCAGGACCACCTTCAAGTTCCAGAAAGAGCTGCGTGTAGAGAGGGAGACCAGGGCCCAAGGAAAAGCTGGCGCAGGGGCAGAGGCCAGATGAGGCTGGGCCGTGTAAGCCATAGGAAGGGGCTGGAAGTGAGGAGCCCTAGGGGCTTGGACTGGGAATTTGTTTAAAGGATAGCCTCATTGAGATACAATTCATTTGTCACACAAGTCACCCATTTAAAGCATACCATTCAGTGGTGTTGAGTGTTATTTGTGAAATTATGCAATCAATTTCAGAACATTTCTGTCGCCCCCCAGAAAACCCATGTATTCATTATCAGTCACTTCCCATTTTAACCCCAGTCCCTTTTGGGCCCCTGGCAACCATCAGTCTACTTTCTAACTCTTTGTATTTGCCTTTCTGGACATACCATTTACATGGGACCATACTGTGGCCTTTTGTGTCTGGCTTGCGCCCAGCATAATATCTGCAGTGGTGGCAAGTGTCAGTATTTCATTCGTTGTCGTGGCTGGACACTATTCCATTTGAATACACCACATTTTGTTAATAACCACTGTAAAGTGGCAGGCATTTGGGTTGCGTCCACTCTTTGACTATTACAAGCATTCATGTGCAAGGTTTTATGAGAACATACCCTGAGGATTTGAAGCATAGTAGTAGACACGGTCCCTTCTGGCCAGAGCAGTGGAGAAAGGGGGCAGCCTAAGAGACTGTTGCAGTTGGCAACAGGGAGCAAAAAGAAGCTGGTTGATTTGAGCCATATTTAGGAGGACAGGTTGGGAGGTAAAGGAAAAGGAGGGTGTTTTGTGCCGTCTCAGCCTATCAATAACTGATGTGGCTGGACCAGCCCTGTTTGGTTCTTAACTGTGATTGCAAGATGCCCTTCCCCAGCAACCATCAGAAACTTAGAATAAATAAAGGTTTATTACTTATCAAACCTGGAAATTATACAGCACACCTGGGCCACACCACAAGGTGGCAGGTAGAGAGAGAGAGCAGATCTGGGGCTTCCCTTTTTATTGGGGTTGAGGGTGCGGGCCTAGGGTTTTGTGGGCTCAATCTTTATTGGTGAATTTAAACCATAAGAGCAGGAAGTGAAAGTGCAGGAAGAAAAAAAACACGTGGCCCACATGATGAGTTATCAAAATCAACCAAGATCTCTAAAACAGAGGCTGGGGAGGGGTGGGGGTAGGACTGGCTCTTTATCTGGTCCTGTGGCAATGTGTTTATTCCAGAGAGAGCCAAGATAGCTGTCACTGAACTGGACACCTCTTTGAAGTAAAGGGCTGGGGAATCAGAGCTTAAATCAGGCACTTGCATTACAAAAAAGAGAAAACCCAGCTCTCAGGGCTTATACTGTGGAAGGTGGCCATGACTCTTAGGGTCCTTGTTTGAGCAATGTGAAGGCCAGTGGTTGCTGTTGACCGACAGGGAGCCCTTAGGGAAGGGGAGAAAGGGGTTGGGGAGAAAGGTTGGCCAGGTGGAATTCGAGGTGTCTGGGCAAATGTCTGGGAGCAGCAGAATGTGTCCACCTGTAACTCAGGAGACTGATGAGCAGGGAACCCAGGATCGGGGCTTGTGGGCGGGGAGATGGCCCTGAAGCCATGGCCTTACATGAGACCCCACCACACACTCTGCACTCTTTGAGGGAAGAGCGCAGAATTTGGGGCCAAGTGCTGAGGAAGGCTTGCCCAGTGCTGGAGCAGCTTTGTGTCCAGGGATGTTCCTGCAAGAAACCACTCCCCGAGGCCATCCTTGTCCAGGCCCCTGTTCCTCCACCCTGCCTCTTGCCCCAGCTGATCCAGATTGTTCCTATCCAGCCCTGTCACACACTCCCTATTCTGTTGAGAAACATTTCCCAACTACCAGGTGTTGAGAAGACAACATGCAGACTCCTGACCCTCAGGAGTGGCATAATGTAGGAGAAAGAGTGTGGCACGAGAGAGATTGGCACAGAGACCCAGGGCTTTATTCCAGGCTTTGTGACCTCAGGGCCCTTAACCTCTGATCCCTTGTTCACCTGTTTAAAAAACAGGCCAATGTCGCCAGGTTGGCCTGAGGATCCAACATGATAGTATATGTAGGTGTTCAACAAACTGTCAAATGTAGTGGGTCCTGTACTGATAATGATCTTGGCGTTCAAGGCCTTTTGCAGTCTGTTCCAATTCTCCAACTCTTGACCCCCAAAGTCCCTTCTGAGCACACCTGGCTTTAGGCAGCGTCCACTGTTCTCTCTGATCCGAGGCCCTGGCCCCTCTTGTCTTGCCTCCACCAAGCCATGCCCTGCTTCATAACTAGTGGTGGTCCATCTTGTCTGCAGCCAGGAGAGCAAGGGTTAGGATCCCAAACTCAGGGGGCCCTGGACAGGTTGCCTTGGATGTTTTGGGAATAACCAGGTAGGTAAAAAGTTAACCTTTCTCAGCTTCAGATCAAGAAACTTATGTTGATAAACTACCCTAAGATTGCCCAGGATGATGGGGGTGAATCAAGCCTGGCTCCCGCACCTGGTTGTTCATTCTGAGTCCAGCCCACTCCTGGTCAGCCGTGTGCCCATCCACTATTCCTGTTCTTATTGTGGGCACAGAATTCATCCATATTTTCATTTTTATGTTGAAATCTTTTATCTATTTAAAGGCTACCCTGGAGACTAGGGTGAAGTTAGACCCACCTCTCTTTTTTCAGGATGGCTACCTGGTTGTCCAGCTAATATTTAGTAAAAGGTCCATTATCAGCTTTCATACTTGAAAGGATGCATTTTATCCAGTGGGTTTCCTTGTGGAGGGTTCCTGTTGACAGGTTTTCTGTTCTGTCTGTCTGTCCGTCCATCTGTGGGCCCTTGCTAGGCATGCTGGGCTTGTTCCTGAGGCTTAACAGCTGGTCTGGGTGTCAGATTGGCCATTCCTCCCACATTCCTCCTCTTCTCAGGTTCTCTTGGCTTTTCTTGTTTATGTTTTCAGTGTAAACTTTAGAATCAGCTTGTCTGGGTCCAGAAGAAAAACCTCGGGGTGTTTTTATTTGGATCATTAAATTTATAAACTACCTCCAGAAGAACTGACATCTTTACGATGCTGATCTTTCTATCCACGAACACAGCATGTCTTTCCAGTCCACATCCTTCGGAAACGTTTCAAGGTTTTCCTCATGGAGATTTTGCATGTTTCTTGTCTTATCCCAGATATTTTATCTGTTTTGTTGACATTTAAAATCAGACCTACTCTTCCATCCTATCATCTAACTCGTGGTTTTGTATATGGGAAGGTATTGATTTCTCTATACACATTTTTATCTCTCATCCCTACTCAGTTATCAGACTGTTTGAAGTAGTTTGGCATTTGATCTCATATGGACAAAACTGTGTGTAAACCTCATGTTTAAACCCCATGACTAGGCAAGCTCTGAGCAGATTCCAGCACTGCTTCTAGGCCTCCCCGCACTGGAACCAGGCTCACAAAATTCACTTAGCAAATGACTGAGGCCGAGAAATGGAGGGGCTGTCTTGAGATGAGACACTTGATTATTCCTGTAATGAAATCTGTTTAAATCTGTTCAAAAATCTTATTTGAACAAAACTGAAAACATTTTGTTCTGAGTCAGGGATATAAGTCCTTTAACAAACACTTTCTGACCATGAAGTTGCTCTTTGAAATGCTTTGTAGCCTGAGAAAAGTAACCTGGAGGGAGAAATTACTTTTTTCAGAACTTAAAAATGTCACACCAGAATGGCTATTATTTTTTTTAAGAGGCAAAAATAAGGATGTGGAAAAGAAAATAGTATGGAGGATCCTCAAAAAATTAAAAATAGAACTACCATATAGTCCAGCAATCCCACTTCTGGGTATTTATCCAAAATAACTGAAATTAGGATCTGAAAGAGATATGTGAACTCCCATGTTTACTGAAGAATTACTCATAGTAGCCAAGATACGGAAAAATCTAAGTGTCTCTCAGTAGATGAATGGATAAGGAAAATGTAGCACATACACAATGGAATACTATTCAGCCTTTAAAAAGGAAGGGAATTCTGCAATATGCAGAGAGATGAATAAGAAAATTACCAAATACCAACCTTCAGGGAGTTCAAGGCATGTGCAGGACCCTGAGCAATGATCTATCCCAGGATTGGTGGAAGCAAGGGGCTGCTGAGGGGGACCACAGTCCTAATTAGATGGGGTCAGGAAAGTCTTCAGAGAGATGCTGAGGGGAAAAGAAGGGAGCATTATGTATGTACAAGATCATGCCATCAAAAAAATAGCAAATAAGCCTTGATTATGATGTGGAGACACTGAAACCCTTACACATTGCTGGTATGAATGCAAAATTGCTTTGGAAAGCAGTTTGGTGAGTCCTCAAAGAGCTAAATATAGAATTACCATGTATTCCTAGGCATATACCTGAAATAACTGAAAATAGGGATTCAAACAGATAACTCATATGCCAATGTTTGCTGCAGCATTATTCACAATGGCCAAATGCTGGAAACCACCTTTGTCCATGAAGAGAGAAATACATAAACCGAATGTAGTAAATACATGCAAAATGAATATTATTCAGCTATATAAAGAATGATGCTCCAATATCAATGCTACAATGTGGATGAACCATGAAAGCATTATGGTAAGTGAAATAAACCAGACACAAAAGGACAAATGTTATATGGTTCCACTTACACGAATATCTAGAAGAGGTAAGCCCACAGAGATGGAATGTAGAGCAGAGGTTACCAGAGGCCAGGAGGAGGAGAGAATGGGGAGTCATTGCTTAGAGGGCACAGAGTTTCTATTTAGAGTGATGAAAAAGTTTCAGAAATAGGGGTATGTGGTTGCACAACATTGGAATTAATGCCACTGAATTGTATACTTATAAATGGTTGGAATGGCAAATTTTATATAGTTGACCCTTGAACAACACAGGTTTGAACCACACAGGTCAACTTATATGTGAATTTTTTTTCAAAATATAGACATCAAAAAGAATAAAATACCTAGGAATAAACCTAACCAAGAAAGTGAAAGACCTATACCCTGAAAACTACAAGACACTCTTAAGAGAAATTAAAGAGAACACTAATAAATGGAAATTGATCCCATGCTCTTTGCTAGGGAGAATTAGTATTGTCAAAACAGCCATCCTGCCTAAAGCAATCTACAGATTCAATGCAATCCCTATCAAAATACAGACGGCATTCTTCAACGACTTGGAACAAATAGTTCTAAAACTCATATGGAACCACAAAAGACCCCAAATAGCCAAAGCAATCCTGAGAAAGAAGAATGAAACAGGGGATCTTACTCCCCAACTTCAAACTACTACAAAGCCACAGTAATCAAGACAATTTGGTACTGGCACAAGAACAGACCCACAGACCAGTGGAACAGAACAGAGAGTCCAGATATTAACCAAAGAATGTATGGTCAATTAATATATGATAAAGGAACCATGGATATACAATGGGGAAATAACAGCCTCTTCAACAGCTGATGTTGGCAAAACTGGACAGCTACATGTAAGAGAATAAAACTGGATTACTGTCCAATTCCATACACAAAAAGAAACTTGAAATGGATCAAAACCTGATTGTAAGTCATGAAACCATAAAGACTTAGAAGAAAATATAGGCAAAACTCTCTTGAATATAGATTGAGGGGCAGGTGGCATGGGCGGTGTTGGTGCATGGAGGGGCCACTCCTGCTTGCGCAGCCTGTGCTTCGGTCGGGGACCCACAAGGCCACTGTGTCCTGCGCTCAGAACAATGGGACTCAGTGCACGAAGCGGCTGGGCAGTGCTGATTCTGGGGGTGCTGCTGGTGCTGGCACTGCTGAAGGCCACCGAGGTCAGTAGGGACCTTGAGGGATCTGCCAACACAAAGAACCCTGTGCTTCTAGCAAACTCCAGTGCTAAGCCAACAGGGACTACCAGCCACACAACTGGATCTTCCAATAACATTGTGAAACCATCAACAACTCCAGTTTCTTTAGTCTCAAAGAATGTGACAGTCACCCTTGACACCCAGAGCAAAACCATCTACAACTCCAGTTTCCTCGGTCTTAAAGAATGTGACAGTCACTACCTTGAAATCCACAGCAACATCTAAAATGACAACACCAGGAGTCTCAACAAATACAACTTTCATCACCTCAAAGTCTACACCCAAGATAACAAGTGCTTCACAAAACACGTCCAGGTAACCACAACCCACAATAGTTCAGTGACATCTATTTCTTCATCAGTAACAATCACAGCTACTATTAATTCTAAAGAAAATAAAGGATCGGAGTTTGACTCTGGCAGCTCTGTTGGTGGTATTGTATTAACACTGGGAGTTCTATCTGTTCTTCACACTGGATGCAAAATGTATTATTCAAGAGGAGGTATTCGGTATAGAGCCATTGATGGACATGATGCCATCATTCAAGGAAACCCCAGGACCAGTGGAGAGCGTGACTGATGCGGCCCTGTCAGTTAACTGGCTGATTATTTAAAACAATATTCTGTTCTTGAAAATAATATAAACAGGCAATGCATATAATATACAACGCATTATATAAATATGTAAAGATCTGTGATGATTACTAAAGGTAAAAAAGGTTTGGTTTGGGTTTCTTAATGAATATCCAGAGCATAGTTACTGGAAGAGTTATATTCACTCTAAGGAAATATGTAGTATGACAAGTTTTGTCCCATTTTTTTTGTGGCATTAGTCAGGGCTAGTGATTGGGAGACCTCATCACTGAAGGGCGCACTGTCATGTGGGCATCCACATAAGGAGTTTCTCAGTGCATTTAGGAGTTTTGAGTACCTTTGTTGTGCAAAGAACTAATGCTGTTCAGAGTCGGATATACCCTAATTACTAGTGCCACACAAGAGAAATTATACAAGTAAATCAGCCTTAAGCATCAATATTTTATGTTTTCAAGCTGAGTACTTGGTTTAGGATTCCCCTAGTCCCCCCAAATCAAAGCCAGAAACAATACCTGGGCTTAGTCTTGTTAGCCTGTATTTTTTATTAAGTTCTTTTGAGCTTTCAATAGCAGTTGATATAACTTTTTTCTTCTGTGATTTCAGTGAATTGTGATGTTTAACATGACAAAGACATAGTTGTTATTAGTACTAAAAAGTTAGGTTATTTGCTACTGGGAGAATATTGTCACCACTGGAAATTGCTTTATTTCATATTCAGCTACTTGGTATTCATATTCATGAATATGGTATTTCATATTCATATACTTGGTAAATATTTTTAAGAGATGTAGAGCTGCTTTCAAGATCTACAAATGTTTAGTGCAAACACGTCTAACTTAAACTCTTAGATGATTTCCAGAACATTTAGAACTATACTTGGAACTGTAGGTTAATGTAGTTTGTCAAACCAGGGATTGTCGGTTCCCCTCAGGCTACTAAACCTACAGGATGAAAATGCTGCATTTTCACACACTGCTGATTTTACTCAAGGATTGGAGAAACACAATTTTTATACTAAAATACCGGTGTTTTTGGAATAAATTCACATGAAGTTTTCAAACAGGAATTCTTTAGACAGAAACTTTCTGCATCTTTATTTGGTTTTTCTTCAGACCACTCTCCACTTATTGAAGAGACATTATGTTAACAGATGGAAAAATCACAGTATTGTAGGGACACCAATATTAGCCAAATTATTTTGGACTGTGTTCTGTTTTACAGTTTATTTTTACAGCACTCAAAACGCAGGGTCAGGTTTTGACAAAAGTATTTAGTCCTACGAAGTCACACCAATTTTTGACAATCCAAGAGCCAAGATGTCCTAACAAATATGTACCTATGTTTCATAGGAATTAATGTAACTTGTAATCAGCTTTTGATTTTCAGAGGATGCCATAGGTCAGGAATATTATATAAAAAGATTTCTACTTACTCTGCATTATGGCCAGTTAAAGTGACGAATGTGAATAAGAATTATCCAAAATATGGTTGTAAAGTGTAATGTGACACATGTAGTGTGCAGGAACTATGAACCACATGTGTTTACATTAATTTGAAAAGAGAGGTGGGCCAGTAGCTGAGTTGTATGTTGCTAAATTAGCCCTATTTGCTGTCCTTTCACAAAACGTACTTAAGGTATGTTTTATAGTGACCAGGGCCTTCTAACTTTCACTTGTTTTGTCTCCTGCATTCTTGACATTTCAGTATTTCAAGTGCTGAAAGTACAGGCCTGAAATTTTCTTGAATATTTGTTTGTTAGCACTTTGAAGAAGTAAAACCACTTCTTAAGTACTGAATCTGATTATATGCCTTTAAGGTCGCCTGTGCTTTGGGTTTGAAATACTTTAGTTATGTCTTTTCTTTGTATATAAGTTGTATAATTTGTTACTTTCAAGTAGGAGTACTTTGATGCAATTTTTTTGGTTATCTACAAAAGTTGAGGGAAATGATGATGCCAACCAGTATTTCCCAAGCATAAATTCATATCCTTAATTATACTTACTTAAGCAAATGTTCAATTTTGTTCTCATTCCTTAAAAATATATTTACTTGAAGATAAAAGCAATTATCCAGATCTACATCTAAATATCAGGCAGAATCCAGTCTATGATTTTAAAATTTCTTTGGTTAATCCATAAGATGAATAATTCAGATATACTGACAGTATAATCTTGTATTTTTTCAGAAAAAAAATGTAAAGCAAATTCCTGTTACCTTTCTTTTTACTATAATGACCATCTTTTGGTGTATTTCATTGTTACTGAGATCTATTTTTAGAATAAAATTTTGTTCTCAAAAAAAAAACTCTTGAATATAAACATGAGCAACTTCTTCATGAACATATCTCCTTGGGCAAGGGAAACAAAAGCAAAAATGAACAAGTGGGACTATATCAAACTAAAAAGCTTCTGTACAGCAAAGGACACCATGGTATAGTGGGTGCACTACATCATGTGGGGCTCTGCTGATGGACATCTAAGCTCTTTCCCATTTTAGCTGCAATAATCATTCTCATACAGATCTTTTAGTAAATGTGTTTTCATTTCTCTTTGGTGAATTCCACCTAGACTTGGAATTATGGGGTCAGAGGTGCATAGATGTTTAACTTAATAAGAAACTGCCTGACCTTTTCCCTCGTGTTTCTACCATGAGAATTCCAGGTGCCCCAGAGCTTCGCTCAGAGAATTCGTTTCGTGTGATCAGTCTTTTCAGTTTTGTCCCTTCTGGTGATTCTCGTCGTGCTTTTAATCTGCACTTCCTTTTGACTAATGCTGTTGAGCACTTTTTTTGCTTGCTTGTTGCTCATTTGTACCTTTCTTTGTGAAATGTGTGTTCAAATCTCTTGCTTAACTTGTTTACTGAGTTGTTCATCTTTTTATCGTCAACTTCACATGCCAATTTGAGGTTCCCAGAAGTAGTCATTCCTGAGTCTGATGGGGCCGGAACTCGTGGAGGAAGGAGACGTGGTCTGTGATTGACGTGGGGCACACCAGCCCTTCCTCGGTGATAGAGCTGTAGCTACTCTCACCCTCTGTGCATTTGGTGGCGAGTAAAGAACGGCCTCCCACAGACACAGCCTTGAGGGGAACACCTTCTGAGGGAAGCTCAGAAGCGGCTGATGGGTGAGGTATTGTCACCCACAAAGATGCATGATCTGGTCAGAGAGAACCGAATGCTGAAGGCCAGAAAGCTGGAAGCCTCAAGCGAACTTTGGAACCTTTCTCTTTGAGCTGACAGTGACACTCCCTATAGCTTCTTGACATTTGCCTCTGCTGAGAACAGCAACTGAAGAAAGTTGAAATGCATAAGAAATCAGCTCTTGAAAGTTACTGGACAGTGAATCCTCTTTCTTTCTTTTTTCTTCTTGGTTTGTTCACTGGTGTTTGAGTCATTTGCTGAGTGAATGTGAAAGAAGAGAAAAAGGAACTGGGTCAGAAGTGTCTCTATCTTTGGCCACTGCCGCCTACCAGAACTTCCTCCAGAACCCTCCAACAGTTGGTTTTTCATGATTTTCTCAACCTTAGAGCCCTAAAGTTTAAAAAAGTAAATAAGCAAATAAAAAGGATGGAAACTTACATCCATGCAGAAACCTACACATAGATATTCATAGAAGCTTTGTTCATAATTGCTAAAACATGGAAGCAGCCAACATGTCCTCCAGTAGGTGGATAGGTAAACAAACTGTGTGGTACATCCAGACAATGGACTGTTATTTAGGGCTAAAGTGAAATGAGCTACCAAGCATGAAGCAATG
This sequence comes from Manis javanica, assembly GCF_040802235.1. Taxonomy (NCBI): domain Eukaryota; kingdom Metazoa; phylum Chordata; class Mammalia; order Pholidota; family Manidae; genus Manis; species Manis javanica. Next base: position 177,625,458 of record NC_133159.1, on the reverse strand, counting down.
TGGAGGAATCTTAGATACATAGTACTAAGTGCAAGAAAGCTCCAAGATGGAGGGAATTTTGATTTGTTTATTGCTGTATCCCAACATCTGAAACAATGTCTGGCTATGCAGACCCTCAATATTTGATGGGGAAGAAAATGATGGGAAATAGAGGCCCTTCATCTCATCCTGGGACACAGGAAATTAGAAACAAAGGCAGCCTCGGAGGATCAGCTGCGATGTGTATCCCCAGTTCCGTGTCTCTCCAAATGTAGTCCACTAACCAAAATGCTTGTTCCCAGGCCGTGTGCCAGACCTGTTTGATCAGGATGCATTTCCCTTTGGGGGGAGTAATCTGCATTTTTTAACAAGCACCCCAAATGATTCTTGTATCGGCTGAAGTTGAGAGCCCTTGGGATGCTAAGTAAAAATGCATAATTTTTAGACCCGTGGAGGTACAGAGGCAGGCTTGGATACCCTGTCATCCAACCCCTTAATATCTATAAATGGAAAAACTGTAGCCCAGAGAAAGGAGCACTTCGCCAAAGGGCCACAGCAAACCACCTCCTGGCTCTCAGGCTTCTTCGGCTGGCATGGCTGAGCAGCCCGCTCAAGCAGTAAGAGACTCTCTCACCTCTGATCAAAAAGATCATTGGCTTAGGCAGCTGATAAATACCGACTCTATTTGGTCAAGGCCAACGAGGTATTTACTTCCTCTGAGGAGGCAGGAGGCAGGGGAAGTCCAAATGATTTTAGTAGGTCTGTTGAGGGTAAATGGTGATGAGGTCACAGAAGGATTCACTTCCCCAAGTTGACGGGAACCTTTTTTTCAGTTTCTCATTTCACATGATATGATTTACTTAGTGTATTTAACTTCAAATGAAATGACCAGATTTCAAATATGCAAAAACTAGAACCACGATATAAGCCCAGGAATACCTGCCACTAATCTCATTTCAGCTTGGCTATGAAGTTGACATCTGATGTTGAGGGACGTGGGCACATCGCCTGGCTTGTCTGGGCCCTCCCTGGCCATGAGTCTTCCCAATTTTCATCGTCTATGGTTCCCTGAATCTAACTCACTCTATGATTAGCCTATGGGCAAAAGTCCTGCTGGCTTATCTGTTAAATGGCCCCTGGGAGACAGACTGATGCTAAAATGTGGGCTTGTTCTAGTCCAGGGGAACCAAGTAGACCCAAAGATCTCCGTGGCTGAAGAGAGAATCTGGAGAGAGGTAACGGTCAGTCCACAAAACTGATGAAAATGGAGCTATACTCCAGAAGCTATGGTTTTATGGGAAAATAAGGTAATCTCTGAGCAAGGAGGCGGAGGTGAATGAGGACAAAGGTAGCCCTGAAGGGCACGGTACAGGACACTTTCAAGAAGGACAGGGAATTTCTGTTCCAGGTTCTGCCTCTATGGGCCCCATTAACATATCCTTTCCCCATGTGGACAATGCTTACCAGCACTTGTGTTGAGTGAAAAAAAGAGGAAGTCAAAATTTTGTGTACATATGAACTCACTTTCAACAAAGGTGCACAAAACGGGGAGGGCTGTGCAACACAGAGAAGAGAAGTAGTGATTTTATAGCATCTTACTATGCTGATGTACAGTGACTGTGAAGGGGTATGTAGGGGGAACTTGGTGAAGGGGGGAGCCTAGTAAACATAATGTTGTTCATGTAATTGTAGATTAATGGTACCAAAATTTTAAAAAAAGTGCACAAGGCAATTCAGTGGAAAAAATAGACTTTCAACAAAGTGTTCCAGATGCTGGAACAATAATAAGAAAAAAAAGAACTTCAAACCGTATCACACTATACACAGAAGTCAACCCCCAAAATGGATTAGAGACCTATATGCAAAACCTAAAACTATAACATTTCTATTGGAAAACATAGGAGAAAATTTTATCGTCTTTGACTAGGCGAGGAATTCTTAGGTATGATACCAAAAGCATGAACCATAGAAGGAAAAAAAGTCAGTTAATAGGACTTCATTAAAATTAAGAACTTTTTCTCTTTGAAAAACACAAGTGAAGAGACCAGCCACATATATAGTAAGGAGCTTATATCCAGAAAATAAGAAGAACCTTAAAAACACAACAATAAACAAAATAATCCAATTAAAAATGGCCAACAGATACCTCATCAAAAAGATATGGTCATAGCAAGTAAGCACATGAAAAGATACTCAATATTAGTCATTAAGGAAATACAAATTAAAACCACAATGAGATACCACTACATAGCTTTGAAAATGGCTAAATTTATAAAGAACAACCTTACCAAGGATGGGGAAGAACTAATTCTGTCATATTGCTGGTGGGAAAGTAAAATAGTACATCCATTTTGGAAAACAGGTTGGCAGTATAGTTAACTATACACTGACTGTATGATTCAGACGTTCAACTCCTAGGTCGGTACCCTAGAGAAATTGACACTGATGTCCATACAGAGTTCTATACACGAATGTTTATAGCAGCTTTATGTGTAGTGGCCAAACAGTGGAAGCTAAATGTTCATCAGCAGGTGAATGGATAAATTGTATAACCATATAATGGAATATGACTCAGTAATAAAAAGGAGTCAACAACGCACACAACATGGACAAATCTCAAGATAATTATGCTGCAGAAAAGAAGCCAGACAAAAAGAACATCACGTATGATTCCATTTGTACAAACTTCTATAAGACCCTAGAGAAAATCATTCTAAAATTCATATGGATCCACAAAAGACCCCGAATAGCCAAAGCAATCCTGAGAAAGAAGAATAAAATGGGGGATTATGCTCCCCAACTTCAAGCTCTACTACAAAGCCACAGTAATCAGACCCATAGACCAATGGAACAGAGTAGAGAACCCTGATATAAACCCAACCATATACGGTCAATTAATATATGATAAAGGAACCATGGACATACAATGGGGAAATTACAGCCTCTTCAGCAGCTGGTGATGGCAAAACTGGACAGCTACATGCAAGAGAATGAAACTGGATTATTGTTTAACCCCATACACAAAAGTAAACTCAAAATGTATCAAAGACCTGAATGTAAGTCATGAAACCGTAAAACTCTTAGAAGACAACATAGGCAAAAATCTCCTGAATATAAGCAGGAGCAACTTCTTCCTGAACGCATCTTGAACAAAGGAAACAAAAGCAAAAATGAACTCATGGGACTACATCAAACTAAAAAGTTTCTGTACGGAAAAGGACACCATCAACAGAACAAAAAGGCATCCTACACTATGGGAGAATATATTTGTAAATGACATATCTGACAACGGTTTAACATCCAAAATACATAAAGAACTTACACACCTTAACACCCAAAAAGCAAATAACCCGATTAACAAATGGGGAGAGGTTATGAAGAGACAGTTCTCCAAAGAAGAAATTCAGATGGCCAACAGGCACATGAAAAGATGCTCCACATCACTAATCATCACGGAAATGCAAATTAAAACCACAATGAGATATCACCTCACACCAGTGAGGATGGCCAGCATCAAAAAGACTAAGAACAACAAATGCTGGCGAGGATGCGGAGAAAGGGGAACCCTCCTACCCTGCTGGTGGGAATGTAAGCTAGTTCAACCATTATGGAAAGCAATATGGAGGTTCCTGCAAAAACTAAAAATAGAAATACCATTTGACCCGGAAATCTCACTCTTTGGAATTTACCCAAAGAATACAACGTCTCAGATTCAAAAAGACATGTACACCCCTATGTTTATTGCAGCACTTTTTACAATAGCCAAGATATGGAAGCAACCTGTGTCCATCAGTAGATGAATGGATAAAGAAGATGTGGTACATAAATACAATGGAATACTATTCAGCCATAAGAAAGAAACAAATCCTACCTTTGGCAACAACATGGATGGAGCTGGAGGACATTATGCTCAGTGAAATAAGCCAGGCGGAGAAAGACAAGTGCCAAAATAATTTCCCTCATTTGTGGAGTATAACAACGAAGCAAAACTGAAGGAACAAAATGGCAGCAGACTCAGAGACTCCAAGAAGGAACTAGTGGTTACCAAAGGGGAGGGGTGTGGGAGGGCGGGTGGGGAGGGAGGGAGAAGGGGATTGAGGGGTATTATGTTTAGTACACATCGTGTGGGGGATCTCGGGGAAAACAGTGTAGCACAGAGAAGGGACATAGTGGATCTGTGGCATCTTACTACACTGATGGACAGTGACTGCATTGGGGTATGGGTGGGGACTTGATAATATGGGTAAATGTAGTGACCACATTGTTTTTTCATGTGAAACCTTCTTAAGAGTGTATATCAATAATACCTTAATAAAAAATTCTGTAAGATCCAAACTAATCTGTAATGACAGAAAGCAGATCAGAGATTGCTTGGGGAGGGGAAGGAAAAGAAAGGGCAAGAGGTAAGGATAGCAAAGAAGCAGGAGAAATCTCTTGGGTTATGGATATATGTTGACTATCTTGTGCAATGTACAGCACATGTCAAATTATAATACTGTTTACTCTGAATACATGTAAACTGTATATATGTCAATTATATTCAATAAAGTGTTTTAAAAAATTGCAATGAGCCTAGAACATCTTGTCATACTAGAAAACAAGGAAACATCATTTTTCTAAAGGACTCAGGTGCCAACTTGAATAGGCAGGCACCCACCGGCCAAAGACAGGAAAATAAAAGCATCAAGTAATATAAAAACTAGTGGATTGAAAGAGAACAAATGTGTTTAAATCCATGTTCTCATAATGATAGATTTAAAATGTGTTCATAATGATGATAAGAACTTCATTGATCAATTGGAAGATACTAGGGAACTGATTAATTACTTTGAAAACTGCTACAGGTAAAGTTAGGCAGTTACCCTGACTTTCTTATATGAAGTGTACCTCATGTAATCAATTAGTCAATTAAAGGACATTCCTCTTATGGGTATTACAACTAATAGATGCTGATGGTATTACCATTGACCAACCCTAATCAATGCAATGATCATCAATGGCTGCAAACATCACAAAATGAGAGACAAGCAGGCATTATGATTCTCCTCGTACACAATACCACCACATAAGTAGTCTTGTCAAAGAAAAAAAAATCAAACCTGATCTGATCAGATCTTTTAGCTCTACCTACCAAGATGCAGAGAACAAAGAAGGCAAAAGGCAGTTGTTAAAACAATGCCATGTGAAATCCAAAAGGCAGTTGTTAAAACAATGCCATGTGAAATCCAGACTGGGGCAAACTACAGGACAAACTATCTGGTTTCTTCGGAAACCGAGAAAGAAAAGAAATGAAAAGGACATTAAAGAGATTGCAAGCGAAAAAGAGAGAAAGAGGGAAACCATAGAATTAAGGAGATTTAAGAGATTTTTTAACCAGTTGCAATGTGTAGTCTGGATCTCAATTCAAACTGTTGTTTAAAAAATGACATTTACAGGCCAATAAGGGAAACGTAACCATTTGACGTTTGATGATATTAGGAAATAGTACTGTTGATTTTTTTTGGGGGGGGGAGGTGATAGTTTGGGAATATGTTTTAAAAAGGGAATGCTTGCCTTTCGAAGATGCATTCTGAAATGCTTACTGGTGAAATCATATGATGTATGGTATTTAATGTTCAGGAGAGGGCGACATAGGTGCAGGTATAGAGAGTTGGTTAATTGTTGAAGTTGAGTAATGACTGGTATGGTGGTCATTAGACTAGTCTCTCTACTTTTGTGTATGTATGAAATATTTTTAAATTGTGCAATAAATGTTTTAAAATTGTGCGTCAAAATGAATGCACTAATGTGAAAAATGCAATGAAAAAATCGGGAAGAAATTTTTCATGCAGGATGCTGACGCTTCTTGCCTGAGAACGGTAGGATGAGTCATCTCCCCTTTCATCTCTACATCTGCTGTCTGTATATTTTTATATTATTGTTAAAATGAGAAATTATGCATAGTAAGTCCTACAGGTCAATAAACAAAACCTCTCTATTATTGCTGTCCTCGTCCTAGTGTTGAAAACTTATCTATTCTCTCCACCACGTCCTCCAGGTTTTTGCTAAGCTTTCCGCCACTGTTTCCAAGTTTAGATGATCTGTGTTCCGGATATATCAAGGATTTTGAAGAAAACGGGTCAAGTTCATCGATTGGGCCATCCCTCCGCTGTCGGCTGGCCCGCGCCGCCCGCCCCTTAGCGCGGCGACCCCTAGCTGCACAGTGTGGCTTCAGGACCTGCCGTCTTCCGACGCGCGCGCGCGCAGCGGGACTACATCTCCCAGGGGGTTCTGCACCTCGCAGGGGACAGCCTGGGCAGCGGAGGACTACACTACCCATGATATCTTGCGAGAGGCGCTTGCCTCGTGATGACTGTACAATCATTGGCCTAGCGTTTGTCGGGCGCTGCGCGGTGATTGGTCCAGGAGCGCCTCCGTTACCGCCGCGCGCACCAGGGTTTGTTGGTGGACTGCGGTGAGGAGGGAGGAAGCGAGCGTGGGGAACCCGGCCGCGCCCTTGCTGCCGGGTGAGTGACCTCTTCCTACCTCTGCTTCCTCGCTGTGCGCTCGGGGTCCTGCACGCTCCCTTCCCGAGGGGAGCACACACGTGGGGGTACTCGGCGGGGACAGGGACAGTTCACACAGGTGTCGCTCCTGACCTGAGAGGCATCTTCAGGGACGCAGCAGGCAAAACCCTTTACACACCCGGGTCGCCTGTACACATGGGTGCCCCCCTCGCGGGCTGCTTCTCAGACCCAGGGAGAAGAAACATGCCCTGCGACACTTCTGGACACCTGTGTCCGTACGCGGGTGTGGCATCTGCAGAGACCCTCAGCTGAACACGTGGGCACCCGGGCACACCGGCCCCGCTAACGCAAACGCCAGGGGCTTCTGCAGTAAGAGAAGGTGGGTAGCATCCACCCGCCCCCTGCCACTTAAACCAGCGGACCCCCTCTCCTTCTTCTGGGTGATGTATTATGCATATCATGCCTGTAATCATATTTCATTTTAATTTTGTCTCTAGTTAAATATCAAGGCTTATTTGTAGAAGGAGGAAATTTTGGAAAAGCAGAAAAAGTAAGGCGACCATGGGACTATATTTAACCAGCCCTTTCATGTGTCTAAACCGTTTTTACAAAGCTTACCACATGCGGTGTCTTTCATGATCCCCCCAGCAATCTGGGCAAGGGAGGGCAGACATCATTCCCATTTTCCAGAAGAGAAGATAGCCCAGGTTAGATAAACCTGCCCTCAGTACCTGGGAGAGGCAGAACTTGAACTCAGGCTTCTTGATCTGGGGTTTAAGGTTATGTTCAACTATGCAGAGCTGCACATTTATAGAAATGCCTCTTTCCCTCCCTGACAGCAGGGAGCTGACCTTGCATAGTGTGATCTCAGCTGTCCCTGTGAACCTCTGGAGAGGTTTTGCCTCTCAGTCACCTGCCCCGTGTTTAAACTGCTCCTCGTAGGTGCCTGGGGAGAAGGAGCTTGGATTAATGTCACAGAAAAGTTGATGGGAAAGGCCTTTAAGGTTATGGAGAGAAAGTACCAGGAAATGGGCACATTCCTGGAGGTTTCATGCGATCAGACTTTTAATAAAATACTGTTTAGAATAGTTTGCCTAATAGTGCTCCATGGCAATGTTTTGTTAATTTTATAGACAAACTGGAGTGCTGCTCTTGTATCTCCAGAAAAGAGAGGGCTTGGGGCTGAGAGAGTGGTGCAGAGTGCCAGGGTAGTTGAGAGATGAAAACGAATTAGTGTGGGGTGGTGGAGGGTCACTGTGTGGGAACTGGTTTCCTTCTTACTAAAGATACTATTCCAAAACAAGGTTCATTCTGAGGTTCCTTCTATCAAAAAACCATTTTGTATTTAGTTTTAGATAAGGTTTTCGAGGGCCATAACAAATTCAAATAGTGTAGAATTATATAAAGAAAAAGGAAGAGATCTACCTTCCCTCTTCTTTGCCCATCTTGCTCCGGCCTTACCAACCTCTTGGTGTGTGTGTTATCACAGACTTTCCCCCTATGTTTCATTCAACTATAGTGAGTGTGTATAGGCCTTGCTGTTGTTCTTTTGCAAAAATGAAGTTATACTAGACACACTGTTTTGAAACCTGCTCTTTTCTATGTTTCAGTCTGTTGTGGACATCTTTTCAAATGTGTGTATCACACTGGCTCATCCTTTATAATGGCTGCATAGCATCCTATTCCATGCATGTGACTCTGCATGTGACTCATTGCATGGACGCAACTTAGTGTAATTATCCATCACTCTATTGATAAGCATTTGCATTCTATCCAGTTTTACAAACAGTGATGCAGTGCATGACATCTTATAGCCATGCTAGTATTTCTATAGAACAGTGGTTCTCAGCCAGAGGCAATTTATGCCCCAGGAGGCATTTGTTAATGTCAGGAGATACTTTTGATTGTCACGAGGGAAGTGTGGTGGTGCTGCTGTCTAGAGACCAGGGGCACTGCTGAACATGCCACAGTGCACAAGACAGCCCCAAACTACAAAGAATTACCCATTCCAAAATGGCAGTAGTGCTGAGGTTGAGAGGCTGCTCTAAATAAAAGTGGAATTAGATATTTATTTATTTTTTTAAGACCCCATACCCAACAATTTATGACATAGCCACTGAACAGAACATTATTTAGCCATTTAAAATGATATTTATGAAGATCTTATAGCAACATCATGCTTGTGACATTTTGTTTTTTAAAAGCCACATACAGGAAAAAAGTAAGAGAATTTGTGAAGTGAAGTATTACGATGGGGTTTTTTCCCTCTCTCTACCAGGTCGTTATTACTTCTATAATCTCAAAGTTACTTGGTTTTTAGTCATTCAGTCATTAAGTGTTCTTAAAGCCTTTGGGGTGTGCCAGGCACTGAGCTGATCTCGAGGTATGGCTGTAAAGTAGGCTGAGTCCTTGTCCACATGGAGCCTACCTCCTGCGCACGGAGAGGACAGAAGTGTGTACCTTGGAGGGGATGCTCTCGAGCTGAGCGCTGGTGGATGAGACGAGCTAGCCTGGGGAAAAGCAAGCAGGGGTAAGAATGGGACTGCATTTCAGACATGGGGACAGTAGGTGCGGAGGCAAGGCTGGCAGATAGGAACATGAGTAGTGTTTTCTAGGAACTGGTCAGAAGCACCGAGCCCACTCTGATTGGAGAGACAGAAGAGTGGTCCAGGGCAAGGTTGAAGAGGGCATCAGTCAGGTGGCTCGGGCGCATGATTACATAGCATAACCAGTATGCCAGCGATGTAGGGGGGATGCAGGTGGCTTGGTTGCTGAGTGGTCTCCTTGGATCACGGGGCCTTGTTAGAGTAGCCCAGGCCCGTTCTGAGCGTGCACTGCTGGCCATTCCCCTCAGCAATCAGCCTGAGTGGGCTCTGCCCTCACGCTAACAGCCTGGGACTTGACCGCAGGCAGGCAGTTTGCCATAAAGCCGGGTGGGTTGGAAGTGAAGGATTTCCTACCAAGCCTGTTCATTCATTCAGTCGACAGATATTCTGAGCACTTACCATGGTAGGCTCTGTTCCAACACTGGAAATAACAGGATGGACAAATGAGGCCAAGGTCGTGTTTTCATGGGCTTGCATTTCTAGTGGAAAAGAGACACGAAGCAGCTATAAGGACATAGGGGTGCATCCACGAATGTCCAGTAAGCAACTGCTATAAAGGAGAATAAAGCCAGGTCAGGGCTTGTACAGGAATGTGGTCTCTATGTTAGATGGGCTGGTCGGTGAGGGCTGCTCTGAGGAGGTGTGTGAGCAGAGACCCCAGGAACTTGGTCTGGCGTTTACTTCCTGTCTCTTGCATTTAGCTTGAAGCTGATGGACGTTGTATGGGCCAGAGGCAGGGATGGTTGGCTATGACCCCAAAGCTGATGGCAGGAATATCTCCAGTTTCGAGGTGGCAGTGGCTGGGTCTGTATCTGGACTTGTCACTCGAGTACAGATCAGTCCCTTGGATGTCATCAAGATCCGTTTCCAGGTACCCTTTCCCCTTCTTCCATGTAACGGGCTAGAGGACAAGGACACTCTTTCTTGCCAAACAGTTCTTAGAGCTCAGAATTTTGTCGAGGAGGAGCACTTCACCACTTTGTTACCTTTTCTGAGATTTCTCCTTCTCACCCCTCGCCCGCCCCTAAAGGTTGTTCTAACTTTTCCATTTTAATTCCTAGCTTCAGATTGAGCACCTGTCTCGCAATGACCCCAGTGCAAAATACCATGGGATCCTACAGGCTGGGAGACAGATTTTGCAGGAGGAGGGCCCGACAGCATTCTGGAAAGGACACATCCCAGCCCAGCTTCTCTCCATAGGCTATGGAGCTGTCCAGGTAGGTGGCAGGGGAATCAGCCAGTCCCCTGGGGTCGCCTTGCTCAGTGGGGGAACACGAGGGTAGGACATGCGGGGACACTGCCAGGGCAGAGCAGCAGGAGGCAGTCACCACACTGCTCGCCCTTGTCTTAGCTAGGAAACTGACAAATTGAAAACATGGTCAGACTGAGCTGTACCGGAGGCATTCCTTCCCCCATGTCCCCCAACCCCAGGGGACTAAGCATCCACTGAGTACCAGGCCTTGTTCCTAGGAAACTCACTTGACACCATACGCCCAGTGGGGCTCGGCGAATGGCAGCACACATGCTTTTCGTTTTTCAAAATAGCATTTTCACATCTGTGCTTCCTTTAAACTTCCCAATAGCGTTGTGAGGAAAGTAGAGTAGGTGTTATGGGGTCACAGAGAGGTTAAGTGAGCTGCCTGAGGCTACACAGCCTGTAAGTGGTTGGGCTGGGATGGGAGTCCAGGCTTCTGGACTTTTGTTCACACATCCGTTCAGCTGAGCACCCATTGATTTCATGGTGGATGCTATATAGCTGTGCCTATAACGGCCAATTAGTGGTAGTGGCCAACCCAGGTGTGGTCCTAATTATGGCCAGACCCTGTTTTAAGCACTTTACCTATGTTACCTCACCATAGTCCTCTGAGTAGGTTCTGCTCGCACTCCTGTGTTACAGCCAAGAAGACCGAGGCAGAGAATGCTTATGTAATTAGCCCAACCAGAGTCACTAGCTAGAAGGTGGCGGAGCCAGGATTCCCAGCTGGGCAGCTGGCGCCAGTAGTGGCTGCGTGCTTCCCCTACGATGTCACGGCTCACCAGGTTGACGTACTGCTGCCTTCCCATCTCTGCACCTGGTGCCCAGACACTGCCTCACGATGAGTGAACACAGCAGCATGTGCCCTCGGGACCCCGTGCCATCTTGGGCAGGCTGAGGGAGATCTCAGTGTAAAGGGGTCACACCATGACTGCGGACTGTGTGGAATTCTCCTGACAGAACTTTGCCCCCGAGCGGGATGTTTTCTCACTGTGCCACAGGAGAGCACCAGATAATGGCTATCTTTTCCCAGTTCTCAGGAAACTAAGTTAATGAGTATTGAGTTTTCTGATACAGAATTTTTCTCATATATTTTCTTAAGCCTTTGGGTGTTTGGTGCTACTCAGAGTATAAGATGACATCCGAGCTTTGCACAAAATTGAATCTGTTGTATTCGGCCACAGCTCAAGAAGAATATTTTCTCGTCTGCAGCCCTGGGCCCCCCTGAGTCCTGGGTGGCACCCTGGGGGTGTTTGTCACTGACCTTGCCATGTGTTTTTGCAGTTTTTGTCGTTTGAGCTGCTGACTGAGCTGGTGCACAGAACCACTGTGTACGATGCCCGTGACTTCAAGGTGCACTTCGTGTGTGGCGGCCTGTCTGCCTGTGCGGCCACCCTTACCGTGCATCCTGTGGATGTCCTGCGTACCCGCTTTGCAGCTCAGGGTGAGCCCAAGGTGAGAGGGCAGGCCAGGGAAGAGGGGTCTGAGTGACAGAATGGGTCTCAGGAGTTGGGGCTCTTTTCCTTAGAAAGAGCAAAGCTGGGGGAGCCTGGAGTTTCTGGTCCCTCTTTTGGTCCATTTGCAAAAGTTGTGACTGTGTGCATACCATCCAGGTGCTCACAGCCTCGGGTGGGAGACAGAACAAGTACTGGACAGTAGGCTGGACAGGGAAGGCGTCTGGGAAAATGAGGCTTGAAACCATATTCTATACTGTGAGAGCGGTTTAGGTTTCCACAAAGAAAGGACTGGAGGAAATGGGGTAACTGTCAGACCCCAGGAAGATCTTGCTGAGTGAGAGTGAGGGATTCAGCTCTGAAGTAGGCCCCCCCACCATAATCTCTGCTGTCTGGACATACGTAAGAATAGCATCGTGTGTATGTGTGTGTTCTCAACCAAGAAAGAATAATTTTCTACATCTCATTTCTGCTTTAGCATATTGTTAGTGGGGAGTGGTGCTTTGTTAAGAATTTGATCTGGGACCAGTTAGAAAAACCAGTTTCAGTTCTGCTGGTTCTTTGTGTTGCCTGGGGTGGAGATTCTGGGCTGGGGGGAGCCCTTTTGTTTAGGAGATAATCCTGATCAGTTTTTCGGTTGGGAAGAGCAAAGTCCCCTGGGAACAGTCTGTAAGAAAACAAATGTTAGACCACTGTGACCCTGAAGTGGGAAAGGAAGGTTTGGGGTGATTGTCCTGGTGGAGAAATGAGGTAACGGGCCCTAGAAACTGAGCAGAGAAATGAAGAGGACAGGTATTTATAGATGGACAGGACAGACATGGTTTCCGGGATGCAGAAAGGTGGCTGGTGACAGTCCTTCCACCTCTCTGTTCCCGGTTTGCTATAATCCTCCTCTGTTACTTTCCAACCTTCAGTAAAAGTCATGAGAAGGAAAAGGCAAAGAAAGTATTAAGAAAAGAGAACAGCATATTACCTGGTGGCTTAGATGATTGCAGTGTTGGATTCTATATTCTTATTTCTCTAGATTCTAGATTCTATTTCTCTCTCTCTTTTTCTCTCTTTCCTTCTTGTTTTTGGATTATAGGCAGTAACTCCTGACTGCTACTATGGAAGATGAGGATTCACCCCTTTTACCATCACCCTTGTGTATGCATGTGCCTCCTCCCCATCTGATTACAGTACAACTGATTAATAGGTTTGGGTTAAGCAATACCAAGTGTTTATGCTATTATGATTATGTAAAGCTGTTACTGCTGAGCCTTGAGAAATGTTACGATCACATCTTCTTTGATATTCTTGTCTTTCATGAAGTTAGTGATTGCCTTGAATTTTATTTGTTTAGCTTCCTACATGCCTATCATGGATTCACCCTCCAACACTCGGGATAGGGTCTGCTGTGGGCATCAGCCCCATGGGGTCATGGAGCCTCCTCACAGGGAGCCCTCCACTCAGGCGCCCTTTACCCCCCAGCTTCAGTCTGGACCGTTTGCTCTAGGACTGTTGCCAGCTGGTCTCTTAAGAATTCTCCTGTTGAATACCATGTCCTCTCTTTCTCAGTTAATCCCTTGTGTGGACGGAGCATATCCTGAGATGTAGCTTCCTTCGCGAAGCCTTGATAGAAATGCCTTTGTTTTACCCTTACACTTGACTGATGATTTAGAATTCTAGGTAGCTGTTACGTGTTGCTGAAGAGAAGTCCAGAACCATTTTGATCACTGTTCCTTTATATGAAACCATCCCTCTCCGTGCCTCGGGGGTTTTCAGAAGCTTTGCTTGCTCTCTGGCATTCTAGAAATTTGCCAGTGATGTGCACTGATGTGGGTCTCATTCATTGTGATGGGCCCTTCCTGGACACTCATGGTCTTCATGCCTGGAAAATGGTTATGAATTATTTATTCATAATTGTCTGCCCTCTATTCTTTTCTGTCTTTTTGGAATTCATGGCAGTTGGATGTTAGGTATCCTGGATTGATCCTCTGATTTTCTCTGTTCTCTGCTGTTGTTCAGCTCTTTGTCTTTCTGTCCTACTTTCAGGTGGGGGGGGGCGTCTCCTTACTTTTACCATTTGGGCCCTCTATTGAATTTTTTTTTTTTTTTACATATGTATTCCAATGTTTTTTGTTGCATTATTAACAATAGCCAAGATATGGAAGCAACCTAAGAGTCCATCAATAGATGAATGGATAAGGAAGATGTGGTACATACATACAGTAGAATATTACACAGCCATAAAAAAAATGAAATCTTGCCATTTGCAACAACATGGATGGACCTAGAGGGCATTATGTTACATAAAATAAGCCCAGCAGAGAAAAGCAAATTCTGTATGGTTTCACTTAGATGTGGAAGCTAAAAACAAAACAAAACAAATGAACACAACAGATATGGACACACAGACATAAGAAGGTACAGGTGGCGCCATGGGGGAGCAAAATGGGGGAGTGAAATAGGTAAAGAGGATAAAGAGGCATAAAATCCCAATTATGATTAAATTAGCCATGAGGTTGAAAGTACAGAATAGGAAATATAATCAATAATATTTCAATATCATTATTTGATATTGAGAGATAGTAACACCACTTATTGTGATGAGCATTTAATAATATAAATAACTGTTGAATCTCTATGTTGTACATCTGAAATGCATCTAATATTGTATATCAACTATACTTCAGTAAAAGAGAAATAAACCCACCTAAATCATATATGGGAGAAATGCTAGACACAATTCATCTTGAGACAAACTTCTCTGCAGCTATGAATCCACAAAACCAAACAAGCTGTGTGCTTCAAAATGGCCCCATGGGGCAGATATAAGAGAGACATTCCCATTCCCAAAGGGAGAAGTAGGGAAGAGAAAAGGGGCAACAGGTACCAACTAAGTCCAAGTATTAAACATTCAGCCTGGAGAATAATCCACTTTTTCTCTGTTCTCCATCTTCTAGGCCCACTGCTGTGGCAAAGTCCTCACCATAGCTCAGCAGGACTGCCCCACTGTAGCTCACTGGCTCTGCTGCAAGCCCACCCATGTCATGGTTCTTCCAGGATGGGGTCTTGCACCCTTGGTGCCAGAAATCCAGAAAACTTACATGGAATCATCCATGATCCCTGGGCCTATGTATACCTGCAGAGATCACATCCCATGGATAGTGCCAAAGTTTGCTGCTTGCACCTTCCAGTGGGATGGCCACCATGGCCAGTGCTGCATGGGGGCCTGATAGAACTGCATTTTGGTTGCATAGAAGCATGGCCCAGAGCATGAGAAACAGCCCATGAAGTACTGTTACAATGACAATGTGATACAAATTCCTACAGGCATTGGTGGCACCTCCTTTGAATTCTTGGTGGAGGTAGCCGTGCCTTCACCCCTTTCACTCTGTGCCTGTGATGGAAGTGACATCCCTGATCATCTCTAAATCACCTTCAGCTTATTCTTGCATTGTCCTGAAGAATAGCACTTGGCTTCGATTGAGATGGCTGATACTTACACATTCTCTTTTTTTTTCCTCCTTTTTCTTCCTCCTCCATTCTTTATATATTAGGTATCATATTATGTACTCTTTGTTTATCCCTTGACTGGCTTTGGGGTGGTTGATTTGATTTTGCATCTCCTTAGTAATTAATTGGTCTACTTTCTTTACTATGGTTTTATTTCTTCTGGTGATAGCTATTTAGCCTTAGGAACACTTCTATCTATAGCAGTCCCTCCAAAATACACAGTAGAGATGGTTTGTGGGAGGTAAATTCTCTGTTTTTGCTTATCTGGAAATTGTTTAATCCCTCCTTCAAATTTAAATGATAATTTTGCCAGGTAGAGTATTCTTGGTTCGAGGCCCTTCTGCTTCATTGCATTAAATACATCATGCCACTCCCTTCTGGCCTGTAAGGTTTCTGTTGAGAAGTCTGATGATAGCCTAATGGGTTTTCCTTTGTATGTGATCTTATTTCTCTGGCTGCTTTTAATACTCTGTCCTTATCCTTGATCTTTGCCATTTTAAATATTATATGTCTTGGTATTGTCTTCCTTAGGCCCCTTGTGTTGGGAGATCTGTGCACCTCCATGGCCTGAGAGACTATCTCCTTCCCCAGATTGGGGAACTTTTCAGCAATTACCTCCTCAGAGATACTTTCTATCCCTTTTTCTTTCTTCTTCTTCTTCTGGTACCCCTATAATGTGAATGTTGTTGCGTTTGGGTTGGTCACACAGTTCTCTCAATATTCTTTCATTCCTAGAGATCCTTTTTTCTCTCTGTGCCTCAGCTTCTTTGTATTCCTCTTCTCTAATTTCTGTTTAATTTACTCTCTCCTCTACTTCATCCAATCTGCTTTTGAATCCCTCCATTGTATGTTTCATTTCAGATACTGTATTCTTGAACGTTTGTATATCATTCCTGAATTCCTCCTTGAGTTCTAAGTTCTTGGATATTTTTCTGTAGCTCTGTGAGCATCTTTATGATTTTTATTTTGAAATCTCTTTCAGGAAGATTGATGAGTTCAGTTTCACTTGGCCCTCTTTCTGGTGTTCATGGGATTTTGGTTTGAACCAGGTTCCTTTGACGTTTCATATCTGTAGGTGGCACCCTCTAGTGCCCAGAAGCTCTACTCTCTGGAGCTGCTTAGTCACTGGAACGATGGCGGGGTCCACAGGGGAGCGGTGCTGGTGCCTGTCAGGAGGAAAGAGGTCTTTCCTGCTTCCTGGCTGCAATGCCTGTCTCTACTGCCAGGGCCAGTGGGCTGAGCATACAGGGAGAAGCCTCAATGCCTTGTACTTGTAGCTGTCATAGGCAGGGCTGCCCTCTTGCTGGCCTGGTACAATGGCGGGGGTGGCCGGTTTGTGAGCTGGTGCTGGCAGGGAGGAAGGCGCAGCAGGCTGTGTATTATGGTGGGGGGCCTTGGAGCTGCATAGCCAGCCAGGGGGATGGAGTGCCTGAAGCTTCTGAAAGTTCCCAACCTTCTGGGCCGAGTGCACCCAGACAATTTTGTCCACCTGTCCTTTCCCCTCAGCAACAAGCTCTGTGCAATCCTTGCCCCTTTAGCAGCTCTCTCACTGTTAGGAAGTCTCTCAGACTGCCCCCCTTTCTTTTGTCCCAGAGCGGCCATATGTGGGTCCCTGTTTTCCACAAGGAGCTGGAATCTCAGTCTCTCCAGGTATTCCGCCCTTCTTAGCTTTCCAACCCCACTAATCTCCAGAGCACCATGTAATGTAGGTTCATGCTCCTAGAGCAGATCTCCAGGGCTGGGTGTTCAGCAGTCCTAGGCCTCCACCCCTTCCCTGCTCGTTTCTCTTCCTCCCGCCAGTGAGCTGGGGTTGGGGAAGGGCTTGGGTCCTGCTGGATCATGGCTTTGGTACGTCACCCTTTTCCTTGAGGTCTGCGGGTGTCCTCAGGTGTAGATAGTCTGCTGCAGCTTTCTTCCTGTGGCTCTTTCAGGATTTGTTGTATTTGCTCTATTTTCATATTCCATGTGGTTTGGGGAGGAGGTTTCTGTCTCACCTCTCATACCACCATGTTTAATCCCTCTCCCCGTCTACTGAATTTTAAAATGCTTGTTAATATATGTTAGCTCCTAAGAGCTCATTTTTGGTTTCTTTGTTTTAGGTGTATTGAAGTATAGCTTACATACACAGTAAGACTCACCCTTTTTAGTGGACAGTTCCATGACTTTTGACAAATGCACACAGTCACATAACCACCACCACAATCAAGGTATGAAACAGAAGTCCCACCAACACTACAGTTCGACCCTGCCTCTCTGTAGTCATCACTCTCCCCAGTCTCTGTTAACTGCTGGTCTTTCTTTTGTCTGAAGCTTTGCCCTTTCCAGGACGTCACGTAAATGGACTTATGCCCTGGGTGGCCCTTTGAGTCTGCTCCCTGCACTCGGTGTAGGCACTTGAGATTTGTCTGTGTTGTGTGTGTGTGTGTGTGAGTAGTTGCTCCCTTTTTGTTGTTGGGTGGTGTTCCGTTGTGTGGATGGATCATGGTTCATTTGTTCAAAGACATTGAGGTTATTCTTCAGTTTTTAGTGATTATGAGTAAAGCCACTATAAACATTTGCACGCAGGTTATTGTGTGAACATTCCATTTCTCTTCAGTAGATAGCTAGTGGTGGGATTGCTGGTGGGGTTGTATGAATGTTTAATTTTATAAGAAAAAAGTAAACTATTTGTCATGTGGCTGTGCCGTTTTGAATCCCCTAAAGCAGTTCTAGTTGCTCCTAATTCTCACCAAGTCTTACTGTTCCCAGATTTTTTTTTAAATTTTGTTCTTTTACATTTTATCCATTCTAATAGGTGTGAGTAGTGGTAGCTCATTGGTTTTAATTTACATTAAATTTAAAAATTTAATTTACATTTGCTTTTGGTATTTTACTTAATAAATCTTTAGCTAATAAAAGTTGCAAAGATTTTTCTCTCAAGAACTTGTTCTTGTTCTCTGACTCCTCTTCTGTCATGGAGGTGATGCCTGTCCCACAGCTGGAGAATACTCGTTAAAATTTTGTGACTGCTTTCTTTTGTCTTCTATCTGTACTGTCTCTCTTTTGAATGATTTCTTCTACCCACCCCTGCCCCCCATTGATCATTTGGTCTATTTTTTAGGAAGACTTTCCTCAAATGTCTGGTGACCTTTGGCTGCCATCTTGGTGTTAAGATGGGGAACAGAAAAGCAGAGTGGGACTCGGGGTGCATGGGCAGGCTTGTTGCCCCACAGCCGTCGCTGAGGCCTGGCCCTTCCGTGGAGGTCTCCGGGGCAAAATCCTTCCAGTGTGGCTGCCGGGGCCTGGGGAACCAAGTGGGAGGACAGGCCGGGTCCTCCCTGCGCAGTCAGACTTCCCCTCAGCCACCCTTGCGAGAGCAGCGGCTTACAGCACTCACAGCTGGGCCACGGTCTGTCCCTCTGGTCCACTGCAAAGAACATGTGTTTAATAGAAGGACTCTGGGGACAGTCGATGGTCTGCAGTCATCCTGCAGAGAGATCACATGTTGACTGTTGAAGAAAGGTTAGATACACGCACATGGCAAAACTCCAAATAGTACAAAATGTTGATAGTCAATCTCCCTCTTCACAGGTACCCACCGTCTGGCCCGTTACCCTCCATGGAGGTAACGGTCACTGTTCCTCATTCCTTGTGTATCCTTAGCGGGTGGACTCTGCATCCAGTTTATTTCCACCACAAACACTACGCCACTTCTACATGTTGCTGTTTACATAGCTCTGGGGGACTGTTCTCTGTCCGTCACGTAGATTGCATTATTCCTATCTTAACAGCTACTCTAGTGCTTTTGAATGGCTGTTATAATCCACATAACCACCCAAGGGGGACGCTGCATCTTTTGCCGTCTGCAGAATCTTCAGTGACTGTCTTTGGACGTATGTGGAGCTATCAGTCATGTAAATAGCTAGAAGGGGAGTTGCTGGACAGCCCCACCCTTGGAATTTGTGTGCAGGATTTTGTCTTGTTGGCAGGAGAAGTAATTCTCCTGGTAGCTGGGTTTTTAGACAAGGGGAAATGTATGTGATGGGCTGTGTTCTAGGGCTGAAACTACCCACCTGGTTCACCGAGTTGCATGTGTGGTGTCTAGGTCTACAAAACCCTGCGCGAAGCTGTGGTGACCATGTACAGGACTGAAGGGCCCCTGGTCTTCTACAAAGGCTTGAACCCCACCATGATTGCCATCTTCCCCTATGCTGGGTTCCAGTTCTCGTTTTACAACTCCCTGAAGCACATGTATGAGTGGGTCGTGCCAGCTGAAGGAAAGAAAAAGGGTGAGCTAGCCCTCACACAGAAGGGGATCCAGATCTCCACCACCCCTACTCCAGCCATAGAAGCTCTTTCTGAATCACATAGTAAATAGTCTTCCTGTCCAAGGCTACGGCACCACGTCCCTGAGCCTGACTCTGCAATGCAGCCAGCAAAGCAAATCCGGCTGCTTAGCAGGTGACTCTTGCTTCCAGCTCTTGCCACACCCAACAGTGGCGTCTCCAACATTTATCTCCAACTACTGGTCATGGTTTTCATTTTTGGCAGCTGTCCAACTTGCAAGCTCCCTAGTTTGGGAGGATGGGGAGGGTGATGGCGGCCGGGTCCCTTCCAAGCCTTGAGCCAAGTCACGCTGCAGAATCCGCAGGCCCTTATTGCCTCCAATTGGGAAGACAACCGGTAAAGGCCCCCAACCCCAAGCCTGTCCAGGCTGCACTGTTGCCCTTAGGAGGGCAGCTGTGGCAGTTTCTCCTGGATTAAATTCCTGGATTAAATTCCTCTGAGGTCAAGGGTGCTTATGGGTTACTTAGTTGGGTAGTGAAGAATTAGACCTCCTGACTTGGAAGGCATCTCCCTCCAGTACATTTCTCTTATTTTCCTCCTCAATCTCATTTCTGTGGTTCAGAAAACCTCAAAAACCTTCTGTGTGGCGGTGGAGCTGGAGTCATCAGCAAGACCCTCACATACCCGCTAGACCTCTTCAAGAAACGGCTGCAGGTTGCAGGGTTTGAGCAGGCTCGAGCCCCTTTCGGCCAGGTGAGCTGTCCCCCTGCAAATGGCTCTGATCCCTGTCCCTCCCTTTCATCCTCAGCCCATCCCTCCCCCAGGCACATGAGAAAGCCACACACAAAGCCTCGTGTATACTGGGTATTGTAGAAAGACCCCGGTCAGGGAGGAGTCACAGCGTCTGCCCATAACGTGTCCAGGTCAGTTGGGGATGAAGAATCCTTATAAGTCCCCAGAATAGTAAAGAAATATGAAGGAAACTCCCGCTGGGGCATGAGGTTCTTTGCTTTATGCTATAGGTATTTCTGGAAAGGGATGAGTTGGCTTTGGTTAGTAAATTATGTTGTAAATGCACTGGAGGGTTTATTATTCAGAGAAGCCCCATCGTAGGTGATTTTGTCATGTTAGTAGTTATGCCTTAGTCTGCTTAGATTATCACATAGTGGATTTTCACACACTCCTTTTCAGGTACTGATTTTGGGAAAGGCCACGGTGCTGTGGTAGTCGGTGGGGTGGAGGTGGGCAAGTGTGGGTGATTCCAGGGCTTTTCCCTTGGAACCTGGGAACCTGGGATGTCAAGGCATGGGGAAACTGGCCTGACAGATGCCAGAGAGAGGGACGGCCTGGGATGGGAGAGAGCACGCTTACCGCGGGGAAGAGCAAGAACTGGGCTCATAGTTGGGATCCATTTTCCTGGTAGGAAACTAGAGAAGCCAGACAGACAAAATCACATGTAGCCTCACCACCACCCACCCAGAGATACAATCACAGAGAACCTGTCGCTGTAGTTTTATATTTGCATAAATAAACACATGTGTACATACATTCTAACAAATTGTGATTGAATACAAAGCTTTATAACCTCCTTTTTTGCATTTACCAACTCCTCCTGGGGGGACTGTTTGAATTTGGACAGGAAGAGTTGGTGAGAGCCCAGGACAGGGTAGCAGAGCCCAGCTAAGGAGACTAGTGGGAGCTGTTTGGCCAGAGGTAGGAGGGGCCTGTGGGAGGACAGGGGAGGGGGCTGAAGCCAAATTGAATTCCCTGAACACCAGGCCCCGGAACTTGGACTTTATTCTTCATGATGTTATTGCCATCATCATCTTCCCCAGGGGTTACTAGAGCTTCCGGAAGGGAGTGAGGCTCAAGTAGAGCTGTGCTTAGGGAGATGGGTCTGGCAGCAGTGTGTGGTCAGCTGGAGCCAAGCTCGGGGACACTGGTCAGGCTACGAGCTGATGAGGGCCAGATGCAGAGCTAATGCCGCAGGGGGATGGGTGAGGGTCAGAGATGCCTTTGGGAAGAGGGTCCCAGCTCTCACTAGGCTTGTGAGAGCCACTGTCAGTGGAGCCTCTGGCAGGAAGGAGCTCTGTCCAGTGCTGATTTCTGTGCACTGCATTTGTTAAGTCTGAATCAGCTGCCGGGAAGAAAAGAACAGGGTTACATTATCCTCTGTTCTTTTGCATTCATTCCTTTGTCCAGCAGGTGTTTACTGGCAGCTATGATATGCCGGGAGCTGTGCTGACAGAAGAATAAAGCCAGTATCCATGTTTTAATCACCTCTCTCATCTGAGTAACCTTCTCCTCCCCAGGTTCGAAACTACAGGGGCCTCCAGGATTGTGCCAAGCAAGTGTTTGAAGAGGAAGGCCTGAAGGGCTTCTTCAAGGGCCTGTCCCCCAGCCTGCTGAAGGCTGCCCTCTCCACTGGCTTGGTGTTCTTCTGGTATGAGCTCTTCTGCAACATCTTTCACCACATGAGGAAGGCAGACAGCTAGCCTTCAGGGCAGGAAGGCCTGAGGCCTTCCCTGGAGGTGACCTGAGTGAAGTAAGACTTGATCTGTAAACTTGCATTGCACTGGGAGCTGTCATCTGCTTGGTCTTTCATGCCCAGCTGCGGCAGCCTTGCCTCACTGGAGGCAAGGGCTTCTCCGCACGGCAGGATGGGGGGATGCAGGACTCGGTCTGTGGGGACCCAACTGCAGCAGTCAGGCGGAGCTTGAAGTTGTTCTTCCTCCTCTGCCTCGCCACACCCTGAGGGCCACAGCTGTCACTCCACGCTGCTTAGCCATCTGCCCGGAGAACTCTCCCAGCTCTGGGGGGGTCACAGTTTGAGGACAGCAAATGGGCCCTTTGCAAGGGTCTGGTCCCTACTTTATTCCCATCAACTTATTTAATGGATATTAAAGCTAAAAGCACATTCTTTATCTTACTCCTCCATCTTCCCTTCTAAATCACACCATCCTCACAAAGGGCCCCTGCCTTCCTCGGTTTCCATTTGTCTTAGTAGTTGCATCTGTCAGGCAGCCCTGCTTCTAGTTCTGGGAGGAGAATCCAGGCTGAATCAGTCACTATATAAGCCCCCTGTGCCCAGACCTTCTTGTCTGCAGTGCACCATTCAGACTGTTCTGCCCCTGGACAGGACTAGCCATGGCATGGGCCCTGTAGGAAGTGGTGGGTGTGCTGATGGGCAAGAGCCCTTTTCCTCAGTCTTGGGGTCACTTCTCTTTCCAAGAGCCAGGTTAGCCTTGTGGGTGGCCAGGAGCTCAGCACAGCTCTGTGTGTATTCTCTGTAGCCCCAAGAGGGCCATGAAGCAGCCTAGTGAAGGGGGTGGCAGAAGGAAGCAGCGGGGCAGCAGGCTGGTAAAGCACAGTTGGTGCCTGGGGAGTGTCAGCGCAAGAACCCACAACAGACACTCACCTAGGCACAGAGGGGAAACTTCAGTTAGGGGTATGAGAAGAGAAAATCTACAGAACAAAATTGCACCCTTTCCACCCCCAGAGCCCCAAGAGGAGCTTGACGTGCTGGGTGGCTCTGCAGGGGTGGCCAGGGAGCCCCAGGCAGGATCTGCCCTGCACTCACCTGGGGCTCTAGCTCCAGCCTCCGCACTGACTTTTGAGGAAGGCGCCGCTGGGAGGCCTGTGTGGTGTCATGGCGCTAACTTCCTCTGGATCCTGAGCCCCTCCTCCCTTACTGTTCCATCTCTGGTCTGGAGCTTTGTGATACCCCTGGGACCCTGAATCTTGAAGCTTGCCTGCTCTTGGCTGCTGATTATAAAGGTCCGAGCTACTCCATCACACGGGATACAGAGTGAACTTGCCAGGAGCTGAGACCCTCTGGTAAAATATTTTGGCATAGTCAGCAGGATTCCCTGCAGACAGAAAACAGAATAAGCTGCCCTCATGGAAGGGGTACTTCGGGCTGCCCCTGTGTATGGGGAGATACCCAGGCCCCCCCAGTGGGTGTGTGTTCCAAGGGGGCGATCCTCCTCGAGGAGTGGGCCCCTCTGCAGTATTCGGGGGAGGCAGAGGTGATGCCTGAGGCAGTAGAGGAGGCCCTCTGCAAAATAGGGGGGGGCAAGGGCAGGCGGTGCTCCGACACCAACGGGGTTTTTGGCATTCAAGGCCTGGGTTTGGGCCTGCAGGGAGACGGCTGCCTGAATGTATTTTTTATGAAATTCCACTTAAAGTAAACCTACTCTCTTCATCTCTCCTGCTCATTGGTTTCTTTTGCTGAAGCTGACTTCACTTCCCCATCCATCTTCTGGTGAGCACGTTGGCAACTCTGTTAACAGGAGAAAACTTTGGCAACAGGAATCTGCCATCTACACATCATTTTTATCTAAGCGATGGGGAAGGGGCAGTTCCCTCCTGCAGCCCAGGGCCCTCGCCTCTCCCCCAGCCCAGCCAGGGGCTTGCTCAGCTTCAGGGTCACTTCCAACAGCTCACGGGGTGGCAAGTTGTCAAACTGGAACCCATTCTCTCGGACTGGCCCATTGATCTTAACTTATTTTACCAGTATCATTTATACTTGGAACAGAAGAGGGGCCAGTGGGATTTGGTGCAGCCCTACAGTCTCCTGCCTTCTTTTCTACCTTGCGGGAGTCGGGGAGGTGGCGGCCGGTACGGGGCCCACGGCCACCACCTCTGAAGTCCTGCGGCCCCTGCCCGCTTCAGCCCCACCCGCGGCCGCCCGGGTGCGAACCGCAACCCCCCCACCTCCGCGGGCTCCTCCCACGTCGCGCGGCCCAGCCGAGTCTCCACTTCCGACCCGGTTCCAACCTGAGCCCCGGGCTGGCGCCGGGGAATGGAGGGTCACTACTTCCGCCCTAAGGCTTCATGAGGGCAGAGGAGCAGGTCCATCCCAGAGCCGACGAGCCGGTGGCGTCCCGGACAGGACGGGCGAACCGGGTGAGAAGAGGATGCGGGCCGTGGGGCAGCGTCGCTGACGTCCCGCGAGGCTGCGCCTTGGCCCCACGCCAGAGATCTTGGGCGGCGCCGGCCAGCGAGGCAGCGGCGCCGTCGCTCCGGCAGGTGGCGGTAGGGAGGCGGCCGCGCCCCGGCGCCGCGCTCGGAAATGACCTAAGCGGCGGCGGGCCGCTCCGGCAGCGCCGCGGACGCGGGTGCGCGCGCCATGCCCGCGGAGCGGCCTCCGGGCACGCGGGCGCGGCGCCGACCCGGCAGGTGGGTCCCTAGCGCTCACGCCGCCTCCCCCGCCCGCGAGACGGCGGAGTGTGGGCTCTGCTGCCGGCCGCTCGCCGCCGGGAGGGGCGTCCGGGCTCAGCGGAGCTGGCCAGGTCCGGAGACACCCCCCAGGTCGTCTCCTTTGACCACGGACGGGCGAGGCGCCGAACCCGGAGAGGGGACTCCATGGGGGGCTACCTCTGAGGCACACGTCATCCCAACCCCGCTCTTCAAGAGGGAAGATCCAGAATGGAGCTCAGAAATGGGGAGTCCTGAATGGGCAAGGCCTGGTTTCTGCCCCTCGGGAGGCCAGTTTAACCAGTCCGTCCCGGGAAGAAGTTGGCCAGGATGGGGAGAGCCCGGGCTCCCGCCCATCAGGGCGGCAGAGAAGGCTCCAGCCGTCACCCGCGCAGTCGGCCCCAACCCGAGGAACGGAGGGGTGGGTTTGGGCCCCGAGCAGGACTGCCTAAAGCCGAGGGGGACGGCTGGGAGCGCGGCTTGGAGCCCTGCGGGGCAGAGCTGTCCCCAGCTTGGCGCCCCCGGGCCTCTCACTCCCGGAAACGTGCTGGGCCGGCATTCCAGGCAGGTGTATATAGGCAGGGCAACTATCTGCACCCCCAGCTCAGCGCACCCTCCCTCAAATGTAGGTACCAACTGACAGTGACCTCCTGTGGGGGCTGGAGGACAGGCACAGTCGCCCTTCATCTCTTACTCTTGGGTAATCCCAGAAGCTACAGGGGTTCCTAAACTGAGCAGCAGGTGCCTGGCTAGTGCCCATTTTCCACCAGAAGCCAAGCTTGGTGGGTGATCAGCCAGCCACCAAGTGCCAAGGATTGCCCAAGAGCACCTGTCCCATGCACTGGCCAGTCCACCCTGGGCCTGAGCGAGCCTCTCTTGTCGCCTCTCCTCCTCCCCAGGTGCCTCATTAGTTCCACCCAGTAAAGAGCTGCCAGGGTTGGATGGTCATGGGGGATCCTGGTAGAGAGGAGTATAAAATCCAGTCTTTTGATGCAGAGACCCAGCAGCTGCTGAAAACAGCACTCAAAGGTGAGCATGGGGAGCCCTCCTGAGCCTGGGTCTGGAGCTGCAGAGGAGGAGCCAAGGGGCAGGACTGGACGACTGAGCCTTAGCCTGGGAATGCCCAGCCCTCTCCTCGGCTTTTGAGAGCAAGAGTCAGCAACATCAGTCTCAGACTGAAAGACAAGCTACATTTAGGCCAGTATTTGGAAGAATGACTCATAGCATCACCTCTCAGATTGTAAAGCCTTTTTCTTAAAGTTTAAGTACTCATGAAAGGGGAGTGGAGCACAGAGAACACAGTTTCTGCCCCATAAGTCTTGGTTTCTGCCTTGCTGCAGCTAGCTTTCCCGAATGTGCAGAGCTGCCTGACTTGGGGCAAAGGGTGAAGTTCTGCTTGGCAGAGGAGATAAAAGTAATTATTCTGGACCAATGCCTTCCCACAGCGCTCAGGACAGAGGTTTGACTCAGCTTACAATCAGCAGTGTCCATCATGTGCTGAGCTAAGCCTGTCAGGCCCTGCCTGGCTCACTCTTTTCAGGGGTTCATGTGTGTACATCATAAGAACATTTTCTTCTGTGAAACTGTTAAAGGCATTGTTACTCAGTGCTCCTTCCTCAACCTAGTGCCAGGAGAAGATGTGTGTCCTAAAAAACTAG
Organism: Manis javanica; assembly: GCF_040802235.1. Classification (NCBI taxonomy): domain Eukaryota; kingdom Metazoa; phylum Chordata; class Mammalia; order Pholidota; family Manidae; genus Manis; species Manis javanica. The sequence goes on along the minus strand of NC_133159.1, from coordinate 177,599,037 downwards.
CATCCTTTGATTAGTCTCCAACAGCCACACAATCTTCCCCATGTCTTCTGATTGGTCTTCCAGCAGGCCTATGGCTAGAGCTACTCCTCAGGTTACTTCCCTGTGTGTTTTCTGATCTCTTTAAATATAAACATATAATGAGACCGCTCTCTCATAAACACCTCAAATCCTTCTTAGAAGCAGGTGCAGGCAAGTACTATAATTAAGCAGCTCAAGACTCCCCCGCCTTTCTTTACCTCAGATCCAGGTGCTGTGGACTTGGAGAAAGTGGCTAACGTGATTGTGGACCATTCTCTGCAGGACTGTGTGTTCAGCAAGGAAGCAGGACGCATGTGCTACGCCATCATTGAGGTTGAGTGGGGTTGATAGAGGGGAGACACTTTGAGGAAGTTGCTTCAGCAGTTGGCAGAAGCCCTGGCCTGCAGGACAGGTGCAAAGGGCTTCGCTCAGAGGCAGGAGAGGAGTGGGACAGGACGATCCTCCGCTTGGGTGGGGGGTGCATTGGCACCACCCTGCCACTCACCGTCACTTTCCTCTGCTCACAGGCAGAGAGCAAGCAGGCAGGCCAGAGTGTCTTCCGGCGTGGACTCCTCAACCGGTTGCAGCAGGAGTATCAGGCTAGGGAACAGCTACGAGCGCGCTCCCTGCAGGGCTGGGTCTGCTATGTCACCTTTATCTGCAACATCTTTGACTACCTGAGGGTGAGACCCCACCAGCCACCCTGTGTTGCAGATGTCCCCGTCTCTCCTGGTCACTAAACCAGTGCCCTGGCCTGTTCTCCCCCCACAGGTGAACAACATGCCCATGATGGCTCTGGTGAGCCCCGTCTATGACTGCCTCTTCCGGCTGGCCCAGCCCGACAGCCTGAGCAGGGAGGAGGAGGTGGGTGGCCCTGGCATGGAAGGCTCTGGAGGTGGGCAGCCTTTGGCTCAGTTTAGTATGCCAGTCTGCTACCCACGGAGGCTTTCAAGGGCATCACTTCCTGGGGCAGGAGCCTGGTGGGGGCACTTAAGGCTTGTTGGTTATAAGACTAGCTGCCAGGTCTGGAATTTATCCAGCACAGAGAGCAGCCAAAACTTGCTGGCTCAGAGGCTTCCTTCCCGGGTGGGAAAGCCAACCCATGACAGGAATGGTGAAAGCCTCAGGCAGCTGTGGAAACAGGTGGCCCAGAAACCACGCCAGGTCAGGCAGTGTGGGGACGAAGTGGGGTTAAGCAACAGTTTGGAGATGACCTGAGTCTAGCCTGGCCCCAGTGAGAGCGCAAACCCGAATGTTTCCTCTTGTGTCAGATGCGGGTAACACCCACTGCGTGGTGAGGATGGAGTGTGAAGAGTTATGTAGAGGCAAGCGCTGTACTTGGTGCACAGCAAGCACTCAGTAAATGGCTGCTCTGTGACAGGCCAGCCCTGCCCTGGAAGTCACCTCCTGCTGCCCCTGCAGGTGGACTGCCTGGTGCTGCAGCTGCACCGGGTCGGGGAGCAGCTGGAGAAGATGAACAGGCAGCGCATGGATGGGCTCTTTGTCCTGGTCCGGGATGGCTTTCTGCTCCCAACTGGCCTCAGCTCCCTGGCCCAGCTGCTGCTGCTGGAGATCATCGAGTTCCGGGCAGCTGGCTGGAAGACCACCCCGGCTGCCCGCAAGTACTACTACAGCGAGGTTTCCGACTAGGCCTCCAGACCAGGCTCCCGTGGGAACAGCGCCTCCCACCCTGGCAGTGGCGTCTTTCCCTCTCCCACAGACTTCTTCCCTTCCAGACTTTAAGCTGCTCCCAAGTATAAGTTTCTCACTTACACTGTGGTCCTGCCTGGAGCACCTTTCCTCCCCCATATGTGATTTGAGGAAGACAACAACCAGACCTCCCCGCTCAGGCCCATCAGCCTCTCTCCCATCACCTGACACCTGGGCCAGGCACAGGAGGGGGACGCCTAACCACCGCTCTGCCCTGTAACCGCTCAGGCGACACCTACCCTGGGCCTCGGCTTCCCCATCTGTCTAATAGGTACCTGCAGCCATTGGTGGGAGGCTTTGGGATGTTAAGAGGCAGAGGCAGAACACAAATCACACCAGAAACTGCTTTTTATACATTTTGTACAAGGACCTCTTGGAAAACGAGCATACTTCCAGCCGGTTTTAATGCATGGCAGTACCACATCACGTGTTACACTAGTTCAGGGTGAGAATTTTCTAATAAACCTTTTCTGTTACTAAAACTGCTTCCTATCATATCATCCCAAGGTCCACGCCAAGTAGAGGGAAGAGAAGGCTGGATGGGCCCTAAGTGTCCCGGGGAAAATTCAAGACAATGTCCCCTGTCTTTTCAAGGAGATGGGGCAGGAGTGAGTTCTAGCCCCAAATAAAAAAAAGACTAACAAGTCATGAACATGCTGCTCCATCCTTTTGAGGCCTGCCTGCCCTTAAAAAGGAACTACATGCTTAATCCACAGGTGTTTTTCAGTGGGACAGTGGCTCCCACGATTTCTTGCAACAGGGAGCCCCAGGCTCCCGGAACCTCCACCGTCCCACTACCACCAGCGATAGTGGGCCAGGGCGCGGTTGGCCTCCGCCATCTTGTGCATGTCATGCTTCCTCTTAATCACAGGGCCCTGGTTGTGAAAAGCCTCCAGCAGCTCATGCGACAGCTTCTCCGGCATCAGCGTCCGCCGGTGCTTCTTCTCCCTGCACTCTGTGATCATCCACTTCATGGCCAGGAAGCGCCGCCGCCGCTCGGTTAGTGGCACAGGTACCTAAGACAGGGCACGGACAAGTCGGTCCAAGAACTTGCCAGGGCTGCAGCCTCCTTCCCCCCTGAGCTCTGAGGAAGCCACAGGCTCCCTCCGGCCCGGCCCTGGCACGGCTCCCGAGACGCCTGCCTTTTGCTCGTTCAGCTCCCCCGGCCCCAGGTGGCCTCCGGCTAGCAGAGGGCATCAGGCAGGAGAGGCACTAATAGAGCACACACCCACCAAGCACTGATGTCTTTCCCCTCCCAATGGAAGTCCAGCCAAGTTGATGCAGGCAGGCACCATTTGGGAAAAAAAACCCATTAGCTGGGGTGACTTAGCTAACTCAGGTCATGGGTACCTAAAAGTAAGATTCCTGTCCCAGACTCATTTGCCAGGCCCCAACTATGTGCCAGATACCATGCCAGACCTTAGGAACACAAACGTTAATGAGAAAGTCTCTACCCTTGTGAAGTTTATGCTGAAAAAGATGAGAACACCCAGTCATGACAACAAATAAAACGCTGACAGAGGCGCCTAGTAACACACAGTGACTGTGGATAAAGTGAAGGTTCCTGCGGCCAGGATTCTCACCTGGCCCTGGTCGGCTAGCTCCCTGCACAGGTGTGGGCAATACGTCATTATTGACTCTATATAAAGAGCTCCGCCCAGTGCTCTGGGCGACATGGTGGCAGGGCTGCAGGGTTGCAGAGCAGAGGATGGAGTGGTGGCAGCACCAAGGCCCAGAGACAGGCTTGCTGCATGCAGACTCACTCTGAATGAATGAGATTTTAGTGACTGACCTGCCACCATGGAAATAAGGTTGGGTATAACCCTTTCACCCCCAGAATGTTCTACTGTCATTTCTTTGGTCACACTGAATCCATAGTGAACTTGCCCAGGGCTGAAACCCATTAGCAAGACAACTGGCCACACTCAGCAGGGTTCACTGGTGACCAAGGAAAAAGAGCAGGCTGCCTCATGGAAGGAGGGTTTCAGCGGCTGCCCCTGTGGACAGGGAGACACTCGAGTGTCCCCTGTGGACCTGTGGTCCTGGGAAGGGGTGGAGGCCTGGGGTCCATCCCGAGAGAAAGCTGACTGAAATGACGTCACTACGAAGTGCTGTGGCCCGAGAAGAAGCGGCACGAGAAGCAGCAGTGTGGGCGCGCAGGCTGCCGGGTGCCGTGGGGCAGGTGGAGGAAGAGGCCTGAGAAGCAGCAGCACGCAGGCTGCCGGGTGCCGTGGGGCAGGTGGAGGATGTAGGGGAGCCGTCAGCCCCAGAAATGGAGGAGCGGAGGTGTGATGAACAGGAGGGGGTGGAGGCCCTGCCAGTGCCGGAGGCATCGGGCCCTCGGGTTGAGACCCCACCCGGCTGAAAGCTGGTGGGGAGCCCGAAGGACTGGGCAGCCGCGGGTTCCTCCAGGACAGGCGCAGCCCCTCGTCAGGCTGCGGGGCGCTCCGTGCTCTGCTCCTGTCCTCAGGCTCCAGCACAAAGGGAAATACGGTCTGCTTCTTGAAGAATTTAAAGGGCCCCGTCAAGGTTGTGAGGACCCAGATGTGGGTCGGTTTGAAAAGGTAGGAGCAAACGGAGAGAAATTGGACTGGAGCTGTGGCAACTGAGACCAGAGCAGTGGTTCCAGCTGCTGAGGATGAAACAGAGGCAGAGATAATGCAACAACATGAGCCTATGTGTCTGCAAGACTTTTTGCTGGAGGCTGGAGAAGGTGACACACTGGCTACAGGTCAGCAGGACACCAAACAATGGTGTGTAAAAAGAGGTGTTCACAGCCCTCACCATGAGCAGCTTACAGCTTGGAACAAAGGATGCCAGACGGAGGGGCGGGATTCCAGGAGAGGCCCTTTGGATGCTTCTTTGCTCTCTTCTCCACCTTCTGCCTGTGAGTCTGAGCACTATGGGACTCAGACAAGCAGATCCTGACAGTCCCAGTTCCTAGAAAGCTGTCAGTCTGGGCCCTCCCACCATCTTGTCTCACATGTGGGCAGATGTGCTTTCCCGCCCTCACCTGGTAGAAGTGGCCGCCCTTGAGGATGGGAACCAGCCCAATCACAGGCTCGCAGTTCTTCAGTGCTTGGTGGAAGATGGTGTAGGGGTTGCGTTCAATGGCGGCCTGTTCCTCGGCGGCAGCGGCATGGTACTTCTCAAACTGCTTCCTTTTCACAGCCTCCAGAGTCTGCAAAGGGATACAGTGGAAGAGGTTGCTCCAGGCTCCCTGAGGGGTTTCCACAGCCGAGCCAGTACCTTGCCTTTTACTCCCATCATCCCCTTCTTCTATGGCAATGCAGCTCCTCCCTCAACACTTCCAAGACAAAGGTCTTCACTGCCTCCCTCTTTCCTGGACTGGGACAGAGTGGGCTGAGAGGTGTGACGCGGAGCGGAAATAGCAGTTGTTGAGTCCTGCAGTACTTCATTAAAGCCCCCCAGACACATACAGGGATGGTCACTTTAATGCAGTTATATGACTCCACTCTTCAAAGCTACACTTCCAGTGCCAAGCAGAAAGATGACAGAGGAAAGCGGTCTGTTTACCTGTGTCATGAGGGACCTGGCCAGCACTTTGTTTCCTCCTTTCATCATCATGTTGGTGAATTTACTTCAAGAAGAAAAGCAACATGTTTAGCTTTCCAACACTGTGTCATGTAATCTCTGAGATAGACCCTCCCTGGGCCAGTCCCAGTCCCAAGAAACAGAAGTGTTTGTTTCCATCTAACCTGATCACTGGGTCTTCAAACACAGAACTTGTTTTTGTCGCTGGGGCAGCTTTGATAAACTGAGTTTTCTTGAGCTCCTGCTCATACTTCTCCTCCTCAGTCAGCTCTGCCAAGGGCTTGCAGTAATAGTCCTTGTCAATCTGGGGATCCCTGTATTCAGGCCCATAGCGGCTCCACCTCACCTGGGTTAGCCTGGGAGGGGGGAAGAGGCGGGCAGAAGCTGACTCCACAAGTGAAAAGGCTTGACTTAACAACAGACATGTTTGCCAACTCGCCGACGAGAGCGCACGGCGTGGAGACTACCAGCCAAACCTCAACTGCCAGTAAGTCTGGCTTTTGTCTGAAGTGAAGGAGAACCTCCCCCAAACAATCCAGGAAAGTCTCCTCGTCAAATGCCCACGTAAGGACGGGCTTTTGAGTCTCAGGATAGGTGCCCCGCTGTGCATCTTTCCCACCTCCCAATACAGGAAATCCCAGCTCTCTCTACCAAGACGGCACTTTCAGCTCCGAGTTGGAAGCCCCTGGGGCGGGGCGGGGGCAGTCACGAAGCCTTCAGGGTGGCATAAAGTCACGTAGAGGAGACTTGGGACCCAGGTATCCCGGCCCCTAGGCGATCTCCAAGACTCGCGCGGCCTGCCTGTGGCCCCTATCCTTCCCCGCAGGTCTCTCCTTGAAGACCCAAACGGCCCTCCAGCTGCCCGCCGCCCTCTCACTCTGGAAGTCGAAGGACAGCACTCCGCGAGCCGAGCGCCAAGCGCGACCACTCTCGTGTAGCCGTCACCACCGGGGCAGCCATCTTCACTGGCGATGAGGACCCCACAGGCCTGCCCCCGGTGTGCCTGAGCGAGTGACGAGAGACGAGGAAAACGCTCCCCAAGGCCCTAAACCTGTGCGTCATCCTATTAATCTGGGAGTTCAGATTCTCTCACTCCGAGGTCCAAAGGGAAGAGTCAGAAGGAAACATTCGCCCTCCTGTTTTCGTCACAGTCTGGCGCAACCCCCATTGGCGGCGCTCGCTTCTCTCAGGCCCCCATGCAGGCCCCGCCCCGCCTCGTCTCCTGCAGGTTCTCGCGAGGTTTGAGGCGCAACGCCGGCCAGGGCGGCTGCAATATGGCGGAGGCGGAAGGGGAGAGCTTGGAGTCCTGGCTGAGTGAGTAGCTGCGGCCGCCTCTGCCTGCGCTCGAGTCGCCGAGCCGCCCATCTCCTCATCCCCTTGCCCCAGGCCCCGCGGGGGCGCCGCACGGCAGTCCGCGCTTGGCCTCGCGCCCGCCTCGAGCGTTCCGCTATCACGCCCCTTCCCCGGCAGGGCGCCCTGTGCTGCGGCGCCTTCTCGCGCTCCCGCGCGCCGCGCCATGAGCTCGAGTCCTGTCCCGGCCCCGCGAGCTCCGGGGAGGACAGCCTAGCGCTTCCAGCTGACATGCATCGGCGCTCTGGGGAGATGTGATGGGGCCGCGTGCGGCTGTGCCTCTTGGACCCCTGCGCCTCAATTCCTGACGAAGGAAAACGCTCTGGATTTGGGCTGAAACTCCGGGAGCGTAGTGCCTCTGAACATAAACGTACAGCTTCAGAATTGTGAATTCTGTAAATTAAATTCATGTACGCGAGGATAAGTGACCGCTTCGCGCAGGCAGAATGTTTGAACTGAGAATAACCCAAAGAAAGAGCAAGAACAGAGCTCTTTTTCCCTGCAGTGACCAAGCATGGTGAAATCGGTGTTGGGGACTCCCCCCCCCAATCCCCACCCTGCCCGCGCGCAGCACACACACATTCGAGCATCTTAAGGAATCATTCATTGGTAATCTACTCTGAGCAAAGCTGAGGAGCATAGATTGATTCTATTAGTTATAGCGGCCTATTGCTGTAATTGCTAATTAATATTACTATGAAAGAAAATGTAGGTTAACCTTGTTAGCAAGTAGTACTCTGCTGAAGGGTTAATAAGTTAACTCTCCTATGGGCTAGAGGAGGACCTTGGAGGCCTCTTTGAGTGAAGACAAATTGGTTAGGGTGATAAGACAGGCAGGATGCCTACATTCTGCTTTGTGCAGACATCTCTTATTTACTAGAGCTTCCAGGCTCTTGGAGGTGATGGCTGTTTCCTCCAGTTGCGGGACAGTAATAAGAAACACCCTTCAGGTGGTTGAACTTAGGTTACCTTTGCAAAATCTGCAGTAGGAGGCAGGTTGCAAAGCCTTCTTTATATGTGGAATGGTTCTCCAAGAAGCTCAGAGTGCTCCAAAGACATTAAAGCCATTTAGCTCGTTTATCAAACATCCTAAAGAAGCAGGTACTGCTGTCACAATATCACAGAGCACACCTGACTCATCTAAGCATTTGCCCAGAGCCATTCCACCAACTGAACATAACACACTGGAATTGTTTTGATTCACAGATGTTAACGAGAACGTTAGAATAATTTAATAGGCTAAGTTTAGAGTTATATTTTGAAATAGGAGAGGGATAGGCCTGGTTTTGAGGGAGACGGAAGATGGTGAGGGGAGAATGGAATGGTATCCCTAGAGATTAGAGCTGAGTCTGGCCTTTGACCCTTTCGCATTGTTAGAATGATGTTTCAGGCAGCGTTAAGATTCCTTCCATTGCTGTTCTCTGTTTGCCTTCATAGTTCTCATGTTTTAATGGTGCCAACTGGAGCAATTGAACGAACCAGGGCTTTGGGTTCAGAACCATTTTACTAGGTTCTTGTCACTCCATGGTTTGCCAAAATTATAGAAACCTCTGCTGGGCCCAGGGTCTCAGGTCTCTCCCCGACTTCTCGGTCCATTCTTCATTCTGCTCCTCCACTTCTATTAATCAAATCATCCCACTGCTTCCTCATTGTAGCTTCTTGATAGACTTTGTTGCTTTGGTGAGTCGGATGTGCCTGTCCTGTTGGGGGAGCGTTGTGTATTTTCCTCGGTGCTTGTCCTGGCGGCGACAAAAGAATTGAAGGGCAGAGACACGGTAGTGAAGCAGAGTAAAAGTTTTATTTAAAGTCACTTAAAGAGAGAAAAGTGCAGCAGGGCAACCTCAGCAAGGAGAGGCGCCCCGAAAGGTTTGGAGAGAGAAAATTGAAGATTAAAAGGTTACACACTTAGAAAGTGTGGGTGACCTCAGAGAGAGGAGTGCGCCCTGAAAGGTTAAAAGAGAGAGTTTAAAGTTAAAAGGTTGCACACTTAGAAAGTCTGGGCGACCTCAAGAGAGAGGAGCGCCCCGAAAGGTTGGGGGTTCCCCCTCGTAAGGACTCTTTAGGAATGTGACTAAGGGCTGGGGGTGCAGACTTGTTTAGTGGTCGTTGAATACTTAGAATTAACTTAACACAAGGAAGTTCCTGCTCTGATTTCTCCCTGGGAGAAAGCCTCGTCTTGGTCTGGGAGCGGATCACACAGGCTGCCCCCCCAGCCCCCAAGGTGGGCTGAGTTATTGTCTGTTTGCTAAAGAGTAAGTTAAGAATCGTACATTTTTAACTTCCTGGGTATTAAATACAATCTCTAAGATGGAATCTTCCCTGCCTTTTACTCTGTTGTTTACGGCGGGGCTGCATGCTAAATTAGTTGCCTAGGTTACAAACTATTTAGGGCCAGAAGGAAAAAAAACGGCAGGCAGGTAAAAGGTAAAGAATGTAAGCTGGGCCTGCATGATTAACAGAGTAAAGACATGGGCCGCGCTGAGGTGCCTGCCTTTATCTGGGAAGTATTCAGACATTCCAGGCCAAGTTGCTCTTGGTTTTTTGAGCTTTACTTGATTAATTTTGGGTCTTTTTTAGTGGACTTTCTGGCCTTTTTCTCTTTCAACCCCGCTTATATGTATTTTCCTAACACTCCTAACACTGCTTTCCTTCCCTAGAGGCCCTGTTCCCCGTCACTGCCTCCTTCCCCACAAAGCGCCTCTTGATGACGTAAGCCTTCTCTAAAGTCCTGTCATTACCACATTTAATCGACACTTAATGAATAACTGCCATATGGGATGTTATGAAAATTGAGCTCAAACAGCCTTTGCCTTCTGTGTCATGAAGGTGACGGGGAGTGGACAAAGCATTCCTAGAGAAAAAGAGAAAGATACGAAGCAAGAGCTGAAAATGCTAAAATGCAGACAGCTTCTTTGGGAAGCTGGGCATAAGTGGAGTGGAAGATGATTCAGTGAGGAGATAACATTTGAGCTAGGCCTTAAAGAATGGGGAAGATGGGCTAAGACAGCACCAAGCAGTGAGGTGGAGTGCACAGACCGTGTTTGGGGTGCACAGAACTGTGTTTGGCTGCTGCAAAGAGTTCCTGCAGGAGTCTGGTGGAAGAGGAGACTGGAAAATTAGAACTAAATTCTGGAAAGGCTTGAATTCCAGCCTCAGAGGTTTAAATTTCTATAGTTATCAGGTTCCCATTCCTACTGTACCTGGTGAACTTAGTGTTTTAGGAGGATTAATACAGGAGTTCTACATAAGATAGCTTGGAGAAGTTCTGGAAGCAGGTGAGAAGGAAGGAGGTGGGGGGAGAGAAAAGAAAGGAATGGCCTCCAGGCTGCTGGAAGTGAGTGGGAGAGGAAAGGGAGGAAGGAGTCAACAGGGGTGTTCAGGCCTGGGTGCCTGGGGGTGGGGTAAAAGTTTTTGAATATACAGAAATGGGGAAGTCAGGAAGGAGAAGTGATGAGTTTGTGTTTAGACTTGTTTCTGTACCAAATTAGCATATAATTACACATGGTCTTTTCTGCTCTGCTTATTTGTCATGTGTTGCACCTCCCCAAGGGTAGGATCCAGTTCTTGTACTTTTCCTATAGTCCCTTCAGGGCCTAGTGTGCTGCGTACTTAATTTTCTCTGGGTGCCTAATAATGAGTGGTGATTGACCTGAGTCTTGATTCAGGACCCCAACACTGAAGGTTGACTCCTAACTCCCTTTCCATCCCATGTTCTTGCCTCTGCTTATTTCTAAGTCATTTGCTACATAGAATTTGTCGTGTCTGAGCCATCTTCAGGTGCAACAGCTAATGCTGCCATGTCCATCTCTGCTGGACCTTTTGAGGTCCCGTAAGAGTCAAGGCTAGTGATGGAATTAAGCCGAAAACGAAAGCAGAAAATCTAGAGGCACAAACAGAGAAGAGAATGAGGCTTTGAACTGAGGCCTAAAAATAGAAACCTTGAATCAGAGTAGAGCCCAGAGGGGCAGTTCTAGAAGTAGGGTCTGCCAGGGAGGCTCCTGTGTCACCTCTGCCAGGCCAAGGAGAATGTCGAGTGGGTGGAAAGCTGTGTGCATCTGCTGGGGGTGGCGTGGGCAGATGGAGAGATTGAGTCACCCAGAATTATCCCTGGAGGTTTGGTCCAGTTCCTGTGGGTGATTGAAGTTTGCCTTCTGAGCTGTCTGGAGAGCTGGAGGAAATACCCAGAAGTGGGACTGACCATTGCTGAAACCAGGGCTTTTTTTGCCCAAGCATAGGCAGAGATTTGCAGTAGAAAAGTCTGTCAAGGTGAAAGGAAGTGAGATTCTAGAGAAGTTGAACACAAGTGAAAAGTAAGTGGGATCATTCTTAGAAGCAGATAATTGCAGCAGGCCCAGGAAGAATTTGTCATTTGGTGAATGCCTATTGCTGTGCACATGGCGGGGGGTGGGTGGGTGGCGTTCACACTGTTCTCCGTATTTGTAGGGTACTTTTCCAGTTGCAGAGAAGTGGAAGTGAGTGGCCTGTGCTTTTTCTTATGCCACAAGCTATTGTGGCTGTTGTCAAGATGATGAAAGCAGTGGGGTTACCGCTTGCGTCTGTTTGTCTTCATGATGGGAGTAGGAACAGCCACGCCAACACCTGAGAGTATATCACACAACTGGTGGGAGAGACTCGGGCTCGGGGCTTCTTTGGAAGGTGACAGCCAGCTAGCAGGTCCCTATGGCAATAAATAGTCACTCTTGATAGAATTCACCTCTCTTCCCTTTAAGCTTGATGTGTTGAAGGGCCTGTTTTTCAGGATCGAGAACAAGACATCTCTCTTTTCTTTCAAGTATGAACCTAAACCATCAGAATTTTCTTGTAGCCAGAGCAGAAACGCTGCCAGGCAGGTGCTGCATCTGCTGGGCACTGCAGGCTTTCCCTCTGCCTTGAGGTGGTGTCTGCTGACCTCTTGTGGCTCAGGCCCTTGTTGCTCTGAGCAGTGGGGGCGGGGTGGGGGTGCGGATGTGGCCTAGGAGGCCCTGTAAGGATTTAGTCGTGGAGCCAGTAGTCATCTTTAATGTTAAACAGGAAATTTAAAAAAAAACAAAAACAGAGAAATCGTAATTTAGGAATTCTAACACTCTTGTTGGGAGAATGTTTTTCAAGTTTCTGCTGCTCTGCTTCTGGCCCTTGTGGAAATCTGCAGGAGGAGCCTGGTGTTTAAAAAAGAAACACGCCTTCCGCTTTCCCATTTATCTTCTGAGTCTGAAGCCCTAAATTTAGTAAACAGCTCGGATTGCTTTCTAGAAGGGGCAGATTCCAAAATCTGAGTCAAAAGATGGGAATACAGTTACCAGCCCTGCCCTGGGGCCATTCTCTGTGAGCACAGGTTGTGGGGGACAGCGGGGAAGAGAGGACCCACAGCAAATGTCAGGAGGCCTGGCATTTAGCCCCTGGATTTCAAACCCTCAGTGACCTCTGAGGACTAGTCTCAGTCCCAACACTAGTCTTTTTCTTTGTGAAAAGCCATTTAAACTTTAGGGAGCTAAATTCTCATGCACAGATTCTATTCCTGTGACCCCAGGGACAGATAACACAATGAGTAGTGCTTAGTAGGGCTTCAGTAAATGTTAGCTTAAAGTGATGACAAGCATTATATGCAATTTAAAAAACACTGAAAGCATTAGGGAAAAGTTTTTTGGAGGGCATGTAGGAAATATTCACATTTTCTAGGCTTATTTTTTATCATTATCACCTGACTTCAGTTTCTCCAGAAAACACTTCATTCTTACTTGCTTAACGCTTAGCTTATCTTTATACAGCTGGAGTTACCTATATTTGTTATATATAATAAGTATTTTATGTAGGTATATGAATATTTTCATCATTTGTGTTTATAATTATTTGTCCTGTATTCCTGATCTACTCAAAGCTCCATGAGGTTCAAATTTGTGTTCTCTTTTGTTGTGACTGTCAGGATACTGGACAGAAAGCAGTATTTGTAATTGAATTGCTTCCTGACTGAACTATTGAGCCTTCTCTATTAGAGAAGAAATTTGCTAACAAAGTTACCTTCATATCAATGCCTAAAAATTGTGGGAAAAATCCTTCCACTGTGTCCTCCTTGCTCTTATAACAATTGTCGTTTTCTTTGTTCTGCCCCAAGATAAAGCCACCAATCCTTCAAACCGCCAGGAGGACTGGGAATATATAATTGGCTTCTGTGATCAGATCAACAAAGAGCTTGAAGGGTGAGTCTCAAAGCTGTTAGGGGGCAGGTAAGCAATGGCTGAAAGATTCAAAAACCGGCCAAGAACACAGAGAAGACAAGTAGTGACTCTACAGCATCTTACTACGCTGATGGACAGTGACTGTGATGGGGTTTGTGGGGGGAGGGACTTGGTGAAGGGGGGAGTCTAGTAACCGTAATGTTCTTCATGTAATTGTAGATTAATGATAATAAAATGAAAAAATAAAAAACGGCCAAGGAGGGCTAGCCAGATGGCCCCAGGGTCACTGTCCTGAAAATGTGCTCTGCTTGTCTCCCAGGCCCCAGATTGCAGTCCGACTATTGGCCCATAAAATCCAGTCTCCACAGGAATGGGAGGCGGTGCAGGCCCTGACGGTAGGTTTTTTATTCTCAGGGTGGATTTTCACGAGGCCAGGCCCTTCCTCATGTACCACCTGGGTTTTCTGAGGTTCTTGGCTCATACCCTAAGCTGGCCAAAAATTCTTAATGCAAACTTGATACAGTTGGACATCCTCCTAACAACTGTTCACAGATGTGTCTGCCCTTGTGCCAGACACCTAGGCTTCAGAGGTGACTGAAGAACAGTCCCTGCCAGTATGGCCACAGGTCTAGTGGGAGAAGCCAAGTGCTTTAGGGAGGGAGCTAAAGGTGGGGGCTCTGAGCCCAGCGTGGGGCTGAGGGAAGGCCTCTGGAAGATTTGATGCTGACGGAGCTATCTTGCCAGTTAAAAGAGTTGGCCAACTGAGGAAAAGTGAGGCAAGTATAATTTGTTCTTGTAGCTAAAGTGATACAGGTTCCTAGTGAAGGCATCACACCAACAGGGGGATCTTAGTGGATTCAAGATGTGGAACTCCGTGTAGACTTGGGTGCCTCCAGGCTCTCCCCTAAACCAGAATGCAGCTGAGTGCAGAGGATTCCCAGGCTTCTCCCCTGACTTCACTCAGTCCTAGAAAGATGGAAGAGAAGAAACGATCATACAAAAAGTGCCGAGCTGGCCCTGTGCACACGTGTCTTGTCGTGTGCACTGTAGAGCAGAGGCCTTAATGGATTCTCACCGGGACTGGTCTTGCCTCACAAGGAACGTTTGGCAGCATCTTCAGACTTTTTTTGTCACACATCGGGGGTGCTGCTGGTACCTAGCAAGAGAGGCAGGGATGTCACTAACCATCCTGTAATGCCCAGGACAGACTCCAACAACAAAGAGCAACTGGCCCAAAGCGCCGGTCATGGTGAGCCTGAGGAGCCCTGCTTTACAAGGATGGAAGCCAAGGCAGTGAGCGCCAGCTGGTGCATTCCTTGGCATAAACCGCAGGTACCATGAGCAGGAAAACTCACGGCAGCTTTAGGTGCCCCAGAAGGAAAACAGATGGGAGCCATTGGGCAGGGGGGATGTCACTAAAAGAAAGAAAACATCAGAAACATTATCTGTCACCCCCCCCAGAATGTTGACCAGCTTGTGGAAAGCACTGTGGACTGAGTTGGAGAACCTTTGTATCTTTGGGCCTGTTTCCTCATCTGTAAAGCACAAGGGCAGAATCTTACAGGCATTCCATCTATCTTGGTATCTGGGTCTCTGTTTCTTAATTTACTGCCTATTGTGCCTTCCCAGAAGAGGTCTGCAATTTGAGGGACACAGAGTATTAGTGATCCTATTAACCTAATGTTCCTGGGAGCAGCGCAAACATCTCCTGCCGAGTTCCTTCTGAGTGAATACGCAGTCCTGTCTCTGTGCCAGGCCCCACCCCGACCCCACACTGAGCGCCCCTCCTTTGTGTGCAGGTGCTAGAGGCATGCATGAAGAACTGTGGGAGGAGATTTCATAATGAAGTGGGAAAATTCCGGTTTTTGAATGAATTAATCAAAGTTGTCTCTCCAAAGGTCAGTGGCAGTTTCCTCATTTCTAGGAATTTCTTTTGTGTCCCTCTTCTCCCATCTTACCAGATTTCACTGCCCAACCAGCATCCATGGATGTGAGATTTTCTGTGTCCTGTCCTTAGAAAGCTAGGCCCTGAGGGGACAGAGTGACCAGAAAGCTACAGGGAACCTCTCACTCTGACAGGCACCCGGTCTTAATGGGACAGGTGATGGGGCAGCAGCTGTGTGTGTGTATGTCTAGAGGGAGGGCTTCTAGTGACAGCAGCCACTTCTCTCTGGCCTGCCCCATGGACACTAGCTGGCCTCCTCATTACTCAGCTCATGTTGCTTAAGCCCTGGGCACCCACTTAAAGCAGAGGGAACAAGTTTTCGTACTAGAGACATTAACCTCCCTCCAGCACTCACACGCACACCTCGCACCTGCTGGTTTGGAGTAGGCCCTTGAGGACTGTAACTAACTGGGGGCCATTTCACTGCTGAGGAGGGGGCCTTCCCACTGTCTTTACCTCCAGACTGCAATTCCTAGGTTTTCCCCTTTCCTTTTGCCTCTTAGTACCTGGGGGACAGGGTGTCTGAGAAAGTGAAGACCAAGGTTATCGAGTTGCTTTTCAGCTGGACATTGGCCCTGCCGGAAGAATCAAAGATCAAGGATGCTTACCACATGTTGAAGAGACAGGGTAGGTGCCTGTCTTCCCGCAGCCTCAGAGCAGCTCTAACGAAGGCCAGGTCAGGAAGGGTGAGGGGCTGTCTGCCATACCCAGGCTGCCTCCCTTCCAACCCCTGAAGACAGTGGGAAGCGGGTGTCTGGGGTTTGATGAGGTGAGGTGTGTGCAGCTCGCTCTGTCCCTGCCCCCGTTTTGTAGGTCCTGGTCACAGGGATGTGCTCCCCTTGCTCGGTGAGGAAGGGCATCAGGGTGACACCAGCCTGTGTGCTTGCCCCTTGTGTCCTCTTTCAGGCATAGTGCAGTCTGACCCCCTGGTCCCTATGGACAGGACGCTGATCCCCTCTCCACCATCGCGTCCTAAAAACCCTGTTTTTGATGATGAGGAGAAATCCAAGGTAAGGGACATCCAGCCTGTGGTGTCCTCAGATTAGGTGCAGACTCATTCAGTGCTGTGGGGGGCTCCGGTTCCTCTGTGGTCTCCCCAGCTGGGCTGCTACCTTCTCTTTGGCCTTTGATATCCTTCTCTTCCAGCTCTTAGCCAAGTTGTTGAAAAGCAAAAACCCAGACGACCTACAGGAGGCCAACAAGCTCATCAAGTCCATGGTGAAGGAGGTGAGCGGACCCTGGGCCTTGGTGTGGGGTGAAGGAGCCCGTGGCCACAGCAGCGGTCCCTTCCCCGGGTATTAGTTCTGTTGCTCACCCCTCCCTGCTTCCCGCCCTCACCCGGAGAGGCCAGAGAATGGGAGGAGAGCACAAGCCTCAGGGGAGAATGGGAGAGAGGAGCGAGAGCCGATGGGACCGTGCTGGGGTGTGGGGAGGGCCGTCACCATAGAAGGAAAGCTTTCGATTGGGTCTGAGGCCTGTGGTCCCAGAAACTATGCACTGGAAGGAGCTTCTGGTGGGACTGGCCGCTGGTGGGGCGTGATCCTCGATTTGCAGGGCACTGAGGGGCAGCAGGACAGGTCTGGTGGAGCCGCTTTCCCCTTGATCCTCTTTGATGCAGGATGAGGCGCGGATCCAGAAGGTGACCAAGCGTCTGCATACCCTCGAGGAGGTTAATAACAATGTAAAACTGCTCAATGAGATGCTGCTTCACTACAGCAAAGAAGACTCTTCAGAGGCAGATAAGGAGCTCATGAAGGTGGGTCCGCCTCCAGGAGAGGCGGCCCCGGGAAAGGGAGCCAGCCTGGCCCGAGTACCTGTCCTAAGATGCTGCTCGTGACGCCTGGTGTGCCTTAACTTACGGACGCAGCCGGGTGCAGAGGGGGTGGCAGTCCGTTTCTGCACTGCCTTGGGACGGTTGGGCAGAGATCCACCCTGTGCTCCTGATGCTGAACCTCAGTCCAGAGGCATGTAGCTGCTCTTGAGTTCTGAGGCATGTGCCAGCCTGGGAGGCGGGGAGGGGTGTATTTCTCTTTATCTTGGGGACTTCTCTGCCTGAGCAGGCATCTAAGGTGATACAGTTGGTGGAAGCTGGTGGCAGGAAGACTAGTTCTCTAAGCCCAGCTCTGCCAGTAACTGACTGTGGTACTAGTGGAGTCCATGGTTTTCTGGGTACAGTCACTGAATTAGGTGATCTCCAGTGGCCTTTGTAGCTGATTTTCAGTTCTGGGTCTCTCAGGAACTGTTTGATCGGTGTGAGAATAAGAGGCGGACGTTATTTAAACTAGCCAGCGAGACTGAGGACAATGACAGCAGTTTGGGTGAGTGAAACGGAGAGTAGTTGACAAGAATGTCTCAGGAATCTGGATTTGTGTTTGGCCAGGGGAGTTGTCATGGCCAGGAATGAAAAGTGTCTTTTGTGCTTTAGGGGACATCCTGCAGGCCAGTGACAACCTCTCCCGGGTCATCAACTCTTACAAAACAGTTGTTGAAGGACAGGTCATCAATGGTGAAGTGGCCACCTCAGCCATTCCAGACTCTGAAGGTAAAATATTGTGTTCCCCATTGTAGACCCCTCCGGACCAGCCCCACCCCCGCACCAAATCACCATGCAGGTTGACCAGTGTACCGTCTCACAGGGCCTTGGGGGATTCTAAGCCCCCCTGGTGGTCTTCCAGCATCCCAGAAGCCAGGAGATACAGAGTCTTTCCTCAGCCTGCCTTCTCTGCTTCTCAGTGTCCCCCTGGCACAGATGCCCTTGGATCAGGCCCAAGATTGTGCTCAGGGTTCTGCCTCCTATGTGCAGCCACTGGACTGGCCCCTAATCCAGTCCTGTTCTCTTCTGCTGCCCCTCCAGGAAACCACTGCAGCAGTCCCCCCGGCACTCTCATCGACCTGGCCGAGTGGGATGCACCAAGCAGCTCATCCCCTGTGTTGGCCCCAGCCCCCGCTCCACCCTCCCTGGGCATCCCTGTCCTCCCGCCACCCCCCCAGACCTTGGCACCTGGGCCCAGCCACTCCAGCCAGGCCGAGGCCCCTCTAGGGCCCAACAGCACAAGCAGTGTCCTCTGCCTGCTGGACGAGGAGCTGCTGTGCTTGGGTATGTCCCCCGGGAGGCTGCAAGGAGCCGCTCCTGGCAGGATCAGTAGAGAAGAAAAGCATGTGGAGTCAGGGGGAGGTCTGAGTGGTGCTCCATGTGCTTAGCGAGGGTGGGGAAGGAGGCTTCAGTTGTAGGGACAGTGTCAAGTTCCTCGGTCCGCATGCCACCGGGGCAGGATGGACACAGCAGACCACGTGTCTTCCTCCACCTCCCCATGTTAGGGACCGGAGGGGATCCGTTGCCCTGTGGAGGCCGCCTGGGGATACCTCCTCCCCACCCTGTCACCCCCTGCCCATTTGTCGTGGTGCCCGTAGGTGAAGTGGAGCTGGTGCTGCCCAAGCCCAGAGCCCTTCCCATCGTAGTCATCCTCTCTGTTCTTAGGCCTCACAGACCCAGTCCCCAGTGCTCCTCCTAAAGAATCAGATGGAAACAGCCAGTGGCCCCTGTTCCGGGTAGAGGTACGGGGGACATCACAGAAGCTGCTGGCCAGGGTCACTACATCCTCCCCTTTCCCAGCTCATCTGCAGCCTCGGCTGTACTGACTCTGGCGGCACCGCCCTGGGTGTGGTTGGGAACAGGCATAGCATCCAAATGCCTTCCCTGGCCCTGTCCTCGGAGGGCTGCTAGTCCAGGGGACTGGGGTAGGGGGCGGGGGGCGGTGTGGAGAGCCGGAACCACCCGTACCCTCGGCTTGCTCACACTTCCCATTCCTCATAGGACAAGCAGTCAGATGTGGAGTTCTGCGGTCCCAGTCCTGGTGCTGCCTCCAGCCCCTCGGAAGGGCTGCTTCTCCAGCCCTCCACACCCGCCCCAGGCAACTCCCAGGCTCCGCTGCCACCCCCTCGCCCAGCTCCTGTGGTCCCAGCCAGCGTCCCTGCTCCCAAAGCAGGCTTCTTGCTCCCTACTGGACTGTCCCCAGCTTCAGCCCCAAAGGCTGACCCCACAGCCCTTGGCTACCACAACTCAGCTTTGGGCGACAGCGCCCTGCACCAGCTGGATTCCCTCGATCAGCTTTTAGAAGAGGCCAGAGTGTAATGAGTGGGAGAGGAGTGGGGTTGGGGGGTGTTGGGGAAGGTTGGGCTTGGCAGAAGCAGAGGCTGCTTGAGAGGGAATGGGGATCCAGAAGCGAGGGAGGTGGGTGGTAAGAGCCAGCTCTGGCCTGAGGGGCCCTTGGTGAGGGGTTGGCCTGGCAGCTCTGATTTGCCTTGTCCTCTTCCTGCCTTCTAGGACCTCAGGCCCGGTAAAGCCCGTCTCGTCTGGCTTCTTCCCTGGGGCTGCCACCTCGCCCCTGATTCCCACTGGCACCTCAGTTAGGACTCTCCTCCCTTTCTCCCCGGGACCTGGCAGCCCTCTCTTCCAGTCCCAGGGCAGCCCCATGAAGGCACCCGAGCTCTCTCTGGCCAGTGTCCATGTCCCCCTGGAATCTATCAAGCCTAGTAGGTGCTAAGGGGCTTGGGTGGGAGGGGAGGCAGGGCCCACAGCTTGCAGCACTGGGGCGTGGGAGGGGTCAGGGTATAGACTCCTTGCCCATTAGGAGCTAGAGGGTGCCTGCTCTCCTGCTGTCGTTCTGCCTGTTGCTGCAGTGCAGTCTCGCGAGGTTCTGGCAGGTTCCTTCCCAGATCCCTCCGGGGGGCCACACTGCACAGGGCTGGCCTGCTCTCCCCACTTGGCTGCAGCAGGTACCCCAGGGACTCTGTGGGCTATCTGGGCTTCACTCTCCTTTCATACCCACATCACCGTTTTACAGGTAATGCCCTTCCTGTGACAGCCTATGATAAAAATGGCTTCCGCATCCTTTTCCACTTTGCCAAGGAGTGTCCGCCGGGACGGCCTGATGTACTGGTGGTGGTAGTGTCCATGCTGAACACGGCTCCCTTGCCTATCAAGAGCATCGTGCTGCAGGCCGCAGTGCCCAAGGTACCCCCAGCCTCCTGGGGCCTCTAGAACCAGAAGTTACCTTATTCTGAACCCACTATGGTGAGGGCCTCTGTGGCCAGCGGGTGGCAGCATGTGTCCACCATGACCATACTGGGTTCCACCTCGGGCACCTGCCATCTCTTCAAAGGAGCTTCTCTCTTTCTCTGTAGTCAATGAAAGTGAAGTTGCAGCCACCCTCTGGGACAGAACTCTCTCCGTTTAGCCCCATCCAGCCCCCTGCAGCCATAACTCAGGTCATGCTGCTGGCTAATCCACTGAAGGTGAGCTGGAGGGGGGGGGCGGGGGGGGCGGGGGCGTCCCAGCCTGGAGCCCTTGCTGCCCCATATCAGGCCCTTAGGACTACCTCCCAGCCCCCCTCCTAGCCTGAAGGTGGGGTACTGTATTAACCCATATCCCTTCTCTCCCCCGGCTGATTAAGGATGGGATGGTGGCGGCAGGACCTGTCCTTTAGCACAGAAAGGGCCCCAGGGGCAGAGGAGAAGAGGGTGTCTCACATGCTGCCTGTCCATTGCAGGAGAAGGCCAGGCTTCGGTATAGGCTAACCTTCGCCCTGGGGGAGCAGCTGAGCACAGAGGTGGGTGAGGTGGACCAGTTCCCTCCTGTGGAGCAGTGGGGGAACCTATGACCCCCAACAGATGCTGTCACCTCCATTTTGAAGCCCAGGCAGGCTGTCCCAAGATGAGAGGGCTCTCTGGACCCAGTCTTTCTCCATGTCCTGACTACAGTGCTTAGAGCTTTTGACACTGATCAAGGGCCCTGGGCTTCTCTGCTGAGAGCCAAGCTGCTGTGTGAAGATCTTGCCTCTTGTGGCCCCTAAAAGGACCTGTTTTTATTTACCTGTGTGACTTGAAGTGGCCACGTACTGTCAGGGGTTGGGAGTGGCCCCATACTCTGCACTACCGCCCTGGAAACTGGGGTAGGTTTTTCCCCTCATGCAGGCATCCCTTGGTGCCAGGGGTGGAGGCAGGGGGGTGTCCATCTCTAAAAAGAAACTTGAGGGAGGGCCCCCAAGAACCATGTCCTCACAGCCCCAGAGGCCTCAGCCCTCCATTGCTACTCTGTGCTTCCCCTGCTGGCAGGTTCTTGCTCCCACCTCCTGGGAGATGGGCAAAGCCCAGTGGTCCCCAATGGCCCTGGGCACAGAGTGAGGGGTGGTGTGCTGACCCTCTCCAGCCCTGCCTTCTATGGGCGGCATTGTCCTGGAGTGGCCACCGGATGATGAGCTGTGTGCTTGTCCCAGGCAATGGCAGGCTGTGTCCTATGGCCATCTCAGGACATGGAATTCAGCCTGTTAGCAACAGAACTTGGGCCAAAACTAGGAAAGAAAATAGAAGAGAAGCAGTGTTTCTCCTCTGGAAGCAGGTACTCAGAACTTTCTAGGAAAAGTGTGCCTCTTGCCACGGGAACAGGCCGTCCCACTCACTACCTCTTGCTTGGCATGAAATAAACTGCTGTCTGCCCTTCTAAGTCCGAAGGAGAGGACTACTCCCACCACCCTGTCTTCGGCCATGCTTGAACTGAGTCACCAGACAGACCCTATTGCTTTGACAGTGCTCAGGCCCAGCTAACATCCCAGCTGCTCGTCCAATTGGATGCAACTGGGCCAGGGACGCCAGGCTTGCAGGGCAGTAGGAGAGTCGAGAACCACCAGCTGGCAAAAGAGCACATAGCTGGTTTCAGCCTACATCACCTCCCACCAGATGGCCTGTGGCAGACCGTACAGTTGGGAACAGGAAGCCTCAGGATCGGGCACATTGCACTAGATTTATGTCCTTACCTGCTGCCCCGAAACCCTGACTGTTCCTGTCTGCCGAGGGACACTGTCAGTGAGATGTTGGGTCTGAGGTGGTCAGATCAGTGGCCATGCTTGAACTGAGTCACCAGACAGACCCTATTGCTTTGACAGTGCTCAGGCCCAGCTAACATCCCAGCTGCTCCGTCCAATTGGATGCATCTGGGCCAGGGACGCCAGGCTTGCAGGGCAGTAGGAGAGTCGAGAACCACCAGCTGGCAAAAGAGCCCATAGCTGGATGAGCTCAGAGGCATCTCTGGGGGAAGTGGTACACTCCACACTCCTTGAGCCCCTTCCTGCTCCTTGCCAGCCAGGTTTCCTTACTCCATCAAGAGGTTGTTTTTTCCCTTCCCTCCCACCTTTAGCAAGCAGGTTTCACTGCTTTTTTAGGCCAGGTCAAAAGTGAATCAGTTTCACTAGTTAGGGAATAAATCCAAGAGCTTTCCAGAGACTGGCTGCTGTAGCCCTAGGAAGGTCTCTGGGGTCACTATATGGAAATAACACCTTATAAACTTTAGACTTTAAAATCGTGTGTTACTATTCAGGTCACTGCTTTGTGACAAACAGCTGTACTGGATATACCGACTCTGATGCCCTTGTTTTGCTGCATGTTAAATAAAACCGTTTCTGCCCGACTTGGATGCCGCTTAATACAGATGCTATTTATCCCAATGGGGGAAGCTGCCACTTAGGAATTTCAAGTGTAGATGGGTGGATATGCTGGCATCCCAAGGTTTTATTAAAAATAGAGGTTCCATGGGAGATAACCAGAAAGTTAACCAGTAATAGTCTAGATGATGCTGAGGTGAGGCCATACCTCAGAAACACAAGTAACCCACTAAGGTCTCTTGTTCGAGTTTCTGATTATAGACAAGAGGGCACTGCACTCACCCTAACTCTTGGGGATGGATGGCTTTTTCTAAGGAGACAGTCAGTTCCATGACAAAGAGGACATACACATTTTCTTGATTTTTAGCACCTCGGGTTCACAGTGGAGGTAAATAAGACTCCCTAGCTAGACTCTGCTAAGAACTTGCCTTATTTTTACAAAAGAAAACATTTATTCTTTTCAAACTTAATACACACCGCCACACAGATACCAAGCTGGAGCAGATCTCAGCTGACCTCAGGAACCTTTCAAAGAGCCTTCTTTTATAATTGCCCGAGCAAGATTTCGTGCAAGAGCAAGTCTCAGCATGTCCACCCTGGTGGTTTCTATGTCGTCATCCTAAAAGAGAACCAGCATGAGGCACAGTAGAAAGTGTCCCTTTACAGTTCCCAAAGGCTCTATCTAATCCAAAGGTGGGTAGAGGGCATTTAATGTTCAGGAGTAGCTTCCAGCAAATTCTCAGGAGAACCACATGCAAGGACCACAGCAACTGATGGACAGCAGAGAAAAAAAGACCACAATACTAGAATTACCCCGTTTTTTCCTGAAAGAAGTTAGTATGTCAGTTATGGGTTAAGAGGTAACTTAAACACATGAGTTTTCAAGGGGCCAGCATTTCTGCAGAGAAGTCAAGGAGCTTAAGATAGAGGGAGACATTTCTCATCTTCATTCTGGAACCAGTAACCCAAAAGCTAAAATGACCTGCAGTCGCTGGGCATCAGGCTCTCCACACACTGGCCTTCCTGACGTCAAGTCCTCCAGACATTTCATCAGCTCATATGTTTGCTCTGCTGAAAAAAACACCTAGGGGAGAGAGGCTGCTTCATTTAGTTGCTCCCCAGATAACGACCGCTGTTTTGGGCATGGGCTCAAGCTCAGAGATGGCTTTCCCTGTGTGCCCTTTGAAGGGGGGTGCTTTGTTGATAGCATCTCTGGGAGGGCAGAGCACCTGTTCTTAGTCCCAGCCCTTCCTGTCAGGGCCCTGGGCTGAGTACTGCCAGCAGACAGCTATCTCATTTCAAACGAAGTCTCCATCAGACAAAGAATGGACATTGGATTTCCTGAGTGGGTGCTAAGGGGGGAAACGCACAAAGACCACCCTTGGGAGATGGTACATGCATGCTCATCCACAAAAGCTATGGAATGAAGGGCTGTCAGGGACTGTGACACAAGTCATTGTGGACTCAACCCACACCTGTTTCTGTTCCAAAAGGGGCAGGGCATCTGTGAGCAGTGTCATCCAGAATGACTGTGGGGCAATCTTGGATGTCATCAATAACAGGAGAAGAGAAGCTGCATCACCAAAACGCTTCTCCCCGTATAATCGGTGGAACTCCCGGTACTTTCCTATTGAGAAAAGAGCAGCGGGCCACCTCTGGCCTTAAAACAAGATCAGAAATCCCAGAGCACAAATTAAAGGGAAAATCAGTACTGTACAGACAAGACACCTGGTGGTGCCACTTCAACCAGGTGACCAAAGTGAACACCAGTAAGGGGATAGACATCACTGAGGAGGGCATTATCACCCTGGGCATTCCTGCCCCAAACTTCTGAATCTGTTCATGAGGAAACATCGGGCAGAGCCAGACTACAAGAGAGCTCACCTGACTCGTCAAGGTCAGCAAGCACCAGAATAGGCAGAGGCACTAATGAGACATAACCACCGAATCTGTGAGCCTGAACATGATAAGGGGCATTACTGGGACAACCGACAGAGCATCAGCTGTGGATTAGAAGAGGCTACTATTTCAAGGCTGAATCTCCTGATTTTGGTAACTGATTATATGAGAATGTTCTTGTTCTTAGGAAACACACGTTCAAGTATTTATGGAGGAAGGGGAACAATGTCCCAAACTTAACTTTTAAATTGTTCCCCAAAAACATGATTGAGAGAATAAAACAAATGAGGCAAAATAGAAATGGAAGAATCTGGATAAAGTGTATATGGGAGTTCCTTATTCCTTATACTACTTTTGTGACTTTTCTCTTACTGGAAAATATATGTTGGCAAAAAACATGCTTTGCAGTCTGGCACACTGGTTGCTTTGTGGTTTGGAGTTCCGGCTTAACAGGAAGGAAACACGAGAAGTCTAGAACAGTCCCTTGCATCTCCAAAATGACCACTTGTGCTGAAGGTCCAGGGGCAGACCCCACAGAGACTCACCCAGGAAGGTCAGTCGATCACTGAGCATCATGGCTGGCCCCAGGTTGTCGATGAGATCCAAATCAGAAAAGCAGCCTCGCTCACAGTAATCCCTGAGGAACCTGCAAGGCTAGGCCGAGATCAGAGCAGCAGTCCCAAGCCCACCTCCTCAGCCTCCCAACTTCCCAGACAGTCCCCAGGAAGCCAACACTGATGGAACCCACCTGTCTGACACCAGTGTGGCAAAGGCGGCATCTTTGGCTCGAATGCTCCAGGAGAGGGCAGAGCCCAGGCGATTGTTGCGGACAGCTTTCATGGCTAAGATCTTACAAATGCTCCGAACTTTGTAGGGGAAAAAGGAAAAGATGAACCTTCCATTCTGTAAATCATTCCATTGCTGAACCCTGCTGGGATAGGAATAGCCTTCCCTCCGCTGAACTGTCTGTGGCCTCTGCATGCTCCAAATACAGGTTGGTGAGCAGAATTGGGAACTTTGGGGTTTATAAAAATATTCTTCTGGTTCTATTAACACTATGACCCACCCTGGCAGGACTGGCTTTGTGAGTTGCTCCTCAGACTGGCTCCTCATTACAGTCCAGATACCCCCCCAAAAAATAACCTATTATCCTTTGCATCTTGAATGCCTTATGCTTTCAAAGATGGTCATAAGCATGCAGATGCCTCAGGGAAGAATAACAATTCAGTTTTTTTATGACTCAGCGGTGAGAGGAGCAAACTTCATCATTTCCTCCCTTTGCTCTTTACGAGCTGCCTCTGGTCCTGCTTCCCCACTGAGCCAGCCGTAGCTTGCAAACAGTAAACTCAAAGCTGACCCGAGCCCTGAGCTCCTGCAGTAAGTATGAGAGGAGAAGTGGGTGAGGACTTCTTTTCACCTTTAAAAGGCAATGTGCTCAAATGCTTGTAGATCCCAGTGGACCCCAGCTTTGTCCCGGCCCCTCCATTTTCCTATTGCGGTCTACCTCATGGTATTCGCTGCCCAGCGTCTCGCCAGTCTGGCAGGGTAACGTGTGAACACAGGATGTGCTGAGAGGAGGGCCGGCTCACCTTGCTCGGTCATCTGCCGCTGCTCACAAATCCGCAACACCTTGAGGGCTTTCCGTTCAGTGCTCAGAGGGATCCGCTCAATGTGCAGCTCCAGGTAAACTCGGCCCAACTCAGGGCAGTAGTCAAAGTAATCCACCCCCAGCTGCCACAGGCTGCAAAGGTGACATGCAAAGATGACAGATAGGAGGGCCTGGCCGAGTTCAGGTGCTGCCCTAGCACTCAAGGATTGGACCCTAAGGCAACTCCTCCCCCAAACCTGGTAGCCTTCAAGGAACCAAACAGAAGAAAAAACAATCCAAGCTCCAATGGCACCCACATGCCCTGCTACCACCCTATTCCCCTGGGACCTTCCTACCTGTGATGAGCAAACAGCCCTGAGGCGTATTCCAGCAAGAGGAACTCTCTCATGTTAGATCCAAAGCTGAAATAAAATGTAACATGAGACCAAGATCCCTAGCCTGCTCCATTCAGGCTCCTCCCTCCCACAGCCCAATCACTTTGCTTTCTAGGTATTTGGTTCACCCCAGTCTAGAAGAGGAGGGCTGGCATGGCCACAGTGCACTTACTAGAGGTTATGCGACTGGAGGAGCTGGCAGTGATCCAGCAGGTCTGTCAGGTGGGCCACAAACCACCAGTTGCTTAGGGCAATGCTGTAGGTTCAGACATGAAGGCAAAAAGAAAGTGAGTGGCTGGGGGCCCCCCCCCCACGTCCTTTGCTTAAAAAGGAAGAGAGCAGCAGTGATGAGTCAGGAATCTGAAAGCATGGAGAAGTTTCTCTGTGCTTCGTGGGGACTGAAAGTGGACACCTAAAAGGACATTCAACTCCCAAAGCAGTAGCCAATGACCTATCCATGGGGAACATCACACAGAAAAATGAGATACAATCCAGAGATCCAGGCAGATGCAGAGAATGCAGAGAATAATGTATATGAAAAACTAAAATATTGGTGGTTTTTGATGCTTAAACACACAGTACACAGGACTATCTTCAGTTACATCTGCATTTGCTATTAACATTTTTCATAGTGTTTTATTAGCATACTTAGCTTTATAAATAAAACTATAAGCACATGGTATCACCTTAAAAACCATCTTGTACTTAGATATCTATTAATACTTCATTTAAAGAAATTATTTTTTGCTCAACTACATGGCTTGTAGCTTAATTTTACTGTATATATAATCTGACACATAATAAAGGTTAAAAGTCCTTCCCCAAAATACACTTTTAATAAAAAACCTATGTCATCTGTGGCTAGGAGCCTCTAAAGGTCTGATAAGTTCTTTGGAAACCACTGTTTGACATCACCAACTGTTTGTAAACTCTCTCGCATCATGTCAACACACTACTGGCAGTGTGCATATGTTGAGTTTTATTTTCCATTTGTTACTTGGCATAGGCCATTCTGTATTGGTATGTAATGCTTGACTATTTTTTAAATTATGGGAGAGGAAAAAGAAACTTAATGGTTGGTTTCTATAAGGCAAAGTTGATCCCAAGTAAAGTAGATAGAGCCAGCTATTATGACAGATGTGGTTTCCCAGGGGTAATCATGCATTACGGTAAAAAGTTCTTTCAAGATACAAAAATAGAGATAGGTTTACACTAAATCACTGGATGAATGTTTAAAACTTAAGCCTTGATCTTAGGGATATGGATGCTCAGACACTCCATCTGTCCCAGGAGTCCATTATTATGGAATGTCACATCGGCCTCCCTAACATTCATTCTGAAGAGTAGATATATTCCAACTTTTTAACAGCTGTGTCTCTGACATCCAAAAAATCATCTATGCCAATTTTTTTGACACCTATATTTCTGCTACCATCCTCAAATACTAAGTTCTATAAATTCATTATGTGCTACAAAGTATACTCCCATGCTCAAATTCTTAAAAAGTACTTCCTTGGTCCAGGTTTTCCTTCAGCTATAACATTCATAATTTTGTAATTCTGATGTGTTCCTTCTTGGCATTGTTCTTTTTAGACAGAATTGCCAATAAACATGATACCTCTTTATGGCGGTCCACTGAACAAACCCCACTCGATGGATTATGTTGTTGCTCTTAACTCTTCCCACTTCACCACAAGTCCTTTCCTTATCAGTAGCTGAATCTTGTTATCTGGTTAACTAGACTATAGTTTGGTGAAAAAGTATTACACCTGGAACTCAAGACTATTATTTCAGTCAGCCACTCACATCTCTGTCCTCTTCATCTATAAAATGGAAGTAATATTACCACTTGCCTACTTGGACTGGAAAGAGGATTCTAGATTAGGCAAACATTAAACAGGACCTCTTCTTAGTTTCTGAAGGAAGCCCTGTTTCCTTTTAGTTCAATAATTTTGGAAGACACCAGAAAGATGCCATTTGGCTTAGCTCCCAGGTAAGTGTGTGCCAGCTCCATTTCCTCTTGCCATACAAGAAGTTGGCCTTCAGAGGGAGCTTCAAGCTTGAGGTGAGAGAATGAGCCCTCAGAGGATTCCTGACTTCCCCTTTCAGATGTGGGGATAACAGGCAAACACTCCAGCAGGGGCTGATGAACTGTGGCCTCCAAGGGCCTTTATACTCTGCTTCAGTGCCCCCATGGTCCTCTCTGCCCCTTAGGGTCTGGCAGGGTTGGCATGGGGGTCACCAGGTATCATTCAGAAACTTCCTTTCTAGTGCCTTGAGGAACGGGGAGGAGCGTATTCATGAATCTAGCTGATACCACACCCAAAGCAGCAAGACTTGCCCTTTTTGCCCAACTGCACATAGACACTCCCTGCTCCCCAGGGAACTGAGCTTGGTTCTGACTGGTACATCCCAGGAGAAACCAAGGGCTTGCAAGACCCCAAATCCAATCCTTTCCCAGCCAAAGCACATTTCTAAAACTCTGCTACTCTCTCTGATGATACTTCAACCCATCTTCCAACCCCTGGGATGAGGTCCCATGACTTGCTTTTCACTGCCTCCTTCAGAATGGGGTAGGAAGTAGCTTCCTGTTCCTAAAACCCAAGCTGCAAGATTTATAGCTACAAGGAACACCTCAGAGCCTTGCTGGTTGCCGGGGCAGAGATGCCAGACGGGCTCTGAGCCTGACGCCTCCTCCTCTGTGACTAGCATGAGATGCTGCCATTTTTTGTGGCACTCATGAAGCACTTCTGTCATGGGAAGAACAGAGGGCTCCCTTTTTATTGTCCTTCTTTCCCTGTTCTGCTTAAATCTGATTTGTTCGTAAAAATGCAGATGTGGCTTATGAAGGAAACCCTGATGGAAATAACCCACTGCTGTAATAGTATATTTAGGAATCCTATTACTTTGAATTATAGGTGGAGACACTGACAAAGCGAAAATGTTTGTATGCCTTTCATTCTCACTAGTCACTCCGCGCAGATGCCCCCGACACCTACCATCAGCTGAATTCTCTAAGTCATCTTCTTCTAGCTCCCACTGAACTCCCTATTTTATAGGTCTGTGAAAAGAATATTGACACAAAGCCTGTTTTCTTTCTCCACATCTAGCATCATTTTCTTGAAGCCTGGCTTTCTTTTGTCCAAAATGAGGAGCAAAGTACGAGGGGCACCCTTCCCATCACCCAGATCTACTAAAATATATCTACTTGAAGCCAGGAAATCTGATATGTGAGCAAGGCCATTTGCTGCAGTTTCCAACTTTCTCCTTCCAGACTTTGTGCAACACCTACTTGTCCAGGCTGCTCAAGATGGAAGGGTACACTCTCTCTCACTATAGAAATTTCTGGAAAGCTTTACCTTTGATTCACTATGTTTAACACTCCCTTTCCTGCCTTGTTGAAGGTTCAATGCAGTAAAAAGACACCCTTTTGGGGAGAGGGCTGGTGCAGAATCCCTGTTCTGAACAGACCCAGCCAGGAACCCAATGGTGTGGTAGCCTGTGGCTCACTAGAGAACAAGACTGTTGAGAAGTATCGTCCCTTAAAGTGGTTACATGTCCACTGGGTTCCAAGAAATAGACTTGCTGGCTTTTTCTGAGTTTTAAATATCAAAGTAATTTCCTGCAATGTCATTTTAAACATCCTGAAATGGAAGTTGTTATAAATATGGTAGCCCTCAAGCCTCAGGAAGATCCCCAAGCTTGTCCAGAGAGAGTCCATTATCTACCTACATGGCTAGGGAGGGGAGCACGTCTGCAGGAAGAAGGTTCAGACACCAACAAGAAGGAACAGGATAGTCCAAGGATGGCAGTGATGGTTGCAGAACACTGTGATTGTACTTAATGCCACTGAACTGCACACACAAAGACATGTCAGGGTGGCAGTGGTGTGGCAGGGCCTACCTGCACTCCTTGATTACTTGGTGGATGTCAAACTCGAAGGCCGCCATCAAAATGTTATCCAGTGGTTCTGGGCTGCTCTCACCTCCCAGAAACAGGTCAAGGCTGGACTGTGGAAAGGTGGTGACCCACTCAATCCCCAGATGGAAGCAGAGACTCAAGGGGGCAGACAGGGCTGCTCTGTAGGTAACCCTGGAGGAGGGTGATAGGGTCCCTCAAAAAGGGTCAAAGGAAAGCCCCTTCATGTTCTCCAGGGAGTTCAACTCAAAAGAGGCCACTTGCTGAAAATGACCCAGCAGGGTGCAGAGCTCCCAGGACTCCTACTCCCCCTCCCCCACCCACAGAGCTCAGACTCACCTGGGCATAGAAGTGCAGATCGATGGGTTTTACTGTGGGGTGAGAGTACAGGAGCCGGGTCACTAGGAAATGATACCAGTTACTCAGAAGATCCTTCTGTTGCAACAAGGCAGCTTTATCTCCCAGCATGATCTGAGGAGAGACATTTTTTTTTAGCTCCAAGGGCGAATTCTCTATAACTCTATTCTCAGAGCACCTGGTCTGAAAGCTCTCCTTCCTGGCAGAGCCAATGGATAGCCCTGTCCAAGGAGGGCCAAATTACTGCTGTCACTATACTGAATGCCACAGCCCCTGGGGGAATCCACCTTGGACCCCAACTGGACTTGCTTCCCACGGACCTTGCAGAGAGACTCCAGGTGAGGACTGGAGGCGAATGTGCCATCCTGGAGGTGCCGCTCACATTCTTCATGCCAGTGCTGCCACTTCAGCTCCAGCTCTGTTAATGTCTGAGTGCTACCAGGCTAAGGGCAGAGACACATGAGACGCCATACCCACACAAACCCCTTACGCTTAATGATTTAACTGCCCCATGACGAGCAGGGCAGGGCTGCTCCCACATACACTGAGAACAGGCATGGTCCTCATCAGGTCCCCCAGGATCCGGCACATGCCAGCAGAGGTGGGGCTGGCATCAGCTTCCTTGGAGAGCATCTGCCGGGCCTCGTCCAGCCGGCCCTGCAGCACCAAGATGGTCACCTAGGAGGACACCCAAGAACATGGGCAATCACCAGAAAGCTAGGCCCCTCAATCCATGCTTTGGCTTCCTAGCCTTCGAGAAGAGGAACGGTTCCATCCCTCCAGAGGTAATCTAGCATATTCAGTCTCATGGTTTTAAACTACACCATGCTTTCCAAACTGCATGTTGATCATGTTATAACCAACTTAAAAAAAAAAAAGTAAATAAAAAACATCAGAGCGCACCAAATAAAGTACTGGTTCGTAAAAGTTTCAATTCAAATATATGTTTGTACATATACACACAGTATAAATACAGTTGATCCTCTTAATATAGATTCCGTATCTGTAAGTTTGCCTACTTGTTAAAATTTATTTATAACCCCCAAATCAATATTCGAGATGTTTCCACTATCACTTGTGGACACGTGTGGAGCCAGGAAAAAATTTCAGTCCCTTGACACTCAGCTCAGGTCTAACAAGGCAGCACTCCACCTTCTTGTATCAGCTCTCACACTAAACAAGTATCTTTTTCATAATCTATTCAATGCCATGTTTTTGCATTTTTGTGCTTTTTGTTGGGCCCCCAAGCACAGTGCTGAAGTGCCATCTGGTGTTCCTAAGTGCAAAGAAGGCTGTGATGTACCACATGGAGAAAATACATATTAGATAAGCTTCATGCAAGCATTACAGTTCCATTGGCCATGAGTTCGATGTTAATAAATTGACAATATGTGTTAAGTAAGGTGTCTTTAAACAGAAACCTACATAAAACAAGGTTATATATTGATCAGCTGACAAAAAATATAACTAGAGGCTTGAAGCCACCCTGTATTTCCCCCAGGAGCAATGGTTCAGGAATCACTAATTCAGTGTTCCAGGCAACTTTATAGACTATGACAATCATGAATGATGGCCATCAAAAGTATATACACAAAAATATATATGTAATATAAACAAAGTAAAATATTTTCTTAGTCTAAGTCTGCTCAAAAAAAGCCAAAGACATATATGCTGACAAATCCCCAATTTTTCTTTCTAGCCTAGACCTACTTTTCTGAATTCCAGACTTGTACATCGTACTGCATAGTCAATGTCTCCACTTGGATGTCATAGGTTTCTTAAACATGACGTGTCTAAAAGTTAACACCTAGTTGCTGCCAACTCACTAACCTGACCTTTCCACATCTTCTATTTCTTATACATCCACATCCACTCCCTGAGCAAATACTGTCAATTGTGTCTTTAAACTACACCCTGAATCCTATCACCATCTCCTCTGCTCAGCTCTTAACCCCTGTCCAAGTCACCACCATCTTTGCCTCCTTTAGTACCACAGCCTCCAACCTGGTCTGTTTGGGCCCTTGCTCTGTTCTCAGTAGAGAAGCAAGAGGGGCCTTTGGGGAGAGTCAGATCACGGCGCTCCTTTGCTCAGCTCTCTCCATCAGACTCAGGAGTGAACCAAGAGCTCCTACTGGGTCCATCAACTAGTTTATACACATTTATGTCCTTTAATTTAACCCTAACGGCCCCATGGGTGTAGATGGTTCTATCTCCATTGTACCAATAAGGAAACTAAAGGAAACAGTTAAGTAGCACATTCAAAATCCCCCAGCTAGTGAGAGACGCAGCAGGGGGGGTTGGTGCCACAGACCATGTTCTTACCACACTGCTGTGCTGCCTCTCAAATCTCCAGTCCTCGTGACAGTCCAGGAGGCCTCTATGCACGCCCAGCCGTGTGTCTCTCTGCCCTCACGCTGCTCCTGGCTCACTGGTCTCCTTGCTGGGACGCTCCTCATTTCAACTCTGCCTCTGGGACAGAGCATGTGCACAGCCCACTGCCTGGGAGACACTTTCTCCCTTCATGGCCTCAGTCCCCTTCCTGGCCGCCTCCAGGTGTCTGCTCACAGCACTTCATGAGTGAGGCCTTCTTCAGCTCCCCCTACCCAGCACTCAGTCCCCTTCCCCGGCTTTCATTCTCTCTACAGCACTTCACTATTAGAGATGCTATGTATCCACTCATTCCTGTATGTATTTCCTGTCTCTGCACCCAGGATGCAAGCTCCATAAGCGCAGGAATCCTTACCTGCTTCAGTAATGGTTGTCTCCTCAGTACCTTACAAACAACAGCACTCAATAAATACTCAGTGAATGAATACTTCCTGAGCAAAGGCTTTCCCCTTACCTACACGGATCTCCCTGCACTAAACCCCAGAGAGAGCCTCAAAGGCAACAACTCCTTACTTGAATTCTGGATTTTGTAAGTTTAATCAACTTTCCTTTATTCAGGTTAATTAGCAGCCTCCTCCCTCCTGACTGGGTGACAGGTCAGTAGAGGTGAATAGAAAAAAGTATTGCTCCCATAGGCACAGCACACGCATGCATGCACACATCGACTTCCAAACTGGTACTCCAAAATGACTTTGGGATCAATCCTTTTGTTTTTAATAGCTTGAATTATAATTTACACACTATGAACAGTCACCTATTTAAATATTCAGTGAGTTTTAGTGAATTCACAAAGTTGTGGCCTATCACCACAATCCAGTCTTAGAGCACCTCAGAATAACTCCTCATGCTCACTCAGATCGACCCCCCACCTCAGCCCTATCAATCAATTTTGTATTATTTCATGTCTCCTCCTCCTTAGATCCATAAATAAATAAAATTTTTCTTCTCACTGGGAAGCCTACAACGCATTACTTTTCTTATATAATAACTTGGTTCTAAACTCTCCCATGGAGCAGGGAAGAAAGGATCTAAGAGTATCTCAAAAAAAATACAGACTCAAAGAGCCAGGCTGAGCACACAGACTCAGCAGGCAACCCCCAGGCCTGCCTGCAAGCACTGGGGAAAACAGAATATGGCATGGAGGGCAGGAAGGCCCAGCCTGCACGACGTCCTTACCAAGTTCCAGAAGCTCTCGTGTCTGCTTGGATTCTCACTGCCCAGAACATCTGCCGACAAACTGTCCACCTCACACACATGCAGTCGGACCCAGTCAAGGAGGTGAAGGAGGAGAGGGCCGGCTAGGAATAAATATTCTTATCACACACAAAAAATTCAGCTTCTCGGCAGCAAATTCCTCTCCCCCATGGTAGCGACAGAGAATACAGGGCAGACAAGCTATACATAAAATGGTCTATCCCTCTTAGGTAGGCAGATGTGCTGTCTGAATAAAAACCAGGGTTAGCACATTAGCATGTATAGTGTGAGGGGCACGGGGAGCGCTGTGCAGCACAGAGAAGACAAGTAGTGATTTTACAGCATCTTACTATGCTGATGGACAGTGACTGAAGGGGTTTGTGGGGGGGACTTGGTGAAGGGGGGAGCCTAGTAAACATAATGTCTTTCATGTAATTGTAGATTAATGATACCAAAAAAAAAAAAAGATTGCAATGTGTAATATGGTAGCCACCCGCCTTACTTGGCTATTATATTTAGATTAAATTAATAAAAATAAATACTATTAAAAATTCAAAAAAAAAAAACAAAAAAAAACCAGGGTTAGCAAATGGACTTTACAGAATACTTCCTCTGTGCCAGGCAGCTCCACCTTTAACTGAGTCCTGGAGAGGATTGAACACGAGACCAGATCTCACCACCCTCACAATCCCCAGATTCTTCAGGACTGTGTAATATTCAAGGGCTATGCAAGTAATGGACATTTAGCATGAGTATGAATAAAAAACTATGACTGCACAGAGATTATCATCACTCATTTATGAATAACAGCAAACAAACCATTAAAAGAATGCAAAATGGCCTGTATTACCTCCAGAGTCCACTCAAGCCAGGATGCTGTACTGATCACAATTCAATTCCAGATCAATAGAATTAGGAGTGGACAGTTAACCTGTAGGGTTGCCCCTGCCCTAATAGCTAATGACGGAATTCTCAAAGTGATACTGCCTTCCACCATCTAATCCCTCCTCACATACCTAAACTTTTTCTTTTTAAAAAATTTTACACAACAGAAATTTACTGTCTCACACTTCTGGAGGTTATAGTAGTCCAAGATCAAGGTGTTGCCAGGGGTGGTTCCTTCTGTGGGTTATGATGAAGAACCCATTCCTTGCCTGTCCCCTAGCATCTCCTAAAACCTTCATAAGCTTGAACACTCCATGATGCAAATACTGACCACCACTTTCAAACACTAGGTTAAAATCTGTGTTCTTGGTATTTTTCAGGGGTCATCTGCCTAACATTTTAGGTTTTCAGAAGACATTGATTCTTTTCACAGTATTTGACAAAATGCCAGGCTTTTTTGGGTGTTATGGAGTATTTTCTGATGGTTATGTTGATGAAAGGGCATTCTAGGCAACAAGACACCACAACACACAGGAAAGACAAAAAAGAAAGGGCAGGTGGACACGTTTGATGCTGTGACAGGATGATTCCACGCTCACCTGGGGCTACTTCAATAAAAAGAATCTCACAAAGGTTCCAAATGAGCTCCATTGCTGACAAAATGGAGACCTAAGGAAGAAACAGAGACAAAGTTTTCATAAAACATTCCAGAGATTTGCTCTTACAGCAAAGGGACAATGCAGGACTTCAGTCTTTTGAGGGTCATTCATTAATTCAACATTTACCAAGTATTCCAAGGCAGGGTTTCCCAAAGGGTTGCCAGTGAGAGAATTTTAGGGGATGGGAGGCAGACTTAATTTTTTTTTTACTTTAATAGTTCTGGTTTTGGTTTAATCCACATTAGAAAAATACTAGATCCTCACACCTGTGATCTTGATAAATACGGTTTAAGAAGAGGCTCTGAGTAAAAGGGAGAGACAATTTTAAAAAAATATTCAGCAAATATAAGAAATATGTAGATATAGCAAAATTGTGAAGTTGGTATTCAAGAGACTGAAGTTTAGGGAACAGTCTTTTAAACGAAAAACCCAATATAAGACCCAAAAATAGATTGGGTCTGGACCCTGCCCTCAGGAATATGCAGTCTCTACTTCCCACCACCCTTTAGTGCCCAAACACAGAACACCTGACTCATAAGGGAAAATAAATGCTTTGCTGACTTCAGAGACAGTGAATCAGCCTCTATTCCCGACTGAGTTTGAACAATACCAAAATTCTACCAAAGAAAGAGAATTAAGTCATCTTCCAGCTCCAACTGAAGTCAAACAGCTTGCAGCTCAGTAAAAATGCAGGGTTCCTGATCTGAGTAGTTACGAGAACCAGCAATGGTTCCAGAAGGAAAGACTCCAGTCTTATTATGTCAGGTGACATGATATGGTTAGGATTTACACTTCCTGTAAGAACTGAAAACTTATACAAGTATTTATCAAGCACATCCTTGTGTTCCAATGTGTTAGGCCATAAAGGGAGCACCAGGACATTCAAGACAATCCTTATCACCCCAAGATGCTGCCTGTCTACCCAGAAAGAAGAGAGGCTTCTGCAGAAACAATAATTATAAAGCCATCCTCAGGTGGGTGCACAGGACAGAGGAGGGTAATGGTAGTACAACAAGGGCAGCCCCCTTACCTGGCTGCTGAATTGGCGACTGCTGGCTGGATCTTTAGCAGCAACTAACAAAACACAAAACATGTAAGTGAGCAGTGTAACTTTTGGTCTTATTGCTGTAACTTCACATACCAGGTTCTGTGGCTTGTGCCTTTGTCTCACCTAATGAACGCCCCTTTTCACTATAGATTTTTAAGTACTTCATGTCTCTTTTTTGTAGTTCATGATTCTCAATCCAAGGCCCTCAAATTACATGCTGTACTTTTAACTGCAGCACAGCAAACACAGAGACCACTGTCATACAACCTCACCCAACCTCCCAGAGTCACATGGCTCTTGTTATGATGACTTTAAATCACCAAGGCCAAAAAACTAGGGATGTGATTTTCAAAGATCCTTAATTTGGCCTTTTAGCCTCATACCTGTCAATGCAGTATTTTATAACTTGAAAAAGTGTACTCGAGACAATTGACAAAACACTAAGGATTATGTAAAATGAGAAAATAAGAGCTTTGAACTGGAATATCAACCAGATTTTACCTTGCAGTATTACTTCAATTACTATCACACATATACACACAAAATCCTTACTTGCAACCTGGTGCATTTCTTCCATACATGCTCTTATGACTGATCTGTAGTTTTTACTCACTCGAACCAATCTACAAAAAATGGAATGACATATAAGATGAGCCTGGAACACTCTGTGGTGGTAGAAAATAAGAAGTTCTCAAAAATACATAGGATTTTGCGGAAAAACAGGAGCCAACCTGAAGCAGTTTCTAATGGCCAAAGCTTAACAACTTGAGCAACAAAATAAATAAAATGCAAAACAATTCATGGAGTAAAGTAAATATCCCAGAGTCACATTAATATTAATTGTTGCAGATGATACCCATTGATGGACACTAAAATTAGTGGCTGAAAATTTGAGGAGAAATAGGATTTGTGTAGTCTCAAATACTAATTACTTAAAAAGGGAAATACAGTAACTTTACAGTGGAGAAACTCAGTAGAAACCACATTAACCAAGTGACCAAGGTCAACAAAACCAGTAATAAAACATCAACATCATGAACCCCATGATGTGATGCATTGAGGACACATTATACCACTTTTATGGTATTCTTACTAAAAATGCACAACCTTTGTCCAATCATGAGAAAACATCAGGCAAGCCCAAATGGAGGGAGAGTCTCCAAAATAATTGGTCAGTGTTTTTCAAAAGTGTCAAAGGTTATGAAAGAGACTAAGGAGAAAAAACTAAACGCAACCTCATTTTGTTGCAGAAAAGAAAAAAGGACATTAGTGGCAAATTAGTGAAATTCAAATAAGATCTTTAGTTAATCATACTGTATCAATGTTTAAGTAACAGTAATATGATTATGTACGATATTAACACTACTAGGAAAGCTGGATGAGGGATATACAGAAATTATTACTGTACCATTTCTGTAAGTTTAAAATTAGTTCAAAATAAAATTTTTAAAAAAGGAAAAGGAAATAAAACAAACTCCCCAAGAAAGCAACTGGTTGTTAGTTACAAGATTCAGATGTTTAGTGAGAAAAACTTCAGTCCCAGATGAAGAGACCTACTGCCACTGACTGGCTCCATTTAAAACTCAATAGCAGCGATCTTCTGCACGTGGCCTACAGCGGGGCTGGCGGGAGGCAAAGCAGCCTCACGCACTGTCTCACCGAGACTCCTCACTGCTCTGCTCTCTCTCTCACAGTCAAGGTTCAGACTCAGATCAATAACTCACCTGGCCAAAAAATAAGGTGATTTGCTGGCCACCACGTGCAAAACAAGAGCTACCATCCCACCATAGTAGGACATTCACATACTCACTCAGCAAATGTTTTAAAGAACCTACTGCATTATGTGGGAAGAGATATGGGCACATAGGGCTCACATAAATAAGACAAGGTCCCTGCCTTCAGGGAATCACAGGACCTTGGACATGTTTTTTTTTTTTCCCTAGAAGTTATAACAGATCGGAGTCACCAATATTCTGTACCAGAGCCTCTTGAAAACAGTGCTCTCACACACACACACACACAGAGCAGACCAGGATATCCTCCAGGATGATCACTTATAAAAAGCTTTTCAAGTTCTTAAAATACTATTATCTGGTCATTAGCCCCAGTCCCTGACAAAAGGTTCCTAAAACTCTTGTGAATTCCTAAGTGATAACAGCACTAAGGATATATTTTGATCTAATGAGGTGACCCTGGGTGGGCTCCTGGATGGTCACAAGAAAGACCAAATCATAATTGAAAGCCTGAAATTTTCAGCCCTGACCCTCACTTCTCTATAGAGAGTGGAGAAGGGCTGGAAATAGAATAACCTGCCTACATGAGGAAGCCTCCATAACACCTCAATAGTATGGGGTTCAGAGAGCTTCCAGGTGGGTGAACACATCCTGTACTGAATGACACACCCCAACTCCACAGGGAAAGAATCTCCTGCATTCAAGACCCTCCCAGACCCTGCCCTGTGTATCTCTCCATTTGGCTGTTCATCTGCATCCCTTAATGAACATAAGTGGTAAATATAAGTGGTTCCCTGAGTTCTGTGAGCTGCTCTAGCAAATTAATCAAACCCAAGGAGGCTATGGGAGCTCTGATTTATGGCCACGTCAGACAGAAGTTGGGGGTAACCTCAAGACCCACTACTTGAGACTGACATCTGAAGAGGAGGGCAGTCTCACAGGACTGAACCCTTAACTTCCAGACTGACACCATCTCTAAGTAGATAGTGTCAGAATTGAGTTAATTTGACAGACACCCACCTAGTCTCAGTATTACTTGGTGGGGGGAAAACTCCCACACATCTGGTGTCAGAAGTGTTGTGAGTATGATAGTAGTATGAGAATAAAGGAAAACACAGGAGGAGGAAAAAAAAGTTGTTTTTTTGCCCTAACCATATCAATAGACACTGACAAAAACCTAACACAAGGGTTTTCAAAGTTTACTGTGTTTAAGACACACTTGGACATTGTAGGATCCACCCCAAGAAATTTTGATTTTGATTACCTGAGGTGGGGTCCAAAAACTGCCGTTAACAAGTACCTAACATTGATACAATAACTAATGAACCACACATCAAACAACATCTATAAATAATACTATAGTTTTCTGTTTTCTTGCCAAAAAATGCCTTGAGAATAATTCTCCAGATTATCCATCCATCATGCAAAAGGATAAGAATGCATTTCATTTGGCTTTTCACAGTTGAGGTGTGAACTTCAGCACCCATTAGCAGCCTACTTACTGAGCTTTTCTGGATTTTCCAATCAGTTCTTCAATTCTCTGGAGGCCCACAAAGATTCCATGGGATTCATTGAAGAGTTTTCTCAAGATCTGAGAGTAAACATCTACATCCTTCCGGATAATATAGATAAAGGGGCAGCCTGGCACCATCTCTGACTTTTCTGAAACAAAATAGGAAAAAAAAGTCCAATCACCATCACCCTCATAAAAGAACCCCTATAATATTTTTAATCAAGTATCTAATTATAAAAGCTTCTTTTGCTACTGATTTATTAAAAAATGATATGAATTATCATTTATAAATTATTCACACATGAATTTTCTATTTCAGAAAATTTTTTTATTTTGGTATCATTAATCTACAATTACATGGGGAACATTATGTTTACTAGATTCCCCCCTTCACCAAGTA
The DNA here is from genome assembly GCF_040802235.1 of Manis javanica. Taxonomy (NCBI): domain Eukaryota; kingdom Metazoa; phylum Chordata; class Mammalia; order Pholidota; family Manidae; genus Manis; species Manis javanica. The sequence continues at coordinate 177,558,873 of NC_133159.1, read as the reverse complement.
CCCCCTACATACCCCATTAGTCACTGTCCATCAGCGTAGTGATATGCTATAAAATCACTACTTGTCTTCTCTGTGTTGCACAGCCCTCCCCGTGCCCTCCCCCACATTATACATGCTAATCGTAAGGCCCCCTTTCTACTCCCCCCTCTTCCCTCCCTTCCCACCCATCCTCCCCAGTCCCTTTCCCTTTGGTAACTGTTAGTCCTTTCTTGGGTTCTGTGCGTCTGCTGCTGTTTTGTTCCTTCAGTTTTTGTTTTGTTCTTAGATGCCACAGATGACTGAAATGATTTGGTACTTGTCTTTGTCTGCCTGGCTTATTTCACTGAGCATAATACCCTCTAGCTCCATCCATCACACATGAATTTTTAAGCACAAATGTTTATTCTCAGGCTTTATTCCTCAACTCACTTAACATATCTTGGAACTACCTTTTGCCTCCATCAGTTGAAATATACTGGAAAAAAAAGTAAACTCAATATTTGTCTACATAAAACTCAATATACAAGATAAACCTACGGCCAACGTTTTATAAAGCCTCTAAGTCAAATAAATTTTTTATATTACTTTGTACTGCCATTACCCCTAAAACAAAGAATCTAGAATTGACTAAACTATTTTTGCAACAGTGATAAAAAGGCATTATAATGATAGATTATAAACCACCAACTTGTGGAAATTTTTTAAGTAACAATTCTCAAATAAGTTGTGATAATGTTCAGTGGCTGTCTTGAATGTGACTTTGTTATAAACAAAAAAAGAAAACCTTTGTGTATGAGTCACAGATAAACCAGAAATTGTTGATAAGCTTTTCCACTAAGTATGAAAAGAGGCCATCTGAACATATTCACAGAAGATTCTCTTTTGAGCAAGTGCCCCTTTGTGATATTCAACAGTTCTGCCAAGCTTGAGATTTTCCACACCAACATAACCCATATTTAGCAATATTAGGGATGATTCTTAATTATACAAATCAAGCTATACTGCTTAAAAATTACATGACCTTCACACCATGAAATGTACCAAAATTGTAAGATTTTCATTAGCTCAATCTACTCCTCATCAGAGAGAAAAACCTCCACATCTGGATAAAGAACCTGCCAGAGATTTTCAAAAAATAAAAATTCTCTTCAACATTTACTGAGACTTCTCTCTTGAAAAAGAGAAAGCAAAATAAAATGTCAAGATTTCAGTTTCATCTTGCTACTAAAGGGAGTCTCTATCAGAGAGAAAAGATCCATGCCCAATACTTGATGAGGCTTAGAGGACAAAGCTAAGGACAAGTCATTTCATTACCCAGCTATTTTGTGCTATGTATCAGTAGCCTACAGAATTCAATCGAGTTCACAATAACACCAAGATAAGAGCTACTAAATCTGCAGTTTCTATGGGGCTTCTATGATGTGAATTTAGTTATTTTTTTTTCCTGGACTCATCATCTGCCAGGTCTCATAAATCAATGAAAATCTTAAACAGATGAAGTTTCAAAAATGAAAATGGTACAAAATAAGTTCAACTCTTTCATGCCTTAGCTACTCAAAAATGAATAATAAAGAAAAAACAACAACAACAACCTCATGTGCCATGATGGATAATCTGGAATAAAATAACTACCTTTTTTGTTGAAGGAGGTTTCACACACCAGCATCTCTCCTGGTCCCCAGTCAAAACACATTTGCTTCTTCTTGGAATTCACTCCTGGAATTAACTAGTAAAAAAAGCACAGAAACTATTATTCTTACAGAGGCTTTGCATTCAGGTGACTTTGCAAGAACATTCCTAGAAATCGATGGTCATGAAAGTTATTAAGGGCTAATTATGGACACAGCTGAGTGTGGATGAGATCAGCCAGTGGGAAAAAATATTTGCAAAACACATATTTGATATCCCGAATATAAAAGAACTCTTAAAATTAATTAATAAAAACAACCTAATAACAAAATGGGCAACAAGACTTTAACAAACACTTCACTAAAGACATACAAATGACATAAGTACATAAAAAGATGCTCAATGTCTTTCATCATTTCACAAAGGAAAATAATGAACTACCACTATATACCCATTGGAATGGCAATGGCAAAAATTAAACAGACTGACCATACAAGAATTGATGAGGGTATGGAACAATTGGAACTCACACTTTGCTAGCACAAGAAAATGCTATAACCACTTTGGAGAAATGGTTTATTTTGGTTAAATATCTGTCCTATACCCTAGCAATTCCACTTGTAGATATTTATCTGGAAACAAACAAAAAAGGGCAACAAAAACTAACTTATATTTCTTAAGAGTCCTTGAACCAAAAGGATGAGGCCATTGGTCTAGAAAAACTACTCAAGATTATACTCTTCTTTGAATCTACACTTAAACATCCTTAAATCTGCTGATTAACTGGCCTTCATGTGCCTTGATAATAGGAAGCAGACTTGTGAAAGCAGACACAACTGCTGTGAAGGGTAACTTGGTGATATTCAAGATTATTCATCAGTCTCTTGAGAATGCTTAGAGTAAACCTACAGAGCAGATTAACTCTCAAATTCAGATATGACTGAGTTTGAACCTGCAGAGCTGAAATTAAGATCCAGACTACAGGGTTCTATCAAGATAATTCCACTATGTGATACTGTGCCCACAAGGCCAACCAGTTTCCTACCGGCCTTCCCAACACCATTGTAGAGCTGGATTACCATAAGTCAGTCATCACTACTAGAGGTAAAGATAAGCTTAGGTCATCTTCATTCCATCTGTAAATGCATGGTTCATAATCATGCCTCAATATAAAGTACTGGCTCTCCAGGGATGCACAGATATCCTGACGTAAGTCAGATATAATGACATGTAGTTTGGAAAAGGTCCAGTGATCCTGATGTTCTGATTTTTCTTCCTGAAAATACTTAGTTTCTAACAGATATTTAACATTTATAATACTTGAAATGTGTTAAAATTTAACACTCTACAACAGTAAGATTTTAGAAATAACCCATGTTAACTATTTAAGATCCATGTCTCGTTTTGTCCAGTTAGCTTTGAGATGACCCTTATTTTCAATTTTTGGTTTTGTCAAGATACTGAAGATACTCCCTTGCAATCTAGTGGCTTTAGCCGAAAACTGCTGGCATCTCAACTTTCTAAAAAGCAAAAACACCTGGTCAGACAAGTTGCAGTTTAATGGGGCTTATAGAATACCAAGGGTTAGGAGGGTCAGAACAAGACTATAAGGGACAGAAAGACATACTTGACCCAGTCACGGAGGTCAGGGAAGGTTTTTTTGAGAAAAAGGCTTTTCAGGCTACTGGGGCTTGCATTTGAAAAGTAAGCAGCAGACAAACACCTAAGAGAGAAGAAAAGAGCATTCCAGGCCAGGGGAAAGGTAGGTATCTCGTACCTGAAGCCATGAGTATCTTCATAAACATCATAGGTCATCCACATTTGACACACTCTCTTAAAGAGTTCAGACAGAATTTAAAAGCAAGCAGAGCGATAAAACCAGGAATAGTCTCTCGAGAGAATAAATTCCTTTAGTAAACCTCGGGCCAGCACAGCACAAGCAGACGCCAAGCTCACGGCGCTGCGATGGGAAGCTTAGTTTGGCTAATAGAAGAAAGCCTCAATTCCCCCGCTTGCTCCGAGCCCGCTCATTAGAGCACTAGGCCAACAGGAGAAGTGAAGAATGTAGGAAGGTCAGGAAGACAAGGGAGGGAGTGGGATGAAGTAGGGGCTGCGGGGCCAGACATTCAGAGAATACAGACGACTGGCAACCCAGTGACCACCGCGACCCAAACACGGGCTCCGAGTTAAGTGACCTCCGGACGGTAGCAACTGAACAGAAGGAAGGCGGCGAGCGCCTCGAGGTCGGCAGGGAGATATACAAGCCTGAAGTGACGAAACAGGCTCAAACGTGGGACCGCGAGAACGAACAAGACTGTTCAGGGAGCCCTTACAGTGACAGCTGGCTCGCCGTCGAGCTCCATAGCGCCGCACCTCAGCAGCCCGGACCTCGCAGGGCGGCCAAGACTCCCGGCTCGGGCCTCCCGCTCAGAGAGAGGACCCCGCCCTAGAGCCTCCTGCACTGCCTGCGGGCCCAAACCCCCAAAGCTGCAGGGGCCTCTCCTCTCGGCCACGACCACCCTCTGCGGCACTTCCCGTGTGTTCCTCCTTCCTGGCCTCTACAACTCGTCAGGAAAAACCGCGCTAGAGGCAGCCTGTCCTCACAGTAACCCTCCCTCCAGATCAGGCGCCGCCACGGGTAGTCCCGCGCCGGGCAGCGTGAAGGCCCCCAGAGACGGCGATGGGGCTGCGCGTGCGCGGGCCGAGGCGCCCGGTCTGCGGCTAGAGCCGCATCTCACTCGGGCGGGAGTAGGCTCACCTCTGGCTCTCCACGCCCCTTGTTGGTTTGTAGGTTAGCGTCGAGGCATCCGCTCTTCTGAGGTCCTCGGAGCGAGGGATCCCATCCGCCAGCCGTGTCGGTCTGTCGGGCTTGTGTACGAAGGCAGTCGCCACCACCCCAAAACGCTTAAGAGGCACGCAGACGAAATGGATGCAGATGAAACACCCGTGAAATCGAGACAGCTGGGCTTGTAAAGACAAATACGCGTGTTATCTCACCAAAGAAAAGCACAAGAAAACACTCAAATCAGGGAATCCCAGACCTTGTTTTGGAAAACCCAGAAGTGCTTCAATAACTTAAAGGAGTTATTTTGTAAATGCCCTACTTACATACAAATACATATACATGGTAGGAGGAGAGTAGTATTGGTTCTAAATACCCAAATAAGCAGCTTTTTGAACTAACTTAAGATAATTCAGAATTCAAAAAGAAGTCTCAGGAAACTATGCCTGAAAATGTAGCAGCTCCCTTTCTTTAAGGAAGAAATTTGATCCGAAAACACGACTCTCACTAGGCTTGGGGAAAACCCTTCTTTTCCTGGGGTTTTCTGAACGACCAATTTGAATTGGTGGAAATAAGTGGTTAGTTAGGAAAATCCTATCACTCCAGTAGTTTGTTCTTTTGAAGTGCAAATGGTTGAGCATAGGAAGAAAAATCTGTGCTATCACAATTTTATCCAAAGACTATCTCTGAAGACAGCTATCCATAGGATGAAATTTAATGTAGTTTGCACAAAACTCCACACTGTTCTACCACTTGTGGTTTGATGCGTTTTCCAAATGTTTCACAGCTTCACTGAACATTTCTGACACCAATGGTGTGGCTACGATGAAAAATTATGCATTCATGTCCATTCTCCAGAGGGTGAAATGAGGCCTAATGTTTTTTTAAAGTAAAATACTCAGTAGCAGATAAATTCGTTTTTGAAAACTGGTTATTACATGTACTCTAATGATTCAACATTCTTCAAGCAGCAGAAGTAAAAGCCAAGCTTAATAAGACATTGATAGAAATCATGCCTAATTTTTCCTCAGAGAAAATTATTCTGGGGAACAGGATGAGCAGAAAGAAAGGACAAAACAGGATGAAAGACAAAAAAGGAAAATCACTCTTCTCAAAGGGAGATTTGAGAAGAAAAAAAGTGACAAAAGAGCTTGGAAACTCATAGTTTCTTGGTATTTTAAGACTAACATGTCATTTGAAGAAAATGCAAGTATTGAAACTGTCTCACCTAGAGCTAAATAAGACTGGAAATATTTTTTGGTCTAAGATCACTATTATATACTAGCAACTTTACACAATCATTTGAATACATTCATTTATAGAAAAAGAGAAACTACAGCTCAGCTATTATTCTATATGTAAGTCTTTTTCTTCTAGTTCTTTTCAACAGATTTACAAGAATGGGGTTTCAATGAGGTCATTTAGGTAGTTTTTTTAAATGTACAAATAATTCTAAAGGAATACATTTGGAAACACAAATAATCAGAATACAAATCTTTTTCTCTTCCCTGCCCTCCACAGGTTCCTAGACTGGTTGGTTATACTCTATAATTCCTGTATCTGCTCTCAAGAGTCTTCAGTTATGTGGGAGATACTTCAACTAGAGGTATATCAAAACCCTAGGAATACAAAAGTCAAATATTTCTGAAATAAGAAATCTCCTATACTTAATTGCACAAGAGTCAAGCCGGAGATCACTTTGTCAATCCAGAGCCAGACTTAGAATCACTCTCAGATCAAGCCGGAACTGTAAAGTATTAAGTCTATACATTTAATACATTCTAGTAAAACCAAATGTTCCCTAACCTGCAGAGAAATAAATACACAATCATTTCAGGAGACATAATTCTTTTGAAAAATAAGGTAGAAATCTATTATCAAGAGCCATATGAATATTCATGCACTTTGACACAATAAGTCTATTAAAAATGTATTTCAAATAATTTCAAAACACAAAAGATATGTGAATTTTGGTATGTGCTATAAATAAGACAAATTTTCAACCTCCACGCTATTGACATTTTGGCCCAGATAATTATATGCTGTGAGAACTGTCCTGTGATTACAGGCAACTTAGCAAAATTTATGGCCTCAATTCACTAGATGCCAATAAAATACCCCTCAACAATTGTGACAACCAGAAATGTCTTTAGATATTCCCAACGTCCCCTAGGGGGGGAAAAATCACCTCTGTTAAGAGTTACTGGCATATCATGGATAGGAAGAATTAATATTGTCAAAATGGCCATCCTGCCTAAAGCAATCTACAGATTCAGTGCAATCCCTATCAAAATACCAACAGCATTCTTCAACGAACAAGAGCAAATAGTTCTAAAAATCATATGGAACCACAAAAGACCCCGAATATCTAAAGCAATCCTGAGAAGGAAGAATAAAGCAGGAGGGATTACGCTCCCTATCTTCAAAGCCACAGTAACCAAGACAATTTGGTACTAGCACAAGAATAGACCCATAGACCAATGGAACAGAGTAGAGAACCCTGATATAAACCCAAACATATGTGGTCAATTAATATATGATAAAGGAGCCATGGACATACAATGGGAAATGACAGCTTCTTCAACAACTGGTGTTGGCAAAACTGGACAGCTATATGCATGAGAATGAAATTGGATTAATGTCTAACCCCATACACAAAAGTAAACTCGAAATGGATCAAAGACCTGAATATAAGTCATGAAACCATAAAACTCTTAGAAGACAACATAGGCAAAAATCTCCTGAATATAAACATGAGCAACTTTTTCCTGAACAATCTCCTTGAGCAAGGGAAACAAAAGTGAAAATGAACAAATGGTACTACATCAAGCTAAAAAGCCTCTGTACAGCAAAGGCATTCTACAGTATGGGAGAACATATTTGTAAATGACATATTGACAAGGGGTTAACATTCAAAATACATAAAGAACTCACACACCTCAACAACCAAAAAACAAATAACCTGATTAAAAAATGGGCAGAAGATATGAAGAGACAGTTCTCCAAAGAAGAAATTCAGATGGCCAACAGGCATATGAAAAGATGCTCCACATCGCTAATTATCAGGGAAATGCAAATTAAAACCACAATAAGATATCACTTCACACCAGTCAGGACGTCCAGCATCGAAAAAAAGACTAAGAACAACAAATGCTGGCGAGGATGCGGAGAAAGGGGAACCCTCCTACACTGCTGGTGGGAATGTAAGCTAGTTCAACCATTGTGGAAAGCAGTATGGAGGTTCCTCAAAAAACTCAAAATAGAAATACCATTGACCTGGGAATCCCACTCCTTGGAATTTACCCAAAGAATACAACTTATCAGATTCAAAAAGACATATGTACCCCTATGTTTATTGCAGCACTATTTACAATAGCCAAGATATGGAAGCAACCTAAGTGTCCATCAGTAGATGAATGGATAAAGAAGAGGTGGTACATATACACAATGGAATACTATTCAGCCATAAGAAAGAAACAAATCCTATCATTTGCAACAACATGGACAGAGCTAGAGGGTATTATGCTCAGTGAAATAAACCAGGCAAAGAAAGACAAGTACCTAATGATTTTCCTCATTTGTGGAGTGTAACAATGAAGCAAAACTGAAGGAAAAAAACAGCAGCAGACTCACAAACTCTAAGAAGGGACTACTGGTTTCCAAAGCAGAGGCGTAGGGGAGGGCAGGTGGGAGGGAGGGAGAAGGGGATTGAGGGGTATTATGATTAGGTGTCAGGGGGGGATTATGGGGAAGACAGTGTAGCACAGAGAAGACAAGTAGCAACTCTGTGGCATCTTCCTACACTGATGGGCAGTGACTGCAATGTATTTCTTGGGGTTTTTGGCAAGAATTTAAAGCTCTAAACAAACTCTCTTTGATTTTTGTTTCCCTGACCCCTATAGGAATGGTGTTTTTCTTTAGCACCTGACCCTGGAGGAGTACACTCTGGCTGCTTCACCCTATTTTTACCTTCTATTTCTATAGAAGGTAAATTTCTATTTACACTTAATAATATGGGTGAATGTAATAACATTGTTTTTCATGTGAAACCTACATAAGAGTGTATATCAATAATACCTTAATAAAAAATATATATATAAAAAGTTACTGGCATAGATTTTCAACCAAAAAAGAATAGAAGAAGAGCTAAATAAATACAATATAAAGATATTATTCACCTATTTAGAAGAACCATGAAGACATTGATAAGATGGGACAGTCTTTCAAGTAGTTTTAAAATGATCACTTTTGTCCCCAAAATTGCACTTCTGGGAGTCAAGAGGGACATTCTGAATAGTCACCAAAAAAGAGGGAAATAAATGTCTAACAGACAAGGTTTATGCAATCATTAAAAGGTAATTGTAGCAAAATTTTATAAAGATAAAATTCAGTAAAATTTTGTAAAAAATGCAAAGTATCTATCAAAATGTAAAGATGAATGAGTATTATTACTCTTTTCAACAAAAGTTACCTATTAGCATGTTTACCACATAATTTTAAATGTAAGAGTAAACCAAAAATTATTTATTTCTACAATTATGTGAAGAAACATGGATAAATATTGGAAATTAAAATTGAGGGATGTGTTATAAGAATGTGAATTAAAAATATTCTTTTAAAAATATTTTACTGATATTCTAAATACATATATAGATGTATACATATGTATGCATACATAGGTACACATACATGAATAAGGCCATATTTGTAAAAACCTGCTTTGTAGGCCCAGTAATGTATATATGGCCATATAAGACTCTAAGCTGAGAAATAAAATTATAAATGTGACAAATTTATTATTGGAGGACTAAAGCTGCTCTAGCCCTGTGGCTCTAACTGTAGTAAGCTTCAAAACTATATAAATGGCTTGTTAAACCACTGATTCCTGGGCTCTATCCCCAGAGCTTCTAATTCAGCAAGTCTGGGGTGGAGCCCTGGTCTTTGCATTGCTAGCAAGTTTGAGTATGAATGTGATGTTGTCCAGGGGACCATGCTTTGAAAATCATCGTTCCAGCTCTACTGTACCTCAGGGTGAGAGTCATCAATCACAGAGAGTAGCCCGAAGAGTGCAGATATTATCCACATTTGGCACAACTGCAAAATAAAAGCTTTGTTCATTTGGTTTCTGTTCATATTTTAAAACAAACAGCCTTGAGTCACTGGCCTCTGCTTGAATCCAGTAATGGGCAGAAAAGTAGGATTGGAACTTTAATGGGGTTAGAAAAACTTGAAACTGTCATTCTAGTGTAGAGACTACATAACTGACAGGCATTCAACCCTAATTTAGGCATATTTGGTATTCTCATGACAACTACTTTGTTACTATTGATCAATAAATTAATATCTATTTATTAGTGGTTCTCATTGGCTATTACTGGCTGAGACTAGAAGATGCAAAATGATGATACCTGCCCTCAAAGCTACAGGACAAACCCTCGAAGCTAAGTTGTGTTTGTGCAATATGTGTATTAACATTCAAATTTAGCATATGGTATTGTGAAATACATTTATACTCCAGCTGACACATATAAAGTGCTATATACTAGGTTCTTGGCTTTGACTGCTGGTACAGTTTGGGTCCATGGTCTTTGCCATGACCCAGGGATAGAAAACTGGAAAGTTTCTATGGCATCACCATTCTGACTCCTAATTGCTGCAGTATTTGGGTATTTGGTACTCAGTATTCTGCAATATTCACGGGGAGCTTAAGTATTCAACTGATCTTTAGTGAGCATGAAGGAAAATTAGTGGTATAAGTTAACGCAGAGTTTAGCCTGTTATAAATTCAGTTATGTATTTCTTGGGGTTTTTGGCAAGAATTTAAAGCTCTTTGATTTTTGTTTTCCTGACCCCTATAGGAATGGTGTTTTTCTTTAGCACCTGACCCTGGAGGAGTACACTCTGGCTGCTTCACCCTATTTTTACCTTCTATTTCTAACACTGATTTTTGCTATTTAATTAGATTTCTAGAGGAATTAGACCTTTCTTGCCCAAGTTCCTAGTTAATTCCTCATGGTGAGAACTGCCCCCTGAACAATTCTTGCCTCATTCATTCCTTCACTCTCCAACGGGGTCCAGGAACTGAACTAAGTGCTGGGAATACAACTGTTACAAGAATATTATCCGCTTTCGTAGCATTTCATTCTGCTGAAAGAGACAACCAAACAAAAACTTAAGTCAAAACAATTTAACTGGTGCTCCTGGTACTGTTCTAGGATTTTTTCTTCATGTTTTCTCTTGGCAGTCCACAGGGGCCTGTTTGCAGTCCTGCGGTAATTAAATGCTGGGCTCTGAGTCAGAAAGCCTGAGTTCAGTATGATACTGGCTCTGCCACTTCAAGCTGGGTGACCAAGTTGCCCAACCCCTTTAAGTCTCACTTTCTTCATCTGCAAAATGGGGATAATAATAATAGAGACTTTGTGAGGATTAAGGGCTTAGCATAGGATCCCCACATAATAATTGCTCAATTAGCATTGTCATTGTTCTTTTCTGTTTATACTATTCCTTGCACTTTCTTTTTCCAAAGCACCCTTTTCTGGTGCACAACCAATCTCCTTCCCACTCGTATAAAAATAATGGAGGGAGAAACTTTATATTGGGGAATTTCTAGTTTTTCATAATTTTTTTTCTGGAGATTGGAGAGAGTCAGTATAAGATTTTAGTAGATCCCCTAGGCTCAGCTCACAGAATGTCAGTTTGCTATTGGAGTATACATTGCTCACACACACACACATTTGAATATGCTTAACTACTTACAGGAATTGCCTGAAAGTGATTTTGTAATTTGGCATAACTATGGAGATGGGGGTGATGGGGATATTGTAGGACACACCTGTTACTAGAAGCTAGTGACTGAACAACCATTTGATTATTGGAGGCCCCCATATTTTGATGAGGATAAGTGTAACATGACATATTCCTCTTTGATGGTTCTGCAGTACTACAAGGCTGGGAAAGCATTTGATGGTAACAGAACACCTGGGTTCAGCCGATCAAGGACAGCATCTCTTTCTCTCTTTCTGCAGTAGCTGGTATAGTACCCAACAGGTTCATTCCTTGGCGTACAGTAGGACCTCAACCAACAGTACTTGCCAGTTGTGTGATATTGGGCAAGTCACTTAACTCCTTTGAGCCTCAGTAGCAAGTAAATACTACACCTACTGGGAAGGTTTGTATAAGGAGAAAATGAGCTAATATTAGTAATTACCCACTCAGTGCCTGACAGGGCAGTAGGTTCTCTTTCCCTTTCACTTCTTGTGTATTTCCTACACTTCACCCCTCCCCACACCCCATATCCCAGCAAATTATAGGTTATTTGAGTCAGGGACTTTGCCCAATGCCTACCTAGCACAGGACCTTATGCATAGTGATAGTTTCAATTTATTCACTCATTTAGTGAATCTTTGAGCACCTACAATGGACAAAAACTTAGAACTGAGAGAGCAGGTACATCCAAGAATCCTAACTGAATATGAGCAAAGCAGAGGCTTACGGGAGGAAATGCTGAAGAATAGCTGGGATGGTTAGCCTGGATTAGGTCTCAAAGGGCCTCGTAGGTCTCGTAAGAGTTTTGTACTTTATGTTGTAAGGCAGAGGATTGCCACTGAAACAAGGAGTGGCAGAAACCTCTTTTATTTCATTTTTATTTTACAATGGTTTGTGTTTTTCAGACTTTAGTGTTCTCAAGAATCACCAGCAAAGCTTGTTAAAAAGGGGGATCCCAGAACCACACAGCCCAAGAATACGCATGGCAGCCAGCACCATAGATGATTCTAATTCACTTAAATATTCAGTCACAAACAGGACATACCTTAAAACAAAAAGACCAATTAGAAGGCAATTGCAGTAGCCTGAGGAGAGCTGACTTGAACTTGGGCTTCTCCTGCCTTCCCTGATCCATCTGTCTTCTTTGGCCTGTCTTACATGGAAGACTTTAAGGCTCCTCTTCCGCATGGAGGACAAGCTGGAAGCCCAGCAAATGCAGCGTAGCCCAGAGACTGGACAGAGTCTGAAAAGAAGTACAGATTTGGTAGGTATTTATTTATAAGGTGGAATAAACAAGAGTTGGAAGTTGATTGTAAAGGGAGTGTGTGAAGGACAGGAAGGAGTCAAAAATGTCCCCTGGCTTTCTGGCTTGGAGCAATGTTGTAAGGGAGTGCCATTCAGTGAACCTGGAACTCGAAGGTCAAAGGTCTAGACAGTAAAGTGAGGAATTTTAGTTGAGTTTGAGGTGCCTCTGGGACATACAAGTGGGCGCGTTTAGCAGTTGTTGGATTTATAGGCTGGAAGCTCCGAGAAAGATCTAGATTAGAAATACAGATTTGAGGATCATTAGCAAATAAATGTTAATGGAAATGGGTGAAATCATCCCCAGAGAGGGAACAGAATGAGAGAAAAGGGTCTAGAACAAAGCCCTACAAACATTTAAGGAACAGGCTGAGGAAGTAAAAATTGAAAAGCTATCAAGGACAGGCCAGAGTCACAGCCCGAAGTCACAGGGAGGGAATTCCAGAGTGACCAACCGGAAGCACACGAGATGCAGCAAAGACTGCGGTGCCCTTGTAGAGAGCAGTTTCAGCGGAGCTTTGGGGACAGCCCCAGATTTCAGTGAGATGAGTGGGAGGTGAGGGAGTGAACACAGCTGGCATGGACATGTTTTCAAGATGCTTGGCCAAGAATGGAGAAAGAGATGGTGGTAACTTAAGAAGGAAAAGAATCGAGCCTTTTCCTATGCTACTGGAAGTGTGGGAGAGAATACAGGGATAAAGGAAATAACCAATAAACCAAGGAGGGGAGCCGGAGGAAGCCACCGCACAGATGTCAGGATCGTTCCTAAGACAGGAGGGACCTACTTCAGTTTTTTATCCCGAAGGAAGGGGGAGGTGAACGGCTGCCTTGGAAACTTGGTATCAGGTGGCTCTCTCTGATGGGCTGTTTCCTCCTGCAAGTTGGGAGCCAGGCCATGAGTTAGGAGTTTGTAGAATGAATATTTTCCGTCAGCTAGTCAAAGTGTAGAGTTACCAGTGGGATGAAAATACTTCACTGAGGTAAGAGCCTGGTGGGAACTGGGCTGAGGCTGAAGCTTTAAAATTAAAAGGATGAGAGGCTGACCCAGAGGAAGTGTGATGTTCCTCCAACCGTGGGGAAAGGTGCATCTGGGCCACTGAATAAGGTTTTTTTCGAGAACCTCATGCTGGGGCTTTGACTTAGGCTCCCCCTTCCTTGTCTCGTCAGCCTGGTTTGCCCGGCCAGTGTCTCACGTCTAGGCCTCAAGTCTCCCGGTCCCCACTGAGGACCAGCTGGAAGCCATTTTGATTAAGCTCCACCACAGAAGGACAATACAGCCCCGCCCAGAGCCAGGCGCGCCCCCGCGGAGGGCCGGGTGCGCGTGTCCGCGCTTCTTCCCGCCGGCCTGGCAGGCGCCTGGCCCGGGCCGGGGTGGCGCGGGGCGGGGGGGCGGGGGTGGTTATGTAAGCGTTGCGCGCTCCCGCGAAGCGGCAACCAATGAGAAGCCCTGGCGGCTCGTGCTCGCGCACGCAGGGTGGGGGGAGGGAGCGCACGACGTGCGCGCGCCCTCTCCCTCCTCCACCGCTGCCGCCTCCTTCTTCTGCCGCTCCTGGTGCTGCTTGTGTGCTCGTTCGGTGCGGACCTGGTACCTCTTTTGTGAAGCAGCAGTTGAGGAGACTCGGGCGCTCATCATGGCCGACGAAAAGCCCAAGGTGAGCTCGGCGCCGGCCTCCTCGCCTCGCCGCGCGGACGGGGTCACGGCGCGGGCCAGGGTCCGGCCCGAGCCTGCGGAGGGCTCCTCGCGCCTTCCTGGGCCCCCTACGGGGCGGCCGCAGCTCAGGCCCCGGCGCTCCGCGCCATTTTCCTCCCTCCCCTCTTCCTCCCTCCCGCGCTGGAGGAGGCCCCGCCGCCTCCCCCGCCCCCGACCGCCTCAGAGTGCGCGCCGGGCGCGAGTTGGGCGGGCGGATCGCGAACGCCCGCGGGCCCACCGGCCGCGAGCTGGGCTTCTCGGGCCCGGACGGCCGGGCGCGCGTGAGGAAGACGTTAGGGCGCGCGGTATCCGCGGACCCCGCGGTGGCTGGGAGTTCCCTCCGTCCGGGGCTTCCCTCCTCGGAGGAGGGGGCCGCGGGCATCTGGGGACCCCGGGCCGAGGTGCCCGGGTGAGGGCTCAGGGCGAATCCGTGGGTGCCGAGGGGTTACCTTCCGGCCGTCGTGAGGGGCCGGGGGTCGGGGCATTCCTGGGAGTATTTCCCATTCTCGTGGCCTTAGGGTCCCGGGGGGATGGGCAGGGACTTTTCCTTGGGTGCCAAGTAACCCCTAACCTGCGGAGACCGTGTGGTTTCGAGAAGTTGGAGGCAGATGTACGAGCAGAGGCTTTGAAGGGCTGAACTTTTTAACGCGTGTTTTGAGGCACCGCAACGGTCTTCAAAAAAAGGACTGGGACTTTTTCCTGGCGTACGGGACTTTATTTTGGTTTGATTTGTGACAGCCCTCCCCCCACCCGCCCCCTTTCGGAAGTGATTGAGGGGCTACAGAATTGCTTCTATATTTGATTCTGACGAACTTCAGATTGGGTTGAAATCTACAAGGAAGACTTGGAATAAAACTGCCATTTGACCCATGACAACAAAGGGGAGGGGGAAAAAGAGAGCTTTTAACTAAAAATAGAAAAAAGCTGTTGATGGAGGGACCATTAACCGTGGTTGTGAGTTACTACCTCTCTTCCGAGAGAATGTAAGGATATTCCTCAGTTTTATGTAGTTAGAGAAGGTGAGTTTGGTGATTTTTTTTAACGAGAATTGTAATCAGTTTTGAAATGCATCCTCTAGATTTTTTTTCTTGCATTCTGTACTTAAAGAACTTTGAAAAGAGACAGGTTTTTAAAATCTTTTTAGGGGAAGGGTAGATTCTGAGAGTGATCTAAAATGTGCCATTTTAGAAAACTAAGATTCAAGAGAGCATTGCAGTAAATCGAGTGGGACCCATCTTTAAAAATCGGTAGTTGCCACTGATAGTATTGTGTGTAGGTTTCTCTACCTTTTCTGTGACAGCTATTTAGTATTGTTGCTCCAGGATTTCTCATCTTTCAGACTGATTTCAACTGCTGAAACAGCTGTATGCTCTTTTATCATAAAGAGTGAGAAACCTGTTGATTTCTGAAGAAACTTGGGCTACTGCTGCTTTAAAAGGTGTTTGTTTTTCACATTTTCCAAATTACACTTTTGTTTTTCTTCCAACAGGAAGGAGTCAAGACTGAGAACAACGATCATATTAATTTGAAGGTGGCGGGTCAGGATGGTTCTGTGGTGCAGTTTAAGATTAAGAGGCATACACCACTTAGTAAACTAATGAAAGCCTATTGTGAACGACAGGTGAGGAACTGATGTGTACTTCCACTAAATAAAACTTATTTTTAAAACGCCCTTTTTTTTTGAGACTAGAAATAGACAAAGTATAATATTAGAATAGATTATCTTTGGTAGAATGAATATGTGCTTATGTGCTTGGCAGATCAGTTTAATCATACACTTGGTATATTGATTTTTCGTGAATACTCCTAGCGTGGTTTGGTTAATATTGTATATGATTCTAGTCCTATGCAAGAAGTGCATCACATTATATTCACATGTGGCTTGTTCCTGAGGGCGTGCAATTTTACTTTTATAAGAAAAGAAGAATGAACTGGGTAGAATTTCTTGTCAGGCTCTTTTTTATCCATTTAAAATTTTGTGTCAAAACAATTTTGAATATTTTAACCAATTTGGAAATAAAATATGAGTTGAAGGACATTGCAGTTTTCCTGAAGGATGTGAAATTGTAGTATATTCTTTTTACACTAACAGCAGAGGTCAAGAAATTTAACCACCTGAGCCAAGCATAAACATTCCTATATATATTTTAACATTCCTATATTTTAAGGACTTTAGCATTTTATTCAGAAAATAGTAAATAGACATCAAGAAGAGGAAGTAAATAACATGCTGGGAGGTAACTGGGAGATAAACGCTAGCTTTAACAAAGACAAAGAAACTTGCCTTTATGTTGTTGAGTCTGCAACTATACAAAGGCAACAGGAAACATCATCTTGTAGACTAAAAGAACTTTATTACATTGTGAGTTGTCCTAAAAATAAACTCAAAATAGAGTAAGTCCTAAAAGTACAGATGTTAGGAAATTGAGTTGATACTTATGCTTCTTCCATGAACCATAACGTGTTTGAAAAAAAAAAACTGAAGCTATAAACTACTTTTTAAGTTTGAAGTTATTTTATCCCTGATTTTTTAAATAACATAATAAGAGACTATTGTGTTTTATAATTAATGTCTGAATTTAAGAGTTCCTTACAAAGATTATACTCCTCAGTGTACTTTCCTTTGAAGAGTTTTGGTGGACTACCCCTAACAATTAGTAAATATGTATTTACTAATTATACTAAAGAATTTTTGTACTGGCGTTTTCCATATTTGAACATTATTGTCCCTTCAGGTTACAGGGGAGTTGAAAAATGTAATCATTCTGTAAAGCTTTTATGTAGCAAAACCTTATACACAACAAATTCATGCTTAGATTTGGTGGTTTTCAACAAAATTGTCTGCATAACTTAACTTTAATTACTAGTAAGTTTTGGCTTTTAAATGGTCCTATTTTTAAACATAGAGCAAACTTGAACTTTACTTACCATGTGCCCACCATGTAGATTCAACCACTAATATTTTACTATATATATAGCTATTAGTATCCTCTATCCATTTTTAAATGGTCATATTTAAGACTTCTGTATTCTTGCAGGAGCCCAAAAGAGCTTTTTATTTATTTGGTATTTATCAGATTCCTGCCACGTGCTGGGCACTATCCTATGTATCAGAAAAGCAAAACGCATCCTCTCTATTCCAGATTGTCCTTATAGGAGATTGTCCTATAAAATTGAATTAATGGGTTCGTCAAGAAATTTGAGTTTTCATGCTCTGTTAAATTTAGTATATTATTCAGTGTAAATAAAATTTTCTTTGTATTAAGTTTAAGGCTGTATTTGACTAAACTTGTTGGGGCCACTCTTAATTTGTACTGGAGGAAAAAGAAGCATTGGTAATCCATAAAAAATAAAATTCCACTGCATATTTCTTGGAATGCAAATATGACTTGAAGTTATCTAGGAAGAATTTGGAAAGGTAGTCCCATTTTCCTCTTAAATTGGGACTAACCTTGGATTTTTGAGTGAAACGATACCTGTTTTCCAGTGGTTTCTCTCATGTTGAAGAAGAGGGAGTTGAAATACCACCTAATTGGATTAATTCCCTGTTTTTTTTTTAAGTGTACCTACAGGTTATCAAATATCTAAAACACCCAGTCTAATTTGCATAAAGTTTTTGGCAGTTGAGGATTCTTGACTAAGGTGTTCCTATCAAGATTAATTGAATGCTCAGACTTCTAATGAATTTGATTTGCAGAGTGGATTTCTGACAGGCATCGGAGACTGAATATGCAAAAGAGAACCCTTGATTCTACTCTAGGAATCTTTTGCTGGTGTCACCATTCAACACCATTCTCTATCTAATTGTAAGGTCAAAACCTTGCTCACTTTTCACAATGCATATAAACTCCATTAGCAAATTCTGTTCTCTACCTAAACCTGTGCAGTCTAGTACAGTAGCTACAAGCCACATGTGGCTAGTCCACATTTAGATGTGCTGTATATTATATGCCTGATTTTGAAAACTAAGTATGAAAATAAAATCTAATTCAAAATGTTGCTTACATGTTGAAATAATAGTCTTTTGACTATGTTGAGTTAAAACATTAAGATTTTACCCCTCTTTGACTTTTAATGTGACAGCTGGATAATACAAAATTGTACATGTGATTCACAAATTTGTATTGGATGGTGCTAAGCCCTCAACCATTTTATTCCACTCTTGCTCTGTTACTACTTGAGAGGCTTGTCTGATCAATTCAGAGTGCCCTTGCTCCCATCATTCAATCTTTTTCACTTTTTTTTTTTGGTTTGTTTTATACATTGATCACTGTATATTTATCTCTACTGAAAGGTAAGCTCCATGAGCATAGGTACTTTTTGTTCATTATTTCTGTAGAGTCTAGAGTATTGAACATATAAAACATGTTCAGTAAATGGCTTGTACAATGTTAAAAGAACATTCTAACTAGTAACTCCAGAGGTTGGATAAGTTAAGTTTTCATACATGTGTAGAATTTGACAGTTTGCCCACTGTCAGCTGTGTAGCTTTCAGCTAACTGAGTGTACTACATTCTAGTGTGGATTTATTCCAACAGATTATTTCATGGCAGAGAGCTACAGATTCATTGGTTTAGTCCAAATACATTTTTGTGAAATGAAGAAATGGGACACCAAAGAGATAATCTCAAGTGACTCTTCCAGGGCACAATTCTAAAGCTTAGAGAAGATATTTTTACTGAAGAGAGAACCCAAATACTAGTTTAATATAAATTCATTGTTTGAATTTACATGATTTGTAGAATCTTAACAGGCAGGTTTCCTAAATTTTGGACTTTTGATTAGCAAAATAGCTTTTACTGATAAGGAACAGCATAAAGACAAGTAGCAGTAAAGGAACACAGTTTGCTTGTGTTGTCTTGGCCTTGCCGGCTTTCCCACCTTTGTTTTAAAAAGCGTAACACTGACCTTATCACCTCATCAGTGGATGTAGTGAAGGAGAACCCAGTATGTAGCAGGAGGTATGTAGTATTTTGTTGAAGCAAGGAGTCTTGAATGTAGCGTTTGCAGATCTATAATACTTAGTAATTAATGGCTTGGCATTTAATTATTAGTTGCTTTGTATAATAGCAAGTTAAATTTGAACATCTTGAAGCATGAGTTAAGATTATGGATGTCACCTACCTGATGGAGGATTACATGTATTCAAGACAATCCAAAAGTGGTATGAGTCAAAGATAGTTTTTAAAGGAAAGCAATGGGATTTTCACGTTACACATAGTTTTAAAGACTTAATCAGTGAACTTTGTTAAATCAAGGAATATACGTGTTATACAGCTCTTTATTGAGCACACTGTTAATATTTTTAGTTCTAGGAACTCAGTTTTTCTCTTTCCAATTGAAGCAGGGAGTTTGTGTAGCCATAATTATAGTTTGTAATTTGAGCATGACAACGTGTGATTTTGTAAGATGCTTCTTAGCTATTTTTCATGTTAATATATAGCCACAACATATCTCCAGAGATACTTTTCCTTTATTGTCATTTGGCTACAGTGATCTGTTGATTAACAGCTTTGTTGCTTTGCTCCTTTCCTCTTTGCCACGTGCCTGTGTCATGTAATGTTTGATTAGTAAAACACTGTAATCCCCTTTGCAGAAGGACAGTGGTGTAGGCCTATTTATCTCCATAAAGGTATAAAAGTTTCTTGAAGCTAAACTCTAGTAATGTAATTTTAAAATTACCTTTTTGTAGTTATACTTCTCCCCAACTTAGCAGCTTTCGCTATATTTTTAAATAAAAAAACATAGCTTGATGAACATGCTTTTCATCCATTTTATTCCATCAGTAATTTAGCACCTGCCAAGTGCAAGGAATACGTTGTAACCAAGATAGTCTAGGTTCCTGTCCCTCCTGGAACTCATTTTCTAGTGAGAGGTTAACAAATATTGCAGGTTTGGGTAAGTTCTGTGAAGGAAATTAAAAAGCAGGTGCTTCTTTGAGGTAGTCCAGGAAATTTATGGGTGGGATTTGTCGTCTTAATGGATAGTTTTAGGACAGTTATGGTGAAAATATCCTGACTGCCCAAGGATAAGAACTTGTTGAATGCCTGTGGTGTGCCTAGCATTGTCTTGTATTGGGGCATAAGTTACTCTTGCATAATGGTAGGAACTGTTTGCATAGAACTGTAGGTAAAGTAACTTCCATACAAAGTTTAGTCATTACACCTTTTTAAGTGATTTCTAGTTTTCATTGTTAAAGGTGTTACTCTTCTGGAGAACTCTTGAACATGCATTGAGGAATGTTGCTGTATCTGTTACTTTAAAATTTCCTTTAAGTATTTAACTCATTTATAAACGCACTATGTGACTCAAGATGTGATATATTCAAGCTTGGAGTAGCTATGGTCTCAAAAGCAAGACAGCATTTTAAAAAAGACCTTGAAATAATTTTCTGAAAAAATCAAGACATAAAGTAAAAATCACCCCAAATGTTTTACCCTCATACAAATGTTAGCATTTTGATTCTTAGAGGTCTCTTAATGTATTCATAGCTATTCATGCATATAGTTTTATTTATTTATTCTCATTTTTACTGCTTTTAAACTCAGGGTTTGTCAATGAGGCAGATCAGATTCCGATTTGACGGGCAGCCAATCAATGAAACAGACACACCTGCACAGGTAAAAATCTCTTTGTTCTAGCTAGAAAAATCCGTGTTTTTTGTAG
Organism: Manis javanica; assembly: GCF_040802235.1. Lineage (NCBI taxonomy): Eukaryota > Metazoa > Chordata > Mammalia > Pholidota > Manidae > Manis > Manis javanica. Next base: position 177,538,060 of record NC_133159.1, on the reverse strand, counting down.
TTCTCCTAACAGCTTTATTAATTCGTGAACTTTTAGACATTGAATATAGTTTTTACCAGAGTTCAGAGCTGTCTACAATATGACCAAAGGGGAACAGAAAGAAAAACAGGAATAGATTGCAGAAATGCCAGTGGTTTTTTAAATAACTGTTTATACTTATTAGAGCTAATTGGTCATTTGGTTACTTGAATCCATATTTTCCTTATTGCCAGCATTTGGAAAAATAAATAAAATTCCTTTTTTGTTAGAATGTTTTTTTCCTTTTGTTATTGTTGCTGCAGCTCTTGAGCATACTCAGGGTTCCCCACCGGGCATTGGTTGGCTCTTGATACTGAGCATTTTAGCTCTTCATGCTGAATTCTCTTTTACCTGTCCTTGTGAACTAAAGGTAACTGATGGCTCTAGCTGTAGTCTCTTGATAGCTTAGTTTGACAGGGAGCGCTTTCTGTGATAGGTGGCTTTTCAAACCCCTAACTACAAAAGGTAATGCTATCTGATCTCTTAATCTCTCTTTGCAGCACTTCAGTTGTTCTGTTACTTTGTGAGGGATTGACTGGGCTGGCTTCTGTGGCAGAAGCTCATTGTCTGTCTTTCTACCTTCATAAATTCCATTTGAGATTTAAAGTTTTTGGGGAAAATTTTTTGATAGAAATTTAAATTGGAGGCCTTTAACCTTTGAATTTGTTTTACTACCCCATAAAAACTAGAAAGTGGTAAATATGATAAATATGAATGAAGCAGTATAACCAGATTGTGGCTTTGTTGAGAATCTTCAAAAGTTTGAAATGTCAAGTTGTACTGGAGGAAAGAATATTTTGGAAGAAATTTACCTTTGTGAGTCTTTAAGAAGCAATTATAGACATAGCCACAAGGAGGAGTTGAATTCTCTTGAATGACAGGGAGAAAGAAAGCTCTTAGTGATCGAAAGCTTTTAAAGTTTCACTATAAAATTTAACATTGGCTGAAGACCTGTTTTGATGGTTTTAAAAGAATAGAAAGAACCCAATATTCTAAACGCTGATGATTAGAATGTATTTCCTGTCTTTTGAAGCCTTTACCCACTACCAAAAAGAGGTTCTAGCACTTTGCTTCTGTGCTAGTTGCATGTATTAAAAAACTGTGAGGAGGATTTGTTCAGAACTGCATTAAAATATCTTCAAATTGAATTTGGAATTGAACCCATTTTAGAATGAAATTGGTTCATTTTAGAATCGTTCTCCCAATATTTATTAAAGAGCAGAATTGTGATTAAATTAGAACATCTTAGCAGCCAGTTTTAATTGTAATATAATTATGTGCCTATCATTCTGTTAAATACTTTCTTTTAACTCATTTAGTTATAACTGAATGCTATTCTGTTCTACAAAAGAGGACATTGGGGCTTAGTCATTAATATTTTAATGCCTTAGCCCTACTTTTAGTATATTTTGTTAGAAACAGTTCCCTTTCTTGGCTTTATTTTAGGTGCCCAAGGTTCTTGTTTCATCTTCGGAATTACCAGTTTGTAGAAAGATTTTTTCCAAGGGTAATTACCAGCATAATAAACTGTTAAAAAGTTTATTTACTTTAGTGTTGACATATGTACTGAGACCTTCCTACTGTCAACATAATTGTTTATGTGTAATGTGTGGGTAGTGAACCTTAGAGACATAATTTGTAAATAGCATTTTAATTTTTAAATTAGTTTTAAAACAAGTATTTTCTCGCCTATTTCCCTTCCCTTACTCCACAGAGGTAACTGCTATGTTGTACGTAGGCAAGGCTATATTCATTTTTCACACAATCTTTTAAAAAAAAAACATGTAATCATACTATAAACTGTTTCGTTGCCTTGTTTTAAGATTGTTTGAGGCTAATTCTTTATCTTAGGTATCTTTCTGTTTCTGTACATGTAAATCTACTTATGTTTTAGAAACAGCTACATGGTATGTCATATATGCGTATACCATATTTCTTTGGATTTCTATTGGAATTTAAGTTGTATCCAGCTTTTTGCTTATCTAAGTAACATCTCCGTGAGATGCTTCCCACATATTCTTATTTTCAGTAATTAAAAGGTGATTTAACTCAGGACATATTCAGCTTTTTAACTTAAAAACTAAATTTTTTATAATCTTCATGAAAAAGAATTAAAAAGAAGACCAAATGAAAAATTAACTTAAACCTTAAGTCTGATGCTACATTAAGCTGTGGAATGTCTAAAATAATGAACACTAATTGGGTGGAACTTGCAGTTTTTCAGGACATTTCAGTCCGATAGTTAGAAATTTTAAGAGCTGATTATAAATCAGTGGCTTTCAATTTTCTTTCTCTTTTATGCTAGTTGGAAATGGAGGATGAAGATACAATTGATGTGTTCCAGCAGCAGACAGGAGGTGTCTACTAAAAAGGGAACTTGCTACTTTACTCCAGAACTCTGTTCCAACAGACCAAGAAGACATTCGCAATTAGAAAACCACAATTTGGTTCCACCACATCCTGACTACTACAGTATAGTTTTCTCTATTCTTTCATTTTCCCCTTCCCCATTCCTTTATTGTACATAAAGTAACTGTGTATGTGCACAAGCATATTGCATTTTTTTTTTTAACTAAATGGCCAATATAGTATGTTTGATCGACATCAAATGGAGATGGGATGGGGAAAAATACTGGCTCTGTGAAAATACTCCCTTTCTCCATTAGCGGCATGCTCATTCAGCTCTTATCTTTATATTCCAGTAAGTTATTTTGTTCTCACTGTTTAACAACAAAAAAAAGAACAACATAAAAAACCTTGCATACCTTGTTCAATTGGAGAATTTTTATGTTTTTCATTTATCATTGTAAAACCAAGGACAATTTTATAACTTTTTTGTACGTAGCTGTTACATGTAGGGCAATCTGTCTTTAAGTAGGGATAAATTACTCTAAAAGAAATGAATCCTAGATAGTTTTCCCTTCAAGTCAAGCGTCTTGTTGTTTAAATAAACTTCTTGTTTAAAATGAGCTGTTTTCTTTATTTTGAGGAGTTTTAAATAGAAAGTTGAACCTTAGAAAACATGAATGGGCCTATTAGAGCTAATGTTTCAAGGAATAAAGCTAAGTTGCATTTCTGACAGACTGATACAAAACAAAGTTACATAAATGACTAGCAATGGATGTTTCAGCCTCTTTGTTTAGGCAGTTCCAAATATGCAACTTTACTAGCAAAAAAATTTGGGTCATAATGTGGGTTTACTCCCAAATGTTATTTTCTGTAACCAGAGGCAGAGTGAGTTAGTTAATACATGCAACTAGGAAAAGTTCTAATTTGTTAACTGCTGATAGATTACTTACCCATTCTAGCCCTCACTTTGATGAGTGAATGCTCCTTGACCTAAAATAGAGTCTTTGTTAATATTTGAGAATGTTGAGGGATAGAAAATGTTCATCTACATATATCTACTCTTACAGCTTTACATGTGCAGACCGTTGTGTTTTAAAATTCAGACGTATGGGGAAAGGTAACAGCTATAGAGCCAATAAATAGAATATTAGAGCTGAAAAGATAAAGATTATCTGATTCTAACCCCTGTTTGAGAGATGAGGCAGCAGAAGTGCAGAGGGTTGTCAAACAGCCAGATGGTTTGTTAGACTAGAGAGTAAGTTTCCTGATTACAGTTCTCCAGTACTGGTTCTCGAGAAGCCAAATCCCCACTTCTGCTACCATTTCAGTGTGGTCTTTTTTGATCGAATTCCCAGGTACTATCTTGTTTTGTCATTCACTTGATTTCACTCCATTGCCATACGGCCGTTTTTCATTTGCTGTTTCTACAGTGAATGAGCTTTCCCAGTCACAGCAGGAATTTACAGATTTTTGGCTCTGTATACAGGTTAATCTTGAATCATAACCTATTTTCCTTTATGTCTAATGTTACCAATCAACCTATTTTTACAGTCCAAATTGTGAAACTGTAGGAAGCCTGTTCCCCAAGAGTATTTAGGTACGGTAATGTATTTTTCTCTTGACATGTTGTCTAAGTAATATTGAAATTTCGTGCTGTCCTAAAAATTGAAGTTAGGATTGAAATTGAAGCCAGAGAACTTTATTGTGGAAGAGGTCTTGAATTGATTTCTTGTTTAATCAAGAATTTACTAACGTTGTGTCTCAACTTTTGCCATTGTGGGGGAAGATAAACTTTTAAGATCTTGCACAGTAGAAAAACTTGGTAGAATTAAAAAAGCCAGACGGAAATGTGTGCAAAGGGTACTGTTTCATAATGTAGAATGTTGTAGCTTATGTGTCAGTGTATAAACTACTTAAGATTAGCCTTATTTCTATTCTCAAATGAACTTTTCTTGATCATTGGCTCTTGCCCTATTGATGTAAATTGCTACCAAGAAGGTAAATATTCTGTGGAAAAATTTATCAAGAACTTTTAAAAAAACACTTGAAAACAAGTAATTGTTGAAAATGCTGAAAGTAATTTTTGCCTTTTAATTTTTCTGGCATGCAAGGGGAGGTTCAAATGATGAGAGTTTAACACTGCCATTTTGGTTAACCGTTCCACCAATTTAGCTAAACTGGCTGCGATCACATTGCTTATATCCTAAAAGTAACAAATAGTATCTAAGTGAACACAGTTCTCTTTAGGGAGATGAGAGAATTTTTATTCTCAAGCACCCTTGGTATTCATACAACCTGCTTGAGGCCAAAACATAAGGTATTAACTCTTCAGAAGTAGGAGTGTCAAGTTATTTGGTTCATTGTTTTTCTTGGTCGTGTTTTCATGGGAATTACTTTAATCTGATGGTCAGATTACAATCCACCTAAGGGGGTGAGATTGAATGGCTGATGGAAGGAGTAAACAGTTTGAGGAGAAATGGGAGACTTGGGTCAAAGTGTGAATTATGCGGGAGGTAATACCACAAGGAGGTCAGTAGTCAGTGAAATCCCAAGTTTTGAGGAAGGCTGGTTGAAAAGTTTTTCCAGGGTCTTTGTGGGGCTCTGGTGTATTGGAGAGGGCCAACTGTGCTCCTGAGGGTTATTTTTGAATTACAATGATGCTGCTTTTAAAATATGACTAACAGTGATTCCAGATTGTGGTTTTGCATTAGAATCCCCTGGGGAGCTTTTAAAAAATACCAATACCTGAGCTGTACCCCCAGAAATGTATTTTCAAAACCATACAAAATTGAGAAGCAATCTTGGGGGAGGCATCCTCACAACTCTGAGGAGTTAAATGAAAAGTGTTTTAGCTGCCTAGCACAGTCAGTGCCTCTCACATACGGAACTCTAAAATCATTTTCAGTGTGAAATAAGGGATCTGCCATAGGACACAGAGGCTTTAACTGAATACCGTAATCTGTACGGATTGGCTTGTATTTAGTGAGAAACAGGAAGCCAGGCCAAGAACTTTCTGTTCATTTAAAAAAACTGAATACAATCTTTGTCTCATTAGGTTTTCAAATAAGGGCTTAATACTAAATTGTGCCCTAATGATAAGTGAAAAACAATCATCAGGATTTTAATGATTCAGTACTTTCCAAAGGACGCATCCACAAGATGCTTCAGCCTTCAGATTATCTAGATGATAAGAGTAGTAGTCTTGGATGTATTATGAAAAACACATGTTTTATAGTGAGACTTTGATCTATGTAGTGTTAGCTAATGAAAAGAGTTCCTCAGAATGGGACATAATTAGAATGGAGTAAACAGGCTAGGAATTTATTATTTGGAACGTGGAGTGTTATTTCCCTATGAGCAGTGACATATGACTATATATAAGGTTTTTTTAGGATTTGCTATACCATTGGGACCTTTGTTGAAACAGTTTTAAAGTCCAAAAATTATCATAATTCTTTGCAGTTCATATTTTTAGGGCATATTATGTGGCTAACTGCCATAAGTTACAGAATTTGGAATATTAAGGGAAGAATTTGCACACATTTTCCTGGGTATTTCATTTTAAATTACTTGATGTTTGTAGTTTTAGTAATTACTTTTGCAAAGAAGGCTAAATTCAGCTCTAGAAGAGCAGGGCTCGTGGATTAGGGGAGTGTTTGCTTGTTTATTAAATAGAAATAGTAGCATTGAATTGGGGAAAGAGGACAGACAAACCAATCTTGCTCAGCTCTTAGGAGGAGGGAATAATGGGGAAATGTGAATCTCTCTTCTCTCTACAACTGAGAGAGATTAAAAGGGACGTGAGGTCCCTTAGACCTTAGGAGGGTGTTTTTACCATTTTGTTTACCTTAACTTTAAATAAAGCAAGACATGATCAAGTCATTTTCCATATTTGAGACCTCGGTTTATTTGTTTAATGGCAAATGAGTTCTTAAACTCCTTGGGTTGTCTCCCTTAGTGGCTGTGATCTTCCTTTTTCTGTGTGTGAGGATACAGCTAAGAAAAGAATGGACAGATGCATACTAAATTTGGCCTTAGGAGAGATGGATGTAGAATGTAAATATGTGTGGCTAAGTCATACATAAGTGGTATGCTTATGGAGCACTCTGTAATACTGGGGTTGAGAAGCTTGAAAGAAATACTTGCCAGTGGGCCGTTCATTGTTACTTGGCCAAGTTCTAAGGCACATGACCAGCATTTTCTTTTGATAATGAAATAGAAGGAATAGAAAATACAAAGAGTTTGTATTCAACTATGGTTGAACATAAGCAGTTGTTACCCTTGTAGGTCAAAAAGATGTCTGCAGTTTCATATACCTCCACCTAATATGTGTGTATTGGGTCACACTGAAAGACCTTGGTCTAAGAGATTGGTTCAAACCCAATTGCAGACTCAACATAGAATAAAACCCAATAATAATGCCATGAATATTGCCTTTTTCCTCTGGCATTTAAAAAAATTGGGACAGGTTGAAATTATGGGGGATTCAGAATATTTTGCCCAGTGGAAAAGCAAGTTACATTCAAAGCAAAAACAGATGCTTTAGGGCCAAGAGATACATGCTATCTTAGTGCCTTTTTGTTAAAATTTGGTTAAAATTTACCTTAGGCACAAGTGGTAAAGAGCAACGTCCAGATTATTCTGATTAAATAGTACATTGCATTCTTCAATACAACTCTTCAACACACTCAGAAAAAATTTAAAAAAGAGGATTCCTGTCCACGTTAAAGGAAAATTATTAGGGCTTTAAACATTTTCTGGCATCTTTAAAATTGTGATGATTTCTTGCCACCTGCTTTAGAACAATAGGTTGTGTTTTGAGAAAATTCTGAGAATATTGGGCTTACAAAAACCTACTGGGAATGCTGATGATTAAGCTTTCTAAATTGAATTACAAATGGAGGACTTGCACTTTGAATATAGTAGGGAAGTGGCAGTATGGGACTACGGGAAACTGAAGAAGAGCACTTACTGCTAAAAGAGATAAAGAATTATGAAGAACATGGGCAATTCATTCTCCCCTTAACTATTTAAAAAGGTGAAAATGGACATATGTATAGGGCATTGGTTTTTTCTTTTTGGTATCAATGTACAATCACATGAGCAACATTGTGGTTACTAGATTCCCCCCATTATCAAGTCCCTCCACATACCCCATTACAGTCACTGTCCATCAGTGTAGTAAGATGCTGTAGAGTCACTAGTCTTCTCTGTGCTATGCTGCCTTCCCTGTGCCCCGCCCCCTATATTATGTGTGCTAATTGTAATGCCCCTTTTTCTCCTTATCCCTCCCTTCGCACCCACCCTCCCCAGTCCCTTTCCCTTTGGTAACTGTTAGTCCATTCTTGGGTTCTGTGAGTCTGCTGCTGTTTTGTTCCTTCAGTTCTTGTTTTGTTCTTAGATGCCACAGATGACTGAAATGATTTGGTACTTGTCTTTCTCTGCCTGGCTTATTTCACTGAGCATAATACCCTCTAGCTCCATCCATGTTGTTGCAAATGGTAGGATTTGTTTTCTTCTTAATGGCTGAATAGTGTTCCATTGTGTATATGTACCATATCTTTATCCATTCGTCTACTGATGGACACTTAGGTTACTTCAATTTCTTGGCTATTATAAATAGTGCTGTGATAAACATAGGGGTGCATATGTCTTTTTCAAACTGGGCTCCTGCATTCTTAGGGTAAATTCCTAGGAGTGGAATTCCTGGGTCAAATGGTATTTCTATTTTGAGTTTTTTGAGGAACCTCCATACTGCTTTCCACAGTGGTTGAGCTAATTTACATTCCCACCAGCAGTGTAGGAGGGTTCCCCTTTCTCCACATCCTCGCCAACATTTGTTGTTGTTTGTCTTTTGGATGGTGGCCATCCTGACTGGTGTGAGGTTATATCTCATTGTGGTTTTAATTTGCATTTCTCTGATGATTAGCAATGTGGAGCATCTTTTCATGTGTTTATTGGCCATCTGAGTTTCTTCTTTGGAGAAGTGTCTGTTCAGATAGCTCCTCTGCCCATTTTTTAATTGGCTTATTTGCTTTTTGTTTGTTGAGGCACATGAGCTCTTTATATATTTCGGATATCAACCCCTTAATGGATATGTCCTTTATGACATACTGTAGGATGCCATATTCTCCCATACTGTAGGATGCCTTTTTCTACTGATGGTGTCCTTCCTTTGCTGTACAGAAGCTTTTTAGTTTGATATATAGGGCATTGGTTTTAAGATTGCATCTTACAGAACCTTGGGGTTGTGCAAAAAGAGGACAGAGAAAGGCCAGCAAAAGGGCAGGGAGGTAGAGCCAGCATTTGGGACCCTCTGCCTAGTTTCGATCACAGATGCTCTGTTGTTAATCTTTTACATATGTGGGTTATGCTTCATAAAAGTTTGAAAACAACTATATAGATCATGAAATAGCTGTTAGGTTATTCCCTATAAGATTTCCATCTGTCTTCTGTTTTGATTTTTAGGTTAACCTGAGAATTTGGAACAAAGTTTGTGTTGATAGCCCTCAATATGTATTTAAAAAATCAATGATTTTCAGCCATTATTTAAAATTACTCTTGAAATGATGGACCTTCATGATTTTAAAAGTAGATGTTCGAATTGCCCCATCCTTTTGTGTCTTTTGATCCTGATCTGTGTTGATCTTGTGGAGGAAATGTAATTTTATTAGTGTCTCATTTTTAACTAATTAGTCGTCTGAAGCAAAAATCTAATTATAGTAGAGCCTACATATCATACTTGTTTTATCCCAAATCTCCATCTTGCAACAGAAAGTGGAGTACAGAGATATTAGTCAAAACTGTTACAGTACAAAAACAAGTAAATAAAGGGTCAGTTATTCTCGAAGTTGCTGGCAATTTTACTTTAAAATATAATGAATGTGTCAAAAAGGCCTTAATCAGATGTTTTTTACATGAATTTACTCTTAATCAGATTAGGTTAAAAGGGTTTTCCTAGGACTGGTTCCTTATCTTTGAGGCAAATGTTCTCACCTAAGCTGTATCTGAGAATTTACCTGTTTAACTTAATCATGACTCTACCCCAGAAATTCCAATTCAGTAGAGCTCCAATGGGGCCCAATATTCATTTGTATACCTTAAAAGCTCATGGGTTATTCTATTTTGCAGCCAGGTGGGGTACCTCAAAGCTTTACCAAACACAACATGCTTAAAATGATCTTGTTCCAGCCCTCACAGAAACTCAGATTAGGTGCTCTTAACCCCATTTTGCAGATAAGGAAATGGCTCAAAGGTATAAATGACCTAGAAGAGCCCCACATTAGAAGGGCGCAGAACCAGAACCTAGGCCTTTTGATTTCTAGTGCAGTGCTCTTGCGACACCAACCTGTCTTCTAGACTCTATGGGTGTGGAGGGAGTGAGGCAAGTATAAATTCTTAAGTTTAGACCAAAAAGCCCCCTATTAGTTGAGTCCAAACCTCATTTTAACATACAAAAAACAATTTTAGATGTTGGAAAGTATGTGATTACTGTCCAAGTAAGTCTGATAGTAAAAATGGCTGTCACTTCAATGACTTCTATTAGGCCAAGCACTCTATTACCTCATCAGTCCTCTCAGCAGAGTCTAGATATTGTTTAACCCTCATTTTATAAATGAACTAATTAGTGCTCATAAACTTAAATTTCTCCCAGGAAAGCACGAGCTAGCACTCTTAACCTCCTACTGTGTAATGATAACGGTTTTTGAGGGCATGAATGTCACTGCTAGATTAGTTTGAAGGTTCTCTTGTTTTAAGGTTTTGGAAATTTAGACTCAGTCTTTTAAGAGTGGGATTTTAACCAAAACAAGTGGTGTGCCTGCCTCATGTTTTTGTGGTAATTAGCACATGAAGACATCCGTGCCTTCTAGAAGAGAACTTACCTCCAGCTTTTCATGAAAGCTTGGGACAATGGTTAACCAAGAACACAAACTTTAACTGGAAGGAGACCTAGAAGGAGGATGCTACACAAAGGGGAATGTAGTTCAATTTTCATGGAAATACTGAAAAAGAGGTCCTTAAGGAAACATGCAGGACATGGGAAGGCCTCCACTCATTTGCCCAAGACTTTCCTATTAGGATCTTGTAAACAGTCATTCCTGAGCCCTCCAAGTGTGTCTGCATTTGTTGCGGGGATAGATTTACCCAGACAGATGGAAGAGTCATGACTTAAGGGTTATAAACAGCTGCAGAGGTCTGGGCTGCTCCTATAGTCTTGGTAGCAAGCTATGGGACCATTGCCCACCGTCGGGCGTTGACCAGGCTCTCAAATTGGAAAGACTATTATTTTAGTCTAGTGCATGCTACCCACCCACTACAGCTAAATAGTAACATCAAAATATAAAGAATTCCTAGTCGTTTTAAGGATCATCTTGGCGTGTTCTCTGTTGCTGACTCATGTTGCTGCTGCTTTGGGACTGTCAAGTTTCCAAACAGGACACACGGTAGGTATTTAATAAATAAATGTCAATTTGGAGCAGTAATTTTTGTTCCTTAAGGAGCATGCCCTTTACAGTTGCCCCATGAGTGAGGCAAATAGGTGAAAGACGTCTGCCTTTGACTTGTGGGTTCCAACTCGCCCAGAGCAAGCTTTTCCTTCTGTCAGGTAACTTGAAGTGATAGCGAGCCCAACTTCTGCTCGCTGGTACCCAGCGCGGGGCAGATTTGTCCTTTGTCCAATCATTGCCGAGATTTTGGGGTGGTGGAGGGGGATATTCTCTAGACCTACCCCAACCAGGAAGGGGGCGGGGTTAGGCTGAGGAGGGGCTGCCGCAGCCCGTCATGAGGGCTTACTATGCTTGGCACTCTAGGGAACCAATACGAATGAAAGAGCCGTTTGAATCGGCCAGTGCCAGCGGTGCAGGGGCGGGTTTTGTGAACCCTATAAAGGCAGCGGTCCGGGCGGCTGGCGGTGGCGGAGGCTCCGGCAGCAGTCGCCGTCTTTTCTGTGTGGAGCTGCGCTGCTCCCCTCAAACCCGTCCCTGTCAGCTCTCTGCTCCCGCGCCAGCCTACCTCGCTCCAAGGCGCCATGACCACCACCACCACCTTCAAGGGCGTCGACCCCAACAGCAGGAATAGCTCGCGGTGAGACGGGGGAGCCGTGCCCAAGCCGCGCAGGGCTCTGGGGCGGGAGGGCTGCTGCCCGGCGGAGCCGCGGGGGCCGGGCAACCGTTCGTTGGCTGCAGCGTGCCCGGGGCGCCGCTTTCGTGCCGGGCCGGGTGACGGGGCTCGGCCGCCGGCACAGTCTTTGTGCCGCCGGGCTCGCCAGCCCCGCCCGATCCCCGCTCCTCGCCATTCATTCTTTAACCGGAGCGAGGGGTCAGGAGGATGGGGAGCGCTGGGGCAGTTTGCCTCGCAGCGCGGCGCGTTTTCGTTAGTCAGCACGTGCCGGGAGGCTTAGCTTTCTCCCATTGGCGGCGCGGACAGGCCCAGGGCGGTGATCTTGGCTCCCGGGTTCCCGGACAACCCCCGAGCGCTCGGTCAGGCCCCATTGTCCCACCCCCAGCCACGCGCTTCTGCCTCTGACCCGAGGCAGGTGGCGGCCCTGCACTCGGCTGGGCGGTCAGATCCTGCGGCCGCAGTGATCAGGTCCCACGAGCTCCTACCCGCTGGGGCCTGCCCGCAGGTGGCATTTGGGGTCGGGCGGGGCTGGTCATCGTGACCCTCTCGCCGGTGCAGGACCCGACAGTCAGCCCTCTGCGAAGTGCCTCTCCTCTGCTAACAAAGGAAAGACCCCCGTCCCTTCCCCTCCCGCTCCCACCTTCTAAGCGGGAGGGTAACCAGCCGGTCCGAGTGGGTTTTCTCCGGCCAAAACCTTCGGACCTCGGTTTTGGCATCCCATCTCTTTGCTTCCCCCTTTGACGTTTGCCGAATGAGTTCATCCTTAGCCCGGGTTCCCGAGCCGGAGGTTTCCTGTTCTTGGGCGGGGCCGCAGACGTCCATTGTCTCTTCTGTACTACCCACCTGGGGAGCGGGCCTTTCTGGCCACTCGTGTCACTGCATGTAGGTTAGGGGCCACCGGGCGTTTGGGCTGGGACCCTTTTCCAAGCCCTTGTTCAACTTGGCGGAAGGGTTTGGATCCGGTGGAAGAGGTCCACATTGTCTGCGCTTATTGCACACCGTTAAGGTGGGATACAGGCGCCTCTGGCATCCTGCTCAAGGCTGGGAGGAAGTGTAGAGTCCACCTTTTCTGGGCATCTACTCTTTATTGATCACGACCTGCACTCGTTAGTGGCTAGCCTTGGGGTCCTGGGCAACTGGTACAAAGGGAGCCATTTTGTGGGGCTGAGAAGACAGCGTGAAAAAGCAGTGTCTCACAGGGGCTGGAGGGCTTGGGGACAAAAAGCAGGCCTCAGCAGTGACTCGTAGGAGAGAGGTGGGAAATGATGTTCCTTTTCAACTCCAACCTTTCCTTTTCACAATGTAGGTAAGAATATGAAAGATTTAAAAAGCTAAATTAGTGGTTACAGGAGAGGTTGGGAGAACTTGAGTGAACCCACCAGAACCTGGTCACTCCCTCTTCTGCTGCCATCCTTCCAGAGAGGTCTTCTTTTTTTTATTTTCAGAGGACACTGGAACAAACTGAACCTTGATTTTTCATTTTGTGCCATGAGGTCAACTTTCTGTTGGTCAGACTATAGTGATTGGAATGTGAAAATTTACACAGTATGTAAAAAATGTAAGTTTTTATCCTTTGGGGTTGAGTATAGTTTAGTACTTAATAATAAACAATTTCAGTAACCAAGTCAAATGAATCCTCGCCTTAGCTTTTTACTATGTATATTTGAACTGTTAGTCAGAAATGGTTTTTGGTTCTGCAAAGTAAGTGTTTTAATTCACGTTTATCAGCTTCCTTCCAATATTGTGATCTTGGGACTCTAGCATTGTGCTTTTATGTACTTCCTACCTTTTCTTCAATAATCTTGCCTCATTCTCTTGAATGTCTTTGCCCCAGTAACATTCTCCTGGCCCCATAAGCACATTATAAATATCGTCTGGTAGGGAGTGATGTGCAAAGATTATTTGGGAACTCTGGGATTCAAAGAGAGAAGAAAGAAAAAGTATTAAAAAATTGCTGTCCTCAGTACCTGGTCACCTTTTTATTGAGTCTCAAAAATCATGTAATCCTGATTTATTATTATGTATGTAGGTCAGAAAGAATAGTAGAGTCTTGAAAAATCGAACTAGTAATTTCTGTCTATGATCCAAATCCTTTGTTTGGGGATGTCTCGCTGTTACAAATGGGTTCTACAACACTGACGTCATCGGGGTAGGTATTACCTGCTATTGCAGGAGGAACACAGACCCTTAAAAAGTTGGGCTGGTCAGAGCTTTGACTTTATTTTTAAGCTACTCTTTGGGTGTATTAGTGTTTTCTTTTTGTTTTTAAGGCCAAAAAAATATTTCCTAGTTCATTAGGGTTCTGAAGATTTTTATCCAAGATAAATAATGAGGGTTTACTTATGATGGTAAGGAAAAATCACTGTGTTCTCTAGAGAATGAGGGGATAAGAGTAAAGCAAGTTAATTTTAATTTTATTTCAAGTGTCTTTGTTGATTTGGGATACAAAGGACTAAAAACCTAGTTGTTTCAAACTTTAACATGAGAGAAAGCCTATTAAGAATTTATAGCACCTTTAATTATGACAATTTAATTAAGCAAGCCTAAAGTAATCATCTTTGTAAATGGTATTTGAACACACTTATCTTAATTCATATAATGAATGTAAGTGGATATTTAATATCTGAGACTTTTTAAAAAAGTGGGGTTTTAAATGTTTTACATGTTATAAAAGAGCACAATGGATCTTGCCCCGAGGGGGGAAATAATGAAATTTTTTATTTAGTGTGAATTGAGTTTGACTTTTACTATGGGCAGACACAAATACTAGATTTAGGGGAGGATACTAGAAGAATAAGACAGTCCAAGGTTAGAAAACAAGAATACCAGTCAAAGCACTATGTAGTCTTGTAGTTTGAAGAGAAATGGCATTGTGTGGTTCTACTATTTAAGCACTTGGAACACTTGTTATGAGCCTACCAGGGACTGTCTCTGCCAGTTAACTAATGCTGGGCAATTTAGATCTTCTCAGGGTCCAACTTTGCTCTCTCATAAATGAAGCAGTTGAAATAGAGGCCCAGCAAACTTAAAAAACCACCTGGGAGCCAAACCTAGCTGGTGCCTGATTTTTATATTTATAAGTGTTTGAAAAAAGCAAGACTATTTCATGACTTGTGAAAATTTCATACAAATCAAATTTCAGTGTCCTTAGAGTTTTGTTGGAACATAGCCATACTGATTCATTTTCATGTTGTCTGTAGCTGCCTTTGTGCTCCATGACTGAGTTGAGTAGTTACAAAAATGGCCTGAATGACCCGAAAGCCAAAGTCTTTACTCTGGGCGTTTACAGGAAGAGCTGGGGGAGCAGAAGGAGCAGATCTCTGACTTCCTTCCCTGGGTGTCCTCCTGTCACTCCTTGAGGTCATGAGGGCCCTACAAGCCGGCTTTCTGGAGGAGGTGGAGGTTTAAGACACAGGCTGGACTTTTGAAGAGTCCCTTTGAGGAGGAAAGGGTGGAAAGTGCCCTGGGCAAGGGGGAGTGTGGGAGTAAATACCCTGAGGTAGAGAGAAAACAGAACTGTTGAGGAACAGTGAGGAAAGTGGCCTGACTGGATTGGTGAAGCAGATGGTAGGAACCAGATGTGGCTGAGACACCATATTGGTAGTTGTCAAACCGTCAGATTTCCTTCAGTTCTGCCCACATTCAACCAAGCCCTGCATCTTGTGGCTTGTGGGTACAGAGACAAGGCAGGAAGGGGCAGTGTGGTAGCTGAAGAGCTGGGGTGTCTGCCTGCACCCAAGGGAGAGGGAGCTGGGATTTCTGTCTAGAGATCCAGGTGGATTCGGGTGCCCACAAATGACCACATATCAAGGCCAGTGGGAAAAGTAACATAGTTGACCTTGGAACAGCACAGGATTGAGCTGCACTGGTCCACATATATGCAGATTTTTTTCAGTAAATACATTGAAAAATTGTTTTGAGATTTGTGACAAAAAAACATGTTCTTTTTTCTTGCTTCACTTTATTGTGGAAATATAACATAGTATGTATAACATACAAAATATGTGTTAACTGTTTATGTTACTGCTAAGGGTTTTGGTCAGCAGTAGATTATTAGTAGTTACATTTTGGAGGAGTCAAAAATAATACCTGGATTTTTTACTGCACTAGGGGTGGGTGCCCCTAACCCCTGCATTGTTCAAGGGTCAACTGTATTATCAAAAGAAAATTTGTCAAAGAATTATGGAGCCCAGAAGCAGTATTTAAAAGAATTTTAGGTTAATAGCAATACAAAATATGAAGTACAAAAATACATTGAAATTCACTTGATATCCCATCTGTGCCTAGCTATAATAATTGCTAGAATGCATAATTGCCATGTACCTGTTTTAAGCATAGTATATAGGATATCTTTATAATAGTCTTATGAAGGCAGCTACTGTTATCCTCTTTTAAAGAAGAAAAAACCAAAGCAATTTAACTAAAATCACAGAGCTAGATACATGTGTATCTCTATTACAGGTCATTTTATTTAACATGTAATTTATATTTGTTTTTTATCTTCATTCATTCACTGTGTTTAGGACAACTTTTCACCGTCTACTAATAAAGGTAAATCTCACCCTAGTGTATATAGTTTTGTGTTATATTGGACATAATTTGATAACTAACCCCCTGCTAATGGGTAACTAGGGTATTTCCAATTTTTTTACAGATTAACATGTTTATATGAGTATCCTTGTACACATGTCTAGTTACCACTTAGGATAATTTCTGGAAGTAGAAAGCTGGTTTGTATAAAATGCAGATTTAAACATTTGCTACATATTATCAAAATATCCATTAGAAAGTTTGTACAAATTTATACTCAAGCTTAATTAATTGCTGGGAATTGGCATTTTTTTCATCCTTACCAATCTAATAAGCAAAAAATATCCTTCTGCTCTAAATTTCATTTATTTGCTAGTGAGGTTAAATTTTTCATGTTTGGAGACTCCCTATATTTTTACTTTTAGTTATTTTATTTTGTAATTGATATATAGTTGACATACAATATTATATTAATTTCAGGTATACCACATAGTGATTCCATATTTATGTACATTATGAAATGCTCAACATGATAAGTATAGTTATCAACTGTCCCCATGCCAAGTTATTAAATATTATTGACTATATTCCATGTTATACTTTACATCACTGTGACTTATTTATTTTATAATTGGGAGCTTGTACCTCTTAATCCCCTTTACCTATTTTCTCCCTCCCCCAGCCCCTCACAGCCACCAGTTGGTTCTCTGTATTTATAAGTCTCCTTCTGTTTTGTTTGTTCATTTATTTTGTTTTTTATATTCTAGCTACAAGTGAAATCATATGGTATTTGTCTTTCTCTGTCTTAACTTCACTTAGTGTAATATCCTGTAGTCGATGCATGTTGTCAAAAATAGCAAGAGTTCACTTTTTAATAGCTATGTAATATTCCATTATGTGTGTATATACATACACACACACACACACACACACACACACACACACACACACACACACACATCTTCTTTTACATCTATCAATGGACACTGAGGTTGTTTCCTTACCTTGGCTTATTGTAAATAATGCTGCAATAAATATATAAACATAGGGGTGCATATATATCTTCTCAAATTAGTATGTTTGGGTTTTTTTGGATAAATACCTAGAACTTTAATTGCTAGGTTGTGTGGCATTTCTATTTTTAATTTTTTGAGAAACCTCTATATTGTTTCCCATAGTGGCTGTACCAATTTACATTCACATCAGCAGTGCACAAGGGTTCCCTTTTCTCCACATCCGTGTCAGTACTTGTTATTCTTGTTTAATACTAGCCATTCTGACAGGTGTGAGGTGATACAGTAGTTCTAATGTGCATTTCCCTGATGATTAGTGATGTGAGCATCTTTTCATGTACCTGTTGGCCATCTGTATGTCTTCTCAGGAAAAATGCCTCTTCAGGTATGCTGCTCATTTTTTAATTAGGTTATTTGTTTTTTTTGGTGTTGAGTTGCATGAGTTCTTTATATATTTTGGATATTGTCGCGACCCTTCAAGGACCGAAGCAACACGCCCAAGGTCTTGATTCTTCTCTAGGCTTTATTGTCTAATCTCTCACGGTGGTTACAGCAGTTGTCGGGAAGCTCTTCTCCCTCCCGGCAGGCTCCCTTATATTCAGTCACCCAACCAATCCTGGACAGTATCATGCGTGACCTTTAAGCGGATAGGTGTCACGTGCCACTCTAAGCGGGCAGCACGAGCTGTGCACGGGTACGGAAGTCTGCTGGGCCAATCCCCAACAGGGAAGAGGGGAAAGGGTGGTGAGCAGGAAGCAGGCGCCATCTTTAGGGCGTTGTCCAGCTAGAGTGGGGCTCAGCCTTGGCCGTAGGCCGGGCCCCCACAGATATTAGCCCCTTACTGCATATATCATTTGCAAATATATTCTCCTATACAGTAGGTTGCCTTTTCATTTTGTTTATGGTTTCATTTGCTGTGCAGAAGCTTTTGATGTAGCCTCACTTGTTTATTTTTGCTTTTGTTTCCCTTTCCCAGGGAGATGTATCCAGAAAAAATCAGTCATACTGATGTTCAAGAGATTCCTGCCTATGTTTTCTTCTAAGAGTTTTATGGTTTCATGTCTTACACTGAGGTCTCTAATCCATTGCTAGTTTACTTTTGTATATGGTGGAGACAGTGGTCTAGTTTCATTCTTTCGCATGAAGCTGTTCAGTTTTCCCACCACCATTTATTGAAGAGACTGTCTTTTCCCCACTGGATATTCTTTCCTCCTTTGTCATAAATTAATTGACATTAAAAGCATGGGTTTATTTTTGGTCTCTCTATTATGTTCAATTGACCTGTGTCTTTGTGCCAGTGCCATACTGTTTTGATTACTATAGCTTTTTAGTATAGTTTATAATAATCTGGGAGTCTGATATCTCCAACTTTGTTCTTCTTTTTCAAGACTGCCTTGGCTTTTGGGGGTCTTCTGTAGTTCTATAGGATTATTTGTTCTAGTTAAGTGAAAAATACTATTGGTATTTTGATAGAGATTGCAGTAAATCTGTAGATTGCCTTGGCTAATATGGACATTTTAACAATTTTAATTCTTCCAATCCATGAGCATGGGATATTGTTCCATTTATTTGTGTCATCTTCAGTTTCTTTCATCAGTGCGTATAGTTTTCAAAGTACAGGTCTTGAACTTATTGGTTAAATTTATTCCTAGATATGTTATTCTTTTTGATACAGTTTAAAATGAGACTGTTAATTTCTCTTTTTGCTAGTTCATTATTAGTGTATAGAAATGTAACAGATTTCTGTATATTAGTTTTATGCTTTGTTTCTTTTACTGATACTTTAATTTATTCGAATGGCTTTTTGGTGGAGTCTGGGGTTTTCTCTATATGGTATATCATCTGCAAATAGTGATAGTTTTTATTTATCAATTTGGATGGCTTTTTTTTCTTCTTTTTCTTCTTGTCTGTGTGCCGTGGCTAGGACTGCCAGTAATATGTTCAATGGGAGTGGTAAGAATAGACATCGTTATCTTGTCCCTGATCTTAGAGGGTAAGCTTTCAGATTTTCACCATGGAGTATGATGTTAGTATAGGTTTGTCATATATGGCTTTTATTATATTGAGGCATGTTCCCTCTATGTTGAGAGTTTTTATCATGAATGGATGCTGAATTTTGTCAAATGATTTTTCTGCATTTATTAAGATGATCATGTGATTTTTGTCTGTCATTTCGATAATGTGGTGTACCAGGTTGGTTGATTTGTGGATACTGCACAATTCTTTTTTTTAAATTTTTTATTCAGGTATTTTTGATACACACTCTTAATGAAGGTTTCACATGAAAAAACAATGTGGTTACTACATTTACCCATATTTTCAAGTCCCCACCCATACCCAATGCAGTCACTGTCCATCAGTGTAGTAAGATGCCACAGATTCACTATTTGCCTTCTCTGTACTGCACCATGCTTGCATGGAAGAAATCCCACTTGATCATGGTGAATGATACTTTTAATGTGTTGCTGAATTTGCTATTATTTTTTTGAGGATTTTTGGATCTGTGTTCATGAGGGATGGATATTGGCCTGAGATTTCCTCTCTCTCTTTTTTTTTTTTTTGTAATGTCTTTGGTTTTGGCATTAGGGTAATGCTAGTTTGTAGAAGGAGGTTGGAAGTGTTCCTTCCTCCTCCATTTTTTGCAGTAGTTTGAGAAGGATAGGTACTAACTCTTCTTTGAATGTTTTGTAGAATTTACCTGTGAAGCCATCTGGTCCAGGAACTATCCATATTTTTAAATACCTGTTAGTAACTTTTGTCCATTTTTCTCTTGTGATTCTTTTTAATTGTTTTTAAGAGCATTTCATATACTAGTGATATTACCCTTTGTCGTCAAATATTATGTGTTTTTTTCCAAGTTTAATCTGTCCATCTTTTCATGGTATCTGGCTTTCATCTTGTTCTTAGAAAGAAAGTCCTTCTCTTCAAGACTTAAGGCCATATTCGTACATAATTTTTTCCAGTGTTTCTGGTGTAGTCTTTGAATTGAAACATTTTACCTAGCTGGGACACATTTTGGTAAATGAAGTGAGATAAGGATGTATATGTTGTTTGCTTATTTAATTAAAATGACTAAACAGTTTTAACTCTGTTAGATGAGTTTTCCCTACTCATCTAACTCCAGTGGCAGCCTTTCTGAGAGAGAACTCTTTATCTTGACAGAACTGAGGAGAAACTGACAAACCCACCATTGTAGTAGAAGTTAACAGATTCAGTAAGTGATTTGAATAGCTCAGTTAACAAGTTTGGTCTAGTAGACAGAAAATTAGCAATTATACATTCTTGTCAAGCACATAAAGATTTATAAACTGACCCTATATTAGGCCATAAAGCACAGCTTATCAAATTTCAAAGGATTCCTGTCATACAGACTCTGTTGTCTTCTACATTATACTTAAAAGCTATATATCAATAAAGTATATTTATTTTGGAATACTGATATATTGATTACTTACAGATGCACTTCTAAATAATAGGTAAAATAAGAAAATAATAGAAATGAGAATATTTAGAATGGAACAACAGTTTATAAAAATTCAAAACATTGGAATGCCTCTAGAGGGATATCTAGAAAGATTTTATACCTTAAGTGTTTACTTTTTTCATTCTTTGCTAATATGAGCTGAGTTTACAAATGATAACTGTATTATTTGGAAACCTGGATGAAACAGGATGTATTTCTGGAAAAATATTTCTTGCTCAAACTGATTTAAGAAGAAACAGAAAACCAGACTATTCCTAACACCAATAGAGGAATTGAATCTGCATTAGAAAAATCTTCCCATAAAACCATCTCCGTTTTCTGTTTTGAGTGTGACAGGACAAGTTAAATCGAGCTTTTCCAGGGAGGGGACAAATTGGTCAACCTGTGGCATGAAGATTTGGAAATGTGAAAGTACTGGGTTTCCCTGTTGAACAAAAGCTCCAGGTAGTGTCCCCAGGCATAGGTACATGGGGTAGAGATCACGCCACGGAAGCTCTCAGGTTCTCTCGTGTTGACTTTCTCCTTGTGGCTTGCCACTTGTCTGTTAGTGAGACTAGTGAGGCACAGATATGTAAACAGGGTTTGTCGGTGATGTTGAGATAGGAGAGACTCCTTGGGCACCTAAATTGGTCTAGTTTTCATATGTGTATTCTTCCTTTTTTTGGTCTTGTTGAAAATAAAAATGGAAATGCTTTTTGAATTGAATAAACAAGATGTGCTTCTAAACTTCTTTGCAGATATATCCAAGGGAGCCCAGTAGGCAAGGTCCATTAGGTCTTTGCCATTTCCTAAAGGGATGCCAACCAGGCTGTTTACTGTGATGACTTTCAGGCTATTTCAGCTACTATTTTGGTGGACAATCTTGCTACAAATATAAAGCGACATTTCCTATCCAAACATCTATGCCATGATGGAATCATTTCCTTTCTCCCATTAGCAGCTCTCTCTTGAGGGGCTGGGGGAATGAATGGGTGAGGAAAATGAAGTGAAAAGCTGTTTGAAAGTATTTATACCAAGAAATGGTTTGGTATGATCTGCAATCAATGTCTTTCCATTATTCCTAGGGTTTTGCGGCCCCCAGGTGGTGGATCCAATTTCTCACTAGGCTTTGATGAACCAACAGAACAACCCATACGGAGGAACAAAATGGCCTCTAGCATCTTTGGGACACCTGAGGAAAATCCCCCTTCGTGGGCCAAGTCAGCAGGTACTGCTTACATCTTTGATCATTGGCCAAAGGGACCAAAACATGAGCAAACTCTAGCTTAATCATAATAAGATAAACAACAGTTGAAGCTTGTCACTGGATGAGACTGAGGCTAAGAAATGGGAAACAGTGAGAGTCTGTGATGGATCAGCATAGGAACTGATGTCAGCTGGGGTTTTTTAGTCCCTCCGTAGAATCTTAAGCCATCACTTAACTGCTCTAGCACTGTTTGCTGATTTTGTAGGAGACTAACGTCATATAACTCAAATAAAAAGGTGTTTTGCTCTAGTCTCTCCATTGTATTCCTCAAGAAAATGCATTTTGATTCAGGTGCCAAGTCTAGTGGTGGCAGAGAAGATTCTGAGTCATCTGGACCCCAGAGAAGGAACTCTTCTGAAGCAAACCCTGGAGACTTCCTAGATCTGAAGGTCAGTGTGACAACATAGAAAAAGACAGGCTTTGATATTAATATGGTTTAGAAATTGAATTTCCCCTTATTTTACTAAGGGCTTCAGTTCTGCTACTGGAGTTTTACATAGAGGTAATTAGGAAAGGGACTGGCCACATTGGTGATGAAAGATCAATAAAGAAAAGAGCAGTCAGGAAAGTCAGGTAACAGGATCTTGGCCTGTTCAGGTATCTCTCCTACCGTTAGGGTTCTGTTCTTCACTGTTGCTTTTTGGAACTTCTGGATTTACTTACTTCCTAGGTGTCTCATATGGTATTTCTGAGTTCAAGGGCTATTTTAGTTGTTGGTAAATGTTGCCAAGTTGTTTTGAGCTGAATTCCAGCATGAGCGTTACCATCAGTTGTCTGTGGCCCACGTTGTGTGTCTGCTAAACTGGCAAGGTGTCTTCCTGAGTAGGGACCTCAGAGCACATGTAGGCATCAGCTGTCCAGGTGTGGGGAGCCCTGGAGAAGGGGCGTTGGGCTTGATAGAGGCCCTTCAACTGCTGGACAAGGAGAAAGGATGGGGGGAGAATGGAAAGATAAGTTACCCATTTACTATTCTGATTTAAAAAATCCTCCAAAATGCTAATTGATATTAAGTCATTAGCATAAATGTTAAGGTTTTTTGGTGTTGGGGTGTATTACTGGCAGGCACTGAGGCATTTTGTTGTGGCATTTTTTTACATCGTGTAGCACTGTCCCAAATTGAATAAAGGTTGCTTATTGTAATGCAGCCTGACCCTGAACTTGATTGCATCAAAATGAAATTTAACAATTTGGCTCCAAATTGCTAGTAGCCTTTCTGAGCTGTGGTTGCTTTATCTGTATTGTTGCAAAGTTACATCTGAAGTAAATTCTAAATTTCTTTTCTTTGCAGGGAGAAGGTGACATTCATGGTGAGTACTTCTGACACTCAAATGTATGGTTCTATAAATTGTTTTAGCATAGATCTGAATTTTGATTCAGATCATGTTTTGGGAAAAGACTAGGGAATGAAACCTGGCTTGGCCCTGAATATGCGCATACTCTGCGTAGAAAGCAAAGAAAAATGAAACTAGAAAGGTAACAAACATGGCCATGTTTGGTATCAGCCAGCAGTGAGAACACTGCTAGAGATATAGAAGGGAAAACTGGAGATACCTTCAATCAGGTTGGTATTTGTTACTTAATGAGAGCTTTTCAGTCAAAGGCTCTGGCATTTCAGGCTTGGCCCACAGCATTTAATTTACAAAGTTTGTTTGATTTTACACTGAGTTGCTTATTCAGCAAGACATTGGTAACCCTGTGATCTTGTAGATGATGATCTAAGAAGCAGATGTAAATTTTCAGTTAGCATCCGTGTTACCAATTATATGTGGAAATGAGCTATAATCATTTATTTAATTGTTTTAAATCTTTGAAGTATCTATTGGCATCTCTTTACAAGTGCCAGATAATTGCTGAGGAGTATGAGAGGCTTACAAGTGTCAGGCAGTGGGAATCAGGTTAAAGTTGATGTACTGAAACACAGCAGTCATAAGGCCCCCAGTCCAGAAGGAGGAAGCCACTTCCTCGTGGCCTTCCCTATCATTAGGGACGGCCAGTCTTCCAGTGACACAGAAATGTCTCAGAACCAGATTCCTCTCTGCCCTCTCAAACAGTGTTTCTTGGTGGACATGGTGGGAAGAGAATCTTCTGGACCTTTGTGAGCATTACCTGGGTTCTTCCTCAGTGGACAATTTTTCACTGGGTTGAAGATGTATTACTTATTGTTTATGTCCAGTTAGTTCCATTTGAAAAGACTTCTGGAGGTAAAAAATTTTCTAGTCTTTTCAACTATGCTGCTTTTCATATTTTGAAATGTATCCCTTGTCAGACCTTATTTAGCAATAATCAGCTAATCCTTACTCACTAATTTTGGCTAGTGGATATGTGAGAGCCCTGGTGAAGTTATGGCAAAATATGTCCTTTGTCCTGCTGATAATTAATAACCACCTCCACCCGTTGTTACAGATTCTTCAGGTGAATAGCACACTGAATTGTATGCCAAGTTCTTTTTCTTTTTCAGTGATTATCGATTTTGCCGCCTTATTATTTTGTATTTTGGATTGCTGCTACTTTTAGTTCATTTGTCATAAAATGACAAGGGGCATAATAATTCATGATATGTCTGGTAGAGTAGAGGTGAACTTCAGCCCTGTTGCCAAGTTGACTTCAAAGCCAAGCTACTCTGCTCATTGTAAATAAAAGAGATTTTGTTTGGATATAAGGAAAATTGCCTCCATCTTTTGGGTAATTAAACACAAGAATGGCTTCAGGGAGAACTTGGGAAATCTTAAGAAAAAGTGGCGAGGTCCGGGAAGTTTGGGCAGGAGCCTGTCCCTGCCCTTAAGGCAGGTCACGTGGTTCGCTACATTCTCTTGGTGATTCTAATTTTTTGATCCTTATAATGAAGAATCATTTTTTCTATTCTGACACAGTTGTCTGTTCAGTTACCTTATTAATGTGCCAAAGAATGATAAATCAGGAATATATAGATGTATATTATGGTATATTGTGATGTTTTTGTTTAAAGTCTCATTTTTTAATTACTAGAGTGAACAAAAGCTTTCTCTGTCAAGTCTTAGAGAAGTTTCTAAAGCATTACTCTCAATTCCTGTACTTCTCTCATTGCAGACCAATGAGACAGAGTAACAAACAGATCTCCATCTTTTCTGGCTGGGATATTTCTGACTGGACAAACGAGTGTTTAAATGAAGGCCTGCTGTTGGTTATTCTCCATATATGCTTTTTTTTTCTTTTTTCGTATGTAAAGTAGTTGTGAAAGACAAGACATTTTCCATTATAATGAAAGACAAATGTAATATTAGTAGGAATGAGCTTGATTTATCTAAAAATCATTTCACGGAAATAAACTAGCACGGGAGAGCTGCAAGGCGATCGTGTGTCCTTTGGTGTGCTCTCGACAGTGCTCGGTGCAGATGGCAGGAGAGACTGTTAGATCCAGGCAGCGCTGAGTCTGCTGCTGTGGCTCAGACCGAGGTCAAGGTCTGTATTCGTCTGGATTGTTTCAAAATGTGGGTTTTGGGGGTTTGTTTCTATGTGCAGTAAACTGGACGTGTTTTCCTAGGTCATTGGAGGTCGGGTACTTAGTGTTGATGCATTTGATCCTGTTTCTTGGGTAACAGAAGTGAAGCAGCAGGAAGCTAAAGGGTGACCCTTTCTCTCCAAGCTTTAATTGATAACTGAGAGCTGTCATTTTGGAAAATTTAAGGCTAGGTTTTTACGGGCAGTTGACTAGTATAGAACATTTTATGTGTCACAAGTTACTTCTATAGAATGTTCCCAAAATTGGTAAAGCAAAATGTTAAAAGCGGCAGTAGCATGTCTCTCAGATTTTGCTGTGGTTCTTATCTAAGACCTCTTCCCCCCGGACTTCTCGGTTTCAGTCAGCTAATCAAGACTTCCTACAAGTGGTTTCAGGAATGTGAATTTTAATGTTTAGTCTTTGAGGAACTTTAAAGTACATTATTTCAAAATCATAACTTTTCATTGGTGTCTAGTATGAGTCCCTGTGAAGCTACTACATAGTATATATCAGAATCAGTATTTCTGCTGCACTGTTTCCAGGGTTTTGGAACTCCTAAGCCAGGGGAGAGAATATAAACTTTGAGGTAGTTTTTCCTCCCAAGTCTTACAGATTCAGGTGTGTGTGTGTGTGTTTGAGAAAGAAAGAGATATTATTCTAGGGCAGCTGTTAGAATATGCAACTGAATTTATTTATTTATTTAAATTTTTAATTAAAGTATGATTGATACACACTCTTATGAAGGTTTCACATGAAAAAACAATGTGGTTACTACATTTACCCATATTATCAAGTCCCCACCCATACCCCAATGCAGTCACTGTCCATCAGTGCAGCAAGTTGCCAGAGATCCACTATGTGCCTTCTCTGTGCTGCACTGTTCTCCCTGTGATCCCCCACACCATGTGTACTAAACATAATACCCCTCAGTCCCCTTCTCCCTCCCTCCCCACCCGCCCTCCCACACCCCTCCCCTTTGGTAACCACTAGTTCCTTCTTGGAGTCTCTGAGTCTGCTGCCATTTTGTTCCTTCAGTTTTGCTTCATCATTATGCTCCACAAATGAGGGAAATCATTTGGCACTTGTCTTTCTCTGCCTGGCTTATTTCACTGAGCATAATGTCCTCCAGCTCCGTCCATGTTGTTGCAAATGGTAGGATTTGTTTCTTCTCTCTTATGGCTGAATAGTATTCCATTGTATATATGTACCACATCTTTTTTTTTTTTTATGTACCGCATCTTTATCCATTCATTTACAGATGGACACTTAGGTTGCTTCCGTATCTTGGCTATTGTAAAAAGTGCTGCAATGAACAGGGGTGCATATGTCTTTTTGAATCTGAGAAGTTGTATTCTCTGGGTATATTCCAAGAAGTGGGATTCCAGGGTCAAATGGTATTTCTATTTTTAAGTTTTTTGAGGAACCTTCATATTGCTTTCCACAGTGGTTGAACTAGCTTACATTCCCACCAGCAGTGTAGGAGGGTCCCCCTTTCTCCACATCCTCACTGACATTTGTTGTTCTTAGCCTTTTCGATGCTGGCCATCCTCACTGGTGTGAGGTGATATCTCATTGTGGTTTTAACTTGCATTTCCCTGATGATTAGTGATGTGGAGCATCTTTTCATGTGTCTGTTGGCCGTCTGAATTTCTTCTTTGGAGAACCGTCTCTTCATATCCTCTGCTCATTTGTTAATCGGGTTATTTGCTTTTTGGATGTTGAGGTGTGTAAGTTCTTTACATATTTTGGATGTTAACCCCTTGTCGGATATGTCATTTACAAATATATTCTCCCATACCGTAGGATGCCTTTTTGTTCTGTTGATGGTGTCCTTTGCTGTACAAAAACTTTTTAGTTTGATGTAGTCCCATGAGTTCATTTTTGCTTTTGTTTTCCTTGCTCGAGGAGACGGGTTCAGGAAGAAGCTGCTCATGCTTATATTCGGGAGATGTTTGCCTATGTTGTCTTCTAAGAGTTTTATGGTTTCATGACTTATATTCAGGTCTTTAATCCATTTCAAGTTTACTCTTGTGTATGGGGTTAAACAATAATCCAGTTTCATTCTCTTGTATGTAGCTGTCCAGTTTTGCCAACATCAGCTGTTATGCAACTGAATTTAATTTGATGGTTCAACACTGAACTGAGACCTGGCATTTAAAAAAAATTAGTGTCATATGCCTTAAACTATCAAATTCTTCATAGAAATTTCCTTTCACAGAAAATAACAGAGTTCTTTCTTTTATAGTCATTCTTGACTTTGAATGAGTGGCTTTTCCACATTTGGAAACACCCTGGGTAAGAATATATGCTTGTTGGGAATTTCACCAGTTGGTGAATCAATCAAGCAATATCTAGGATATTGCATAATAATACACTAATTCTTAAGACTTTTAATGTGGAAAATGCCTGGTTAATATAAGTGGGAGTTGCCTGATTAATTACAAATCAGTAGGGGAAAGATAGGCTCTTTAATAAATGTTGGTAAAATTGGCTATGTGTGTTGTTAAAAAAAATCACCCTCAGCTAGTAATCATGGAGTTGTAACATAAAACTGGAATGAAATAACATTTTTACCCACCAGTTTGGCATATTTTAAAGAGAGGTGGTTATCAAATGGTGGATGTGCCAATGAAGGAGAGCATATTCTGATGCTGCTTATGGAGTCGAACTTGGCCCAGCCCTTTGGGAGGGGGATGCGTAGTGTCTGTTCAGATTGAAGACGGTAGCCCTTATGTCCCCATGGGCACACGTTCCAGGGTATACGCATTACAGCTTTATTTGGAATGGTTGGGTTGGTTCCAAATTTTGTTGTCAGGGGAGTAAATACAGTACTAAACAGTATCAAATATACTATACTGTGTAATAAAATGCTCTAAAGCAATTAATTAAATAAGGCAAATTATGACCATGTGCATAAAATTTGGTATAATTCCAAAGGAGTGTAAAAAAGGAAGTTGATGCCATTCTCATAAAACAAATGGACTGGAAGAGTCCACACAACTAGTACTAGGGCCTCTGGGAATAGGGAGAGGAGACCCACATGGAGGGGGATTGGGGGGTCAGAGATTGACACTTTATCTGTAATGTTCTAATTTAAAATACACAATTTTTCATATATTTGTATAGTTTAGAAAAGAACATACACAGAGAAAGGCCGGGGGACAAATATGACAAAACATTAACCATGGTGAATTCTGGAATGAGATCATGGTTGATTGTTATTTTCTTTATATCTCTAGGTATGTTTTGAACCATCCTCGAAGTCTTAAGACTCTTCATCTTAACTGGAGAGTCATCAGCCTTATTTTCATTCTGTTTTCCTAGAAAACGTGGACACAGACTTGCAGGCCAGCCTGGGGCAGTGTGAGGAGAAGCCCGTGCCCGCTGCCCCTGTGCCCAGCCCAGTGGCACCAGCCCCAGTGCCATCCCGAAGAAACCCCCCCGGTGGCAAGTCCAGTCTTGTCCTGGGTTAGCTCCGACTGTCTGGAACTCGTTGTTGTTTTCTCCATGCTTGTGAACTGCACAACTTGAGCCTGACTGTACACCTTTGGATTTGTTTCATTAAAAAAGAAGCACTTTATGTACTGCTGGTTTTTTTTCTTTTTTCCTTTTTGAAGATGAGCTTTCTCTTTATGTGTCCTGATTCCTCTGGGTCTGTAGGCCCTGGCATGAGTGTTTTCTAGCAGTAGGCTGGAGGGAAAGCTTTGTGACACTTAGTAGTGTGTTTTTAAGGACAAGTAATTTGGTTTGAAATGTGTTAGAGGATCTTTTGTACTGCGGTTTTAAACCCTTTTCTTGTCAGCTTTACTTGGTTTTCCAAGCCTTGATCAGACAGCTCAGTAAACTGCCCACAGGCACCGCTCCTTCAGGCCCCTGACCCAGGGTTGTCATTATGCCGAACCTACTCGGTATTGCCCGAACTTGTCAGTGCCCTTTGCTAAAAGCATCTCCCTGTGCCATATGGAACGATAAAGAGGCCTGCGCCTCATGCCTTGCTGCCTGCACAGCAAAAACCTGCCTTTTATTTTTGAACCTTAAGAAATAAGCCAGATAGTAACTTGACCAGTTGATGAGCAGAGCCCTCTGCTCTCATGCAGAGAAAAACTTCGGTGTACATTCAAACTGACGATTCCAAGTGGTGAAGCCAGCAAGGGCGGTGGCCACACGAAGTGGGCCTTTATCAAGAATGAACCCATGGGGGCTGTGCTCTTCAGTTACCTGAGGCTGGGTGCTTGACCCTGAGACAAATCCTCATCCTTTGAAATGTGTGTTGTACTTCACCATCCTGGACTGTTGCTTAAAGTAAACAATGTACCAATTTTGAAACACTGTGTCCTGTGTCATCTTTTTTGAGATTAAGTATTCTACCTGCTTAGTTGCTTTTTTCTTTGTTACTGTAAATCCTGCTGCTCAGTGATTTGGTGAGTCATTAGATTGATGAAGGGCCAGAGAGAAATAGGCTTCTCTCTGAAGAAAACTGAACAGAACAGGTTTAAAGTCATGGCATGAGTTCAAAATGCCAAGAAATGAGAACTCTGTGATAGCCTTAACAAAATACAGGAATACTATGGATAACCGATATCCAAAATAATTAGTAGCCAGTATATTATAGACTCTTCTCCCACCTACCCTTTGTGCTGGGTGGTAACATTTAAAATTTTAAGTCCTCATGCCTGCAAGGTGTTTCTCAATATTGGATGGTCAAAGAAGAGGGTGCCAGAGGACAGAGGGCCCTGGCAATAAGGGGACAGAGGGATTGGGTCTGAGTCTTCTCAAGACAGAAGATAAGAAAGCTCTTTGAGTTCTAGGCAGAAAGTTCTAGATCAACATGCTATATTAAATGTTCAAATAGCATTACCAAGGCTTTTTTTATTTTTTATTTTGGTATCATTACTCTACAATTACATGAGGAACATTATGTTTACTAGACTCCCCCCTTCACCAAGTTCCCCCCACATTCCCCATTGCAGTCATTGTCCATCAGCGTAGTAAGATGTAGAATCACTGCTTGTCTTCTCTGTGTTGCATAGCCCTCCCTGTGCCCCCCCCCCCAAATTATACATTAGTCATAATGTAAGGCTTGTTTTTTATGTCTAGCTGCTACTGACTGGCTCTGTTCCTTTGGCTTGTCATTTGGGGCTCAAATTTCCTAACTTAAAAAGTGAGGTCTTTGAGCTAGGTTACCTCTAAAGCCCTTCCTGTGATTGAGGTGACCACCCGGTCATATGAACTACTGGACATCTCTGTGAGGAACACGGGTAGTTATAGGTTGTGGGAATGGGTTAAGTTTTCCTCCCTTACAGCGTAAAGCATTTGCAAAATGGAGACTTAACAGCTAGGCTACAGGATCCTTCCAATTTTACTAAGACAGGTTCACCCTACTAGCTTGAGTTATGGCTAGCAACTACTCTCAGTAATGCTGGAAAAGGGGTGTTTCTGACTTGTGTCTAACTTGGCTTTAGTTTTTTATTTTGTGAAGAGGTAAGTGCCTAATCAAAGTTAAGCTGTTCTGAGGGAGTGAGGGAGGGACAGTACAAAATGCCAGTAATTTGTACTACCAGACAAATTTTAGGAAATTCTATGTCCGCATGTTTGCTAAGGGTGTCAAACATTCCAGTGAGAAAGCTTAGGGTTTAGAAAGTGAAGTTGAATGATGGTGAAAGAATCAGCATTTCATTGATGGTTTGGACTTATTACCCAGTTTGTGTGACTTAGCAGCTTAGTGAAGGAGGGGGGAAAAAGAAAAAGTATCCATTGCTTATCGCGGATTCTACTTGAGTTTTAAAATTAGATCACCTTAGAATGGGAGGTCAGGCTCCCCTTTAACGCTTGGGTTACATTGGTTTGGAAGTAGTGCAGTGCCCAGATGGGGAACTGCAGGAAGATGGGTTACTTATATCTGAGTTTATAGTTTGTAGGTAAACATATTTGGATGCAGTCAGGAAATTGCATGAAATCTACAAAAAGGGAAGTCAACAAAATTTAGCAATATTCATTATTTTTTTGGGGGTGGGGTGTGTATGCATATAACTAGATTCTAGAGAACAGGTGTGAGCCCAAGAAAAGAAGGCAGTCTGAACTGGCAGGATCCCCCACGACTTGGGCGAGGCGTTGGTGACCCTGGCCCAGGGTTTGGCATATTCCTGCACCTCCAGTTCTACAGGATCTCGGGAGTGAAGGCCTCTACTGACAGGCAGGGATGACAGAACTGCTATGGGCCCCAAAACATGCCACATGCATTTTAAGAGGTGAAAGTACACCACAGGTTTGGGGAGTTCTAACTTCTCATTTGAAAACGCCTCGCAGTGTTCAGGACCGGCCCTCTAGGGCTCTTGGAAGGTCGGCCCCAGTACTTGGGGTGAGCAGGGACGTCCGCTATAGAGTGGACGGGGGATAATGCGCACGCAGGCGCCTTCACAGGCCAGCTGCGCAATTGAGGATCAG
The DNA here is from genome assembly GCF_040802235.1 of Manis javanica. NCBI lineage: Eukaryota > Metazoa > Chordata > Mammalia > Pholidota > Manidae > Manis > Manis javanica. The sequence continues at coordinate 177,506,378 of NC_133159.1, read as the reverse complement.
GGAAGTGATCCCACGCCATGTCCTGGCGAAGGCCTCCTGCCCAGCTGGGCCGGGTACCCAGGTCTCCATACTAATTAGCCCTGGTGCTGCCCCGCCCACTCCGCGGCTCGGGAAGATGTGGCCCCTGCGCCCTCCCCATCCCCCGCCCCGGCCCCACCCGTTCCCGGTGATGGCGACGCGGCGATCACAGCCCATGCGGGTGCTGGTGGACATGGACGGCGTGCGGGCAGACTTTGAGGCCGGCCTCCTGCGCGACTTCCGCCGCCGCTTCCCTGGGGAGCCGCACGCGGCGCTGGACGAGCGCCATGGTTCCCTCGCCCGCGAGCAGTACGGAGGAGCACTGCGGCCCGACCTGGCGGTGGGCAAGGGGCGAGGGCGCAGCGGGGGCCGCCCGGGAGTGGAGAGCCGGTCCCCGCACATCATCCAGGTGTGGGGACCCCCGTCCCCACAGCGCTTCCTGGAGCAGGGAGTCCGACCCCACAGGGCCACCCAGGAGCCGGGGGCCGGTCCCCACAGGGCGCCCAGGAGTGGGAGCTCCCCTTGGGCAGGGCTGTCTCTGCTCCATTTCTGGAGACACCTTTTCTCACCTCTTTTTTTTTTTGCTCTGCATTCCCTTTGCCCTGTAAGAGGTCAACCTTAAGGGAGTATAGAACCTCCTCCGTCACTCCTGACCCCAGCTTTCCATGAGTCCCACCTCTCCTGTGCTGATGGGCGTACACTGGGGGCTGTGAGCCACCCACTTTATACCAGTATTTGACCCTCGGTCTCGCTTGAGCCCATCTTCCCTGCATCCTGGAAGCCATCCTGGGCCTGAGCTGTGCTTCTCAGGGCAGGTACGCCCTCTAACCTTGATGGCAGAGGAGGGGGGCCAGGGCTTTCAGGCAGAGACCATGGAGTGGCGAGGGGGGATGACGCAGCTCCGAGGGTTTGTGCCTGTAATCTGATGTGTCTTGGCCTTAGCCTTAATTCCTGATGACTGCATTAACATCATTTGTCTTCTAAGCCCTAACACGGTGCCTGGCAGATAAGCCTTTGTGGACAAATGGTTAATCCTGGGCTATAGAGTTCTCCAGGCTGGTGTCCACCACACCCAGTGCCCAGACTGGAGAGCTTGCAGGGCAGGTATCCAGCCCCCATAGCTCTGAAATGGGTGTGTCACCTTCCCAGAGCCCCAAGATAGTTTTAACAAGGCTTCTCATTTCTATTCCTCCAAACTACTCCAAAAATTTGTTCTGGGATAACTCCTATTTCTCCAAGCACAAGCAGTTCCCTAAGGCCCAGGCCCAGCTGCTGCTCCCGAGAACCCTCTTCTGCACAGCCTCAGATGTAGGGACCCAGCTACTCCTTACATGAGGCTGAAAGCCTGGCAGTGGGCCAGGTCAGGAGGCAGGAGCTTCACCTGCAGTTCACCTATGAAAAGGGTACTGCCTTGGGTTTCCTTCTCCACATCTCAGTCCTGCTTCACGCATCTCCTAATGCCTTTCACTGCAGTGTAAATACCTGCCACTCAGGAGACTCACCTTTAAAGCGGCTGAAAAGGCCCCACTTGGGGAGAAGGAGCTCAGTGGAAGCTATGCTGCTTGGCTATGCTGAGTCCATCCCCAGGATTGTGGTCTTGTCTCTAGCAAGGGTGCCTTGGCCTTGAGGTCTCCTTCAGTCAGGGCTGTTTTGGGGCCTCGGTCCTTGGCAGTGGGATACCCAGGGCAGAATGGGCCTGCCAGCTGCGGGCTTCAGCCACCTGGCTTGGGGAACAGAAATCTTCCAGGAAGATCTGGGCCAGATTCCGGAGTCTCGTGTTGGCCGAGAGAGAGAAGCGCAGCATGCACTGGACCACAGGCCTAGCGGTCAGCTCGGGGTGGGAGCCGGGGCCTGGTGAGGTCAGGTGCATGATCGTGGTGACAGCAGACAGCACGGTCTCCTCATTGGGACTGGACAGGCAGTTGATGATGAGCGGGATGCCCCCTGTCTGCAGGATGTGCTCCTTGTTGGCCTTGTCTGGGCACAGGTTGCAGAGGCCTCCTGGGGAAGAGCAAGGAGTCTGGATGCCTCCGTCCCAGGCCTCCTCCCACCTCCCCCTCCCAGCTCCTTTCTGTCCACTGAGTCTCGAGGACGGACCCAGGCCTATGAGAAGGTGGCCCAGAGACAAAGGACGCGAAGAAGTCCACTCTGGTCTCCAGCCCTCCCTTTCAAGGTTCCTGACAGCCCCGCCTGCAATCACCTGCCACTTCTGATGGTGGGCACCAATCCCTTTCCCTCAGTTCAGCCAGGTCAAGGGTTAATATACTTTCCCTTTTCTAAAGTAAAAAACAAAAACAAAACCCACAATACATCATCAATTTAGAATTTAAGACCCAGGTAAGGTGATGGTTTCATGGGTGTATTAATATCTAAACTTACCAAACTGCACCCTTTAAATATGTGCAATCCATTGTGTCAATTATATCTCAATAAGGCCATTAAAAATATTAGAAGCCAAAATATAAACCACCTTAATCCTACTATCTAGACATCTTAATGTGTTTAACATTCCAGAATTTTAAATATGGAATACATATAAAAATTTAAAATGTGACTTTCCTCACTGTTTTGTAAGCCAGCCTTTTCATTTAGCAATGTATTATGAGCATCTTTTCATGCCAATAAATCTACAATCGTGCCATCATTTAATGGGTATGCAGTGTACCATTTTATGGATGCGGTATAATTTACGAAGGGGTTAGAGCATTTCAGCAGCATGTTCTTAGCACTGTTACCAGGGCTGAGGTGCAGTGGGTTAGGCTGGGTAAGGGGCCAAGATTGTGGATCAAGAGCCCACTGCTCAGGTGGTACGGCTGGTGCCCCCATTCTCTCACATCAGGCTTATGAACACTGCCCCCTTGATTTTGTGACCTTTGGGCTCAGGGGATGGATGCTACCTTGCCTTGGGGGCCACTGCACAGCACGGCATTCGAGGCCGACGCTGACTCCCGCGAGTGCTCACTGAGCTTCCTGCCATCATGGCGCTCTGCACAGGCAGGGCTCCCAGCTTATTTGCATAACATGGCAGACCAGTCCTGGCTGTCCAATCAGGGGCCACAGCCCGCCCACCTCTCCTACTTCTCTACCAACAAGAAGAAGGCTTTCCCCCATCCTCCAATCCTAACTCAACAGTGCAGCACGTCCTGCTGGGGAAGGTGCCCGAGGAGGAAACCTTCCCAGGGACACTCCTCTTCCTGCTCCTGGGGGCAGGAGTCTGCCCAGGCCTGGCACTGCCGCCCCCTCCCTAGCAGTACCTGGGTCTGTTTGAGCCCTGCTACAGGGAAACGTTTGTAAAGGTTGCTCAGCCTCCAGGGACTTCCCACTGCATCTGGTACAAAACCCAGACTCCCTTCCGTGGTCTCTGCGGCCCGGCACTGTCCGTTCTGGTCCTTCTCCCTTTCCCGGTCACTCACAGCGGTCACCAACCTCAGCCCACCGCTGTCTGGGGACATTTTGGCCCCAGAGCTTCACACGCAGCCATTCTCTTGCTGCCAGCTAGCACGTCACTGCTGGCTTGCCGGGGAGGCTTCCCCGGGGTATCCCACCAGCCGCTTCCCCGCATCCAGGGCACTCCCACCGCCGTTGCATTTACTTCGTATGCTTACAACTCTGAGAAATCTAACCGGACTTTTCGCGCTCACACCCGCAGGGTCACACTAGAAGGTACCTGGTACCTGGCCAGGGACCAAGCCCTCCGCGGCTGTCTTATTCCCACCACGTTCTGGGAGCCTTAGCTCAAGAGATGCCCCACAGGTATTTGTTGGAAGGATAGTAAGGCAGCGAGCAGGGGAAAAGGGCTGAACGGCAGAGGGCTGAAGGGTTGGAGAGGCCGGCGCCCTGAGGTCCTGCCCACCTTGGACTTCAGTTCTGGGATCACCGAGCACATCTGAGGGAGGGAAGGGGCGAAGTGGCACTCCTGGCGTCACAAGGAGGGAGACAAGGCACTCTGAAGGAGAGGCTGCTCCGTATGGGACACTCAGAAGCCTCCCCTGCCAGTTCACCCCCGTGGAACCCGTAGCACACCCTGGGGTCATCCTGTAGACAGCCCTGTTACTGGGCGCCATTAGGCAGGGCGGGGCCGTGCTCTCTAGTGTGCCTCCGTATACCAGGCGCCTGAAATTGTGGATACTCACTGGACACGTGACCGAACCTCACAGTGTTACTAACTATCACCTCCATTTTAGTGGAAGCAGCTTAGGCTGCTGAGAAACTTTCCCAGAGTCCCAGAAGACGAGGAGTCCTTTGCTGCTCCCACGAAAAAGGGCGCCTCTCCAGAAGCCACAAGGAGTTCTGCCACGGGAAGACGCCGGGCTCAGCCAGGAGCAGGAACAGGTGTAAATGCTCCGGCAGGCCTCTGGCCTCTCAGGCGCATCTGTCTGCATGATCTCTTCTGGGCAGAGGGCACTGAACCAGCTTCCAACGCACACTGTGGACTCAGTGGGGGTGGGCGCTGGGATTTATCTCTGCTCTAAGTGTGATAAGATGAAGCTGAGTCACTCTCTGGCTAGTGAGTCATCATCACACCCAGGTGTGCCTGGGTGGGACTCTGTCACCCAGGCCAGGGGATAACCAGATAGCATCTGCTGGAGCACGGGGGGGCAGGAGGCCTCCAGCCAGCTGGCCACACCTGCTCCCAGCGTGCGGGCCTGGGAAGCCTCCAAGGGCGGATCACATGTCTGCCTCACCAGCTGCCTGGGTGCCAATGGCAGGGAATCCTTGAAGCCCTCTGCCTGGCTGGCAGCGACCCTCAAGAGGTGAAAAGAGGGGAGAACACCTGTAAAGAGAGGGCTTCAGGGCGCGACGAGGCAGAGTGCAAGCACCCAAGGCAGCCAGATGGAGCCAGAGGAGCCGCGAGAAGCCAGGGACATGGATGCTTTGAGCCGCCCCCCCCTCCCAACCCCGAGTCCACCCGTGAACTTGCCTGGAAGAACTAAGAGGGCCATAGGAAAAGGGAGACACACAACCCGCAAGTTCTGAAGTAACGCCCAACAGAAAGCTGGTTAAATAAGAGCACGCTACATCTGTGTGATAGAAAATTACATAGTTCTTAAAAATCATGTTTTCAAAGAATTTTCATGAGGGAAGATGCTAAGGAGAAAAAAAAGTTCCCTTCATCATCTTCATTGCTTTTCTTCATACCTAAGAGTTTTTTGTCAACATGTTTTCTTGGCTGTTGGCCCACTAAGCTACAGATTCCGTTGAGAATGGGGACTCTGTCTTGTCTCATTCTGTAGCCTTACCCTCGCATAGAGCAGATGCTCAACAAATGACTGTTAAATGAACAGATATATTAAAAAAAAAGACAAGCTGGAAACACACCACATTAACAATGACTGTTTATGTAGTAGGATAATGGGTCATTTTTATTTTCTTTATTTTCCAAGTTTCCCTCCTTGATAAGATGTTATTTTTGTAATGAAGAAAAAGATATTCCTTTTTTAAAGCTGATTTTTACTCAGAACAATTCACCAAATGACACCATTAAAAAGATAAAAAGGAAAAGAGAAAAAAATATTCACAGAATATGTATCTCATAGAGGACTCATATCCAGGATATTAAAAAAAAGTCCTGCACATCAATCAACGATGAACAACACAATAAAAGAGAAATGAAAATTGAAACCACAATAAAATGCCACAATACACCCACCATCATGGCTAAAACAAAAAAGACGGTAGCATTAACTGTTGGTGGGGAGAGGAGCTACTAGAACTCTCCTATGCTGGTGGTGAGGAGTGTAACATGGCATAATCATTTTGGAAAACACTTGGCAGCTTCTAATAAAGTCATACCCTATGACTCAGCAACTCTACTCCTACCCAAATTGATCTGAGAAAAGTATGTATGTGTGTGTATATATATATATATATATATATATATATATATATATATAAAAGAAGACTTGTATAAAAACAGTCACAACAGCTTTATTCATAAAGGCTCCAAACTAGAAACAGCTCAAATCTCCATCAACAGGTGAATGGATGAACAAACTGTGGCATGTTCATAAGAAGACATGAACTAATGATACTGTAACAGTTTGGATGAACCTCAGAAACATTATGTCGAGTGAAAGAAACAAGATGAGTACATTCTATATGACTCCATTTACATGAAGTTCAAGCATAGGCAAAACTAACCTCTGGGGATAGTGGTTATAGTCCTGACTAGCCCGGGATGGAGGACGGGAAGGGCTGACTGACAGGGGGCAGGCATGAGGGCCCCATCTGGGACGAGGGAGATGGAGACATTCTGTATCTTGATTTAACTGGTTACATAGATGTACATACACCTTAATGAATTTTAAAAATGCATCAAACTGACACTTAGGATATGGGCATTTCACGGTATGTTGATCATGCTGCAATTTAAAACATGGTGGCCAAACAAAAGAGAACAAGTTCTGACTGGCTGATGAACATGTCTTAGACAAACCAGACAAGACAGGCAGAAAGTGAACAAGAGGTAAAAAGCAGGGCCCTTCTAGATGCAGGGAACTACGGATACCCTTGGGGAGGGGCAAAAGAGAAAAGCCCAAGTGCAGTCTGACAAACCTGGAGGCTGAGAAAGGTCAAGTAGGTCACCTCGGATCACACAGCAAGTAGGACACTGGTGCTGGGAGGGACAGGCAGTTCTAAGGACTGTCCCATGGATTAATGAGATCATGCTGACAAGTGTTTAGCCTGGTGCCGGGGGCAGGGCAAGCTTGGAGAGAGCAGCCCATCCCAGGTCAAAACCTTCAATTGGGACTATTTGTTCTTGGGTTTTACTTTAGTATCTTGAAAATGATTCTTTCTGAAATTTCAAGTTGAGTGACAGAACAGTATATAGAGAAAGTTACCATTATGTGTAAGAAGTGGGGAAGCACAGAATATATAATGCATATGTTCACATTTGCTGGTTTCTGAGGGGAAACAGGGTGGAAGTGACAGGAATAGAAGTGAGACTTCTCTGAAAATACCTTGTAATATAGTTTTGACTTAAACTGATGAATGTTTCATATAATAAAAAACATCAAATTAAACCAAAGAAAAAATATCATGGCTTTTCGTACTTCTGATCTATATTTCACCTCTAGAAATTTATCCTACTGGTATACTGCCACAAGTGAAAAATAATACACAAATAAGGTTATCCACTGCAGCACTGCTCATGAGAGCAAAATGGAAACAACCTCATGTCCCTCTCTAAGGGGTTGGCTAACAGCAGTCCCCTCCGTGCCATGGGGATCATGCAGCATTTACAAAGAAAGGGACAGCCCTTTAAGGGAGAAAAGTGTATGTTGCAGCAGGTATGCTAAGATAAGATACTAAGTTAAAAAAAAACAACAGAATTTAGAGTATATTACCACATGTGTAGAACATGCAAAAAAGTATACATATAAATATACACATATTTGTGTATATGAATATGTGGCATACTCATAAGAAGACATGAACTAATGATACTGTAACAGTTTGGATGAACCTCAGAAACATTATGTTGAATGAAAGAAACAAGATGAGTACATTCTATATGACTCCATTTACATGAAGTTCAAGCATAGGCAAAACTAACCTCTGGGGATAGTGGTTATAGTCCTGACTAGCCCAGGGTGGAGGAGGGGAAGGGCTGACTGACAGGGGGCAGGCATGAGGGCCCCATCTGGGACGAGGGAGATGGAGACATTCTGTATCTTGATTTAACTGGTTACATAGATGTACATACACCTTAATGAATTTAAAAATGCATCAAACTGACACAGGATATGGGCATTTCACGGTGTTGATCATGCTGCAATTTAAAACATTGCCAAACAAAAGAGTATCTCTGGGATGATAAACAAGAAACTAGTAACAATGGTTGCCTCCAAAAGAGGCTACAAAGGGAGTTGCCATCCCCTCATATCCTTTTGAATTCTGTATCACATTAATCAGTCACGTATTCACATAAATTACTAATACACATATACACATAAATGCACACCTTGCTTGTGCCAAGAACTAAGAGGAAATGGACAGACCTGGTCTCTGCAAGTCACAGAGGGATGGTGGGGGCTGCCCTGGTCCAGGTGAGCTAGTGGGGAAGGAAGAGGCAGGATGAGAATCTCGATGTCACCTCCTTTCCAAGCAGAAAGATGTATGACACCAGCAGCCTAACTGGTCAGTGAGAGGAAGTGCAGGGGAGCCCCAGGGTATGGAGGATGGTGCAAAGGCTCTGTGACAGGCAAATCTAGTTGGAATCCCAGCACTGCTACTGAGAACGTAGGTGTCCAGAGCAGCATTCAACCTCTAACCCTTGGTTTCTTCCTCAGTAAAATGGGCGAGATAATGAAATAAACTGATTAAGGCTCCCCCTGGCCTTACAGATGTGGACCAAGCATGCACTTGTTTAAAACAGTCCGAGGCTAGCCCAGGACCATACTGCAGCTCACACATACAGAAAAAGGTTGACACAGACAGGAGAGGTTAACAACGAGAAAGCAAATGCCCACGTAACCAGCATGAGGTCAAGAACTAAAACACTGCCAGGAATCCAAAAGCCTCTGCTCATCCCTTCCTGATCCAATTCTCTCCTCCTCTCAGAGGGCAACACCTTCCTGACTTGCAATAATTTAATAAAATAACTTTAAATTAATAAGCAGGACACTTTAAATCTTTAATAAATACTTTTACTACACATCATCCCTAAACACTATAATTCAGTTCTGTCTGTTTTGGTTTTATAGAAATGGACTCACATTGTATGTATTATTATGTCTTGCATTGGTGTTTTATTTTTTTTAATTTTAATGATCTTTTAAAACAAGTATAATTTCCATAATATTGTAAGTTTTGGTGCACAGCATCATTTACTTAACAGTATATTTGTAAGCTTACGGCACATTGCTGTAGACCGTTGACGCACCTTGTTAAGTAGTATGACTATCCCACAGTGTCGGTATCCATTCTAGTGTTAACTGTTTCCAGTTTGGGATTGTTACAGACAATGCTGCTAGTGACATTTTTGCATATGTGTCTGGATGTGCAAGTGCCCCAGCCCTATGAACATAACTGCTGGGTCATGGGTGTGCCTGTCTTCAATTTTACTAAATACTGATTTCCAAAGAGAGGCCGCTGAGGGTTAATCTACCAGTCTTAATCTGAGCGCCACCGCCATCTGGTGGCAACTACATGTATTGCAGGATAAAGAACAGGAAAGCGATTTAACCTGAATTCTGGGAGGCCACTCACTTGAATCCTGTTTTAAGTAACAAAACTGCCAAAGTATTCTGTGAAACCCTAGGAATCAACCAGTTTTCACAGGAGCCGAGAATTCTCTCTTGGTTCCTTTATATCTCCATACAGCACCTGGGAAGGTGCAGGTATATGTACACACAACATATAGGAGAACTAAGAGTCAACCAGTGTGCTTTGGACACTTTCAAATTAATGCCAAAGGCTGCCAGAGTTTTCATTTTGGGCACAACATCTGAATTCTTTTACTCATTCATGTATTTAATGGGACCCTTGCTTTATACCTGGTTCCCCCAAATTAACCCACTTCCCTTCCCCATCTCAAACAAGGGCAGCTCTGGCCGGACAGAGCCATCTCCTGGGGGCAGTTCCTCTTAGACGCCCCCCATCAAATGTGGCTCCAGGCCATGAGTACTGCCAGTTGTAGCAGGGATGACTTCCCACCAGAACCGCCTCTCGGAGACTGTGCAGGTGGCAAAGTATGGTGGAAACACAGAACAAGGGAAAAAGACTTCCTGGAGCCTAAGCCCTGGCTCTGACAGCTGGGTCCCCTGGGCATGGAATTTGGATCCAGGAAGAATGAGTAAACTCCTGGCTTCAGGGATCACTAACAGTGGGAGCCTCGGGCAACAGCCCCAACTCACGGAGGTGTTGTTTCCTCTGTGTAAAAGGAGCTTAGTACTACCTGCCTTGCAGCTGGTGACATACTCAGAGATCCTGCAGGCAGTGCTGGAAAACGGTGGGCATGTGCGGGTGAACAGCAGGCACAGTGCCCATGTGAGAGGCATCCCGGAAAGGTAGCTTTTATCCTAACAGCTCCCAAACCACAGCCCTTGACCCTGAGGGGAGAAAAAGAAGCCACGACCACAACCAAAGGGTAAACAAAATAGTTCTAAAATTGTTCTAAATGGGCAAATCTACAAAAGGAAACGCCATGAAAGGGGAAGGTCTGAGATTTGAAAAGCACTGCATGTTACTGCAACTGCTGTAACCAGATTCCTCTTAGAGCTGCAGCTATACTGACCAGGGTGCTTGAGGGGTCACAAAGGGTGACCCCCCCAATAGACAGTGACCCAGGACACCAATTCTCCACTGGCGAGTGACTGCCACAGCTTTCAGGCCTGCTGCCACAACTGACAGGAATAATTGCAGCCAAACCAAAGCTGAGGAAGACCAGGCTTTCGGCCCTCAGAGAGGAGGCAGAGCCGCTTGACAAGAGGTCTTACCTCACAGATGAATGCATCAGAACCACCATGGAAAATGCCTGCACTTGGGGTGAGTTGCAAGGACAGATGGCGGGAAGTCTGCATTCTGACCCTGGCCTGCATTAACCAGTGCATAACCCGAGGAATTAGGAACTCCTTTCAGGGCAGGAAAGTGGTCAAAAGAGCAGCTTCTAGAATTTGACAGCCTTGGTTTAGGTCTTTCAACCTTTGACCAACCCACTGGCCCTTCCTAAGCCTCAGAATCCTTACTAGAAAATAGATACTATGAGCACACCTACTTTAAGTGCAGTCTCAGGGTAAAAGGTGACAGCACAGGAAGAGAGTGCTCCACAGCGCTATTATCACAAGTCCTACTAAGGACAAAAGCATCAGTTCTGTAGTTGGGAGGCTGAAGGTCTGTGTACACATCACAGCCAAGCTCACTTCACCTGATGTTACCTGGACACTCACTGGGCAGCCAAGGATTGACTTTCATATACCTTTTCCTATCATTCAGTGATGCTTTTCCAGAAGGAAAGAACCCCGCAAGCAGATATGATTCCTTGATATAATGTTATTCCGCCCCATCTCATCTCTGTTTATCCTCAAAGGGGCCCCAGATACAGGTTCTTGGGTGGAGGCCTGGGGAACCTGCAGCTGCTTTTTATCTTATTTAATTCTCTCAACAGCTCCGTGTGGCAGGAACTGATACTGCCCCACCTGATTAGGGGAGAAGGGAAATCACACACCCAGAGCTAAGTGGGGGAGCAAGGACTTGAACCTAAGCCTGCCTGATGCCAAGCCCAGCTCTTACCAAACTCATTATGTTCCTTGTCAACAAACAGACATGGATTTTGGTTCTGTGAGCCGTGCCCAAGGGCAATCTAACCCAGCTCTCCTCTCTGCCAGTTACTCCAGAACCAGCCCCACTAAGGGCTGCAACACCAAGTTGTGGCCAGGACTCTGTACCTTTGGAGCCCTTCCATCCCCTGCCATCCTCATCCTCTTCCCCAGACCAAAAGGCCTGAGCATTCGGGACATAACAGAGATAAGCCAGGCTGGGCTCTGACCTGGCGGAGACCACAATCTCAGGCCTGCCACCAGGGATGAAAGACTCTAAGTTACAAAGTGCAGCACAGGGCCTGCCAGCAACAGAATAAGCACTGATAGTGTTTCCCATTTAGCACCAGAGACATTAAGAGAAAAGGAAATGACAGGAGTAACAAAATACACCTCTACATACCCCTGGGATGCTCCTTTGAAGTTATGCACAATCAATACAAGAGAAATTTAATCTGAAGACGATCCCATGGCAGAATTCAATGCTGAGAGAACTATTGCTCTTGGGACTGGGGACCTTGCTCTGGTGGGGAGGAGGACAAAGAAAAAAATGAGGAGGAAAAAGTAGCTGCGAACAGTAATACTGGTGATAATGATACAATAATTCCGGACAGTGTGCCTTCACACAGACATGGACACATGCACACACTTAGGCTCCGGACACAGTCCTGTGAGGTAGGCGAAGCCCAGGGGACAAAATGAGGCTCAGAGAAGGGACAGGACTCCTCCACAAGAACTGGGTAAGAAGTGGAGAAGCAGGGATTGTGGACTCCTGGTCCAGAGCGTGGTCACTCACTCTGAGAAGCTGCCCAGGCCAGCAAGAGCCCAGGCCAGGCCCAGGTCTCCCCAAACAGCTCCCAGCTCAGTGGGCCAGGAACCGGGTGCTTCCTGGCCCTGTAAAAGCTGCTCCTGCATGACTGCTCCTTTCAGACAAGTTTTCTTCAGAGTCAAAACCTTGAGGCGGAGGAACTCTGTCACCCTAGGTGGAGGTTTAGCCACAAGCTTCTGCAGGGGCCACTGTCCTCATTAAGATGGCAGAAGCTATGAAGCAGAGTAACAGAGAGGATGGAGGACTTATACTGCAGAAAATATTAAAGTGACCAATTTTTTAGAATATGTATTTAGGATACAAATCTTTCAAAGAGGCAGAGACATGAGCTAACACCACTCTTAGACCTGGGTGACCAGGGCTCCTAGCTCTGACCCAACATTAGAGGGCTGCACTCTGGCCCACTCCACAGGTTGACGAATCCAAGGAGCCCAGCCAAAGGCCACCTCCCTTCTCCCTGAACCTGCTCCCACAGCCTCATGGGCCTCTTTGCTGGATCTTGATTTCCAGGTATGAACTCCACTGTTCACTCCTAAGTCCAAGGAGGGGTCATGGGCAGGTGTTGGTGGGGTGTGAACAGAGTCAGGATGTCTGCATACGTGGATGTGGGCCCTGCCATGGCAAGAAAAAGGGTGCACCATTTGCACTTTGACCCTGATTACCATAAACATTAGGGGCAAACCTGGATGGTCTTTCAAAAATTTCAACCCACTTACTATGATGTATTCGGGGGGGGGGGTGGGAAAGTGTTACTTGATTCTCTCAAGGCTTTCAAAGTAATTTCTAGGACTCAGGAAATAAAGAGAATAGAGGAACAAACTAAATGACACCAGGAAGAGGCAATCAGCCAGTCCAGAAGGCAAACTCTTCTGTAGAACTGGTCCGGATCCTTTAACAATTATGAAAACAGAGTCTATGAATGATTAAGGAAGATACAAGATAATTTATATAGTGACTCCCTTCTGAAGAGCACAATATGGAAAAGGGGGCTGGGAAGTAACTTTACAGTGGAGAAACCTGACAAACACCACCTCGAGCCAGGTGATCAAGGTCATCATCAACAGTGATAAGTCGTGTTGACAGTAGTACCCTCAGTATGATGGAATTCGAAATGGCACTTTCCCTCTGTGGTCATCCTACCCAAAACCAATAGCCCAGTCTTATGCAAGAAGCGTCAGACAAATCTCAACTACAAAATATGTGACCAGTACTCCCGAAGACTGTCAAGGTCATCATAAAAAGGGAACAGCTAAGAAACTGGCTCAGTCCAAAGGAGCCTATGGAAACATGACAACTAACTCTAATGTAGTATCTTGGAGAGGATCCTAGAACAGTAAAAGGAATTAGGAAAAAACAAGGAAATGTGAATAAAATATGGACTTTAGTTAATAATAATGTATTAGTACTGGCTTGTCAATTGTAACAAATGTACCATAATAATGGAAGATATTAACAATAGAGAAACTGGGTGTAACACATGGCAACTCTATTATCTTTGCAATTTTTCTAAAACTGCTCTAAAATACAAAGTTTACTTAAAAAGAGAGCGAGATTGAGATCTAAGGAACATAACGAGTTTAAACGCATGGATCTAGGTTAATACAAACCAACCGAAAAAAAGTTATTTTGGGACATTACTTGAGAAATTTGCATAACTGGGTATTAGATGATAATGGAATCATTATTAAAGGGTTCTTTCCCTCTGTAGATAAGATTTCTTCCACTGTGTAGAGAAACGTTATTTTTAAAAAAATATTCATGCTGAAAAAAGAGCTTTTGTTTGCTCTCAGAATACACTCCAAACTCTCCCGGGGCCTAGATCTAAGCCCCCATAAATTCTGTGCTGTTGATTTCTCTAACCTCACTTTGTACCCCTACTTCACTCACCACAATTGTGCCCATGCTTTACCTCTGCCAGGAATGCCTTCCCATGACGGTGAAAACAGTAGTCCCCACCTCCCTATTGCTCTATCTTATCACCCCTGTTCATTCCCTTAGAGCCTCCATTTTTTGTTTGCTTACCATCTGAATATAAGTTCCTTGAGGGCAGAAACCTTTCTCCAACTATGTTTGCCATCTGTCCCTCATTTGTAACAGTATCTTGATCACACAGGGCATGTCCCAGAAGTATCTGTGCAGTGAATAATTCCACAGGTTTTAGCCCATAAAAACTACAGAGCTGTAAGCCCTTCCCAGTCACCTCTACTTCTCTGGCTATTGAAACGATAAAATAAAGATGTTTAAAAAGAGCACTCTTAAGTTTTTTTCCCCCTTCAAGTGGCTTCAATCCCTTAGGTATGATCTCATCTCTGAACAGGAGGGAGTCCCGGCTGTGAGTTCCAGACCCGACTCAAGCTGGCTGTGACCTGGACAGTGTGTGAAACGCGGGGGTGGCACAGACACTGCGAAGGTCTGCCTTCGCAGCTGAGTGCCTAGGAGATCTCTTTCCTAAAGACACTTCTAATTTATTTACCTCACCACAGCCCAGCATGCATCTGGGCCCCATCCTTACCAATAGCAAACTCCACCAGGGTTTCATTCTCCTCTGACAGCGAATCGAGGAATAAATCAAGGACCTGCAGCTGCCGCAGATACTGGTAGTTGCCGGGATCATAGGCGAAGTTGGCGAGGTTGGCCAGTACTTGCTCCTTGGCGTCTGTAGCGGAAAATAGACACTGGACACCAGTCCGGGGCGGTGGTCGCGGCCCGACCCCTGCCGTTAACCCTGTCACTCTCACCTTGGCTCTTCGTCTCCTGGAATTCCGTGACCAGCGCCTGCAGATATCCCAGCCGCCCGACGTGGGGGTCCACCTTCGGCTTCTGGGCCATGGTCCGGGCGGTGGGGGCCCGGGCGGACGCGCAGGACAGTGTGGGAAGTGAGGCCAGAAATAGGTTCCTTTTCTGGCTTCAGGTTCTGCGCTAATTTGCAGATGGAATTAGATTGTGGGAGATGGCGTGAGGCCTAGGACCTCGTAAGGTGTGGGTGTGAAAAACCTAAGTTGGGGCGCCGGAGACAAGGGTAGAGCTGCGCGCTGGATGTGGCAGCCGCAGAACCCAGGACCCCCAGCTCCAGGGCCTGATTTTCGGCTGGACGCCGGACTTCCGGCGGAAGCCGAGCTTAGTCCCGCCCGGGAGGGTGAAAGGGGCGGGCCAAGGCGGGCGAGGGGCGGGGCCGCCGCTGATTCAGGAGCGTGCGCGGCGCGCTTCATGCGTGCTGGCTCGGGCAGGCGGTAACCCGCTCCGCGAGGGTTGTTGAGGGCGGTGGTGGAGAAGGGCCGCTATGGCCCTTAGACGCTCAGAGGAGCGGGAGGGGCCCATGCGGGGACTGTCGAAGCCGAAGCACTTCCAGAACTCCCTGCACTTCACGATGCCAGCCTCCGCGTCCAAGGGGCGCCCTTTTGGAATGCGGACGTCGGCTCCCTGCGTCTACTACCTAGGTCCTTGGACCCTACCGACCGGCTTTTCCAAAAAGCCGGGCGAGCCTGGTACCCTCTGCTCCCCAGCCCGGAGCTGAGTCTGCCATCTCTGACCAGAAATCTCGGGAACTGGGTACCGTCCTAAGGCTTTTTGTCAGCCGAGTGGACAGGGAGCGCCCGGCAGCACCAACAGGCCGGCCTAGAAGGGGTCCCCGTTCACCCAAATGTTCTGCTTTGGCGGCTTTCAGGGTTGTGGAGTTTTGGATGCTGAAGCTCTTCTGCTCAATTCTCTCTCCGGGCGTCTCAGGAAGGTGGTGTGTGACAGAGACCTCGCAGGTGCAGGGATAGCACCAGGGAGGGAGGGGGCCCTGCTGCATTCCCAGAGTGCTTGCAAATGTGGGGGTAAAGGGAGGTTGGGCTGTGAGTTTCTAAGGAGGCGGGGACTGTGTGCCTTTAGCCCTGGCCCGGCTGTGCGAGCAGAGTACCCACCACACTCCAGCCTGCCACAGCCCCAATGGGAGCAGACCCCATCTCGATGGGCTCAGGGCCCTGCAGTAAGCCCCTGTCTTAAGCACAGCCCCTGGGGCAGGAACTATGACTGCAGTCTGGGGGCTTGGATACCCTGGTTTGCTCGCAAGGTCCTTTGACTTCTGGGGGGAGCTGATGTGACCTGGGGAAGTAATCTCAGCCCAAGGTGGCCAGGGGGCTTCTTTACTTTTGGCTGGACAGAACAGCAAAAGGGACCAGGAGATCAGATCTTAGGGACAGGATAGAACTGAGCTCTACCCTGCCCTGGTCAGGAACTGTTCCAGACCTTCTCGAGGATTCCCAGATAATCAGCTAAGTGGGTTCTGGAATCAAAAGGGCCACCCCATCTCCCCTCATTTGTCCCCTGCCAAGGTGTCAGGGTCCCTTCTCTTTGGGGAAGGATTCTCAGTCCTTGGTTCTGTGCTGAGAACAGTGACCATGTCCTACTCCTCTCTGCCGAATCCCTGCACACAGAAGATGCTCACTAATATTTGTTGAAGGAATTCTGCCTAGGGATTGCCATTCTTGCCCCAGGGGCAGATGAAATAAAAATTCTGTATGCTAAGAGTTTACTGATACATTTTTTCCTTAAAAGAAATCTGTTTTCAGGAAGTGGGCCTAATAGTGATGCACATTTCAAAGCTTGGTAGCTACTAGCACTAAAAGCACTCACTCAGAATAGCCCCAACTCTCTCCTTTTCCATTCAGTTATGATGGGGAAGGAGAGAGGACCTAGCAAAATGTGTACAAGCAGTTCTCCTTCGCTGCACAGGCTGTAGGTGGTGGCCAAGCAAAGGACTGGGTGGGAAACAGGAAAGCAATGGGATCTTCAGGATCAGACTTTTCAAACTAGACGAGACATTAGCTTATCGAGGTCCATCCTTGCCCTTTTTCAAGGCCTGGAGATGGTAAACAATTGCCCAAAGTCATACAGCACATTGTGGCAAAGCCAAACATTAACTTGGGTCTCTGTCCCAGCCCAGAGCCCTTTGCCTGGCCAGAGCGCTATCTCCTTTGGCCATAAGGAAGCACTCATGGCAGGGTCCTGGAGAAGACGGTGTCTCCAAGGATGCTTACTCATGCCGGCTGGACAAGTGGAGGAGGAAGGCTTGAGTTGGGTTACAAAATAAAATTGAATTTCCTGTTAATGTTTTCTTGTTGGAGCCTGGTTGAGCCTGAATCAACAAACAAGTTCCTGGGCTGAAAAACCCCTGCCGAACTGAGAGAACTGAAGGGGGCAGGGGACTTGCTCCAGGCCTGTTTTCCAGCTTCATTAATTCAGAGGGTTTATTACCTGCTGCAGGAAATATATTCTGTGTGTAATTCAAACAAACTCTGTTTTTCCATTGTCTCAGTTGGTAAGCTGCTGGCACAAGCCTGGGCTGAAGACAGCCGCCAAGGCCACTGAGTGGTGACCTCAGGGAAGGGCACCAGCAAAGAGTGTGTGTGTGGATCACTGAGCTCCAGCCACAGGCGCAGGCCAACAGCGAGCAGGGGTGGGCTGGCAGCTGGCCTGCCCTGCTGCTTACCCCCAGTTAACAACTCTGACACAGCAGGGAGAAGCCAGGAGAGGGGAAAGGAAGGCTTCTGCTGCAAAAGCAGCTCCATTTTCACAGGGGTCCATGGGCCCTGCCCAGCAACCCTTCCCCTTCCCCTGATTAGTCAAGCCCCACCCCAGCACAAATCTTCCTGGCCATGTTACCGGTAGGGTGAAGGAAGGTGACCCTGTAGCAGGCCCTGCTGAGAGTGTAGGGGACCCCTCAGACTTCACTGCTTCTAGGACCCAAGCCAGGAGCTCCCTTCTTTGCACAGAGCCAGAGCAGGTACTCCACCCCACATTTAATCTGTCCGAATCCTGCATCCAGGCCAACTTCTCACCTGGCCCTTCACCACTGCGGGCCATAGCACATTCTCTCCCAGTGCCCTTCTTGCCAAGGTTCCAATCAGTATGGGGCCTTGCAACTTGTGTTGGGGGCAGCCATCAGGCAAGGGCTGGGTCACTGGGGCATCAGGGCAAGGGCTAAGTTCCAAGAGGGTCTTAGAGCAGTGCTGAGCTCTCTGGAACTGTCTGGAGGCTGGAGGGCAAAGATCATATTGGAGCACCCAGGCTGAACTCGAGGGTCCAGTGTGTTGAGTTGTAGCAGCAGTAGTGGACAGCCAGCTGAGCTAAGCTGGCTGTGACAGGCCTGAGGCAGGCCTCAGACCCACCTTCCTGGGCCCCAGGTACTCTGCTACCCAAGGGGAAAATTCAGGAGGACCTGCTCCTGGATTCTGCTAATTAGAAGGAAACCTGAGTCTTTGGAGGCCAGCCTTCAAGGTCCCCACTCCTGACTGTGTCCCAAAGTACAGAGCCTGGATGGTCTTTGGCTCTGGGCAGTCCTTCACCCCAGCCCCTGGCAAAGTCGCTGGGCATCCCATTCCTGGGCTGAGGCTGTGGTCACACATATGATCCCAGGGGTCAGACGCTGGTCACGTACACGATCTCAGTGCACGGTCGCTTCTCAGAACCATCTGTGCCCTCTACGATGAGGTTCCGCTCTGGGGCCACCTCTGGGATGGTTCCTTCGGCCTTCACCTCTCTGCCTTTCTTCTCCTTCTTCTGCAGGGCATAGAAGCTACCACCCATGAAGAGGGCAGCTGAGATGAGGAAGAAGCTTGACATGTAGAAAAGATAGCTAAAGTTGGTGGTGGTGTCCAGAACGAACCCTGAGGGACAGAGAATAAGTTAGACCACTTCCCAGAGCTACCAGGCCTCCCCTCCACTAGGGGAGACTGTTTGTCCAGACTGTTCCCCGTGCCCCAGCCCCAGCCCCTGCCTGCCCAGGCCATGCCCTTGAACACCTGGCTTCCCAACTCCCTTCCAGGGCCTCACCAGCCAGTGGCGGGGAGATGAGAATGGAGATGCTCTCTAGGATGGTGAAGAGGCCCAGGGCACTGGAGAACCGGTCCATGGGGACAATGTCCATGAGGACCTGAAAGAGGAGGGCACCAATGCCACTCGTGGACACACTAGATACCAGGCAGTAAACCACCAGCACCCGGAAGTCAGCTGATGCCGCACACACCAGGCTGGCGAGCCCGCTGAGCAGGGTTGCCAGGCTGAACAGGTATTTGCGGTAGCCAGCAAAGTTCTGCCTGCCTGCCACCAGCCCAGCCATGGGCCGCAGGAAGATGTTGCTAAAGCCGATGATGGAGACAAGCAGGGCCGCCCTGTGCTCATCCACCCCGTGCCACAAGGCGTATGGCACTAGGAAGACATGTGGCAGGACGAGACCCAGGACCATCCACATGACACCCAGCGTGTACACGCGGTAGCCTGCATTGTGCCACAGGATGTCGAAGGCCAGGTAGCTCCGGATGGTTCGACCACACGCTGTCAGGCAGCCGGGCGCAAGTGTCTTGGAAGGTGGAAGTGGGCCTTCTATGGTCTCAGGAGCCAAGCTGGTAGCTACAGGCCTCAGGATGGCCCCGCTGACACAGCAGTGGAGAAAAACCCCGCCGAAGACAAGGAAGGTGCCCCTCCAGCCCAGGTCCTCCAGGAGATAGCGGGAGAGCAGCGGCCAGAGTGTGATGCCCAGGGAAACTCCCACCGAGGCCAGCGCATTGGCCAGCGCCTGCCGGCGGCTGAAGTAAAAACCCAGCACCGTGATGGTTGCCTGGAAGCTGAAGCACAAACCCAGGCCTGCAGAGGGAGAGGGGAGACAGCGTGAGGGTGTTCTGGGGCCTGCCTCCCACACCTAGAGTGAGGTCATGGGGTAATGTGCCACGTTGGCCCTCCTTCCATCCTACCCCAGATGCAATTCCAGGTCCCCAGGGATTTAAGATGGCCTCAGCCAGCTTGCCACCTGCCTAGAAGTGTCTTGTCCCTCACATCTGCCCTCCTAAGGCTGCCAGGGGCACACCCATCCCCTTTGGCAAAACATTTCAGGGGGATCTTTAAAAATCTAAATTAGGTTCGGTCTCTCTCCTGCTTAACACCTTCTGAAGACTTCCCATCATGCCCAGAAAACATCCAACGTATTTACCATGTCCTGGAAGGCCCTGCACAGTCTGGCTTCTGGTCACCTCTTGGGTGCCATATAGGGCCACTCTCCCTGTCACTCACCAGAATCAAGTCACACCAGCTTCTTTCCCTTCCTCTGGACAACAACCTGCTCCCTACATCAGGACGTTTGCAGTTGCCATTCCCTCTGCCTGGAATATGCTTCCCCCAGACTTCCGTCCCCTGACTCAGCTCAGATGCCACCTCCCACCGACTCCGTGCCTGCCCCCGCACAGCTGAGCATGCTGCAGAGAAAGCTCAGCCCTCCATGACGACCAGCCTCAGGTGGGCCCTCCAGCCACCAGTGATGCCCCTACGGTTCCCTTGTCTACTTATTCTCCTGCCCTCCAAATAGTCACCGGGCCTCTTTCCTCCATGTACCCTGACATCACTCCCCTGCCAGCCGGCCTCCTGTGACAACGCGGTAGCCTGCATTGTCAAGGACACAATCAGACAAGCACATCCCTCCAATAATTTCCCTGTCTCTGCATCATCCATTTTCCCTCTTTGCTATATCATTCTCCTTCATTGTTATTTCTCTCATTAAAAAACAAAGCAAAACCCTCTTTTGGCCTCACAGCCTCTCCTGGGTACTGGCTCATTTCTCTGCTCCCCTTACACCAAAATTTCTTGGAAATATTGTTTATCTGCACTGTCTCCAGTTTCCGTCCTGTTCTCTTTCGAACCTATTCCAATCAGAGATTTTGCTCTGGAGTTTTTCTTACCAAGGTCACCAATCTCTGTGTTGCCAAATCAAGCATCTGAGCCTGGTCCCTACTCCAGCTAATCACTCCCTCCTCCTTGCACACTTTCTCCACTTGCTTCCTCAGGAAGCCCCACTCCCCTGTTCTCCTTCCCCACCTCTGTCACCTCTTCCTGCGCAGACTGCTACACACTGGAGTGTCCTGCAGCTCAGTTCTTAGGCCTCAGTTGTCCACCCTCATTCCCTTAGTGCCAGCAGGGCAACATCCCAAGACTTGAATACCAGCTATCTCATGATTCGCCAGCTGCCCACTCCAGCTCAGGGCTTGTTCCCTGAACTCCAGACCGGATACTCCAAATCTGAGTTCTTCGTCCTCCTGCACACCAGGCAAAAAATTTGGTGTTACCCTTGGCTCTGGAAACGCGTGTGATCTTTGACTCTTCTCCGCACCTCACGTGCAATCCTGACCCTAACTACTTCTCTTCTCCTCCACTATACTACCTGGCTTAAGGTATAACCACCTGGGTTAAGCCCATGCCCCTACCTCTTCTCCTGCCCCTGGTTTAACCCCCCTGCAGCACGTTCTCGACTGCAGTGGGAGTAGTGCCCTACAAGGAGTGGTTGGATGACATCGCTTGCCACTCTGCCCAAAACCCTCAAATGACTTCCCATCTTACTACAAAGCCTTTTAGGAACTAAGCCCCCATCTGCCCTCTGCCCGCCCTGTTTGACCCCCCTGTTCACGCCCCTCTATCCCACTGGCCACCTCAATGCCCTGGGAGCACCTCTGGTCCTTTGCACTTGCTGTTCCCACTGCCTGGAATGCTCTTCCCGGGAAGGCCTGGTGGCTGACTGCCTCACCTCCATTCGCTGTCTGCCCAAGTGTTACTGTCTCTGCAAGGCCTTCCTTGAAGTCCCTGTTGAAAATAGCAACCTACCCCAACCCTGCTTTATCTTCTAAGTTCTAGATATTCTATGCCTACGTCCTTCCTTGTTGACTCTCTGCCCACTCCCACCCCAAGCCGGGACACTATCACATCAGCTGTCCTGTCTTCTCATGGGCTTGTCATGATCAGAAATAATCTTTCTTATTTATCTTATGTAACTGTAAGTAGCCCGAGAGATTAGAAGCTTTTCCTGCTCTGTTCACTTGTGCCTGGCACTTTCTAGTACGTGCCCAGATATTCGTGAAATGGAATGACAGTCACCTGTGATGAATCCTGCTGTGAGGTAGAACTGACTAAGGGTGTAGCAGAAGGAGCTGGCCACCATGCCCAGGCTGGCCAGCACGCCCCCCAGCATTACCGTCACTCTGCAGCCAAAGCGTCCCACCAGCACGCTGCACAGGGGTCCTGTGGGGAGGAGACAGGGAGGGGCAGGGATAAGGGGCCAGCCAGCAGGTGGCAGCTGACTGAGGTCTGCAGGGAGGGGGAGAGTGAAGCAGGGAGGAGGGGCTTCCACCAGGCCAGGTGGCTTAAAGGGCAGGATCCCTGGAGCCCTCAAGCCTGGATTCTGATCCCCACCCTGCCACAGACTGGTTATGGGTCCCAGCAAGGCCCATCCCTCTCTGTGTCTCAGTTTCTTCCCCTACATAATGGGGGGTCAGACTGGGTAAGGTGTAAGGGCAGGGCCTGTATTGTTCAGTTTGACACTGAAAGAATCCCCAGAAGGACAGACTGAGGCCCTTGGCTGCACTGACATGAAGCCTCTTCTATACAGGTGAAAGAGGACTGGCTCATGACCTAGGTGGGCAGCCCTCGCTGGGGGTCTGTCTTGGTAGGCGAGGGTCCCAGGGCATCTAAATCACGGTGAGCATTTCCAGCCCCTGCTCTTCTTTCCCGGACCTTCCAAAAGTTGGGCCACAGTCCTCCCACCACCATCCGACCTGTCTACAGTGGACAGCCTGTCCTGGGGCCCTGGGCCACTCTGTACCCTCTTGCACTGGCCTGTGGAGCGCTCTGTACCATCTCCCCTCCCCATCACTTCCAGCCCCCAGTCTTGCACCCAGATGTTTGTCTCCCGGTGGAGAGGGCCCTCCTCCACCCCACCCCTACCCTGACCTGTGTTCTCACTAGCCCAGACCCAGAGTAGAAATGAGCCAGTCCTGGCCGGCTGCCCCCGGCAGCTGGCAGGGCCCCATTCACCAAGTTCCTTGCCCCCAGTATCTTCAGAGCTACTCTCGCAGTGCGCAAAGGGACAGGGAAAGTGTGTGTTTGTGTTTGGGGTGGAGAGGGGCTGTGTAGGTGTTAGCCAGTATGAGTGTGGCTGTGACAGAGGAAGTGAGCAGCCTGTCCTCACGGATAATTAAGCGGAGGCAGCTGTAGAGAGGTGAGGCTTTGGAATGACCACCAAACCCCCACGTCCTCCCCACTCCCAAGCTTCGGCCTGACTTAGGAAAGGTGACATTGGGGAAAGCCCTGAGTCGTGGAGTTGGGGCGGGGGCTGGGACATCAGCAGCTAAGCTGAGAGCGCAGGGTGCTGGGGTGGGGGCGCTGGGAGGCAGAGGCACTGCCCCTGCCCCTGCCCCTAACTCACTCTGCAACTTTGTGCAGCCCTTGCATTTTGTGCTTGCTTCCCGCATCTCTGAAACGCCTGGGATCAGGAGTACTTTCAAGTTAAAAATTTCTACAATACTCTGAATGAGCGTAACCTAAAGGTGTGTGTGTGTGTAAGAGAGACCAACAGACAGACAGGAGTTCCAGCAGGCCCACTGGGATGGTGGTGTGCCCGCCACAGGGTGGTGAGTCTACAGCTGTCTGGGGAGTGGGGTTCCCCACTGGATACCTGGTTCCCAGCCCTTGGCCCAAACCTCTCTCGGGCTGCTTAGAAGGAAACATCTGAGATTCCCACTTCTGCCCCAGCTTTGTAGGCGAAAGAGCCATGTGGTCTGGGCTAGGCCTGGCCTTTCCCTTTGCCCTGAGCCCATGTCCAGGTGGTAGGTTCAGGAATCATCCCAGCAAGGGTGTCATCTATCCCAGTCTGACCTCCCACCAAATTGGAGGTTGGGACCTGGAATAATAAGCAGACTGCTGGTGCCAGGTGGAGGGAGTGGCAGGAGGTAGGCAGGAAGATGGGGTCATCTGAGGCAAGCAAATACGTGCATGGGGAGAGCCCTGTGGGGCCTGACGTGAGATCTGACGCCAGTTGACAGGCACTTCCCTTGAGGAGAGCTCCCAGGAACAGGGGGCAGGCCCTAGCCAAGGCTACTATAGAGCCCTTCCCCCTGGGCTGGGGTCAGGGTGAGGGGGTCACATTCCTGGAGGAGCCAACCAGGAAATGAAGGAGGGCCTGCCTTCCCTCCGCCTCCCCAGCCCTTGCCAACCACTCATGCTGCTTCCTGGTGGGGGATAGGCTTCTGTCCTGACCCCATCTTGCTCCTGATGTCTTCCTCTATTCCCCTTTCCTGTTCTGACGCCCCCTGCATGAGGGTCTCCAAGTAATAATAATTGCTAGTACTAGGCTTACATTTCCCTAGCACTTAGCACCTGCTGGGGTGTCTCATGTGAGCTTCCCTGTGATCCCCGGTGAGAGGAGAGTAGGATGCTGCGTGTTACCTTCATACTGCACAGAAAGAGGCTGAGATTCAGAGACATCGCCCAGGCACCCCCACAGTCTGGAGCCATCCTCCAGGGGCCAGGAGCCACACTGCGAAGACTGACTTTGCATCTTGAGTGCCTCTCCACCCTCCTTGTCACCTCAGCCTGCCCAGCCCAGTGGGATTCCAGCAGGGGTTGTGGGGGTGGGGGCCTGGCCATGCTGAAATCAGGTGAAATCTTAGGAATTCACACTGAGAGGCAAAGCCCATGGCCTCAGAAAGAGGTACCAGGAGGCCAGGGAGGCTGTGGCTTCCTCCCGGACCCCAGGCTCTTCTTCATCCCTCCCCCTCCCCAGTCTGCTCACCCCCTGCATGGAGCATGGCTGTCAGGATGGAGGGGAACCAGGAGGTCTCACTGTTGCTGGCCTGGAACTCATGCTGCAGTTCGGTGAAGAAGATGCCAGCGCATGTGGGGAAGCCCAGGGTGAGGCCTTGGGTCACCAGGGAGGCCACCAGTACCACCCAGGCCCAGCAGCCCTCTGTGCGCTCCCGGATCTGGGGCATCCTCTGCCTTGAATGCTGTTTGTCACGGCTTCACGGCTGTTTCCACTGCCTGGGCCACCTGAAGAGGGGACAGAATGGAGCTGCCAGCCTGGTCCACCTGCTGGCTTCCCTGGATGGCTGAGACTGTCCCTTCTTGTCCCAGCACCAGGGATCACAGAAGGGCACCGCCCCTGGGAGGTGGCCTGAGGCCCACACGTTGGCCTTGGCATCTCCTTTCACCCAGCCTGGCAGGAGGGGCAGGCAGGGGAGCAATCAGAGGGGCACAGTAGGTGGGTGGAATTCTTTCTAGTTGTTACGCCATTTGGTGTTCAGGAGGTAGGACGAGCCTTGGGCCCCTATGCGCAGTAAGCACTCAGCAGCTGCTTGTAGAATGGAACAGGCCTCCAGAGCCAGCGTGGTCCCAGAGCCGCCATAAGCACACACACCATCCGTTTTCAAATATTCATATCCAGGCTTCCTGCACACAAACACAGACTTTCGCAATGCCACCTTAATAGCTGGGCTCACTGTCAGTGCTATTGCGAAGGCCGAGGTGAGCAAGCTGGGGCTGGGTGCAGCCAAGGAATGTTCACAAAAGGGCTTCACAAGGGCACCAAGCAGGTGGTTTTCAAGGAGAAGGCCAGATCTCATCCGAAATCCCCCTCCGATGCCCCTTTTACAAAGAACTTGTGCTGAGTAATGATCCACCACCTGCAAGGGCTTCTCTGAGCACCCATCACACATGAACACACACACAACACATACACAGTCACAAGGAGACATGTACCAAGATGCACACTCACACAAACAAGCAGAGACAGACATGCCCTAACACAGACATACATGGAGACACACACATTCCCACAGACAGATGGGGACACACACAGCCACAAAGGCACACAGGCTTACAGGCAGACACACACCCACACGGAAGAGTCTGGAAACACACAAACACACACACAATCACACATATGGACACACATGGACATATACAGGGACATACACATAGACACAAGCAGACAAGCCCAGAGACACAAACAAATGCACACAGACACATGTTACACAGACACACAAAAACAGTCATACACTGCAGACAGACACACACACACACACACACACACACACCCTCATGCCTCTGGCTCAGTCCTATCTCAGGTCCTTGCCCCCACCCAGCCACTACCTGTCATCACAGAAGCTGCCACAAACCAGGCCAGAGCCCCAAGGCCAGCTCCCCAAACGCAGGGCCCGTTTCCAGTCCCCTCTGTCCTGGCTGTCCTCCTGCTCCCGGGTCTCCTCCACCTCGGACCTCACCGGCACCGCACCGGGCTCCAGGCTGCCGCAGGACTCGGTGAAGCCAAAGGAACCCATAAGCTACTGTTCCCATAAGCTACCGCTCCCTCCTTTTGGCCCCAGGTCCTGGGAAGATCCATGGAAACTTGGGAAACATCAGAAATATGAAACCCCTCTTCCTGCCAAGCCCGGCACCCCACACCTTACCCCCAGGGCCAGGAGCTGTAAACTAGCAGGAAGCTAGATCCACCCTGAACTGCCTCCTGCTTGTGCACCTCTCTCTTCTCTGGGCACAAAGCCTCCTCCCTCCCCGAGGACACTGCTAAGGTGAGCACCCCATTCATCCCAGCCTTAAGGGGTGTGTGTGTGTGTGTGTGTGTGTGTGGCCTTGAGCCCCATGTGGGGGCTGGGAGCACTCCTGCCCTCTGGGTCCTGCATGTGACACAGGTCCTAGATATCTCTCAGCCCAGATCGATGGCCCTGGCCCAGCTCCGGTCTTGGGGCAAACCTCAGATAAGGGCTCCCCAGAAAACTGGCTCTCGCCCCTTTCAGGATTTGTTTCCTCAGCAGATGGAAAGGCCACCCGTGCCGCCTGATCTTCTCTGTGCTGGCCTGAAGGGCAAGCGTCCACAGCCTTCTCCACAGTCACCCCTCCTCCCTGACACATCCTGGCCCCTCGGTCCTCCTGGACCTGCCACTTTTCCCTCTTCTTCCCAGAAGGGCCACCAGCCTTTCTCTGCTGCCAGCTTCCTCCCGCCCCTCCCTTCTCTGCTGCTCACCCCTCCTCCCCCAGCCCCAAACCCTGACAGTTTCTCTTCAGAGCAGCATGCTGACCAAGAGGTGGCACCTGGAGCCTGGAGGCCGGGCCCAGCTCATCCGCTCCCCAGCTCTGGTCCCTTTCTGCTCATCCTTGTCCTGACCTTCTATGGAGAGCTCTCTTCGGCGCCCTTCTCGGCAGATAATTCTCTGGGAAGCCTCTTTGAGGACTTTGTCCAGGTCTCTGACCTTCACCCTGGATCCACACTCCCTCCAAACCTGTTGTTGGGGCCAGGGCTGGCTCTTACAGATTTCCTCCCTCCCGGGCTCCTGGGACAATCAGCCCCGGAAACCCTAAGCACCTTTGCTATCTCTCTGCACGCTGTGAGCCCTGCCTCCTGGTCCGAGGGCCCCTGGCCTCCCTCTGGGAGCTCCCCTGCACACTGGGCCCTCTGTGAGGCGGCCATCCCCTCGCATACCCCCAGCAACTCCCAGGTCACACATAGATTTTATGCCCAGTTGGCCCTCCAGCCCCCTCCCCCAGCAAGCTGGCCCCTCCTCAGAAACTTGGCTGCCGAGTTCCCAAAATTCTTACCAGAAATTAGTCTGGTTGATCCTTCAAGGTTCAGCCTGGCAGCACTCCTAGGAGTGCTCCTTGCCCCCCGTCACCCTCCCCAGGCTGGGCTGGTCCCCCTCCTCTGTTTCTCTCCTGAATAGTTGACCCACATTGGACTGGATCATTCCCTTGTCATCGCTGATGCCCCTGCCCCTTATCCCATCTACACTGTGAGCAAGGACCCGTACACACCTTCCACCCGGCCTCGGCTGAACACAGAGGATATTGTGACCCACCTGTGCTCCCCCAGGAGCAGGCAGGTCTAGGACCAAGGGTGACCTGGCTTCTGGGCAGGCAGGTCCATTCCAGAAGACTCAGCACAGCCAGCAAGAGGGGACTGGGGGTTCTGGCTCCGCCTCTGCCCCAGCAGGAAGCAGCTTTTCCTCTGTACTGGGAACCCTGAGTCTGGTGCATGGTCAGGGCAGGAAGACATGGCTGCGGACACTTCATTCTCACCTCATAGGGCTGCAGGTGAGCAGACTTCCATGGGAGCTGCCTACCCCAGCTCTCAGGCTCCCCCAGCCCAGAGTGAGACCACCTTCATGCCCAAGTGTCAGGAAGCTGGGCTGTGGGCAGGGCACAAGTGCAGATGACATTCCTTGTCCTCCATTGCAACGAGCCCCTGGTCTGTTGTTAGGAGTTTCCATCTCCTGACAAGGACCCCACTAGGCCCTCAGAATCCCTTCCCTGCCCCCCTGAGCTCGCAGGCAGGGCCGCAGCAGAGAGCCCACACTCTCATGCAGGGGTTTGGGGTCAGGGGGCTGGTGTCCAGAGTGGAGGGGCCACTTCCTCTCCCAAGGTGGGAGACGGTAAGAGGAAAAGGGTGAACCACCCCCAGAGCCCTGAAAGGATGAGCAGCTCCGGAAGACCCCTGTCTCCCCAGACCCTGAGTCCGGCAGGCTTCCTGGCCTGGAGTCCAGGACGCAGGGCTGTAGGGGTACTGTGAGAGCCATCCTGAGCCTGGGGCTCACAAGTTCCCAAACCCCTCACAAGTTCCCAGAGGCCCCGGAAGGAAGGAGGGGGTTCCAGAGATCTATCAGAGGATTTGGTCACCCTCCTCCCTTCTCTGCCCCAAAACATACCCCTACATTTCCCGCAGGGCCAGCTGACCACAGGGGGGTGGGACAGGCAACAGGGCCTTCAGGACCTGTTCTCAGCCTGTCCGCCAGTGTCTACCCGGCTTTCCCACCGTCTCCAGGATGGCTCTCCTCTGGATGGGGCTTCTGGGGTGCCCAGACTGCCCGTGGAGATTTCAGACCAGGCCTTGGGTGGTGCCCGAGCCTCTCCCAGTATTCCCTCCGCAGGTCGTGGAGGGCAGGGTCACTCCGGAGAACCCCATCCGGCGGGCGGGGCGGGGGGTGTCCCCACCACCCCGAGCTGGGGAGGCCCAGGAATAGGCCAGAAGGACTTTATGGATGCTCACCCAGAGCCGGTCACGGGCGCGAAGGCCCGGGAGGCCCACGGCGGGCGGGCCTGCGACGGCTCTGTCGCCCGGCGGGAGGACGCCCGGGGCTTGCGGACCCAGGGGCCCGCTCACCGGCTCGCACGCCCGGCGCAGTGGCGCCCCACTCCCGCCAAGCCCGCCCGCGGTGGAGGCGGCCGGACGCCGGGGCGGGCCGCGGGCACCGGCCCAGATCCTCGGCCCCCGAGGGGCGGGCCCGCCTCCGAGGAGCCGAGGAGGGGGAGGCGTGGGCAGGGCCCGCACCCCATCTCAGCCAGGCCCAGCCCTCCGAGCCGCCGGCGCGGTCCGGGAAGTCCGGCGGGCTGCGGGGCCGGCTCGGCGGCTCTATTTGCGTGTCGTTAGCATGTAATTTGCATAGCCCGCAGGCCTACTTTCGCGCCAGTGGATTTTCCCGCTCCGGTTTCTAAGTCCCCAGGAGCCGGAGGGAGAAAACGTGTGAAAAAGAGAGTGCAACTCCCCGCGGAGTGGTGCGGGAGGCCAGGGCTGCCCAGAGACCAAAGCCTGGAGCTTCCAGGGCTGCACCCAGGGGCAACCCCAGGAGGCCGCTGCAGGGGAGCCGCGAAGAGGCTGACGGCTCAGCCCTGGGGGCAGGTCCGAGGACGCCAGCCACCTCCGCACGCACCCCTCAGAACTGCAGGTCCTTTCCAGCGTCTTCCCGACCTAGCCAGCCCTCCACATACATCATTTAAAGTTCATTCAATTATTACAAAGTTACAGTAATCAACACAATGTGACCCTAGAGTTTTAGAACAGACATACAAATCAATGGAGCAGAACTAAGAATAAACCCTTACATTTATGGTCAGTTGGTTTCCCACAAGAAAATGAGGGACATCGCTGTGACAATCAGGTGTGGAATACAAACACCGGGAGAAGGGGATAGGATCCATTAAAGTTTATCCATGGTTTGAGAGGCGTGACCCCAGGCCTTGGGGGGGTCCAATATAGGGGACAAAGGGGATCATACTCAGGATCTACACCAGCTCAGCACTCTTCGCCTCAGCCTGGCCCAGACCTCTGAATGGCAGTGCCTGCCTCTGGGTACTCAGAAGAGGCTGGATGCAGCCCTCCACCCCATCCCTGGGTACTCTGATGGGACCCAGGGACTCAATACCCAGGGATTTCCTGAAGGCTCTTACCCTGTCTGAAAAAAAACTCAACCAGGGAGGTTTCCCAGGATCCCACTGTCTTCCAAGGGACCTCACCTTTACCTTCAATCTCTACTTCACCAAGATGAAGTCGATAGAGCTGTGGGACACTCCAACCATCCTGGACTCTAGTGTGTCTCCCACCAAGGTGAGTCTCCCACCAGGCTGGTCACTGTGGCTATAGTACTCAGAGCCAGGGTCTGTGGCTCCCACAGACAGTCCCACAGCCTTCTTCTGTGACTCTGTCCCCCAATTGCAGATCTGAGTGCACAGCCTTAGTCACAGGCCCAGTTTTGTTAGAGCTTACGGCAGCTGTCAATAGGGGTGGTGTGTGTGTGTGTGTGTGTGTGTGTGTGACCTGGGACCTAGAATTGGAAGGGCCATGATCTGATAGAAAGGGAACTGAATCCTTTTTTCAAAAGGAGAGGGAGGCACCTGCTCAAAATCATATATTTTTAGATACTAATAGAGAGTAATTAGTTAACAGCACAATTGCCATACATCAGTAATAATCAGCACCACCACATTCTAGTGATGGTCAGCTGAACCCCCTGAGATCTTTGCACGTGCATGGTTGTTCCCTTTCCCTGGCACACTCTCTCCTGATGGTACTTGTCTTTACCTGGTTGGCCCCTCATTGACCTTCAGGTATCAGCTTAGGAGCCCCTTCCTCCAGGAAGGCCTCCCAGACCTCTTAAGTTGAGGCATTCATCATGCTGGGTATTTTGTGTCTCCCACACTAAGCTCCCTGAGGCTTAGGAGCGTTCTTGCCTGGTTGATCAGCACTTCTGCAGCACCTAGCACAGTGTATAGCACAGAATAACAATAGCCATAACAAGAGTCAACATGTATGGGGCACACGGTTCTAAGTGCGGTCCACACATTGACTCACTGGCTCAAGGAAGGAATGGAGTATTGCCCACTGAAGTCACTCCTCATTCCTGTGTATTTCCCAGGATCTGGGATCCTTAAAAAATACGTTAATTACTTGAAAGCTCCAGGATGGGTTCCTGATCTTTCTGCCCCTCTCCCCAGCTTTTGGCCTCTGGCTGTGACCCTGTGGTGTCCCTGGCATAGCCAGAGTGACCCTTTGCACTGTCACAAACAACAAGTAAAAACAGAAAAAACTCCATCTGAAAGATAAGATTGCATTTTAAAACCCAAGAAGTCAAAAAATTGGTTTCTTAACATAACAGCCAATAACTCAGCCCACCTTGGGAGCAGGACAGGCAGTCTTGACTGGTTACGCTCCCAAACCAGGAAGCTGCTCTCCTGGGAGGGGACCAAAGCAGCAAATTTCTTGTGCTAAGTTAATTTTGCAGAATTACCTAGAGGACTGAAAAGAAACTTAATGTCTCATCAAAGATACGTGAGACCACATAACAAGCCCTCACCCCTAGCCCTTTTTAACATTCCTGAAAAATCCTTAAAAGGGGGAACCCCCAACCTTTCAGTGCCCTCCTCTCTCTGAGGTTGCCCGCGCTTTCTAAGTAACTTTAAATAAAACTTTTACTCTGCTTCATTACTGTGTCTCTGCCCTTCAAGTCTTTGTTGCAGCGGGGACAAGGACCGCAGAAAATACACAACGTTCCCCCAACACCACCAGCCTCCCCACCTTCCTCTTCAGACTGGGCCCCACCTCTGTTCTCCGTTCCAGGGCCTCTCCCTCCTTCACCCTCGCGGTCACATCCAGCTAATCAACTTCTGCTGACTCTCCCCTCGGGAGTCTTGCTCTTTTCTCGTCTTCTCTTTTCCTTTTCCAGCCCACACTCTGACACTGAGCCTTGATGGGACCTCTCTGCCAGCCCCAGCTCCCCCACCCCTGACGGACTTCCAGATTCACTTTCCGAAAGCAACCTGCTTCCCACGCGCTGCGCTGGAAAGCCTCCCTGGGCTTTGGGCTCCTGAACCGCTCCGCCTGCGCCTCGGCGGGGCTCTGATGTGCCCACCCATTTCCGGATACTCACAGCCCTTGCGCCCCACAGCGCACTCATCCAATTCGCCTCCTCCGCCCCGCCATGCCACTGTGCGTCCCTGCCCTCCCTCCCCCTCCTCGTGCCCTCAGTCCCCCTCCAGAGCCTTCTCTCTCCTGCCACTCAGCCTGGTCAGGCCACTCCCCAGAGGGCCTCCCTCCGTGGTGTGTTCAAGTTCAGATTTCTTTCGGCTCCTGGTTTCCTGCTGGCCCCACCCTTCCCTTTGCTCCAGCCTTGCATGGCATTGAGTCTCCTCCCTGCTTTCACACAGGTGCCACCCCAGTGCATAACCCCAGCTGTGAGAACACCTGTTTGTGACGATGAGGGCCAAGGGCCACCTCCTCTAGAGAGTCCTCCCTGGTGGGCCCTGATGTCGCAGCTTCCGGAGAGCCAGGACCACCCAGGGGATGATCCCCTTTGGTGTCTTTAGCACCTGGCAGAGCACCCAACACATCACACTCGACAGGTGCTGCGTTGGGTTCCTGGAGGTGATGTAACAAAGGACCACAAACAGGGGGACTGAAGACAACAGAAGTGTATCGTCTCACAGCTCTAGAAGCTAGAAGTCCGAGATCGAGGTGTTGGCAGGGTTGGTTCCCTTTGCGGTGCTGAGGGGTCTGTTCCAGGCTGGGCTCCCAGCACTCCGGGCCAGCCTCGCTTGCAGATGCATCACTGCAGTCTCTGCCTCTGACTGCGTTGCATTCTGTGTCTCTGTTTTCTTATAAAGACACTGGTCATTGGATTAGGGCCCACCCTACTCCAGTATGACCTCATTTCAACTCATTACATCTTCAAAGACCCTGTTTTCAAATAAGGCCACATTCTGAGGTTCCAGGTGGACATGAATTTGGGGAGGACATTATTCAACCCAGTAGAGGAGCCCAGAGTGCATCCGTGGCCCAGTGGAGCCATGCGACCTCAGGGTGCAGCCCCAGGCCCACCTCCTCCGAGGGATCTTTCCTGGGGCCCTTGGCCTGCTCCTTCCTGCTTGGTTGCCTTCCCTTGGGAACTGTAGGGTTTTAGCATTTCCTGAAAAATCTAAAATTTCTGCTGGGCACATATCCACCCAGAGGAATCCTGAATCATCATGCAGCTAGGCTATTGTGTAAGATTGGCATTTAAGCAAGCTCGGGTCTCTCCTAAACTGAAACAAAACCCCTTCTTCTCATGTCCCCCCCCTGCTCCTGCCCCAGCCCCACCCCAGCCTAAGCTGGTTGTGAGAAGACGTCTCACTGGGTCCATTTCCACCCCACCCTTCCTCCCTCTAAAGCCTGACTTCCGTTTCTTCTGGTCATTCCCATGTTGCCACGTCCAATGGACGCGTTTAGTCCTCATCTGTCTAAAGCATCTGACCCCACTGACCCTGCCCTCCTTGAAATCCACTTTTTCTTTGGCTTGTACAACGTCATTGTCCCTGGTCCCCTCCTACTTCTCTAGCTCTTCTTGTTCGGTCTTAACCTTTGAATGGCAGAGTTTCACAGGCTCTGACCTTCACCCTCTCCTCTTCCCATTTCCCATTCCACACCTTCAGCTCCAACCACCACCTGAGTCCTGATGAAGTCACATTCCAGATTTCCAACCTGGCACCTTCACAGGAGTACCTCAAAGTCCCCAGACCCATCAGCCAGGGCCTGCCACAGACACCTCTCTCCACTGCTTCCTCCCGCTGTGCCCGTGAAACCTAGTCTTTCTTTGGTGTTCCATTTCAGTAAGTGGCAGCACCAGCATCCATGTGGGGGCCTGTGAGTTTTCACAATCTTTCATCTCTCTCCTGGCCCACATTCAACTCACAAGCATTGCTTAAAACTGCAGTGGCTTTTCTGGCCTTGCAGGATGAAGATGAGCCCCAGGTGAGGCCACAAGGCTCCTCAGAGCCCAGCCCTTGCCCACCCTTCCAGCCCTAGAGATCACTCCCCCCCACTTGCTGCCCTCCAGCCCCCCGGCCTTCTCTGCTTGCCCTGCTCCTCCAGCTGCGGGGTCTTAGCCCTCGC
Organism: Manis javanica; assembly: GCF_040802235.1. Taxonomy (NCBI): domain Eukaryota; kingdom Metazoa; phylum Chordata; class Mammalia; order Pholidota; family Manidae; genus Manis; species Manis javanica. The sequence continues at coordinate 177,472,267 of NC_133159.1, read as the reverse complement.
AGTCCACCCCCTCCCCACCTGGGAGCACCGACCTGCGCCTCTCTGCCTGAATAACTCCTGTCATCTCTGCTCTCAGTTCAAGCACCACTTCCTCAGGGGAGCCCTCCTTGATCTTGCAAGAGAAATTAATCCTTCTCTCTTGCCATCACTAGACCATAAGCTCCATGAGGCCAGGGAATGAGTCTAAGCCACCATCATATGGTATGAAAGAATATTTTTCTCTCTTTTCCTGCCATCTCTACCCCCACTCGAATATTTGTTGAATGAGTAAAGTTAACCAGGCACATGGCTGTTTAGTTCACTAAATCCTCTATGAGGTGGGTACTATTATCATTCTGTTTTTTCCAAATGAGGAACCTATGACACAAAGAGGGCAAGCGCCTCATTCTTGGCCACACAGCTGTACATGGCAGGGCCAGGATTTGAGCACAGGCCGTCTGGCTTTGGAGTCCATATGCTTAATGACCACATAGTGTTTGTTGAAGACTGCCAAGGTGGCAAGCTCAGTATGATGCAGACCAACCTGTCCCCACCCCATGCCGCCCACCATCTCCCCCAGCTGGTAGACATTCTGGGACTCAGGTTAACTTTTCTTTAGGGACACCTGGTGTGGGATCACTCAGTCACCTCATTCCCTGAAGAGCCTTTCTGCCAGGGTGAGGCTAGATATAGATATACTCACCACCGGGACTGTCTTTAGGTCCATCCGCCCACACCCAAAGCTGCACTGGGCCGGGGACTTGGTCTACCTTGTTTCCCACTGCATTGCCCGTGGGGAGCCTTGTGCCTGGCCCACAGGAGCCCCTCAGGGGACATTTGTGGAACATTGGAGCAAACAGGGCAGAGATCTAACCACCAGTGTCATCTCCAACTGAATGTGACACACAAAAGCACCAAGGCACATGTTGTCCGGGCAGGAAGAGTCTGTAGCTGTAAATAAGTGTCTGCTCCCAGAAACGCTCGGCAGAGAACCAAGAGCCTTTTAATAGGTGCCCTTAGGCTTCTGACACTTCAATTATGATTTACTTTGGCAAGGGTGAGCAGCAAAATGGGTGTTAGGGTGTTATTTAATTTGTCGTTTGAAGTATTAGTGCACATATGCATTACTACCTACAGATGTATTTGGGGCATGACTATTCTGAGCATTCTGATGTTTGGCATCCTTAACTGCTCTCCCCGAAGCAGCTACTAAGTTCCGGACACACGACACCCCTACCTAGGATAAGGCAGGTGAACCTCTTGGGCCTCAAAATCTACCGAGATGCCAACAGATACTCAGTAATCGAGATAATAATTCAATGTAATAATTTTAGAAAGTCATAGCAGCAAGCTATGGCCAACGGAGCAGTCACTTGGTTTTGTGAATAAAATTTCATGGAATCAGGGCCAGGGTGAGCCTGAGGGGTGCGAGGCAAGTAGTGCCAGCCCTGGATCAGATCTGGTGTTTATTTACAATTTCGATATTCTGTCCCTTGTGGATTTTTGCATTAATTTTGATTTTGCAAACTATTGCATGAAAGCATCCTTTATCTTGACTACTGCATTTTTTTGGAGCCCTCACTTAAATTTTGTGCCCAACATGAATGCCTCACTTGTTCTTCCTAGTCCTGGCCCTGCCCCAAACACACCATGTTTCCCACCCACCTGCTGTGGGAGGCACTGGGAGCTGTATCATCTTCAGCAAATATGGTTTCCCTCTGCAGGCCGGTTTACAGATAGGAAACAGGCTAGAGAGGTGTGTGTCTCTGCCCTCACACACTTGCTAGAAGGTCCTCAGCTTCAGAGAACCTGCAGGTTAGAGGGGAGGCCAAAATGCAGACAGTAAGAATAGGCTGGCTCTTTGCTTCCACCTGGATACAGTGGGCGCAGGCCTTAGCTTCAGGGGGGAGCAGAGAGATGGCAAAGGGACAAGGAGGAAGCGGGTGAGCGGCCCTGCCTGGGCCACTCACACCTGGCCTGACCTGACCCAAGACAGGATCTGAGTGGCCCCCTGCTCTCCAACCTGGAGGGGATCCTTCGGACCTTGGGTCAACATGCTGTGTATAAGCCTTGGAGACAGAGATGAAATACCTGGCCTTCCCCTAAGTTGGTGGAGAATTCACACATGAAACTAGGTGGGTGCCAGAAAGGACACCTGCAGCAGGTATTACAGGAGCAGAGGGGAGGGAACCCCACCTGGCTTAAGGACGGGGGCATTCAAAACTGGCTTCGGAGAACAGAGAGTATTCGAGCTTTTAAAGACTGAGTAGGAGTACAAGATGAGTAAGTAAGCAATGTGTAGGAGTGAGGAAGGTAGCAAGGATGGGGGAGCGCTCCGGACCAAGGGGAGGGCAGGGGCAGAGGCCGGTGAGCTGCTCTGCTGGTAACAGTAGCCAGAGCGGGAGCTGGTGACGAAACACGAGGCTTCCCGGAGACTGAAGTTTGTGGCGGGAGCCGAGGGGGTGGGGAAGGGGGGTCCTGGGTCAGCAGGGCAGGCTGGAGGTGGGCCACTTCTCCTAGCTGACGGGACCTGGTCTAGGTCTCACCCTCAGGTGCCTTCCTCACAGGGGAAGTGCAGACTTGAGCTCATGGTCTCTTGAGTGAGATGCTCCTGAAAGCCATCGGGTGCCCACTGCGTGCCAGGTAGAGCCTCTGCCAGGCGCTCCCACCAACATCCTCTCCCTTCCTTCCCCGGCCTGAGTATACCACCCCTTGGGGGAGGGAGGGTAAGGTTCCTGCCACTGCCCTTCCTGCTTTCCTGCTCACCCTGTACCAGCGGGACGTGAAGATGGGATGATGAGACGGGGAACAGAAACCATTGCTGCTGCCAGCATCCTTTCGCCCCTACGTTGACCCTCCTGAGTTTGGGTCAAACTTGCAACAACATTGAGGAAACAACATCTATGGCTTTGGCTGGGTTGCCACTTGCCATTCACCTCTAGTGGGAACCAGGGAAGGAGTTAAAGACAAAACAGTACAGGATGGATTTGTAGCATGTAATGTTATGCAGCCAGTGAACAAGCCATTTCTGCATTTTGAAAATAACTTTGGAGAAATGTGCAGAGCGTAATTTGGGTGAAAATGCACCATGTGAGTTGTAACTCTGTCTTCTAGCTATCTATATCTTCAGTTGCTCCATAGCTCTATCTGCGTAAGACTAGAAGGAATTAACCTCAGGAGAGGTTATCTCTGGTGGGTAGGGTTATAGGTGGTTTCATTTCCTTCCTTGTTTCTATATGGTGTAAATTTTCTATAATGAATGCATTGTAGGAGAGGCGGTGAAGCATAACAGCTTAAAAAGGCAGGCTGCCTGGCTTTGAATCCGGGCTCCTCAACTTATCCACCTTTGTGACCTTGGACAAGTCACTTAACCTCTTGTTCCCAGTTTCCTCATCCATTAAATAGGGAAACTAATAACTATTTAGTTTATTAGTAGCTTCTTAGGAGGATCACAAGAGCTCATATTTGCCATGAACATTTCATTTGTGTGCACAGTGGCTGGCACATACTAGGCACTATGTGTTTGTTAAATAAAAGCAAAATTACTTTTATAGAAAATGTAAAAAGATTAATTTTAAAACTACCCAAGTAATACAGGAACATAATCTTTTTGTAAGGAGGAACACTGGAAATTTTTAAGTGAAATGGTCCTTGGAGACAGAGGAGTTTACAGCCTGCTTGGTTTCACATTAAAAAAATATTTTAGTGTTAAGGCAGGAGCAGAAAGTCATGAGAAGTGTGTGGGTGGCATTCCAGGGACAGTCCCCTCCCTGGTCTCTCCACTGACGCGGATTATCCAAGAGCACTGGCTGATCTGGCACCCAGAAGCCCCCCTCTGTGATACGCTCACCTGGAGGCACATGCCAAGCCATGAGCAAAGAACCCTGACATTCCGGTTTGCCGTCCAGCCGCACCGACTGGCAGGCCTGCTTGCCATTTGGCTTTTTGAAATACTGAAAGGTATTTGACCTCCCAGGACTGTCTTGTGGATCTTTAGGAAGCCTAGGAACTGCAAATAGAGAACTGTTTAGGAAAGCAAAGAACAGCCCTCTTATGTTCTCATGTGGACTTGTTCCTGAGGGTGTCATGGTGCCAGCATCACACACCACCCTACAACTAAGTGTCCTTCAGAGCCAGAAGGAGCTGGTGAGGGGAGCCCCCCAGGAGCTCTCCGGTGGGGAAGGAATCGGGTCCATGCAGCTACAGCAGATGCCTGCTGTCTCCTTGGGTCACAAATTCACCACCTCAGCGTTTCTAGACCTCAGCCCAGTGATGGGTTGCGGTCCCTTGTGCAAAGAAGAATGAAAACTAGAGGGTAGGAGGCAAGATTTAGGCATTTTGATATGAGAGGGCTCTCCTTCATATTGGGGAGATTTAGCTTTTGTCTCTACACATCAGCTCGGAGAATAGTGACTGGAATGGGTGCTAAGTGAAGGCTCCAGGGAGGAAAGTCAGTAAGAGACCCTGAGGCCCAGAGAAGCCAAAGCGCCCCCTACCCAAGACCCTGAGAACACAACCTACACCCACTGCGCGTCCTGCTGCGTGACCCACTCCACCCGGGCTGCAGAATGACCCCTCTTGATGAGAAACTAGGGTTACCAATCTCCCTGACAGGCCAGGCCTGACTGGAATCCAGGCATGCTTCAGTGGGGTGCCATTTGGCCTGGTTTTGCACTGTGTTGCCCTAAGGATTTTCTCCTGACTTGTATCATTTCCTCTTTAGAGCCAATCATTAACCTTATGGAGGGCCGAGGCAGGAGAGACCACAGGAACGAGCAGCTGGTGCAGGCTGGAAATGCCCAGGTGTGTTCTACAGGGGGACAGAGTCCTCAGGGTTCCTGGGGCAGTGGCCTGGCTTGGGTCCAGCCTCTCCTGCAGACTTCTACACACCTTGCTGGGCAGGTTGGGATGCAGGGGCCTGGATGTGCAGGGAGCCCCTGTACTTTTGGGCAGTGCTACCCTCTGGGACCTGAGCGGTGGGGGGCCTATGGCCCTGGGTGGAAACCAGCTTTCAGAAGCACTGAGGGGCTGGGGTGTGATTTCAGGTTTGCCCGCCCGGGACAGCCCCAGTTTTGCCTCCTCTTGGCTGTAAAACACCAGCGGTGAGAGAAGTTCAAAGCTCTGCTCTGGGCAATAGTTGGCGGCCCTAGCCTGGTCCTAGGCCCTCAGCCTTGCTCTTTTGGATCCGAGATAGGCCTGGATTCCTCAGATTAACCTCCCAGCCCCCAGTTAACCCAGTACTCAGACAGAACACCCCAACCCCAGTCTCTCAGGTGCCACCTGGAGGGGAGGAGTCCTGGAGAAGCCCCCTGGCCTATGCGCTGCCCACTCTCAGTCACAAGACTTTTGGGGACAGGTCCCTGGGCCCCTGGTGCTGAGCAGCCCCTGGTTTTGGGTAGACAGGACCAGCCTGAAGAACCAAGGCCAGGGGCCTCTGATGGGTTGCGGGTCTGAGTGGGGGGGGCTTGCCCACCCGGGTCAGGAATCCCCGCTCCGGCGGGCCCAGGACTGTACCCTGGTCACGGGGCAACTTCAGCCTGGTTCAGAGCCCCTCTCTTGCAGCTGCGGGGACATGGGCTCCGCCTGTGTCCTGGGATTCCCGGGGCCCCGGGGCGGGCGCCTCAGGGGAGGCCCGGGCTGCGGGTTGGAGGCAGGTTCCCTGGGCCATGCCGTGCGACGGCCACCCTCCCGCGCGAGCAGAGCTGCAGTCCAGCTTTATTGGCGTCGCCTACGCCCCGGGCGCTGCCTGAGCGTGACGGAGGCGGCGCTGCTGACCGTGACCGCGGGGTAGAGCGGCTCCAGGAAGGGGTCGAGGAAGCGGTAGAGGAGGCTCAGGCCGCCCGCCACGCCGTAGAAGGAGGCAGCCGGCACCACAGCCGAGCGCCACGCCGAGCGAGCGGTGGTAGGAGCCGTGCAGCACCGTCTGCGTGTTGTTGTGCCACACGGAGAACTTGAGCGAGTCCCACTCCAGGCACCACGAGTAGGGGTTGCGGCCCAGCAGGTGGACGATGTTGCGGCGCGGGCGGCCGCTGAGCGTTGGGCGGCGGCGGTAGGTGACGCCCAGGCACACCCACGAGTTGGACACCTCGACCTCCCAGTAGTGGCGGCCCTCGGACAGGCCGCGCGAGCACAGCACCTGCGGCCACTGCTTGAAGCCCGCGAAGGGGCCGCCCGCGGCCGTAACATCCTCCAGGAGGATGCCCAGGTTCAGCACTGAGTGCGTTTCCTTGAACAGGAACAGCTCCTCGCTGGCTGTGGTGGGGTCAAAGTTCAGGTTGCAGTACCCGGGGGGAAGGGAGGTGGGAAGGGGAGCCAGGGTCACAGGCCCCGGGCAGAGCAAGGGGGTGCTAAGTTACATGGCAGTTGCATAGATGTCACTGAGTGCCTCCCTCCCCCACCCTCTTGCCTCCTAGAAGTGGCCCTCTGCCCCCTCACCCCACCAAGTTCCCCACTCAGGTGGCAGGGTCACTGACAGTCTGGAGAAAGGAAGAGTAGGGCGCTGTCCAGAGGTCCACCTGTCCAGAAGTTGAGAACAGAGTCCCCCTCCCGGTCCCCACCGGACTCTAACTTCATCTCCCTCTTCATTCATTCAGTCCTCAAGATTGAAGGGGGTTGAGGGAGAGTCAAGGGCTCCTGGTGGAGGCAACTCAGAGGCAAAGCCACTCTGACCCACAAGATCTCAGAGAAGTCACTGGGATGTGGCCTCCAGCCCGACTTGGGAGAAGGGCTGCAGGGGCATCAAATGAAAAGGGAGATCGTCAGAGGAAGAAACGGACAGGGTCATCCAAGCTGGTTCGGCTGAAGCACAGGGTCTGGTGGGCACCCAGCTGAGAACAGAAGTTGTGCACACAAGCTCTAGAGAGGTGCAGGGTGGCCTCTGGGCAGTGCACAGGGCCTTGCTCCACCCTGGAGGTGCGACAGGACAGTCCTCGCCCCTTCCTATCAGGGCCTGGTTGCTGCAGGCTTAGTCCTGATGAGTAGGAGGTCAGGGCAAGAGAGAGCTGGCCCTGGCCTGAACGGAGGTGGGGGTGGGGAAGTTGATGCACCCACAGGCCTGCTCTTTTCCTTTCCACCCCTGGGGCTGGAGATTCTGAGGACTCACATTTGAGAAGTGTGTGCCTGTCCATAGCTGGGGGCAGTACTTCATAGGAGTTCATCTCAATGCCTGGAGGAGATGGGGGGTGGCTTTTGTGAGGACACTCTCAGAGCCCAGCGTCCTTCCAGAGAGAAGCATGGCTTCCAGGAGACGGCCTCACCAGGGGAAGGTGCCCACAGGCAGGCAGGGCTCTCTACAAGTGCCTGGGACCACAACTACCGCCCTGCAGGGCAGCCCCACCCCAATGCAGGTGAGTCTCCAATGGTCCCCGGCTGCCAGGTACTGACCCTTCTGGAGGAGCTGGTTGATGAAGCTGACACCCACGTGCCTCAGCTGGGTCTGGAGCTCTGCCAGGGTCTCTGGCAAGTGGAGGAAGGTATGCTTCTCCTCAAAGTTGATGCCCATTAGGGGTTCCTTGCAAGCTGGGGAGTGCATCAGCCTGCAGAACTCTTGCATGCAGGGAGAAGACACCTGTTAGCCAGGGCCCAGGTAGATGCCAGGAGCTCCTGCTTATGCCAGGGGCTCAGTGGTCCCCAGTACCATGGGGCAGGTAGAGAAGTTGCCTGATTCCAAACCTGGACATCTCTCTCCCCTCCTGGTTGTTTGAATAACTTCGGTTGGGGCTTTGCTAAATGCACTGTGGCCTAGTGTGTTAAGTAAAGCAGATTTTTAGAAAACAATGGGAGAATTTCTTTTGAGCTAAGAGTTTAGTGAAAAACCTTGCCAAATGCATCCTGTTGTGCCTTGGGGACAAGGTGAGCAATAGCCCTGCTCAAGGGTGTGATAGCCACTGAAGAACCATCTGGGCTAGGAATCCCCAAGCATAGGGTATGGGCAGCCTCGGGCCCCATCCCTAGTGAAGTCTGTGGCCACCCCCAGCCCCCTGCCAGCCCCCTTCTTGGTACCCTCTTGCAGCAGCACCTGACCAGGATACTGGGCCAGGCCAGGGCCAAGGAAGGAAAAGGCAATTCAGGCCATACAGATTGTTCTGCTCTCACCTCCAGCCCTGGTCTCAGGGGTCTGTAGAAACTTAGAGTATCTGAGATGCCCGGAATCCCAGGGTATACCCCATCTGGCCCAGGGGAATGAAGGCAGGGAAGGTAGGTATGGCTGAGTGGTGAGGTAGAAGAGGAAGCCAAGGGTGTTGGTGGAAGCTCAGGATGAACGACCTGGGATGAGGAGGTGCCCTGAGTCAGGGGAAATGGACGAAATGATGCAGCTCCAAATGCTGATCACTTCAGCCAAGGTCTGGGCAGATGTGGGTGTCTGTGGGTAGTGGGGGACAGCAGGTTGTGACAGGGCCAGGGGCAGAGATGAGGGTGAGGTTGGGGTAGGGCAGGGACACGGGACAAGAGTCATGTCATTGTAAAACCTACTTAGCCTGTGAAAAAGGCCCAGTTTATTCTGTAACTTAATCTGTAGGCTGTTCTTCCTCTTCTTCCAGCCCCTTAATCAATTAAATAGCTTTGTAACCAGGACAGGAGATAGACCTCCAAAGTATAAATGAACCTATGGGGATAAAGAATGCTGATCTGGACCAACACAGTCACCCAAGTAACCCTATACTTGAGACAAAATTTCATGAATCACCTGTATACATCATGCCTTATGCTGACTCCTACCCAAAAGGCCCTATAAAACCCCAAGCCCTAAACCCTCAAGTGTGCCTTGTCTTTGAGGTCGCCCACACTCCTGAGATCAAATAAACTTTCTTGTTGCATCAACTGACTGCACTTGTATCTAAACTCTACGCCATGATAAAGACAAGAACTCGCCAACCTCAGCCTCTGGTGGTAAATATGTGCGTCATTTTGCTGTTTCGTTCAGCTCCCTAGCCTTGGCACAATCCTTTTCTCTCTCCGTTTTATTTCAGACCAGTAGGGCAGTGGAAATTCTCAGAACATCATCTCACTCCAGTGCTCTGCAGCTCCCTCAAATCCTGGGATGGTAGGGGTTTAGTTCCCACGCCGTGCAGATTCAAGTGGACACTGGATGCCAGGTGACTCTGGCATTAGGAGCTGGCTAGGGATTTGCCCTATGCCAAGCAGTTCGGTGAGCTTCCCTTCCCTCCCTGTTCTTCCTCTCTGCTGCCTGCAAAGCAGCTAGCTGCCATTCGCTGCTGCTCTCTCACTTTAATGAATTCTTTCCTTACCTACACTCGTCCAACCTGCTTGAGAATTTTTTCTTGTTCAGAGTCAAGAACCCTCCCCCATCCGGGTTGAGGTTTCACTTAGTGCGCAGGGAGAGACCCCCAGGCGCAGCTGTGCGACAACATGGTGGGGCCTTGCCTGCAGAAATTGCTGGTCGTTCCTGTTGGTGAGCAGGGTGTGGAGTCAGATGCTGTCCCCCTCCAGCTTCAGGAGCCGATTGTGGCTCTGCTGGATGGAGCTGCCCAACTTTCCTAGGGCAGCTGCCACCTCTTTTTCCACAAAATCCAAGACCTTCCCCTGCAGCTGTTTGATCTCCTGGATGATCTCTGAGAAGCAGCTGTTCACCGCATCGCCTGTTGTCTGGATCCTTTTCTGGTGGGACGGGGCAAGGAGGAAGTAGGAGGGAGCGGAGAAGGGCATCTCTGAGCGCTGCCTGCATGCCCCCGTTGTCACAGCTTGAAGCCAGCCTAGGCATCCATCTCTGGCCCCACACCATCCACTCCTGGCCCTAAGAGATCCTGGAAACCTGGCACGGGGTGCTGGGGAAGCCTGGGCCTGGGCCCTGTGTGGGCCAACCTTACCGAGAGAAAGGCCACCTGCTCCTGGTGCTTCTGGCTGTTGGAGGTGATGATTAGCATCTGGTTCTCCACATTGGCCAGCATCTTCCGAACCTCAACCTGGGGTGGGAGGGTGGGTGGAGTTGGGGAGGGCCCTTGATTCAGAGAGGTGGCCTCAGAGAAGCCGTTCTGCAAGCAGCCTCCTGGCAAATCCCAGAAGAGACACAACCTCTTACTTTTTTAAGAGGCCTAAATGAGACTGTGAAAGAGCAGAGCAGAAGGGTGGCTGGCCCCAGGTCTTCCCCTCTGCTCTTCCTCTCTCACTCCCTGAGAGTGTCTCCCCATTCATAACAATCAGTCCTGACAGTGATGACCACAGAGTTGCAGGTCACAGAAGGGGCTGTGGAGGGTTCAGTGGCTTGAGAAACATGGGAGGCCATGGGTCATGGAGGGGCCATCAGAATGGAGCCCTGGGCTCTCTGGGGCAATGCTGTCAGGCCCAAGCAGTGCTGTTCCCAAGGCCTCCCACAGAAGCCTTTAGTGTCGGTCTGTTTCAGCTACTGGCATTTTCATGTTTGATAGTATATTACAGAACTGTGCTTTCCAGTGCCTGTCCATGAACTGCTGCTGACAGCCAAAATAAGAAGCTAATCTAATGCCAGACTGTAAATCAACACACTGCTTCCTTTGTTGAGAAAGTCTTGCTATGAAAAAAGTGCCAGCTAAACTGAACAGCGTGATGGGTTGGTTCAGATTTTGGCACAAGCTCCTTGCCACATTAATGGGTGGCTATGTTGGAATAGGACTGCTACAGAACATACATGATAGGATGTCCAGATTGTAAGTATTCCACTATAAAAAGCACTACAAATATATTAAACAAAATTTGAAAAAAAGATGAAAGGAGGGGATTCACCCTGACATGACATGTTTGTATTCTGATGTCTGCTTTCAGCCTTGCCTTTCTCTGTGTAAAAAATTTGCTTAGGATTCATACATGTGATCTTGGATCCTTATTCATTTAACTTGCCAGCACTTTTTCATGGCATGGCACGAACCATCGCTTTAATAGCTGCATAATTCTCCTCCAAGGAAAGGCCAGGGCTTGTGAAAGACTCCAAAGCATGAGTCCCCTGGCTCCTTCCCAGCCCCATCTCCGGGCCGCACCTCCTTGTGGGCGCGCTCCTCCTCCAGGGGGACAGTGTCATGGTTCCTGTGCTCCTCCAGCAAACAGACCCCACACACGCAGCTGCCTTCTGTGCGGCAGTACAGCTGCTGCAGCTTGTGGTGCTTCCGGCACAAGCGGTTCTTGAGATCCCACATGGGATCCAGCAGCTGGTGGTCCTGGAACATCGGGTCCTCAAAGTGACTGTGCAGGTGCTGCTCACACAGGGAGACCATGCACTGCAGGCATGACTTGATGGCCTCGAGCTTCTGAGGGGAACAGAAGTCACAGGTCACATCCCTGGGCCCGGCCAGTTTCTGTGGGGACTGCAGGGTCTGGCCCTTGGCCTGAGTGAAGCAGGTCACCATCTCCTCCAGGTTGACATTCTTGGAGAGGTACGGCCTGGAGGGGAAGCTCTCTCGGCACTCGGGGCAATAGAGCATCTCGCCCATGGCAGCCTGGTGGTCTCAGAAACTGTGGAGGCATGCCATGCAGAAGTTATGTCTGCAGGCAGTGGTGACTGGGTTGCAGAGCACCTCCAGGCAAATGCAGCAGAGGACTTGGTCCTCAAAGGTGCGGAGGCTGCTGTTACTCATCAGGAGCTGGCCTTGGGGAGGTCTTGAGGCCTGGGCAGGAGGCTGAAGGGCTGGGACGCAGTCCTGGACTGGCCCTGGGGAGATAAAGCAAAGCCATGCAGAAGCCAAGGCAGGAGCTGAAGACCATTGAGGGGTACACCAGTTCTCTTAGAAGCAGCTGTCTGCTCACGGGGTAAAGGGACTGTGTCATCGGTCAACATAACACATGGGGATAAACATTGGGGATCGTGTTCTCCTTGTTCCAGTCCTAATTCCTAGAACAAATCTTGGACAAGAGGGCAGATGGGCAGAAAGTTGTCACAATGCAAGGGAAAGGAGCCACTTCCTTGGGCCTTCAGATGAAAGGTGGGAAGTACAAGTACTTATGTGAAACTCTCTTCATGGCAGGGAGAGCCAGAGGCTCGGCGGCCCTGTGGTGGGAGGGAAGAGAAGCCTTCGGCACTCGGGCGCAGGAGCTGGCCCTTGGGCCCACTTCACCAGCTGCTGGGAGGTCCCCATCGGTCCAGGGTGCCCCACCTGAGCCATTCACATCTCCTGGGGTCTGACAACCATGTTCTCACCTTTCCCTTCGGCTGTTGTTTTGCAGTCTCCTTAACAAGTTGCCCTTCCTCCTCAAAGACTGCCTGCAATTTTGCTTCGACATCACAATTCAAGCATTACCAGCCCTAGACTGTGCTTGTGATGTCAGCTGGACAAAAGGCATACCACTGGGCAGCGAGTGGTGCTGCTGCGTTCTCTCTGCAGGTGATGCTTTACTCCAGAGCCTCCATCCCAGGAGGCAGAGTCACTCCTACGCCTGTGGGCCACTGGCAGCAGTCTTAAGGGACTCCCATTACTTCATTAAGAATGAGACTTTTGTCTAATTCTTCTGCATCTTTTGAGATGATCATAAGCTTTGCCTCTTTTATTCTGCTAATTGTGGCAAATTTATATTTACTGATTTTCAGTTATTAAACCAACCTTGCATTCTGGAACGAACTCTAGTTGGTCATGATGTGTTGTGCTTTTTACATATGCTGGATTCAATTTGTTAATATTTTCTTAGGATTTTTGGATCTATGGTCTGAAATTGGCCTGTAATTTTCCTTTTATGTAATGTATTTGTCAGGTTTTGGTATTAAAGTATGCCAGCTTCATAAAATGAGTTGGGAAGTATCATTATTTGGAAGAGTAAGATTGCTATTCTTTTTTCCTAAATGCTTGGTAGAATCCATTGGTAAAGCCGCCTAGGCGCAGAGTGTTTTTTGTGGAAAGGTTATTAATTACATATTTAATTTCGTTCAGAAATTTGAATTATTCATATTATGTTTTGGTATTAATTTTGGTAAATAGTGTTTTCCTAGGAATTTGTCCATTTCACCTAAATTTCCAAAATTTTTGGTGTAAAATGGTTCTTAATATCCATATAGCTTTTAACACAAAAAGATTTACATTTTAACCACTTTTATGTACAGCTCAGTGGTACTAAGTACATTCACAATGTTGTGCGACCATCACCACTATGTCCAAAATCTTTTCATCACCCTTCCCAGCAGAAACTTGCTAACTTTTAAGCATTAATTCCCCATTTCCCCTTCCCTCCAGCCCCTGGTAACCTTTATTTTCTATCCCTATGAATTTACCTATTCTAGATATTCATCTGAGCAAAATCATACATTTGTTGAGTCTTGCTTATCTCAGATAATGTTTTTAAGGTTCATCCATGTTATAGCATGTGTGTCAGAAATTTATTACTATTTATGGCTGTATAATATTCCACTATATACATATAGACCACATTTTGTTTATCCATTCAACTGTTGATGGACACTTGGGTTACTTCTACCTTCTTGTCATCCTGAATAATGCTGCTACGGGCGTACAAATAACTGAGTCCCTCCTTTCAATTCCTTTGGGTATATACCTAAGAGTGGCACTTACAATTCTTAAGTAAAACTGTAGGTTCTGTAGTTATGTCTCCTCTTTACATTCCAGATAATGTTTATATTTCTTCTTGATGAGTCTCACTAGTTTATCAAACCTTATTAGTCTTTTTAAAGAATTGGCTCTTGGTATTAATGGTTCTATTGTTTGTTTCCTATTTCATTGATTGATTTCCACTCCTATTTCCTTCCTCTCACTTTCTTTGGGTTGAATTTGTTGTTCTAAGTTCCTGATATTATGTTTATATAATGATTTTTAGCCTTTCTTCCTTATTAATACATACATTTTCCCCTTTAAGTGTGGTTTTTACTGCTCCCTAAAGTGTATTATCATTATCATTCAGTTCAAAATATTTTCTAATTTCTATTGTGACTTCTTCTTCTATCCATGAGTTATTTAGAAGCATTTTGCTTAATTTCCAAAAATACAGGTATTTTCTAGTTATGATCTTTTATTATTTATTTCTAACTTGATCCCACTATCATCAGGTAATATAACTGATTTAAATTCTTTTGAATTTTTTTGAGAATTGCTATATATACAGCTCAGAACATGGTCAATTTAGGTAACTGTTCCACATGCACTTAAAAGTTCAGAATGTGTGTTCTGTAGTTGGTGTAGTATTCTACATATTTGAGTAATGAGGTTTGTAAATCATTTTCTTAAAAGCATCTATGTCCCTATTGATTTTTTGTCTGTTTTTTTTTACCTTTTAATTTTACTTCCTATTTTATTGAGGTATAAGTGATATAAGAAAACTGCATATATTTAATGTATACAATTTGATGAGTTTGGTTATACGCATGAAACCAACACCATTTCCATCATCCCTGAAAGTTCCCTTGCATCCTTTCATTTTTTGTGGTAAGAACATTTAATGTGAGATCTTCCCTTTTAACGAGTTTTTGAGTGCGCCGTACAATATTGTTAACTACAGGCACTATCTCTAGAGCTTATTGTATAACTGAAACTTTATACCAATTAAATAATAATTCTCCATTTTCCCCACCTCCATGTCCTGGTAACCACCATTCTATTCTCTGCCTGTACGGGTTTGATTATTCTGGGTACCTCCTACAAATGATTCACCCAATATTTGTTCTTCTGTGGCTGGTTTATCTCACCTAACATAATGCCCTCCGGGTTCATCTCCATTGTGGTAAAGGCTAAGATTTCCTTTTTTGAAAGGCTGAATAGTATTCCGTTGTGTGACTATATCATATTTTCTTTATCCATTTACCTGTCCATGGACATTTGGGTTGTTTCTATTTCTTGGTTATTGTGACTAATGCTGCAGTGAGCATGGGTGTGCAGATATCTCTTCAAGATCCTGATTTCAATTCTCAAGGATATCTACCCAGAAGTGGAATTGTTGGGTCGTACAGTAGTTCTATTTGTAATTTTTTTAGGAACCACCATACTGCTTCCCACAGCAATTGCACCATTTAACCCCAACAGGGTAGAAAGGGTAGAAGTGTTCCAGTTTCTCCACATCCTCACCAGCACTTGACATCTTTCAGGTTTTGATCACCTTTTCTCCTGTGTGTGCATACTTTCTTACCTGCATGTTATCTCTAGGGTCTTCTTTTTTTTTTTTTTTGGATATCGTTAATGTACAATTACTTGAACATTATGGTTACTAGACTCCCCTTATTATCAAGTCCCCCCCACATACCCCATTACAGTCACTGTCCATCAGCGTAGTAAGATGCTATGGAGTCATTACTTGTCTTTGTATATACTGCCTTTCCCGTGTCCCCCCCACTACATTATGTGTACTAATCGTAATGCCCCGTTTCCCCCCTTATCCCTCCCTTCCCACCCACCCTCCCCAGTCCCTTTCCCTTTGGTAACTGTTAGTCCATTCTTGGGTTCTGTGAGTCTGCTGCTGTTTTGTTCCTTCAGTTTTTGCTTTGTTCTTATACTGCACAGATGAGTGAAATAATTTGGTACTTGTCTTTCTCCGCCTGGCTTATTTCACCAAGCATAATACCCTCTAGCTCCATCCATGTTGTTGCAAATGGTAGGATTTGTTTTCTTCTTATGGCTGAATAATATTCCATTGTGTATATGTACCACATCTTCTTTATGCATTCATCTACTGATGGACACTTAGGTTACTTCCATTTCTTGGCTATTGTAAATAGTGCTGCAATAAACACAGGGGTTCATGTGTCTTTTTCAAACTGGGCTCCTGCATTCTTAGGGTAAATTCCTAGGAGCAGAACTCATGGGTCAAATGGTATTTCTATTTTGAGTTTTTTGAGGAACCTCCATACTGCTTTCCACAATGGTTGAACTAGGTTACATTCTAATTTTTTGTCTGTTTTACTAGCTGCTGAGAGATGTGGCATAATTCCTAGTATCATTATGGATTTGCCTACTTTTCCTTTTAGTTCTATCAATTTTGAAGCTAGGTCATTAGAAATACACAAACATAATTATTATGTTTTCCTGGTGAATTGTAGCTTTACCATTATTAAATTTTTATTACTCAATTTCCTCCTATTATTTTGGTAGTTGTACTTTTTTGTTTTTTTGGGTAGCTACCTGAGAAGTTATAACATGCATCCATGGCTTATCAAAGTCTAATACAAAGTGTTATTTTTATCTCTTCTTAGATAATGGAAACTTTAGAATAGCTTAATTTCACTTATATCACCCCAACTTTTCTATTGTTATGTACTTTAATCCTATTTTAAAACTATAAGGCACTATTAAATGGTCAATATTTATTTAGATCAATCCACATTTATCTCAATTCCTCTCCATTACTTCATATGTCTTTAGCTCCCATCTTCCCAGATTTCCCGTTTCCTTTTCCCCTAAGGAACACATTTTAGTATTTCCTTTAGTATAAGGTCTGCAGGTGCCCAACACTCCCAGGTTTGGGTTGTCAAAGATGCCTTTACATCATCTTCATTCTTGAAGGATATCTTCATTGAGAATGGAATTTGAGGTTGGCAGCTATTTTCTTTCAGCACTTTAGAGATTTAATTCCACTGTCTTCTGGTTTATATTTTTTCTGTTGAGAAGTTGGCTGTCAGTTTTATTGCTGCTCCTTTGGAAGTAATCTTTCCCCCCTTCTGGTGGCTTTTAAGATATTCTCTACATTTAGTATTCATCAGTTTTATTATAATGTAGCCATATATGTTTTTATTTGTCCTTAGGATATGTAGCAGTTCCTGAATACACAGCTGCCTTCTGAATATCTCAATGGGGCTTGGTTCCAGCTTGGCATTTACCCCTCAGCCTGTGCCCAAGGTCTGATGAATCTCTTGGCCATCAGAGCTGCTGGGCTGTCTCCTCCCTGTCCCAGCATTCTCCTCTCCCACTCAGTACTCTGCAGACCTCTGTGACTTGGCTTTGGTCCTCAGTGCCTAGCCCAGCTCTGGGCACACGGTGGCTGTGCAGCACATGGCAGCAAACTGGTGGATGTTTGCTCCAGCCCTGTGATGGAGGTGACAGACCTGGGCAACACTAGCCATAGATGAGAGGCTAACCGCTCTTCCTGTATCTGCCAACCACACCCTTCTCCAACTTCAGGGTCTAGTTCATTCTGTGGAGTCTTCCAAATCCTCCTTCTCAAATATATTTATTAGCTGTCCATCACAACTGAGCAAAGCAAGGCCCTTTGTGAGGATGCTTTGCTCTTTAATTTGCCAACTGTGTAGATGGCTCACGTACAAAGTTATCAGAATGAAATGTTGAGTAAAGTAATAGCCCAACTTCGGATGTGAAGTAATCCAAGAATATCTGAGGGAACTTGCTCACAATTTCCTTACAGGAAAGCTAAAAAATAGAAATTTATTAATCCTTTATCCATTTTTTGTTTTGTTGGAAATAATTAACTGACAACAGTTAAAAATACACAAATTTAGGTATGTAAGACTTAGATTTTGAACTGCCAAATCTGACTTGGGGAAAATAAATTGTGGAGGAGGTGACAGCCACAAAAGCAAGGCCACAAAGTTAAAAAGCTACAACTTACAAGGGTAAAAGCTAGAACTGGTTAAATTGGATTAAACTCCACCGTAAAACCTCATGGAAAACAATGGTCTTAACAAAAGTACATAAAAATGAAAATGAAAATAGAAAACTTGGGAACAATTGCACTGTATAGAAAAGTGACCAAAGAATTAAACTGGCTTAATGGAATAACGCTTCACTCCAAGGGAAAGCTTTACTAATAGAAATCTTTGTGTGGTGTGATTCTTATTAAAAATAAGCTCTGGGCTGTCACCTGGGCTTTATGGCTGAGCAGACCGAGTTCACTTGAATGACCCGCTGCAAATGCTGACGCTGTAGGGAACCTCTAGCCGCCCTGACTGGAGAATCACCATGCAAATCCAGAGTTTTGGAATAGATCCATGCCTTATTTTGCAGATGTCTCTTGAGAAACAGCTTCTGCCAACCATAGGGTATCAAGCGATCTTGCAGCCTGAGTTGCCCATCACAAACTGGGCGTTGTCTAATCCACCAAGACAATTTGAGGAATAATGGATGTAGCCTTGAAAGAGATATGATTGTCTTTCAAACCTGGGAATGACTGTCAGCACTGTGTCCTACGTTGAGGAGAAGGCAAGATCGCCTGTGTAGAATAGTTGCATCTTGTTATATGAAAGCATAAAGTTGTTTCTTACCATTGTATGGAAGTTTCAATATGCACAGAAGCATGTATATGGATGCCGAGCAGCCAAAGAGGTGGCAGCACTGATTACTATTACCTCTGAGCCAGAACTCATCCTCCAGATTCTGCCCTGTGCTGCCGGGGCTGGGAAGCTGCCAGGCATATTTCTCCTTCACCAGCTCACTCTCCAATAGGCTCACCCACAGGAAACATGACAGGGAGGCTGCAAGGCTACAAGGACAAGCGCAGGGATGCACTCCTCTCTGTGTTCAGAGAAACCATAGTAATAGCTGGCTCCAGGAGTGTGGTCCTAGAATCAGCTCCACGTGGCCCCAGGACAGCAGCATCTCCTTCTCCACAGGGCCCCTCCTCTGAGCTTCTACGTTTTAATAATTCCAACCTCTTTCCTTCCTTTGCTCTCCTGTTCTCAGAGCAATAACTGTATCCTACAATCACTACATCTGTGACTCCTCAGTATACCTCCAGTCCCTTTCCTTTTCCCACCACTTGTTAACACCTGTTAACAACTGCTATGGTCTGTCTCCCATTGGGCTCTGGCTGATACCACCACATATGTTGCTCACTACCTTTATGTACACATCATCTCCCCAACTATAAGCACCCTAAGAAAGGGGATGGTCTACCTACCACCTTTTGCTTGGTGCCTTAAGTGATCAATACCTAGCTTGCTGGAAATGAATTAAAGACCTAAATATAAAACCTGAAACCATAAAACTACTGGGAGGAAACATAGGCAGAAAACTCCGAACATCAACATTAGAAATTTTGTTCTGGATATAACTCACCAGGTAAGGGAAACAAAAGCAAAAAAAAAAAAAAAAAGGGAGTACATCAAACTAAAAAGCTTTCTGCACAGAAAAGGAAACTATCAACAAAATGAAAAGGAAGGAACCCTTCTATGTGGGAGAAGGGCTCATATCCAAAAATATAAACCACTCATACAACTCAACACCAAAAAAAACAAATAGCCCAATAAAAATGAACAAGAGAACCTGAACAGACATTTTTCCAGAGAAGACATACAGATGGCCAACAGACACGTGAAAAGATGTTCAACATCACCAATCACCAGGGAAATGCATCACAGTGATGTGCCACCTCACAGCAGTCAGAGTGGCCAACATCAACAAGGCAAAAAAATAACAAGTGTTAATGAGGATGTGGAGAAAAAGGGACCTACATACACTGCTGGTGGGATTGTAAATTGGTTCAGGCACTGTGGAGAGCAGTATGGAGGGCTCTCAAAAAAAAAAAAAAGATACCATATGACCCAGTAACTCTGCTTCTGGGAATCTATCTGAAGAACAAGAAATGATAAATTCAAAAAGATACGCACCCCTGTTTATTGAAGCATTATTTATAATAGCCAAGATATGGAAGCAAGTGTAGCATCCATCAAAGATGAATAAAGAAGATGTGGTACATAGATAGAATGGAATGTTACTCAGCCACAAAAAGGAAAGAAATCTTGCCACTTGTGACATGGATGGACCTAGAGGGTATTATGCTAAGTAAAATAAGTCAGTCAGAAAAAAGATGACTACCTTATGGTTTCACTTATATGTGGAGTGTGAAAAACAAAACAAATGAACCAAACAGAAGATTCATAAACACAGAAATCAGACGGTTGGTTACCATGGCCGGGGGAATGGGTGAAATAGGCGAAGGGGATAGAGGTACTAACTTCAAACTACAAAACAAGTTATTCACAGGGATGGAAGCCTAGCATAGAGAATATAGCTTATACTATTGTAATACCTTTATATGGTGACAGATGGTAACCATGGTGAGATTTAATAGTGTCTATAACTGGTGAATCACCAAATTGTTCATCTGAAATCAATATTGTATATAAACGATGTTAATTAAAAATTATAAAAAAATACTTAGCTTGTTGGTTACTTGTTCTCACCTCACATTTCTTGCTCAGAGAAGATGGACACCCAGATGCTGACTCGCTTCCAGAAAGACTTTTTGCCCTTAAATCCATCTCATGTCTCTTTCCAGCTCTCTGGTGCATAGCCCATCTGTCCCCACCTTCTGTTCTTCCACACTCTCTGGGGCCTTTCAGATTCAGTAAAATACAAGTCAGGAAGAAAGGCCAACACCCGCTCAGGCGGGATGAGCAGCTGGAGAAGTGAGGACTTCCTAGAAGCCCTGCTAGAAAAGTGCAGTGAAATTCACATCCCAGAACCTGGCAAACATCAATAGTGACAGTGGAAACCAAGGAGCTGCAGTGTTGGAAGCCACACTAAAGGTTCCAAGATTCAGAAGTTTATTTCATGTCTTTATTGACCAAAAAATGTCACAACATTTCAGACTTGATTCAAACAGACAAATGGTAACAAAGGGCACCCACATGGTACGCATGGTCCCTAACATGTGATCAAAGGCCATGCTGGGGGGTGTGGGTGTCCTATCGGCTATTCCCTCGGTATCTGTCTTTTCCTCCCCTACATCTCGCCAACACCCCTGAGATCAGTTAAAATTGTGGAAATGAAGTCACTCTAGCAGAGGCTGGGCCCACCTCACTGCTAAGGAAAAAGAGCAGGTTTTGAGGAAAAGACAGAAATGTGCTACTGCGTCTTCACTCAGGAGACTCCAGGCTGCTCCCCAGGACTGGCCTGCATTGGCCATGGCCTTGGCCCTGGGCAGAGATTTAAGCAGGAGACACTCTGCACTTGGCAGCTGATGAGAGTGTGGGTCATGTCACACTCCCAAACTGACGGCCAGGCTTCTCCTGAGTTATCAGTGGGACTCTCCCAGGGCAGAAGGCTTTCAAGAAAACACACCAACTTGGTTCATAAAGTACTTGGGTAAAACACTTTTTCAGAGACCTTAAGAAATGAATCACTCTCAGATTTCTGAAGCATCAGAACAATTTAAATTGTCACTGGATTGCTGTGAGAAGGGAAACTTGGTGAAAGCCACCCTCTAGGAGAGAGGAAATGTCACGTCTGTTTCTCAAAGCACTTAGCAAGGGGCTCAGCAGTCTTTCTATAGGAGCCACTGTGGGACTCTGGAAAGGAAATGAAGTAACAGTGCCCTCCTGAGGGGCTTGCCCGTGTCTGCCCTCAGCCCTCCTCACTCAGGACCAGAGGCCGGTCATCAGGCATGGCCCAGGAAAACAAATCTGATTAGGCAGGCATCCAGTGGAGCTGCTTTTCCTCCATTTCGATCTGATTCAAACTGGCTGAAGAGCGACTCTTCCAAAGTCCTCTGAACCATTCTGGTCAGAGCAGCTTTTCCTTGACACACTCGACGTTTTGTTTTTTTTTTTTTCCTGAAAGATGACAGGATGGATGCCTGTGGCCTTTTTGAAAAGGTGACAGTTTTTCTTATAGGTACAATTTCCATTAACATTTGAGATCAGTAAAAATGCTGGGCACAGGTCTGGCTTCTGAAGTGCCAACACACATGCTCACATTGGTGTGTAAACACACACATACCAGCAGACACCTCTGTACCCACATTTCTATTCTACTCTACACACAGAGATGTAAGATCAAAGTGAGACTCCTGGGGAGGAGCCATGCCATCTGGGCACGGGCAGGTCCCTAGCTCAGACGACATTTGGCACAGTCTGTAGTCATCTCTCAAAACCGTGACCCCAGACCCACCAAGTACGCAGCTGAGCTGCAGAGCAGAGGGGGCCCAGGAGCGGCTGGCTTGGGGTGGCTTTTATGGATGGCACATTTCCCAGAGGCACCTTCCCCTTCTCTGGACCATTGGCCACACTAGGGGAATTATCTAGGGAGAAATATGATTCTCTGGCCCCTTTGATTTAATGACTGCTCACTAAGGCTCAGAAGCTCAGAGAGGTCCTGATTCAAGCTGTGTGGCTCAGTCCAAAGAAAGGCTTTGCTCCTCCTGGTCAAATGAGCCTTTGACCCTTGACGACATGGCACTCCACAGAAAGAAGTGATGGGGAGGGGAAGGGTCAGAGACAGGAGGGACTCCTCAGACTGCCCAGCAAACACCTACACACTACTAGGGGTGGTGTGGGGTCACCAACATGGCGGAGGGCAGGCTTCCCAAGATTAGAACCCAAGAGACACAAACGAATAATCACATGTTCAGTCAAGGCATTTCCAAGAGACTATCACAGAAATAACACATTTGGATACTACAACATAATACATCTGGCACCTATCAGAAAAACAGCCACCCCCACCCTAAGCCATCAGAGAGTCCCAAGTCCCTTTACCCTAAGTAAAGTTTAAAAAGTCAGGGAAAGAAGATGGGCCACTGGAGGGTAAGGAAAGGCCGCAGAAGCAGTTACACCAACTACCTAAAGCCCCCTTTGCCTAGGAGATGAGTGCGGAATGCTGCCTGTCTCAAGCCTTTTCTTGAGGAGAAAGCAAGCTATCTGGAGGGTCCAGGCTGCTGGAGAAAATGAGGCAAAGCTGAACGTGGTAGCAGCTGAGGGCCCGAATCGAGAGCAGTGATCCCCAACTTCCAACCACAACCCAAGACACCCCATCCTCCCCTTCCCCAAAGAGGCTCTATGCACAGGAGTGTGGGGTACACTGGCAACTCTATCCGATTCGACAAACTGAAGCTCTCCTCTGCATCTGCCGCGTTAGTCTGGGGGGCAGAGGGAGGGGAAAGACAGTGTTACAAAGCATCTGCCAACACCCAACGTGGCACATTCAGGTGAAAACATGGCATGGCTCTGAGACAACCCTCTTCCATTCGCTGCAGCCTCCTTGAAGTACAGGCGCAGACAAGGAGCCGGGCCTCCTCCTCTCCTCCCCCAGGCCCCCAGAGGAGCTCCGGCTGGGAACCCAGCCCAGCTGCTGCTGTGAAGATCTGCTGTAACGCCGGTTAAGGAAACAAAAGCAGGCGTTTCCGAAAAGGTACTGTGGCAGCTGGAGGCCACATGGGTCTTCAGGTTCCTGTGGAGGTGGGGTGGGGCTGCTTTGGTTTCGACAAGAACACTTCTTCACTGGGGGGCCAGGCTCAGCTTTGCTTTGCAGCAGCTTGGTTACTATACAAGAGCAAGATTTAACTGCACAGAGGTGTCCTGCCGTGTTGCTCTCCTGACGCTTAGGACTCTGGAGTTTACATCCGAGATCCTCTCTCCTGAAGAATCTGGAAGTGGAAGATGGGGGAGAGGGCTGAGGCTTGGACTCTGGATGCAGACCGCTGAGGGCAAGGAAAGAGACTCGCGGCTGCTTTCCACTGGGCCGTGGCGACCAGCACAACAATCCTTGTTACTTCATCCCAGGGGGCAGGCAGGCCTGGGGATCCAACCTCCCCTGAAGCACTTTAGTTGTAAAAGACTCTTGCTGAACGGTTGGGCCTAAAGTTAATGTGCTGATGGACCATATCTCCCATGCTAAAGGGAATGGTTCAGGTGTACCACCATGTCTGTGATTTAGAAGTGTGAGTGTGTGTGTGTGTGTGTGTGTGTGTGTGTGTGTGTGTGTGTGTGGCCACAGTGGAGGCAAAAGGAGAAAACTGTGTAATTTTCCAGTAACTTAAGGGGGGAGAAAGTAACAGTGGTAACCAAATACCTTTGTAGTAATTTCCAATTTTGAGTTTCGGGATTCTCACTTTGTATCCATTAATGGCAATGAGCCCTTCTCTACCGTGCTATGGTACCCATTTCCTAACGAAAAACCTCTGTCAACGCTCCATAAATCCTGATCTGACTTAACAGCAGCCAGAAGACCAGAAGGGAAGGGGAAATGAAAAGCTGGCTGGAGAAGGAAAGGGGAGACCTGCTGAGCACCAGTACAGGCAAAGCCCACGGAAGGGCTGGGAACAAACGAGTCAGAGACACAATTCCAGCAAAGAGCTATCTCACCTTTGCCTTTTCACTCGGCTCTATGACAATGCCATTGGTAGAATTATTTAGTTCCCTGGAAACAACACAGAGGAATTCTGCCTGATCCTCACTTCCATAGTTGTAGGAAGATCCAATGGTGATTAGCTGTTAAAAACAAGAACATGGTGAGCTGCAGTGATCTCAAAATACTGAAGTGCCGCACGAATCAACCCTCCTCCTGACTAGACCTTACAGTTTTGCCGTTCACAGGATGATGAGTTCTCCAGGACCACCAAGCCCAGGAGATCAGTGGATCTCAGTCATTCGTCAGGGCGTAATCAGCAAGGCCTTCCCCAAGGAAAGTATGAGTTCTGCACTGCCCCTCACCCAAGCACTTGAAACACTCCCACAGGCAACAACCAGGATTGACACGGTCACATTCTCTCTAGTGAACACTGAGGTGAAATAGAGTGTTTCTGTGAATGAAGATGGACACTCAGTTTAGCAAACACCTACACAGAGCTCATCTTTAAGTAGAAGTTCTAGACAGAAGACTGGCACTTGGAAGGCTCTGGAAAGAACCAAGTGAATCCCTGAAGGGCTACCAGAAGCATTATGCTGCTGGTACTTTCAATCTTTTTGGCGCATTGAATTCGGGATTTGATTCTAAATAGGAAACACACTTGCAGAGGAAGAAGCTGGTCCTCCGGGCGAGCGCACAGAGCTGCCAGCTGGGAGAGCACGACTGGCTTGGTGTGAGCCTGAGCTCCGGACAGCACAGCCTTCCAGTATCAGGAAGTCTTTAAGTGAGGGAAAACACTTCTGGAGTGAAGTATGGCAACTCCTTGCAACCCACACCTGAGTAAGAACTAGACCAACATACAGGCAGAACTGGCTCTGCAGTGGAAGATGTGAGGAATAATATAGGGTTATTCTGAAGAGATACCTGCCCAATCTGTAATATAATACTGTTAACATGAGGAGTAACTTAATTAAGAAGGTGAATTTATGGTGGTAGCTTAACTGACGTCTTAAATTCTATATGAAAAGAGGCATGATCCATATAAAATTACAATATATTCGTCTGTTCCTGCTCAGCCTCCCTGTTTTGAAGACAATAGATGAATAGAATGATTCTGCCATCTAATGGAAGAAAGCAGTAAAATTCAAACCTCTCTGGCTTTGTTTACCTCATCATCAGCAAAAAGCTAAAGCACAGAAATTGATGGGCTGATGGGAAATGGCCACGCTGTTCTTCTCAGGACACTGACTCCTCTCACATCATACCTGTTCACCATGCTTTTTATGGTGGATTACATATATATTCAGAACGATAAAGCCTGACCTGGTGGAAGGAAAGGGTCACTGAATCCTAGTCTTCTTTAGGTACTTATTCTACAATGTGTCAGTTGAGCACTTTTGAAAGGAATCCCTCTGAGGGGGGAAAAACAGGCACTTTCAGACCTAAATAAGCCGGCTGGTTCCCTATGGGCATAATCAAGTTGAAAAAATTTTGGATATGAAGCTGGGAAACAGGATCTATTCTCAATTCTCCCCAACTCATCATGTACTGCTTAGCAAATAATCCACACCAAGTGGTTCTCTTCTCTGGTTTTTGAACAGAATCACACCTGGCCCTGTGAACGCCCAAGGCTATTAACTGGTGATGGACAGTGACTGAGGTGTGGATCCCTAGGCTGAGGTGCCGGGGTCCCTGTATGCACGGAGATGCTGGGGCAGCTACTACTTGGGAAACTGTACCTGTTCAAATTTCCAGCCATCAGACATAGTGGAGACCATCTGTGTAAGCTCCTCTTCTTGGCACTGCAGGACTCTGTACACATGCTTCACGGGGCCCTGTGACAACCACAAGCAGACTTTGAACAATTGTTTCAAGGACACAACAGTTTGCTGCTGCCTTGGTTAGCCTGTCAAAAGAATAAACACTGAAAAGGAGTTTCCTTGGAATGTTTTGCTTGGCAGCCACCCATTATCCCCTTTTAGAAGTAGCACTGTAGCTTTTCAATAAAAACTTATACAAGGAAAGAAAGAAAGAAAGAAAAAAAAAGAGTCCAAGAACATGAATCAGTGGGTAAAATAATTCTAAAGTTCAGAGGGATAAATTATGTGCTTAGATTTCATCCATTTCTCTAAGTAGAAAATAAGAGTAAAATTACTTTGCATGAAAAAGTCCCATTTTCTTATTAGACTGTTCATATCTGACATACATGAAGAAAAAGTAGATCATATTTTGGTTTATTCAGAGTGATACCTTATTACTGGAACAATATATTAAATAGGATACATCATTATGCACAAATATTTGAGCTATTTCACCCTCTGCCATGCTACCTGAAAGCGAAAGTGTCTCAGTGTTAACAGCAATGCTCCTGTCACAGAAGTGTGGTATGATACATGGAAATACTGTTCCTGGTTCCTGGAACAGGGCTCCTAAAACACCCTGGAATGTCCTGGGTGAGGAAAGTGTCTTTTGTAAAAGCTACAATGAAATATTCTTAAACACCCCTAAACAATGGGATTCACGGAGCTCCCAAGTTGGCAAACATGTCCATGGGCTGAGCGGGTGGAGCACCCCAAATGCACAGGGATAGGAGACTCCTGTACTTAGGACCCTCCAGGACCTCACCCTATGTCTTTCTATTCACTTGGCTATTCAGTTT
Source organism: Manis javanica (assembly GCF_040802235.1). Lineage (NCBI taxonomy): Eukaryota > Metazoa > Chordata > Mammalia > Pholidota > Manidae > Manis > Manis javanica. Next base: position 177,445,696 of record NC_133159.1, on the reverse strand, counting down.
GTATACTTTATAATCAACTTTAAGAGTAAGTATAGCACTTTTAATAGTAGGTATAGCTCGATGAGTCATTCTAGTAAATTATCAAACCTAGCAGGGGCCACTGTGAGAACTCTTGAACTTGTAGCCACTTAGGACAGAAGTGGGGAACGTGGGGACCCAGGACCTGGGACTGACATCTGAAGTGAGGCAGTCTTGTGGGATTAAGCACAAAACCTATAGAAACAGTTACTATTTCCAGGTAGTGTCAGGATAGGACTGAACTGTTGGACACCCAGTTGGTGTCAGAGATTCAGAGAAGTCATTTGCTAGCGAGACTCAACTCTCTAGAACATAACCTAGAACCAGAGGCCAAAAGGCTGAGCAACCAAAATGGATGCCCCAAAGCTGCAGGACTAAGGCCCCTACACTTTATCTACAGGAGAACCCCTTACATGTATGACTTGGCCCATGAGATTTAGAAGCCATTTGTCAGATAAGGGCAAAGGTTGTTGGTTGTTTCTGGGAGGCATGCTCACCAGATGAAAGTTCCCGTTCACAGAAGGACAATTAAAGGTACGCAGAAGACCATTCAGTGTTGGGTCAATAACTGCATATCCACTGCCTGTCCTAACAAGCACAAATAGCTTGAAACCAAGGTTCATAACAATTATGCTCGGTCATGGAGACCATGAGTTACGGTATGATTTTAAGAAAACATAAACTGTTTCTTTAAGAATGATGAAAGCTTAGTTTTAGTATTTTTTCAAAAGGATGACTGCACTTCAGTTATCTGGAATATTAGTTTTAGAACTCATTACTTGGGAAACAACAGGTAAACAAAAGCAGCTATTGATTACAGAGAGCTACAAACCCGTCGTGTTATTCCCTTCTCTTCCAGTGCTCACGGCAGCCCCGGAAGGCAGGTATTGGCTCCTTTCTCTGTGTGTGACACTGGCGGCAGAGCGCAATACTGTGTCCAAGCTGTACAGCGATTACGTGGACTGGAGGCAGAGCCAGGTTTGCCTGACAAGTATTTTTTCTTCTATGCTTTCTCCTTCCAAACAAGGTACAACTATCATTAACCAAGGTGCTAAGATAAAAAAAAAATTTCCTTCTACATAAAATACAGGACAAATCTGAAGATTTCAATCGGCTCTAACCACACATTTTGGACACAATCAGGTGTTTTATATGAGTTTATAAAACTCAGAGCATCACTTCCACTCCCAGGAATTTACCCAAAGAAAACAACTTCTCAGATTCAAAAAGACATATACACCCCTATGTTTATTGCAGCACTATTTATAATAGCCAAGATACGGAAGCAACCTAAGTGTCCGTCTATAGATGAATGGATAAAGATGTGGTACATATATACAATGGAATACTACTCAGTCATAAGAAAGAAACACATTCTACCATTTGCAACAACATGGATGGAGCTAGCGGGTATTATGCTCAGTGAAATAAGTCAGGCAGAGAAAGACAAATAACAAATGATTTCCCTCATTTGTGGAGTATAACAATGAAGCAAAACTGAAGGAACAAAATAGCAGCAAATTCACAGACTCCATGAAGGGACTAGTGGTTACCAAAGGGGAGGGGTGTGGGTAGGTGGGTGGGGAGAGAGGGAGGGAGAAGGGGATAGTGGGGTATCACTGATTGGTGCACATGGTGTTTGGGGGGTCACGGGGAAGATAATGTAGCTCAGAGAAGACAAATAGGGACTCTGTGGCATTTTACCACACTGATGGACAGTGACTGCAACGGGGCACTGGTGGGGACTCGATAATAAGGGTGAATGTAATAACCACATTGTTTTTCTTGTGAAATCTTCGTAAGTGTGTATATCAATGATACCTTAATAAAAACAAAAAAACCTCAGAGCATCACAAAAGACCTATCATATTGGTCACTGCTGTCAGGGTTCCAGCTATTTTAGAAGTCTATATTGCCTCTTTATTTTCTCTTCCAAAGTAAACCAGTGGTGTTCTCAAATGCACCAAGATTAACTACCTAGCAAAAGATATTATCAGAGACAGCAAAGTAGTAGAATGCTGGCAGCCACTAAGAGAGATGAGAGGTCACTAAAAAAAGGTGGAGCAGGACACCCACACCTTGAGCTTGCCTGAATGTCTGCTATGTGTCTCCTTTCAGCATAGACTAGTTAAAGGAGATAAAATGTTTGGAGACAGTCCTGGAAATCCAGGTGGTTAACTTCCCTGGAGCCACCTGCAACGAACGCAAAAGGCACCTTTAACAACATCAAATCCATTGCTCAGAATTTCACTAAATAAAAAGGACAGATGGAAATCAATTAACATCAAAAAGGTCTTGACATTCCTAGAATAAAAAAGCTTCCAACTGGGCCTTCCCACAAGCCAATCCAAAAGCATTCTGAATCTAGAGGATTAATTAACTTAATTGCTGTCATCAAATAGAAATCTTACAATGTTCTCAAGGAATTAGCTGGTGGTAAAGAACTGAGGTTCAGGTACTATAATTTGAAAGGTTTCAAATTACATAATTCATGGTACCATCAGAATTTATACTAAGCAATCAGAAGTTTTTTTGGAAAATTGAGGTGAGGGCTAGATTTTCAGGATATCTAAGCTATTAAATGTCTACAATAGGGAAAGATGCCCCGTAAATATGAGATGGCAAAAAGACTGGCAAGATGTGCAAACAATTACAAATTCATCTTTGAACATTAAAAAGAAGGCTTTCAGCCACTGGGCAGATGGGAAGAACTTAATGAATAAGCCCTTCTTTCCACCTTTGCAAACTGCTAGTGATATAGTGGATAAGAGAGTTCATTTTTTATCACAGGTGCCAGCATTCAACTAGGTAATTCCATTTAGGGCTAGAAGACTCTGATGCACTAACTCTGAAATCTAACACAGAAAGATCAAGGAACTACTTTTTATATTTTAAAAGAAACATATTGCCTTCTTAATCACAGGAAAATTCAATGTTGCAATAGATCAGTTCTCAAGCAAGCAATCCACACCAGTATCTCAGGGGATAAGAGGAAAGTCATGCTATTAGACAGATGGTCACAGTGGAGTCTGACTCTACCCTGTTACTGCAGTTGTACTGTCTTAAAATAAGCGTAACAACATGAAATGGAGAGTCTTTCCTGCTAGACTTCACCTAATAGTCATACAATCCCAAGGGCTTAACAGAAACTATTGTGGCCACGGAAGATGCAGGACGGATGATGTGAAATAAGCAAAGTATTCCCTATTTGTCTTCCCTTCTCAAACTAGGTGGCAAATTGTGTGTTTCACTTTTGTTACTATACCTACTGAGTTAAATAAAAATCTAGACTTCATAGTAAAAAGAGAAGCCTAATATTATTTTCTCAAAAGCATGATTCACAAGCAGCTTTTAAAGTCTACACCATAAGACTGGTTTCAAGTGCCTGTTGGGAGCTGGATGTGACATGGTCACACGTTAAAGGCTGGTCCTTATGAAGAGACGCCAAAAGGTGGAAGCAAAGCCTTGTCTGATCTCTACAGGGAGGGAGATGGATACTCTGTCCAGAAGAATAGGTTTTGGACCTAAAATGCTGCATCTCCCTTCCCCCACTGCCACACGGTGAACTGCCACGACTTCCCTGTTCTTCTAAAGGGACACGGCTGTTTTATTTTTTCTTCTCTATTTCCTCATTCTGAACAAGTCTGGTGGAGTATGTGCTATCTGCCAGGCAGATGGACAGTGTTCCACACCGACTTCCAGCTAGAAGGAAGAGGCAGGGCTCTCTAAAAGCCACACACCATCCTTTCCAAATCACACCCAGAAAGATGGACAAAGACAGCCACCTGAGACATTTTCCCCTTAAGAGTTCAAATCCCATTACTTGTGAGGTTCTGTTCTCATTGTCCCGTATCCTTTCCTTAACCAGTCGCACAAGAGATGCAATGTTGTAAAACTCCGCTTCTTCCAGCACACCTAGAAAAAGGGTCAAACTGTAGTTAGAGATGTGTGTGAATTCCCCAGAAAACAGCAAGAAGACGTTTACACGCTTGCTAAGAACTGCATTTTTCAAACGCAAATCTAGCCTGTCTCCTGCAGCCTTGAAAATGTTTTTCTGTTGCTTAGGGTGTGCCCATTACCTTTCTGCCAACAGAAGTGAGTCAAGGACAAGGGTCTGCTGTGTTCACTTCATTTCACCCCTATGGTTTCCCACCTGGCACCTTCCCCTACTCCCCCTCTACGTACCCATTAGATGCAAAACACCTTTCCCATGTCACTTAGCTCCTGGAACTAGTTACACTGGACAACTCCTGAGCTTGCAGTTTTTACTCAGATTGTCCTAAAAATGACCAGGGTTGATGTGTGTGTGTAAATTTATGGGGATCAAATTTAATAGGATGCTTATTATTTGGACAAAAGGCAATCATTGAAAGAATTCCCATGCTAAACAAAAAAAATCAAAGGCCTTAGACAGGATACCTAAGTGGGATGTGTAATCCTGTACCAGGAAGAAATTTGCTATAAATGACATTTCTGGAACAATTAACAAAAATGGAATATAAGCTACAAATAAAAGTATTGATCAATATTTAAATTTCCTGAATTTGGTAACTACTGTAGTTATGTAAGGGAATGTCTTTGTTCTTGGGAAATACACAATGAAGTATTAAAGGGTGAAGCCTGTTATCCTCAAATAGTTCAGAAATAAAAACTGTGGTGGGGAGAGCAGAGGCAGGGTGAGGATAAAGAGAATGAGTAAATGATCATGCAAATGTGACAAAAAAAAGTTTTATATTGGTGAATCTGGGTAAAGAGAGTTCTTTGAGCTGTTCTTGCCCTTTTCCCTAAGTGTGAAGTTACTTCAAAATAAAAAGGTTTTAAAAAGGCATTAGAACAGATGCTTAAGATTCCTCCTTTCAATAAACAAGATCACCCATAAGTTGGTAATTGCTGAAGCTGGATGGTGGGTGCATGTAATTTATTGTATTATTCTCATTAGTTTTGTTATTTTGTATGCATTTGAAATGTTAAAAAAAGAAAAGAGGACATTAAAAAAAGAGTATTATTTTTACAGGTTGAAAATGAGGTGTTCCGCAGCCACTTCATTAACTAGCACAGCCAACAGCTTTCTTACTCGGAGCTAAACCTCCCAGACCAGGGTGCCCTGCATTTAGGGACAGGCCCCAATACTCAACTGAATGCTTTCAGGGAAACCATGCCAAGCCTTTTAGAAAGATGTCTAGACCACTTACAGTCCAAAATGCCCTACAAACCAAAAAGATGAGGCAAATGGATCAGGCACCAGACAATGGACTGGAGAATGAATTAGGTCAGCTGCAAACATTTACAAGGAAGCATGAGACCAGTCTTAAAAGAAATGAGGCCAAGCCTTTATTATTTTTTTACAGCTGCAAGTTCAAACTAAAATTGAAAATATAAATAACTAAATGTCAGAGATGTGCTGCTTCAGGCGATGGGCATTCACTGCTAGCACATTAGTAGAAGTAAAAAGGGATAATGGTAATTCTGCGGGTTTGGAAAAAGCTCCTGAAGCTATCTGCAAAGCTGAGCTACCTGTTTTGCTTCTCATTAAGGAAGCAGCACAGAAGCCCACTGGGGGGTCCCTTCAACAGAGCTCCCTCACAGGAAACTAGGCCAATGGAAGCTTCTGCCTAACTTTCATCAGCCTTTACTACACATGCACATGAGCTCCATGAAAATCTCGTAACAAAATTCCAATCTGTGAAACAGCTTTAAAGATTCAATGAATTTTGATAACACCCAGTTCAAACATTGTTCTTACCTTCTTCTGCCAATTCCTTGGTAATGATGAGCTTTCCATGGCGGAGGTAGTTCAGGATAGGACCAAAGTAGGTGGGGTCCCTGTCAATCAGATAGGCCCCGGTCTCATCCTGCCAACCAAACACACACAGGGATATCATCTTGGAGCTTTCAGACTGAGTCAGGGCAGTTACAACCTCTGTGACAATTCATGGGTGAGAAGGCAAGTTTTGTTAGACATTTGCTTATCACAAACTATTGGCAGGAAGGCTTAGCATTACGTGTCCTGTATTTTAGATCATTTCAGGTGAAGTTGAAGTGTTATAGATGTTGTATCACCTAGACATTTACGTGAACTTCCAAAATCTTTACTTGGACACAAGGGCCAACATTTGTCTGTGGGCATTTGTTATTTAAAAGAGGAAGAAAATGCCATAGTTGTATGATTCAGACCTTTGCTTGAGATTGGACATTCTGACCTCTCTATTGCCCCAAAATCACATTCCTAATTCTAAGAAAACCTCTGTTTTAATTGGCAATGCTCCTGAGCTTAAGGCCAACATCAGTGGGAGTCTGTGTTGCCAGCTCTAATTCACACACCCCAGCTCTGTGCCCGGAGGAAGCTTGGCACTACCAGGATTTGGCTCTGAGCAGCTTTAATCCTACTCATCTTTACAGTAAAAGGAACAGGAAGAAACTGGCTTCTGCAATAAGGAAGAGTTAGGGTAGATGAAAATATTTCTTTTATAAGCAAGGGATTTGGATGTCTTTAAAGTTAAGGCAGGACAGGTTTCCATCATCTGAGATTTATTAGAGAGGAGGTAGGAGATGAATAAATGAAATCAACCAATGTTTACCTAAACCCAACTCTGTTACAAGGTAACTGGACTCAGTGCTATATGGGATATAAGATGGTGTAAACTGTGGTCAATGCCTACAAGTTGGGAACTAAAAGATGAATATGAAAGGTTTAAAAAAAATCAAACAGTTCAAATTGTAAATGGGTTAAGTGTCTTGTCACCTCTCCACCTTTTGGTTAGAAGCCATGCATCTTGCCCAACGGCATTCTTGGATTTTCATTTTCCCTCGGTCTTAACCGACCAATTTATGTTTGCACTGGCAAATGGTAACCTCTCCAAGGTATGCATTTCACCTCAAATTTGGACCTAAAACAGTGACTGTTACCAGATACGAACTCAGGGACCAGGACCACAGGAAAGAAGTGTCATATCAAGGGAGGCACTTCCTGCAGCTGATTCAGGCTCTCACCCAACTTGGCAGAGGGGTCGGAGAGGAAGTCTGAGAAAGCTACAAAGATGCCTTAGCTCACCCTGACCCAGTTCTGGACGCAGCTGGCACGGGCAGTGAGGGGCTGAGGAGGAGCCAGGGGAAAACTCATGCAGATCTGACGGGCTAGGATGAGAGGCACAGAGAGGAATATGGAGGAGGGGTGTGGAGTGGGTTCTCGTGGGTGCGACTGGGCACGGTGTGGGGAACGATTCCCCGAGGACCAAGGGCGGGGTCAGAGAGTAAGCCGGGGTGCGACCAGGTGAACGAGAATAGCCCCCGGGGGTAATAGGCAGGGGAAGGGGAACGGGGCTGGGGGGTCCTGTCCCGAGGAGCCCGCCTGTGAGGGGCTTGTCGCAGGAATCTGGGGACTAGCCTAAGAGGTACGAGGGGTCCGAAGGTCCCGGGCGCGCCAGAGGTTGGGGCGCACCTTGTCCGAGTCCAGCTCCGGGTCCTCCTGGCAGCAGAGGCGGCAGAGGAAAGACTTGGGCTCCCGGCCCAGGGTCTGTCTGGTGGTCACGAAGTAGGTGCCGCCCACGTTCAGCCGGACCCAGCGGGCCGCGCCACCGCCCCCTGCCCGCTCGGGCGGTCCGGGACCCGGCTCTAAAGGCTGCGCGGCGGCGGCGGACGGGCGGCAGTGCCCGCGGGGCGTGGGGCCGGAGGGGCGAGGGCTGGGGGGCCCGCGGCCCGGGCCGCCCCCCTCGCCCAGCCCGCCCCCACTACCCCCTCCCAGCCCCGCAGTCGCCGGGTCCAGCTGCAGCTCCGCCATCTTGGGCTGCCGCCGCCGCCACCGCTGTCCGCTCGCCGCCGGGCCGGCCCATCTCTCGGCAGGGAGAGCCGGGCCGGCCCATCGGCGGGGGTGGGGCCGGGGGGTAGAGGGACGGGAGCGCCCCCAACCAGCGCCCGGGGACCCGAACTGTCGGGACGCTGTGCCCGCCTCCGGAGGCGGGACTTCTGGAACCAGCCTCCATCTCTACTGGCTGACCTGAGAAAGCAATGCCCGCCCCGTTAGCTTTGGGATTGGCTGAGGGGAGGCCTTCCGGTGACGGCTTCCGTTACTTGCTGTGTGGACTGTGGGCTGCCGGGGTCGGTGAAGGTGAGTGGCGTTTGGGGCGCTGGACCCGACCCTCGCGAGCACCTCTGCTCTCGCCTTCAGGCCTTGCGCCGACCGTTGTCGCACCTCGCCGAGGGCACCGGGCCCTGAGTGCGCCGCTGTAGCTGCGGCCGCTTCCTCCCCTCCCTCGCGCGCGAGGTCGCGGGGGCCCGGCTAGGACCCCGCCGCCTCTGACGTAGGCGCTTCCACAGGCCTTGTCTGGTTCCGTCCGCTCCCAGCACGGCTGTCTTCAGCGCACGGTTTGGGGTTGGGGAAACGTTACCCGGGGATGGTGTTGACTTGGCCGAGGGGCGCTCTGCAGTCTGGAGGGCTGCGCCCGCCCCTCCCACTTGAGAGTTCCTGCATTCCCGCGCGTGGGGCGTTCTGAGTTCACTGCGGGGTTCGTTGACGCATTCAACAGACAGATAGATACTCGTTGGGCACCTTCTATGGTGCAGGACCTGTTCTAGACTGGGGATTCAGCAGTAAATAACAAAAAACCCTTCATTTATGAAAACTATCTGCTACTGGTGCTTGGGAAAATCTCTGTAAGGACGCTTATTTCTCTGGCATCTTCAAGTCACCTGCGCATCACCTCCACTCCAGGAAACATAAGCCTTCCGGCGGGAAAAAAAGCAAGTGACAAGTGTCCAACAAAATGTCTTTTTAAGATCCTGGGGAAGATTTCTTCCATTTCTCTTATGGTCCGTGCGTAACTTGTAAAGACCTTTGGCATTTTAGAGTTCTGATGTCTGACATTGATCTTAAATTTAAGTTGACTCCTTTCCCATATTCTGTCTTAGTACAAAACAAAACATGACTATTTTCCCTTTTATGTGACATACACATATCTACTGAATACCTCTTTTAAGGGTATTCCTAGTATACATGGAGTATGTACTATTGCTGCAGGGGATAAGTAGTATGAATAAGGTGCAGGTGGATTACCAGTTTATTAGGGATCTGATCAACGGGGCCCCTTAAGTTTGTATAAGACTGAAGAGCAAATTGACGTGTGCATTTCACTTGATACTTTTAAGGGCCTGCTAGGGTGAGCAGTTTTCAGATGAGGAAATTCTAGCCTAGAATCAGCAGTACATAACTAAGCCTGTTGAAGCTTGGGTATATGTCAGGTTCTGTTCACTGGAGAATCAGTGAATAAAGCATAATCTGTGTAGAAATGTACTTAAATTGCTAACTTCTGTTGTGCGTGAGTATTACCACAGTAATATTTCCAAAAGTACATGGAGAGGGAACAGTAGAGAACTGGGCTTTTAAGGATGAGTAGCAGTTGGGGAATAAGGGAGTACCGGCTAGGCAGAGAGAATCTATTTTTAGGCCAGGTTGCACACCTTGAATTTGAAAAGCTAAACAGTTCTCCTTTTCTGACTTAGTCATCCTAATTCCTTTAGTTGATAAAACTTACCCACCAAGTGCTCAGAGGGTGCTGATCTGTTTCTTAAAGACTTGTGTGTTTTTAAGATGACTTTTAGAGGGTTCTCTCCAAGAGCTCTGTTTTGATCTGACCTGTTTTTTTTTCTAGGTTCTCAAGATGGCTGGGCGAAAGCTTGCTCTAAAAGCCATTGACTGGGTAGCTTTTGGGGAGATCATACCCCAAAACCAGAAGGCCATTGCTAACTCTCTGAAATCTTGGAATGAGACCCTCACCTCCAGGTCAGTACCATTCTGAGAGGGATCCTCTTAACTTGCCAGTGAGTGTGGAAACAAAACAGTGCTTTGGAATTACACATGAATTTCTGATGTCCTTCTGACAGAAAGCATAAAGAAACCCATGCATTTTCTAAATGAAAGTGATTTTTTTGCGTTCTCACAATCTTCCTAGAGAAAAGTGTGGTGATAGCTCCGGGCTCTAGGAATAAAGAACAGAGAAATCACTGTGACTTTTTTGTTGCTTATGGAACAATCTTAACTTTTACTTTTCCATGTGAGCAGGTTGGCTGCTCTACCTGAGAAACCACCTGCAATTGACTGGGCTTACTACAAGGCCAATGTGGCAAAGGCTGGCTTGGTTGATGACTTTGAGAAGAAGGTGAGACTCTGGGCACCTGAAGCGCTGGTCTTGTAACATGGCTTGTGGGTGGGGTACAGGATGAGAATTACATGCCCAGGATGACAGTGAGGAAAGAAGGGTATATTAACTCTCAGATCCCAAAGGAAGCTCAAGAAAGATGGGTGGGGCCAAAGGTCTTCTAGTGATAGACTGAAACAGTAAATACATGCCAAGAATTCAGGGTCAATTCATTATAGACCTTATGCAAAAAAAAAAAGTACAGTATAGCTTTAATCAGGGAGCCAGAGGACTGTCAGGTTAAATGTCCCCACCCAACTCCTCTGACTTACTTCTTAGCCTCCCATCTGTCTCCCTTTATAACAAGCTAATATCTTTCCTACCCTTTCATTGATTTCCTCTTTTCTCTGCTCTTTTACTGTCTCATAAAGCTGTAATTTCTCATCCACCTTATCCAAAGTATATTTGTCCATTCACTCAACAGATGTTTACTGAGGGCCTACTCTGCACCAGGTACAGTGCTAAGTGCTGGGGCTATAACACTATGCTAAGGAAACCATCTCCATCTCCATCATGCAAACATTATTTCTGCTCGTCAGTCCAGTAGGGGTTCATTTAAAAGGGAAATCAGAATTTCTTTACAACACCAAGGTTCTAAGGGGCCATTTTTGAGGTTATCAAGTCCAGAAGAACCTGAAACTCAACGTGATAAACTGCCCAAGATGTCCATTAGCTAGTACAGGGCTGAGAAGACCCTTGAGCTCCTGTTCCCAGTCTAATGTACTTTCCCCTGCAATGCCCTAGACGCATGCTGGTTGCCTCCTGGGATGGAGAGTGTGTTTTCACATGTTCAATAAGGCTTAACGACTTTGAGCCCTCTTTTTGGGTTCCTAGGTGTATTAACAACTCACTATCCAAATTTGTAGTTTAATACCTTGAAGGTTCCTGTGCCAGAGGATAAATACACTGTCCAGGTGGATGCTGAAGAAAAAGAAGATGTAAGTAGTTGAAATTCTTACTTATTTTAAAATTCTCTTAATTCCTGATGGCTGTGTGTGTCTCAGTAGTTGGTTAATGTAGAGTGAATGAAAAGGAGCAATAAAACTCTAGAAAATGCAATCTATGGTAATAGCTTATCAGCAGCTGCCTGGGGATGAGAGGGAGGGGCCGATAAGTCTGTCCACCATGTAGATTATGGTGATGGTTTCACAGGTGGGTACATAATGTCAAAACTTACGTAGGACTCTCCAAATAAATACATGTGTTTTATTGCACATCAGTTATACCTCAACAAAGCTGTTGAAATAGTTAAGGAGTTGGAACTGGGTAGGAAAACTGTACAAGGTGCCACTCAAATACCTAACTATGTGCTGGAAAGTGCTGAAGGCCAAATGTTGAAACCCAGGTGGCTCAACCCTTCTCTTTAGAAGTCTGGCTAGGTGGTCGGTGGTTTATCCTGATTGTTCAGTAACTGGCCCCCATGGAATACGTGTTTTGTAGGTTTCCTACACGAGTAACTTGCTGAAGGACCCTGGTGCTGCCACCATGAGGGGTTTCTCTTGTATGGCTTTTGTGTGTTTAGGAAAAGCTATAGTTTGCTCCCCAGAGTGAGCTCCCCCCGGCCTCAGGGCAGCAGCATATTCTTCACACAGACCTGGAAAGCAGGAGTGGGCTCCAGGGCTTCTACCATGGGCGCCCCAGGGTCAGGGCAGTACAGCTGGGTTTCACAACAGGATTTCTCCCATCTCTTAAAGGTGAAAAGTTGTGCTGAGTTTTTGTCTCTCTCAAAGGCCAGGATTGAGGAATACGAGAAAGAGGTAAGGATGGGCCCTGGCCTTTGCCTGTGGCACGTTTCCTCCTTCAGGGCCACATACCTTTCACCTAGTAGCAGTAACCTGCCTTGGCTTCTTTTTCGCATCTCCGGGCGTTAACACGTTTCCTCTTTTTCCAGCTGGAGAAGATGAAGAACATAATTCCATTTGATCAGATGACCATTGAGGACCTGAACGAAGTCTTCCCAGAAACCAAATTAGACATGAAAAAGTATCCCTATTGGCCTCACAAGCCAATTGAGAAATTATAAACGGGAGTTGGGGAGAAAGCTCTGGTCCGTGTATTATAAACTCTGGACATTAAAAATAATTATATAGTGCAGCGTGCGTCTGCTTCTTTGGGGATGAGATTAGTTCAAACTCTGAGGTGACCTCAGTGGAAATGGGCTTTCTGTTAGAATGGAAAGGTGAGCCTACAGGTGTGTGCTGGCCCAGTCGTCTAATGGTTAGGAGCCTAACGTAGGAGCCAAAGACAGGCTGCAGGGCTGTTGAAGTCCTAACAGTAACAGTACAGTTAGTGACAGTGTATTCCACTGGAATATGGTGTAGAGGAAGCGTTATTTCCTGATTTCCTTGAACTTGCTCCTTTCTTTGAAACCACTGGTCCCTAGGGGGTGCTCCCAGTAGTAAGTTGCAAGAACAGATGTCCAAATGCAAGTGTAGCAGCAGTGGGGGCACAGCAGGGGCCTCCTTTATGTGCCTCAGTTCTACAGCATAACTGTGGCAGGAAAGGAAAATTGTGTCTCAAAGTTCAAACCAGTGGCAGCTTTGTGTCTGAACAGACATTATTTTAAATCAATCATCTAATCATTGAGGAAATTCCTACTAGCACTGAAGTGAGCAGGACTCCTGAGCAGTGTCAGGAGATACAGGCGGTTCAGAGTAAGGCGTGGTGGAAGGGGTTCTTTCGCCCTTGAAATCAGAGCCTGGTATGCTGTCCACTTTCCTCCTTGAACGTTTAATTACTGGTTTTAGACTACCTATTCACTAGCTTGGGACCTTCCTTTTTTCATTTACAACATTAGGATTGTAAGGAGAATTAGATAACCTGGGGAGTTTCTAGGTAGGAGAGTGATCTAAGCAAAGGCAACTGACTTGTTACGGCTTAAATCCTGTAGGAAAACCTACCAGGGGGAGGGCAGCATCTACAGGCCAACAATTCAGTGATATATTTACCAAAGGTTGCAAAGGGACTTTATTGGGGAAGAGCAACAGTGGCTGATAGCACTCAAAGTAACATGGCCCTAAAGGGTGTAAGTGGAGGAGGGCCTGGGCACCACCACCCCTAGTCTGTAAGGGTAGGGGCCAGGGTGAAGATAAAATGTAGTTGAGGGCGGGGGTGTATTCCACTTGGAGCTGCTTAGTTACAATTTCTGATGTTCAGTGGCAGCTGTGCCAGAAGCCCTTTAATGCGCAAAACAAACCTGAGTACACACCCGCTCCCGGGATCCAAGTCACTGACCTGGCACCAAGCCATCCAGCTGAAGATCTAAGGGTTCAGATGAGTGAAAACACGGAGAGTCTACGAAAAAGCCATTCAGTTTGCTTCTGGAGTGTGGTTAGAATTCATGATCAAGGAAGGCACAAATATGAGTCCTGTGGAAGCTCTGTAACATGAAGAGAGGAGTTCCCTAGCATTAGAGGGAGAACTTTCAGTAGAGTTACTAGAAGAAACAACTGAACAACAGAACATTCAGCCCAAGGCATTTGGATAGGGTTGGGACACTTAAGTTTTATACCCTCCTGGACTGTTTGAAATGTTGGCATTGAGCATGCATTGATTTACAGTAAAAACACTGATAAAATAGGATTACGCTTTAACAATCCTAGAGAAAAGTATTTCCTGTAAAGTAGCAAAAGTTAAAGACAAAAATTAGCAAAACCGAAAGTAGCATAAATAAAGAGCCAAACATACTTCAGAATGATTATTAATCAGTGAAGACCCCTATTAGATGGCAAAAATTCAAACTTGGTCAACCCAAAATCCAACTACATGCTGTCCATCCTTTAAAAAAAAGTTTAAAAAAAGAGTTTGAATGTATCAAAGGTTCCAACTCATTACTCTAAAAACTGGCATTGAAGGAATAAAGATTATGTTTATCTTTTGTCTTTAAACATCTATATTTCTGTAGTTGAAAGTTCTTTACAAAATATTTCAGCTAATGGGGAAAAAAGCAACTAGAACAATCACTATTTTATCATTAATAGTTTAATTAGGCAAAGATCATCAATGGATGAAACCATGTACTGAATGTTGATGAACTTGACAATCAGCTGTCGCTTCCTGGTGCCAACCCTGTACGATGTACCTTCTGATATACCATGTGAAATATACAGCACCATTTGAAAGTATTTTTGCCAAGAAGGTGAACCTGAATTTAATCCAGGCATTAAAACTAACTTCCAGTTTAGAGGAAGTATGTTGGATAGAGAAACAAGTTAAATGACACTAAAGAAGTAAACATAAATCCAAAATGTGGGACATTTGACTTTTTATTTTCAACAAGTCAATGGTATGGGTCAAGATAAGATGGATGGAGGAGCAGCTTTAGGTTAAAGAGGCCTAAGAGACCCAGCATCAAAATCCTGTGTGTGGGTCTTAGATGGATTCTGGTTTGCACCAATCAACTGCAGAAGGTATTCAATATTCAACTGAAGTATGTAGAAATGATGTGATCTCTGGGGTTGCTTTAAAATGCTTTTTAAAAAAAGATCAAAGGGGTTAATGGAGGAAATGCAACAAAATCTTGATAATGGGAATCTAGGTTCATTTATAATTCTGTTTGTGTATGAAAATTTTCATAAAATTTTTTAAGGGATGGGCAAAAATGTAGTTATAATACTACTATTTAGCAAAGTAGGATTGGAAACAAAAACATGAAATGGGTCGAACATGAAACATGAAAGGGGACCATCCACATGGAAAAATGGAACCTTGATGTACTGAAAAAAAATTAAAATATTTAAAACAAAAAAGTTAAAAAGAAATTGCTAGAAATATAACAGTTGTAAAGATTTTAACATCTTTCTATTTTTGACAATTGCAAAACAAATGAGACTATAGTAGACTGTAATAGGCTTGTTTAATAGCTTATATACTAAATTCTATGTCATACAGTTACTGGAAACTGCTAACATTAGACTATAAGAAAGCTTCAAAAAAAAAAAAAAGACGTTACAGTACACATCAACTGATCCCAGACCAAATATTTTGTAAAACCAACAATTAGCCAAAGTATAAACAATAATACAAAACAATACAAAACTGCAGCCACTTGGAAACTCTCTCTCATGAATCTTGGATCAATCAAATATATAATTACAGAATGCTTGGAAGATAAACAATATGGACATTTAATGTTAAAGCAAATCCATGGCCTTAAATTGTGTCATACAGAAACATTATGTAATACATTTTGATTACAGAATATTCAGAAGATATAGAGAAGAAAGAATAGTCAAGAAAATATTGAAAAAATTGGGCTATTAGTACTCTCATATTAGGTATAAAAAGCAAAAAATTAGATCAATGGAATAGAATAGAATGTTCAGAAAACGTCTATAACATATTTACATGCGTATAATTATTTACTATATAATCTAAGCATTTTGAATCTGGGGAAAAGGCACTGGTCTTTAAATATTTGTAAAACAGTAAGAGATCCTTACTTTACACCAAAGATCAAGTTCCATTTGCAGATTTAAATGTTAAAGGAAAAAAATCCCACATGAAACAACAGGAAAAACTGTAGATAGATATTTATATAAACTTCAGATGAGAAGAGTTTTTTTTAAGCATAACACCAAAGCAGAAACTAGGAACTATGATGAAAAATTGGATAGGTTTTGGGGAAAAAAATAAATCAGGCACCAGGGGAATCTGAAAGCATCTTAAAGTTGATATAATCAGCTCTGAATTTACCTTCCCCACCTGCCCGCGGAGTGTTGCACCACCGTTTCCCCCAAATCCTGGGCGCTTCTTGGCTCCTTGGCTCCTTTCCGCGGGGATCAGGCACCGCGACCCACAGGTTCCATTTCCTGAACATCTGTTTTACTTTCTCTTCTTGGTGTCGCTGCTCAGGCTTTGGCAATTTCTTCCCAAACCATATGTCTCTCCCTAAGTGGTCTCCCTGCCTGTACTCTCACCCGCTTCCAATCCATTCTTTACATGGCTCGCAAGGGGATCTTTTAAAATGCAGATATGGTTGCTGTACTCCTCTGCTTAGAACCCTCCCCTAGATTCCCACTGCCCACACCATCAAATGCAATCTCCGGTCTGGGGTTGTGTCTTGGTACACTGCTCTCATTTCCCCACTATAGCCATAGCAAATTGGTAACTGCACCTCCCACTTTACCATCAGGTATTTGCTATTCCTTCTTCTAATCCTAGAAAATTAGAAAGATCTAGAGGATTCTAGAAAATTGCGGAGTTACCAGCATTATACCTTAGTCGTATTTGTATTCCCCAGGGCTTAGCGCTGTGTTTGGCACCTAGAAGAATCTTAATATGAATTCATTATGCACGAAGGAGGAGAAATGTAAGGTGAAATTCGAGCCTTCAGGGGTTCACATCTAGCTAGGAGAGGATCACATATACACCTTGAAATGGGGCCAAATTGTACATTAGCAAATGATGATGTCATGCTTTTTCTTTAAAGCACATACCATGTTCCGGACATGGTTCTACTCACTTCACAGAAAATCTCATTTACTCCTCACAATAACCCCGTGCGATAGGTAGTGTATCCGCCAAGACGTTACAGAGGTCCTCAGAAAGTGACAGGGTTGTCAGTGGTGCGTGCCTGTTCTCTACTCAAGAGGCTTCTCTGACCACTCGACTCATAGAGTGCCATGCCCCTCTTCATTTTGAAATCATCCCGTTCACTCGTGTACCTGTTTACTATCTTGTTTACTAGCGCCGCGCCTGGGCGCCGACAGGATATCTGCAAAGCTGGGATTGGTGGGGAGCAGAGAGAACAGCAAGAGCTCTGGGCGGTCCTGCAGAGGGGAAAGGACGGTTCTGTGTTCCTAGTCTGTTTCCTTACGAAAGTACAAGGAACAGAGCTTTTTAAACTTCTCTGAATCAGGGACTTAGAAAAATCTGATGAACAATAAATCCTCTCCCCGAGGAAATAGAGTATCCCCAAAGTATCTCACATTAGGTGAGATACTCAGGAGCTATGGGCAGAGAGGCAATCAATCAATCAATCAATCAATCAATGAGTGTGTGTGTGTGTCTCCTTGGTCAAAATAGTACAGTTAAAAAAATAAACATTTTACTAAAAGATTATATACATATACACAGGCAAGTGTGAAACTCCTAAGTTGTCTTGCCAATGGGTTTCAGCCCCCGGTAAATTCACTATGGATTCAGTGTGAACAAAGAAAATGACAGTAAAACGTTCTTGGAGTGAAAGGGTTATACCCAACTTTATTTCCACGGTGGCAGGTCAGTCACTACAGTCCCGTCCACTCAGAGCGAGTATGCATGCAGCTAAGCCAGTCTCTGCTTCTGGGCTTTTCTGCTTGCACAGCTGCCCCGCACAGCCGTCCTCTGGGCCTCTGTCCTCTGCTCTGCTCTCTTACAGCCTTGCAGCAGTGCCACCATATCGCCCAGACCGCTGGGCGGAGCTCTTTATATAGGGTCAATAGCAATGTATTGCCCACTCGTGTGTAGTGAGTGAGTTAGCTAGCCAACCAGGGCCAGGTGAAAATCCTGGCCACAGGAACTTTCATTATATCCACGTAAGTGTGTATCTCTCCGTGAGCGTGAGTATGCCATTTTTCACACCCGCTTCACCGCACCCTCCTGGTCACTGCACAGACGGGGTGGTGGGCGTCGCTGGCTGGGGGACAGAGCCCATAGCCGCTCACGGGACGCGGCGCTGGGCAGCACCCACTGCCCCGCCTGCCGGTCTCCGGTGGGATGCTTGGGGGCAGGAAGGAGCCGGGGCTGCAGCTGTGCCTGCTTTCAGACTCAGGAACCGCTTGCTTCATTTGCACGTGGATTTTTGCTCGCAGACCACTATGGCGAGGTGAGGATACCAACTCAGAGGCAAAAAATTTTGCCCTCATATTGCTTTACCTTTCAGAGTATACTGAGACTTCGTAGAAAAGAAAAGGAAAATGAACTGCAACTGGGGTGTCCACAAATAACACAAAGGCTACTAAAGAGAAGATGTGCGTTTTAATGGTTTTCTGTTCGTACTTTACAGGTAATACATAAAACGGTACTAGGTTAAAGTAAACCAGTCTCACCCCAGGTGGGACTCGAACCCACAATCCCTGGCTTAGGAGGCCAGTGCCTTATCCATTAGGCCACTGGGGCTGCGCGCGACCGAGCCTCGATCACATGTCTCTTGAGTTGTGACGCCAAGGAACTATGTAATGACGTCAGGCTGAACCGCCTCCAGGTGTAAAATCTAATTGGACGAGACTCTCAGCTCCAGCAGCGATAGAGTGAGAGTCCGGCGGCTTGTCAGCCGCTAAAACGAGAGAAATAGCAGTTTAGTTTCTGAAGACCTCTATTTCCCGGCATACGGGATTAAAACATTTCGACCACGAAGGGACTCGAACCCTCAATCTTCTGATCCGAAGTCAGACGCCTTATCCATTAGGCCACGCGGTCTCTACACAGAAGGTGGGGCACCGGACACCTATTTAATGATCTAAAGACGTAACAACGCTGACGCCATCCGAATGGATCGCACCCCAATTCCGCCCCCGCCATACCTGTGATGCATCTGCGTTCTAGGCCCTCTCCGGCCCGTGTCGCCAGCGCCACCACCTCCGGGAGGGAAAGGGGGTTGCGGGGGCGGCGGGGGGGAGCGGCTCTGCACCTGGCTGGCTCATTGCAACCCGTGGAACGTCGCGGCCGCGTGGCTTAATGGATAAGGAGTCTGACTTCCGATTAGAAGATTTAGAGTTCGAGTCCCTTTTTCGTCGGCTACCTTTTGGGCAAGAGGTTCGTGCCTGTGGCGCAGGACACAGCAATCCCGCACCTGTTCTGTCCTCCCTGCTTGTCCCCTTCCACCTTCCTGGAAGTGTGGGAGTGCGCTCCGCCCGGTCCTTTGGTCCCAGCGCGGCACTGTTCCAAAGCCTCGCCTTGAACTCGAGCTTCTGTAACCCGGCGGGTGGGCCCTGCGGTCGTCCCGCGGGTTTCCCGGTATTTGACCCTGCCTCCGGGAGTACGGTACGGATGTCGGCGTGGCAGAGCCATGTGAGGGTTGCGCACGTGCGGCTGCGCGTTACATGGACCACGTGGATCCTCCACCTTACCGCGCCCCAGTGGCCTAATGGATAAGGCACTGGCCTCCTAAGCCAGGGATTGTGGGTTCGAGTCCCACCTGGGGTGGAGGGGTGGAGAGTCTATCCCACACGTGCTGGAAATTTTGGCGCCTTCTCCCCACTTGGCCTCTGAAGTCGCTCTCCCACAGCGGCTTATAACCCGGGCTTTCCACGGTTTTAGCAATCAGGGTTCCCGCTCGTTCTCTACACCCAGATCCAGTGCCGCTACTCCCCGATCGGCCTTTGGGGTGCCCTGAGGCAACGCAGCACCTCTATCCTTGGCCTGTGAGAAGTACAGAAACGGACTACGAAGGGTACTCTGCTTGGGGTGAACACACTTCGAACTCAGGATAACGCGTCCTTGACGCGTGGGAGTAGCGGTGGACTGGATTCCAGAAGGTATTTTTCAGAAGGTCCGAGGCAGTAGGTTCAAAAGTACGGCGGGTTGTACCCCAGGTGGGACTCGAACCCACAATCCCTGGCTTAGGAGGCCAGTGCCTTATCCATTAGGCCACTGGGGCCTGCGTCTCTTTGCTACCCCCATACCGATCCCCGTAGTCGGCACCCAATCCTGGGTGTTGCGCTGCAGGACTGAGCCTGGGATGCGGTACAGGGGGTGTGGACCGCCCCTTCCCAATGCACAATCGACCGAGAGCAGGTGGGAAGCACCGTGGGCTGCGGCTGCCAGGACACCCGGCCCAAGGCGGGAGAAGACTGAGGGTTCAAGCCATTGTGTCCACCTCTGCAGAAAATCCAAGGAATTTTGGGAAAAGTAATGTAGGAAGTGAATGAGAACAGACTATCATCATTCATGAATACTGACTGAGACATAAACACTAAACCTTCACCATCACAAGGCAATGTACAACCAAAAGGAGCAACTACTTCTAGTCATAGTAATAGAAATATTTATATATAACAAATATATAATATAAAGAAACAAATAAGCCAAATAGTTCATCCTAAATTTTGTTCCTTTAAAACTGCTATACAAATCGTAATAAAAATAAGGAATAAGCACACTTTTAAACGTAACACACGTTTAAAATGCATTATTAAACTCCATGCGCATATGAAAGATGTAACAGCAGAAGCTTCAACCAAAGACAGCATTTATGCCACGTAGTGCCTGAACCAGGCCTCGGCATCGCCAGCATTCCAGGTCATGGGGAACCTGGACGCATTCCTCTTTGTTTTTCTCTCCAACACGTAGTCTGCAGAAACCCATCTCATTCCTGCCTTAACATTAACAAGAAGGAAGACTTTGATCCATCTGGTTCCAGTCTCTTGTCTTGAGGAGCCCTCCTTTAAGTTCATGAATCTCTCTGTCTTTGGGTAACATTCATGCAGCAAAGCCTACAGATCTTCAGGTCACAACTGGATGAGACCCAGTACATTCCAGAACCCCAGAAGGCTCCTCGTGCCTTCTATAAATCAATCACCACCTCTCCCAAGTAAATACTTTCCTGACTTTCATCACCCCAAAGAAGTTTTGCCTTTTGAACTGTAGGCAACCCTTGAACAGTGCAGGTTTGAACTCTGTGGGTCCACATACATGTGGATTTTTCTCAATGAATATATTGGAAAAATTTGTAAAGATTTGCAACAATTTGAAAAACTTTTTTTCTCTGGCTTACTTTATTGTTAGAATACAGTATATAAGATATATACAAAACATGTGTTAATCGACTGCTTATGTTATTGGTAAGGCTTCCTATCATGGTAAGCTATTAGTAGCTAAGGTTTTGGGGAGTCAAAAGCTATACAGGGATTTTTGATCGTGCTTCTTACCCCAAGTCAACTGTACATATAATGGGAGTCATACTCTTTGGTAGTTTGGCCTCTTTTCCTCAACATTGTCTATGTTCATTCTTTTGCCTTTTGCTTTTCTTAAGGGTGGCTCCTACCTGTGTGCTCTACTGTCTGTCCCCCAGCCTGTGCTATTTCTCTTTACCTCTCCTTCCCCTCCTGTGTGTCTCAAATGCTTTTCTAGGTCCCTTCACATGCCACCAATTTCTTCTGAGGGCTTCATGGTCCAGAACTTCGCTTCAAGGTCAACCTACAGAGATGCCCTCCCTGGTTCCCTGCTGCCGCCACCTAAAACCCAGTCTCCCCGCCTTCTGCCTTGCCTCATCCTCCACTGCTCCTATCCATTCCCGAAACTCTGCTTGTGCCCCTCCATCCTGCATCTCCTAGCTGCACCCTTGCTCCCCAGCCCCAGGGCTCATTTCCTTCTTCTGGGTATCACTACCCAGGCATCCTCCTAGGCCCCACGAAGTCAACTGCTCCCGGGCAAAACCATCATCATCTAGCCATCCTCCCAATTCTGCTCCCCTTATGACCTTCCTGTATTGATGCACAGCATCATCCCTCCCACACACCTGCTCTCACTCCACTTGGGCCAATTTCCTGTCCCCACGATCCCTTTGAATCTGCTACTTTTCTCTCCATTCTTGTTGCCACTGCCCTAGTTCCAGGATGGGTCCCTAACTGCTCACGTGGATCAGTCCACCAGCTTGTCGTCACTTTCCTGCAATCTCCTGGCCCACTGACGGCCAGGTTACTCTTCCCCTGACAGCCTCTGTGAATGTCTTAGTTGTTACCTTCAAGGCCTTTCTAGACCTGGCTCCCACTCAGTGTGGCAGCTCCTCGTCCCCTGGGCTCCAGCCAGTGTTAATCATGGCTAACATTCCCTGGCACATACTCAATGCCATTAACCATTAATTTTTTTATTTAAACCCCACAACAGCCCTATCAGGTACTAAAAACATCATCCTTAGTGTACAGATGGGGAAACTAAGGTTCAGGGAATCATAGCTTGGGGAGACAGGGATCTGTGTGGAGCTGGTCTGGAGCAGTCTGGCTTCAGAGCCCTTTCTCTCAGTACTGGGGTTCACTGTCCCAGCCACAGGAAGGCTTGGCCGCACTGGAGCCCCCAGGTGACAAGCTCTTCCCTGCCTTGCATGACTGAGCCCTCCTTCAGGCCCATCTCAAGGATCTCAAATGTATCTTCTCTGACCCTCCAGCTGCAACTGGTTGCTTCTCTGCTTCCCATAGTCTACTTAGACCTTTTTTATGTTATTTACCACATTTTAGGTGGTGTTCCCTACCAGGAATCCATTTTTCTCCTCAGCTTTTATCATCACCCAGCCAAAAGTAAATTGTCTGGAAGAAAGGACTTTGTTTTGTTCATTGCTGACTCCCTCAGACCTGACCCAGTGCCTGGGCGCCTTTCACTCAGTACTTGTTGAATTAACAAATGAGTGAAGGAATGCTGCATATTCCTGCATGTGAGCTTGTTTTCTGGTTGGCTCTGAGTCCCTTGAGGACATGGACCTTGTCTTTCACATCTTTCATATTTTGTTGAGTCATTTATCAATGACTCTTCCCTTTGTTTACGCTCACATGAGGTCCTTGTTCATGTGAAGTATTATTTACTGTTACGGTTCATTATCTTGCATTTAGAGTCTCACAATGTAGTATTTGATAAGTAAACAAAATCAAAATAGAAAAAAAAGTAGAGAACATTCTAAGAAATTCATACATGCCAAAGTAATCTGCTTGTTACACTGCCCTGTGTGCTTCCCACATCCTTAGGACTGTGGAAACCTCTTTCCAGTTCCAACTCACTCTTTTCCTGCTTCCAAAACCCTACAGCCTGGGACAGCACTTAACATGAGACCCCCTCCCACTCAAGACCCTCAGCTCTATTATCTATGTTTCTTAAAATCTAAGCTCATCAACTCGAATTAAGAATCTCCACATGGAACTTCAGTCTCCCTGTCTAGACTTAGCCCCATACCCCCCTCGCCCAAATCCACCATTCAGATGGCGTCCTTATCAGCTCCTCCACCCCAGTCATCTCTTTGGTCTCCTTTATTCCTGCGGTTCCCTTCAACTGGCATGCCTCCCTCCCCTCTACTGGTTTAAATTCTGTACCTTTTCCAGGCCCAGCTCCTGTCTCCCGGGGCTGTGACCCACAGTTAGTGCCAGCCAGTTTCAGCTGAGAAGAGGCGAGAATTCTGTTCTGAAGCATTCTGAATGAAGAGGGAGGCCCAGGGTGTTTAGACTTTTATTGCAGCTAATACATTAAATGAATAAGGTAGGTTTGAAAACATGTGATTGTCTATAAAGACCTTTGCCAACTAGCACCAGAGACCCTCGTTCCACATGAGTGTTCTCTTGATGCCTTCCACGCTGGAGATCAGCGACAACCAAAACAGCACAGAATTCTCCCGACAGTGGTAAAGCTCTCCAGCCTCCAGCTGCCTGGATGCCCTGAAGAGGGTCTTGGCCAGCTCCGGAGAAGGATTTCAGTCCACATCTACCCTCCTGCTGGTCTTAATAGCAGAATTTATTCTCTTTTTTTTCAGTCTTTCCCGATTCATGTTTTCTATCCTGAAAACAAAAAGACCGCAATTAGGCCCAGACGCCCAATCAGTGCTTTCCCACGTGGAGCGGAGCAGCGGAATGCGCAGGCGCCGGCTCAGGAGTCCTGTGCTGCATTGGTTTCCCCCGTTCCCCGAACTTTGCCACCTGTCTCATGGGCTTCACCCTTGCAGCCCCACCGAACCGACTCAGCTGATAAGACGCCGGCCGCATTTCCTGATACCTGATTCTCTGCAGTACAGCATCTTCTTCGGATGGCTCTTTCGCTGGTTGGCTGGCCTCAGCGATCATGTCTCGAATTTTCTGTAGGCAATCTGCCAAATTTCGGAACTGATAGCGGCTGCATTCAGAGGTGAGTATCAACTCCCCTGACCTGTTGATTTTATTTTTATGCTGCGGAGAGGTAAGGCAACACCAGAGTTCTATGGAGTAAAGTTTTAAAAAATGTAATCCCGAGGAATTATAGAAAAAGAAAGGGGTTGGTAGTTACCGTGATGGCCATTTTCTGCCGCACAGGCTCTGCAATCCAATCAGCAGTTGCCAAATGGAACCTGACTTCAGCCTTGGAATTCACTGTAAATAAAGGACAAGGTAGCACAGGTCACTGACACTCTCAGGCAGGCTCAGCGTCCTGGTGGCTGGTGACCATCCTGAAGCAGAGGGAGGTGAGACACCATCGAGTTTCTATCCTGTGTTGATACAAAGTAGGCTATGGAATGAGCTTGCAAAGGCAGTGAGTTACTTTTGGACAAATATAAACTTCCAGGAACTAAATGCCCATGACTTCCCTTGGGCTCTGAAAAGAATAGTGGGGGTGGGTTTCCCTAAGAACAAAGGAAACCTGTTCTTCGACCTGGCTGCCAACTCACACTGTGCTGTCCCTTTGTTTGGACTCACCAGCCAGTCCTAGTCCTGGCAACTCACAGCTGAGAGTCTGGGGAGCAGACTACATTTACAAGAATAAAGAGGTTTATTATAAACTGGCAGTATTTAAGCTTCTGCTAAAAAAATCCTTTTATTCCACATAAAGTCATGGTAACTAAACAGGCGGTGTAACTGAACACAGAACTCCTCAAGTCCACCTCCCAGTTAGGTCTTCAAGTGAAAGAAAACAACAAGATGCCTGTACCTTTGTTAACATGCTGGCCCCCAGGACCACTACTCCGACAATAAGATATTGTCAAGCGATCTGTAAAAGAGAACACACACCACAGAAATGATTACCCCAAGGCCAAATGTGCAAACTGTTAATTTACTATCAATGTAATTTTCCTAACACACACCTCTCTCTTCAATACCTTTTATATATATAAATGTAATATTCAGATCTTTGGTAAAGTCAGAGATTATTTACAGATATCGAAACTGTATCAAGATTAAGTGACCTTTCCAACATCACACAGATAGCAGAGGATATGAAATTAGGACCAGGTCATCTGCTTCTGGTCCAGTACATTCCCCCCGACCTGGCTGTCCTAGTTTTTTGCTGTTTGTTTTCAAGTGAGGACTCTCAAAAGCTGAAATTAAGGGACAAAGCTTTAAGTTGTATCTCAAAATGTGATGAATGTGGAATTCCATGGATTCCATAGTCTACAGCTCCAGAGGGCAGGAGTGTATCTAATTCACTGCCTTCCTAGAGCCTAATGCACAGTCTGTGTTTAAAACCATCTGCTGGAGGAACGAGTACCCGATCTGGAGCTGGGAGGCCTTCCTATCCCTGGCCCAGCCACTGACTGACCTTGTGATCCTGGCTTCCTGGCTTCCTTTCTGCTTTGGATCTGTAAAATGAGGTTCCTTTCTTTTATTTTATAATTCATTAAAAGCAGCCTCGTAAGTGTCTGAGGAAAGTAGGGAAGACATGGGCATGGGGAAATTTCAGAAGACTAGGTGGAGAGCGGCAAGGGGTTTGGGTGGCACCGAGGTGACAGACGGCAGGTGTCAGCGGGTGGTGGTAACTAAATTAACTCATTTTTCTGAAGAGTAACGAACACATAGGGTTCCACGATGGTGTCAGGAACCTTGCCTGTATCCACCTAGGTCACCGAGGCATGGCTTGCACTGCACCAAGTCTGTCTTCACAGGAATGCCTGTGGTCCCCCCAGACCACACAACACGGCAGGCAGGTGAGGAACTATGACACGGCCGTTTCCCGCTCGCCTCCCCGTCTCACCTGGCGGCTGTCACGAGACAGTCTCTTCACCTGAGTTCTGATGAGATGGGCTTTTTGCACCCTCCAGCCATCTGCACGGCCTAGGCTATCAAACTGCTGTGCCACAGCAGGGCCTGGGCTCCCGGGCCACAGGGTATCCTCTTCCTTGTGGTGCAGTCACCTGGCCTCTCTCAGTGTCACCCAAACAAGGGCCACAGGGAGCCGGAACCTTTGGCTACTCCTCCTTTCACTGTCTGACAATGTCATAAACTCTCTGAATCTAAATGGGCCCATTTTTCTTTACAGGCCTTGTCTTCCGCTTGATGGCAACACGATTTATAAAGTTATGCAAATGGTTTACAGGGAGAAGTCCCCCCTCCTGTTCCCCAGACACCAAGCATGTCCTTTCCTCTCCACTCCCCAAAGCAGTCCCCATTTCCAAGTTCTTACATGTCCTTTCAGATCTATGATTATATAGAGAAATATGTTTCAGATGTATATGTAAAACACAAATGATAGCTTACTATTTATACTTTTCTGCATCCTGCTTTTTTTCAAATGATGAACAACTCGTCGATTTGTTCTATTAGTAATAATTGTTCCATGTCGCAAGAACATCGAGAGCTCCCGTTCATGTTGTGCACTGCACACCACTGCAGAGGAGCTGCACCATCATTTTCCTGCTAGTCTAGTCAGTGCTGAAAGGGCTGCATTTTTGCATACCCAGAGCCAGTCTTTATGCTCATTAGACTGGAGAGATCTGGAAAGAGTTGAGTGAGAGGTAGGGGAAATGACTGCAAAATTACTTACCTAGAGGAATATCATTGCTGGCTTGCTTTGCATCATCCTGTAATATAATATCCACAGTGTCACATAAACACAATCTGCTGGGGGGCTCCTGACTGCTTCAGGGCAACCAAAGAAATGATGTGAAGCCGCAAGGCAAATATAGTGCAACTATGTTCAGGTCTCCAGCAAAAGCATGATCAGAATGACAAAAAAAGCTTCCCCGGACTCCAGAGGGACCCCCTCTGAAACACCCTTCTGGGAAAATGGAACCTTTGTCTCACCTCTCCAGTTTTCCCTGTCCTGACCTCAGCTAGGGTCAGGCACCATCAGAGGCCTGGCTCTGGGGGCAGGGAAAGCACCACAGTAAACACGTACCTGGGAGACTCAAAAGGGACACCCTCTGCCAGCCTAAAGTTACAAACTTGGTGGGTCACCTGTCCCTTCCTGGGCACAGAAGGCTCAAAGGGGAGGCTGACTGCCTTAAACAGTGACTAGCACATCTGCCTGAAGGTTTGTGTCAAACTGAGCCACTCACTCCAGGGTTTCTCACCCCCATGTCTCTCCCGTGCTGTTCCTCCATAGCAATGCTCTTCAGCCTTAAATCCTCATGTGCCCAGTGCAAACACTACCCCCTCTGAGGCTCTCCTGCCCACTTCTGGCTGCCTCATCCCTTGTCGTCTGAGAACTACTGGGGGGTGAAATGCTCGTTCCACTCCACCTCTCTGCACCACTGACAGCCCATGCCCTCCTTGAAACATGTTCTCCCTTTTTCTTCTGAACTGGCATCTTGTTTTCCTCTTACCTCCCTATGACTTTCTCGCTCTCTCCTTTACTTGCTTTTTGCAACCTTTAAACGCTGGCATGCCCTGAAACCCTTTCTCTTCTCTATCTTACCAATTCTCTAGAACATCTCATCCATCTATGTTGATGACTCTCAACGTTCTGTTCTGACTCAAACTCAAATCTCTTTCTTCAATTCCAGACCCATGAAGCCGATTGCTATTCCAGGTTTCCTCAAACTTCAAACCTCCTCACAAAGGATTTCCCTTACTAACTATCTGCAGTAGCTCCCCAGTGCTTTTGATGACAGCACCTGGTCTCACTACCCGACATGTTCCCCCATTTGTTCATGATCTGGTCCTTCTGCTAGAACTATAAGCTGTATGAAGGAGGAGCCCTGTTTTGTTTATCATGGCTCCTTCTGCAATGTCTGAAGGGGTGTCTGATATAGCAGATACATTAAACTTTTTGTTGAGTGAAAGAAGAGATACAAATGGTATCACCATGTTCTCGTCTCAATTAGTGGCAACTCAATCCTTCCACTACTCAAGGTCCCAGACCTCAATTCGTTTCTTATTCTCACTTCTCACAGAAAGTCCACAGACTATATCTAGAACCTGACGAATTCTCACGACGCCCATTGCTCCCCATCTCTTGCCTCTATTACAGCAAGCTCCTAACTGGTCTTCCTGCTCTCGTCATTCTACAGCCTGTCCCTTATAAGGCTCTAGGAATGAGCCCTGTAAAACTAAGTTGGATCATTTTACTTCTCTGCCTCAAACCCTCCAATAGGTCCTCATCACATTCAGAGCAAAGCTAACGGCCCATGGGCCTGAAAAACAGGCCTCCCCTCAAACCTCTCTTCTTTAGGTCCATCTCCTCTGACTCCCCTGCTCAGCCACACTGGCCTGCTTGCTGTTCTTTGCACAAATCAAGCATGCTTCTGCTTTGAGGTGGTTGCAACTTCTGCTCCCTCTGCAGGGACACTCATCTCCCACCATTCTCATGGCTCGTTGCTTGGCTACTTCCAGGTCCCTACTCCAATATCACCTTCTCGAAGCCTTCCCAGAATATCCTACTTAAAACTGCAACCCTACCCCCTACCTTAGCACTCCTTCCTTTCTGGCTTTATTTTCTCCAAAGTACTTAACCACCATCTCACATACTCCATATTACTTATTTTATTTATTGTCTGTCTCTCTCCCTTAGAAGATAAATTCCACAAGTATTAGGATTTTTGTGCTGTTTTCACTACTGTATCCTCAAGCCTAGTACAGTGCCCACAGCATGCTTTAAACAGAAGTTTGCTGAATGACTGAATGAATGGATGAATGTTTTTTCTACTTCTGTTAAAGTGGAAACTCAATAGAATTAGGTGGGTCCCATCTCTCCTGCCCGGGGACCTGGTACAGCGCCTGCACACGGAGGGCTGTCAATAAATGAATCCTGAAGAAATGAAGGCGAAGCCCTGTTTCCTCAGGAGTTCCGGGGTTCCTAGAAGCTACAGACAACTTCCAAAAGGTTCCAAAAGAGAGCAAAGAACTTCGCAGCCTCTGGCCTTTACTGCCCACTCTGGAGGGTCAGAATGCCCACGTTTTCCCTTGGGACAAGAATTTGGGCCTGGGGGCCAGGGAACTACAGGGAGCAAGCTGGTGGTCTTGCAGGAAACACAGCCAGCGTGCTCTCCCGGCGCCCGCACACCTCCAGCCACACCTGGTCCCAGACGCTGGTTGCCCGAACAACCAACTAGCTCCGCGGCTGCTACCCCGGGCTACTACCGCGCAGCGGCCCATTTGATTAGCTCGAAGCCGGACCAACGGGACCCCAGTTTCCTGACGTCACCCAGCAGAAGCGAGGACCGGCCTCTTCCGTCCGCCAGCCAGGCTCACCGGCACCCTCCAGGCGGTGTCCGAACCCCGGGATTCGGGGTAGAGCTTGTCTAGGCTGTAGATGCTCCGGAACTCGGTGCCGTCTACCAGCCTGTGCACAGCCCGGCGCGGGCAGCGCACGGGTGACGGGAGCAGCCAGGCTCGGACTCCGCTCAGGCCCCCGCGCAGGGATCGGGCGGCCGCCATGTTCGGGTCTCGGCGCCACTTCCGGCTGGCGCATTCTTCCGCCGTCCGAGCTCGCACTTCCCCCGGGACTTCGGTTCCGCGCGGCCTTTAGCCCTCGAGGTGGGGAGGCTGTGAGCTGGGCTCGCTTCGCTCTCAGGAGGCACCTGTGAGAGCCTCCCCGTCGGCCGCTGCTGGGCTGCCTGAGGTCCGCTGCAGTGGTGGGGAAGACCTTGGCCAGGCAGCGGGCTCTCAAGGGAGCCTCCCAGTGAAAAGAGCTCCCGGACCCCGTGTCCTCCAGAAACACCACTTCTCTCCCTTCCAGAGCCGGTGCCCTCCTCCTAGAGAGCGCTCCCTCAAATCCCACACCAACAATGGGGCCTGCCCTGCCTGGCCTAGTTCATGGCCATCCTCTTTGCCCTACTTTTTTCTTACACATCACTGATTTTACTAGTTCATCGCTTGTCTCCTAGCCAGAATGTAATAAGCTCAGGGAGGTCGCTGGCTCAATGCATGGCACCCAGATCCTGGCACATCACAGGTACTCAGTAAATATTGATGAGATGAATTTTGGGGGAATGCGTTTTTGAAAGCTGAGCTCCTCCTGAGCTGAGTTTTAGTAACTTCAGGCTCATTCACAAAGTAGCCTATAAGCAAATTCCTGCTGAGCATGTGTGTGAAGGCTCCGGAGGACACATGAAAGGGGTGGCAGGCAGGTCGAGAAAAATGTTTTAAAAAGTGGACACACACACAGCCCGTCCCTACCCTGGCTTCATGGTGACAACAGCAGTTTTGTGGAGCATGTTGGCAGTTTCTAGCCAGGACATGAGGGGAGGCTGGTGAAGTAGAAGAGATCAGACAGGCTAAGCAGAGAGTTTTTACAGGGCTGTTAAGACACGAACTCCAAAACTGAGAAGTTCTAACTCTGAGAAAGATTTGATGTAGGGCAAACAGTGTTTGGAAACAGCTAAATGTTGGCTTGGTTAGTTTGAGAGGTGGTGTGTGATAAATGAAAACATCTCAATGAAAGCGATGATTAGTAATACTAATGGTTGTTTCTTAATGAAGAGTTCTATATTTAGGAAGAGCATAATTGCCTGGGAAAATATACCTCTGGGAATGCTGGCAGTTTTAAACAGGAGACTGTCATAAAATCAAAGCTTTACCTTTAGGAGGGAATAAACCACTTCCCAGGCATTGGCTTTGTAAACCCAAACTAGTATAATAGCAATTGGCATATGCCTTTTGGGCTCTAGGCTGGAAGGGGAGTCTCCTGGGTCTCTTCCTGTCTTAGTTCCAAGACCTGAGAAGGAGCAGAGGTGTCTCCATGGTGACTGTGATAAGCTGCTTGGGGAGAAAAGCCAGGAAGTCACCAGGCTGCCAGCTCAGGGATTATGAATAACAAAGTCAGCACCATTACATGGCATCATCATTGCTCTAAGTCTGGGCTCCAGCCCTGTGCCTGACCCACAATGATAGGAAAAGAATGCTGTAGGTTTCCATGGCCCCAAATAAACAGCCTGCTTGGGCCATCTGGTGGCCTGGATTCTAAGAGAGGGAGGGGGTAGGGGAGAGAATGAGACAAGCAACCCTGGGGTGGAGAGAAGAGCGGCTGGCAAACTCCTTTCACCTGCTGCTGTCGTGAACCATCCAGAATAGATGGTTTCCTGTGGGAAAAACAGGCTTGAGAGGTATCCTTATTCCCTTACAAAACGTGGGCACTGAATGAGGCCAGCCTTCTCCCCCTTTTCCCTCCTCTATAGGCTGAAACAGTGTTTCAGGAAGGGGGCATTCACAGGGCTGAGAAGAGAGGAAGAAAATATAAGAATCACCAACCCATTCCTGGCAGCGGAGGAGCTTGCCCTGCTCTCTGGCCTAAGATGGGGTACCACTCCCATGTAGGGGATCCACAGGATTTTTCTTTCTTCTTTTCTGGAGTGCCCTGGGTCAGACCAGCTCTTAAAACTCAACATCATGTAGAGATAGGGAGCATGCAGTATTGCAGAGTGGAATTGGTCAGGTCTGGGTTTGGATATTTCTATGACTTTGAATCATGAACTTAACCTCAGCCTCAGGATCGTCATCAATGAAACAGGTTTTATAGCTGCCTCATAAGGTTGCTCAGAGTATTAACACATGCAAAGCACTTAACACCACCAGCAGGAAGCAGCAGGCAATCAAAGTTAGCTGCCACAAAAGGATGCTTAAGTACGTCCAGGAACTTCCTTTTACTACCAGAGATACCATGGCTTCTTTTTCCTCTGTAGTGCTGGAGTGGAAAATGCAGTCTGACTAGCTCTTTCCAGACCCCCTTTCCTTCTTCCCTGAAGAGCAGGGCAGGCAGCACAAAGCATGCCTCCTGGCGTGAGTGGGTACAGCTGCCCCCTTCTTCCTGGAAGCTGCTGCCTTCACCACCACCCCGTGTATCTCCCCTGAGAACACCCCCAGGCTTTCAGCTCAGGGTGTGCAGGGAGAGCGGAGCAGGCCTGTTTGCGGAGGCAGGGAGAAGGGGGACGGATTCTCCTCACCAGAGGGGCAGTGTGTTTGGCCTTGGGATGGGGACGGCTGTCACTCTCCAGGAGGAGACTGGCACGGGAGACCCTGGGGATGTGAGGAAAGACAAAATGGTGACAGGAAGGAAGGAAGGGCAGGAAAAATATACCCACAGGGGTGGAGAGACTGGCTCTGGGATGGGAGGCAGGTGTGTGAGATGTACAGAGACAAGACCATGGCTTCAGGGCCACTTCTGCTTTTAGAATACTGGTGCATTTTTTATTAAAGAAGAGAATAAAGCATTTGTAAATATATTTCTCTCACATATACTTCAAAGGTGACGCTGGTTGGCCACTACAGAAATGGGGAACAAACAGGCAGGAGCCCCTCCCCCACCCCATCCTACCCCATCCCTCCACCCTAGACGACAGAAGAGGGCTGGAAGCTGCCCAGCTCCAAAGGACAAAGAGTTCTCAGATGTGTGAACAGAAGGACCAGCTGACAGCTCTCATCACAGTGCCACCTGGAGAGCAAGGTGGTGCCTCCAGGGAGGTCGGGCATGCTTGTTAAGAAAACCCCTTTACCCCTTAGAAACAAATAAGGCATGAAGGTTCCCGCTGGGCTCCCGGCACAGAGGCCAGGGACACCACCTTCCACCAGCATTGGCATTTCTGATTTCTAGGATCTCAGGATGGGCAGCAGACAGAGAACTGGAAGCCCTAAAGAACTGCTTAGGGCAAGCTGGGGACCTGGGCATCTTAGCTGAAGCTGGACTTTCTGAAGCTTAAAAACCGTTGACCCAGCTGGGTCCTCAAAATTCCCCCCAAAGGCGAGAAGAGCAGGCATTTTATGGGAGGGAGAAAACATGTTCCCCATCCTGTCTCAATACTGTTCAGGTGGGTGAGGAACTTGGGCAGTCCCCAGCCAAGGGGAGGGGCAGACACTGGACCACTGGCTGATGGCACATGCCTGGGGCATTCTGGGTATGATAGGTGTGACCTGCAGCGAGGTTGGCCTGTGGGGAGCATGGGAATGAATGAGACACATCATGGTCCCTGAGATGGGAGCAGGCAGAGGCCAAGCTCGGCGAGTCAGAAGCGATGTGCAGAGGTGGAGACTCACTGTGGCCCAGACCCGTGGAAGGCTTGATGCCCAGAAGGCATTTCCGGGGCTGGAACCCGAGGAGGCTGGCTCTGAGGGGAACAAGGTGCGCTGCTCATGTATGGCTGCCAAGAGGCCCACTGTTTCTCTCCTCTGATTGGCTACAGATCTACGGTGGGCTGAGGGGTTCTAGGGAACGGCCCACCCTCAACAGGGCTGGAGTGGAGGTGCACTCAGGGCCTGAGGCCTTCTGCGCTGCCTGGCAGGGGCCATTTCTGACCTGGTCAGAACCCTGGGGTTGTCTGGGGGTGAACAGCTGGTGCTAAGGACTAACAAGAGTGTCACAGCTGGGGAGAAGCAGTAGGTGGTCCAGAAGACCCCCAGAACCTGCAATAGCTGGCTATGGGGTCCCCCTTCAAGTGTTTCCAGTTGTGGCAAGGGGTCAAGGAGACCTTGCATTGCAAATCTCTAAAAATCACCAAACTTTGCAAAAAAAAAAAAAAAGCCAGCTGGTCCAGAATGGCATTCAGGAAGCCTGGCCACAAATCTAAAAGCAAGGCCTGGGGACAGGAAGCTCGGGGCTAGAGGAGCTGGGAACCCCCAGGTGAGTGGGGACATTTGGCTTTGAAACTATTAGCTGCACCTTTAGGCTGATGCAGGATAGTGGAAGTTCCTGGGAGGTGGGACATGTTGACCACCTCCCAGGTCTGCAGGGAACATGCTGCGGTTCCCTGGGCCAGAGGTCAGCCTCCTCTGGGCTATATTGCTGCTAAAGGGCTCCTTCATTCACTAGAGGCTGCATGGCCCAGGCATGAGGGACCCCATAGCCTGACCCTGGGGGAGGCTGTAGGCTGCAGGCAGGGAAAGGGTCACTTGCTGCTGTGCGTCTTGACTTTGGTGGCATTGATGTCGGCCTTGGTCTTCTGGATCCTGGAGAAGATCTCCTTGAAGAGTGCCTTGTACTCAGGCTGGCTCTGCTCCAGCCGCTTGTCCACAGCCTCCACATGCTGGCTCAGGCTCTTCTCCCCGGACTTGGTCTCTCCCTGGCCCTCCTCGCTCCCCTGAAGGTCCCTCCACGAGCTGTCCCGGGAGATGGGCCTCGAGGTCTGCACACCAGCATGCCGGACCCCAGCCCCGTGCTGCCGACACTTGCTCAGCAGCTCCTCGTACTTCTCAAGCAGTGCGTGGTACTGCTCGTCCACCTCCCGCAGGATGGACATGCCTCGCTTGCGCACGCTGTTGGCATGCAGCGTGAGGTTGCCCGCGTGCCGGCTGGCTGGGTCTTTGGCCACAATGGCGTTGAGTGCTGTGTCGCTGCAGCTCTTGCGCACGGCATGGCCTGGAGAGGCGGCTGGAGAGGAGACACCATCCTGGGTGTCTGGGTCGTGCCCGATGCCTGGCTGGGGGTCATCAGCCTCAGGGGTCTGGGTAAGGGGCGCGAGCAGGGCCTCAGCCAGGTGGTCCTCCCGGCCCAGCAGGTAGGTCTTTGCCTGCTTCATCTGCTGCAGCTCCAGCAGCTCAGCCTCCAGCTCCTGCACACGAAGGCGGCAGCCCTCCATCTCGCACAGCTGCCGCTCCAGCTCTGAGTACTCCTGGAGCACCGCCGTGTACTCACGCTCCGTCCGCTCCTTGCGCTGCCGCTCCTGGCTCACCTGGGACCGCAGCACGCCCACCAAGGTCTGCAGCCGCTCATTCTCCTGCTCCAGGGGCCGCGGGCCCAGCTCCAGGGAGGAACTGTGCAGGCGGAAGGCATCCTCGCACCTGGGAGGGAGCAGGAGCAGGTGTGCAGAGGGTGGTGGTAACGGCCTGGGCCCTGGGCCAGCCCCAGATGCTTCCCTCTCTCTTGACCACTGGGCATGATATCCTGTTTGGTCTCTAGATCCGCTCTCCACCCATCTCCCTGCAGCTTTCGGTCCTGGGAGGCTGTCCACTGTGGGCTGCTTCAGCCAGCTTTCCTGGCTCTCTTGAGCTCAGCCAGTGGGAGGCATGGGCAGAAGGTTGGGGGGTGGGGGCACAGGGAGGTAGGTGGAAGGTCGTCACCAGGCTCATTCCCAGGCCAGGTAGCATCCGCCAAGCTTCCTAGGTTCTAGTTACCTCCCTTCCTCAGCCCCTTTAGGACTAGGAATGGTAACAGCTCCTCACTATTTCAACCCTGGGTTTCCCTACCCCTTGCCCACCCCTCTTTATTAATCGCTCTTCAGTTACTTTATGCAAGGTGCTGTCTGTCTCCTGCCAGAACCTTTAAAACATGCACTAAATACACAATACTAAGAAGCCATCCCATCAAGATTTAATGGGAACAGAGGGGTGCAGTGTTAACTCCTCCTGGGTTAGAATTCTGCCTCATTAAACAGGTGACCTTGGATAAGACACATAATCTCTGAGCTTTGGTTTCCTCATCTGAATAGTGGGGATGATAAAGCACACCTCATGGTGTTGCCATGAGGATGAAATCACTTAGCAGAGTAGTGGGCACACGGCCAGGGCTCAGTGAACACTAGCAGCTGACTACCGATAGCAACAGGAGCGGTCTCTCCATAGGCTGATGATGCACTAGCTCTGTTCCCAACCCTGTCTGGGGGTTCTGCACACAGACACCACCCAGGGTCCAGGCTGCTCTGCCCATGAGTGGCACCCTCACCTACCGGGGGCTGGCACACAGCTCCTTGAGGCAGGGGAAGGTGTGGATAGTGCGCCTGCGTTCCCGCTTCTCCCGGCGCACTCGAAGCTGCTCCAGGCCCCGCAGCTGCTCCACCTGCGCCTGCAGCTCCTCGACCTGGGCCTGCAGGCGCTCAGTGGTCTCTGTCAGCCTGGCGGTAGGGTGGGGAACACAGATGGGAGCAACTTTAAGGGCCAGGGCCAGCCCTCCTCACTGTTGCCCTGGAATGACTCAGGACTGAGGACAGATGGGCAACACTGAGCCGTGCTGTCTGGTGCTGAGGTCCAGCAGGGAGCTCCCTGTGCGACCGAGGACCCACCTCTCCCACACCTCCCAGGCTGAGCTGAGTGTGCCTGTCTGTACTACCCTCCTATCACTTACCACCTGCATGCCACAGAATATTTACACGCCTGCCTTCCCTCCGAGCCTGTGAGCTCCCAGGGGGTGGGAGGACGGCTTTGTAGCCCCATCACTGTATCCCCGGTGCCTAAACAGAGCCTAGTGCATAGCTAGTGCTTAAAGAAGGGTGGTGGCCTGAATGTTAGACCACCCCAGACTGACAAGGGCAGACTGTGTACCATCCTGGGTTCCCTGGCTGGGCTTCTGGGAGAAGCATGAGCCCCAACCACCAGTCCACACACCCAAGTGCACACCCGGCCCATGGCCTCTCCCTCGCCTGGTCCCCCACCATCTGCCTGGCCCTCACCCATGGATCTTCTGCTGGGCAGCCTTACTCTCCAGCACCAGCTTCTGATTGGTCAGCTCCAGGTCTCGGGCGGTGAGGTCCAACTGCTCATACACTTTGGCATGCTGCTCATTCACGTGCCTCAGCATGTCCAGCTGCTTGCTTAGGTACTAGAGCGAAAGGGGTTTGAGTAACCTTCCAGAACAGGGTTTGGGAAAAGGTCTTTGCCTGGGCCCTCCTCCCACGTCTAGGAATAGGTTTGCTTTGGGGTATTTGTCTGAAGAGAGGTGGAGGGTAAAGATGGTAGTGCAATACGGCAGTCTAGGAGAGTTGCACAGGTTGTGAACTGCACAAGGCTGTTGGGCCAAGACTGTGTTTGCCGACAGGGCATCTTTTTCTAAGCTGCCCAAAGGTACACACAGGCCAAGGGGCCCTTAATGGCTGGGGGAGCACAGGCAGTGCCCACGTGGCTCCTCACCTCAATCTCCTGCACTTGCTCCTCATTGGTGGAGTACATCTGCTGCAGAGACTCCTCCAGCTCCTTGTTCCGCTCCAGGAGTGTCTTCCCCAGCTCTGCAGCCAAGTGCAGGTCTAGCAGTGGTCGGGGGGCAGAGGGTGAGAAAAACGTGAGCAGCTAAAATTGAGGTCAGAGGGTCCCATTTAATGTTCTGAGCACTCATTCCAGACCTGGGACCCCAGAACAACCAGGACATGGGCCTGCCCTCAGGGAGCCTCTGGGCTTGGTCGTTGCTTCTGCCTAGAATGTCCTCTCTCTAGACACCCCCAGGGCTCATTCCTCTCTGCCTTCAGGTCTGTGCTTAAATGTCACCTTCTCTAGGAGGCCTTCTCCAAGCACTGATTCAAAATCACACCCTCCTTGACCCTGCACCTCCTCCCCACTTAATTTTTCTCCTTAGCACATATCACTGTCTGACTTACCAAACTGCTCATTTATCTTAGTTATTTCCCCTAACTGTAAGCTCACACGACACGGCTTTTGCCTTTTCATACACTGATACCCCAGGACCTAGAACAATACTTGGTACAGAGCAGGCACAGAATAAATCTTTTTAGAAAGAATGAGTGAGTCAATTGCGATAAGAACACCAACAGACATAGGGGCAAGTGCTTTGGGATAATAGGGAAGGGAGAATGCTCTTTTCCTGGGCTCAGCAGGAGCCTCAGGCAATGGGTAGCATTGAGTTGGGCTTGGAAGGGTGATTAGGAGCTCGCTGAGAGGCACAGAAGGGCTTGCTGGGTATTAGAATTGCGTGAGGCTTCAGAGCTTTTTTGTCCAACCTCTTATTGTACAGATGACAGGCTGGAGAGGACTTTCCCAAGGTCATCAGCTGGGTTACAGCCACACTGAAAGCAGTTGGG
Source organism: Manis javanica (assembly GCF_040802235.1). Taxonomy (NCBI): domain Eukaryota; kingdom Metazoa; phylum Chordata; class Mammalia; order Pholidota; family Manidae; genus Manis; species Manis javanica. The sequence continues at coordinate 177,407,953 of NC_133159.1, read as the reverse complement.
TACCACCTGGTCCCAGTAACACATGCCTTTCTCCAAAAACCCCTCCTTTCCTGGGCAGCAGAATGATCCTCTTTACCCCAGCAGCCCTGATTCCTGTACTCCATATAGGACTGTGGCCTCCTCTCCCCCATCCCAGCCAAAGGTAAATGAACATCTATTAGAGAGGCCGAGAGAGGGTTTGAACTGTTTTTAGGGGGCTGAGTGGTGAGGAAAGGGAGGCATTAGAAGGAAGCAGCAGGTTCTGGAATTCCTAAAAATTCTCTCTAGTGGGTCTGGAGTTGTACGAGGGTACACAGACATTTGGGGTGGATGTTGTCCCCCTGCCCATCTATATGCCTACCTCTTTTCAGAAACAAAGGGTATATTATGTAGCTATAATATATTATTCCCTTTATTTCTAAAAAGAGTTAGGCAGACTGATGAAAATGTTCTAACACTGACTATGGTGACGGCTGCACAGCTCTGTGAATACACTGAAGGAGGCTGAGTCATTGTGCAGTTTGAATGACTGAATTATACAGTGTGTGAATTACATCTCAATAAAGCAATTAAAAAAAAAAGATAAAGGCCGTTCAATCCAGAGATGGAGACTGGTGGTGGGGAGCAAGGCCCTTAAAGAGGTCCTTAGACAAGCTCAGGCTGAGTTCACAAGGCAGTTCTCCTTTTAAAATAGCTTTACGGTTTGTGTTGATGTAAACAATCAAACAGTACAGAAAGGTTAAAAAAAGGGTGACAAAAAATTCCTTGAAAATGGACCTCATATATTCTACATCTATACCTGGGAATTCCATAAACAGATGCGGCCCCAAATGGTTATGAAAGAATAGTGCCATTTGTAAGTATTTATTGTCTGTGTGTGGGATGTGGGAAGAGTGGGGAACACCAGGGCAGAGGAAAGAAAACACACCACCTAAAGAGAGCTGCTGCTACCAGATTAGTAACCACCCTTCTAACCGGTGCTGGGTGCTTCGAACAGCTATAGATACACTTTTGGGTAAACAGAAGCGTGCTTTTCTGTACCTCTGTCTTTCATTTAAGCACATAGATTCTCTGTCAATGCACATCATTTTTAATGGGTGTCAATATTTTATTGCTTACAGGTCCCTAAACAGTCATCCCTAAATAGTCCTTATTGCTAGAACTTTTAGGTGTTTTCCATTTTTTTCTGTTAAAAATGAAAGCATATAAAACTCCAAAACTGGTTTTTCTTGGCATCATCATCAGAAGGTTAATTGCTCAAGGCTAAAGGTTCTTACATGAGTATTCTTTAATATTTTAAAATATTTAATAGTATTTAATATATATTTTTTAAATATTTAGTATTTTTCTAATGGCTGAGGTAGGTGCAGTTCCTCGCTAAGCAGAAGTAGAAAATCTGTGCAAATTACCACCTATATCCTGAGGATACTTTCCTAGAAACACAATTACGAGGGCAAAGGGTAGGCCTATGTGAATCATTTGCCAATACGCTGTCCAGGAAAGTTTGGTTCGTTTCTCCATCATGAGGTTGTTTCTTAAAACAGCCCTCAATGTAGGCTGATGGTGCGAATCCAGATCGAGACTTGAGAAGCAGCTCTGCTGTGGCCGGCACGATGTGGCCGCGGGACTCAGCTCTTTAATGTTTCCCTTTTCAGACAAGGATTGTCCTACCAGAGGATGGACAGGCTCTACCCGCTCCTGGCAAGTTTCGTAATTGTTTCAGCGGAGCCCCTTGCTCAGCACAGACAGGCCTGGGGTGGGGGTTTCCTCTGGGAAGAGCTCCGCAGACCAGTGACTCCTGGTGGGCATCTGAGAGCAGAGCCTCGTGCTTGCTTCAGCCAAGCGGGGGGTAGGACACAGCCTCAGGAAAGCCAGAGGAGCCGGCCAGCTGCCCATCAGGAATAAAGCTGGAGTCTGCTCCCACACACAGAGGTGAGGTTTTAAAAGCCAGAATGGTGCCTCCAGGCTTGGCCTAAACTGGGAGCTGCCATGCCCAGATGTCATCTGGAGAAGTTTGTGGGTGGAGCAAAAAGCTGCTATCCTAGAGCGAGGTTGCAATAACTTAGCCTGGAAAAACAAAAGCTGCTTTTCCAAACACCTACCTCAGCCATTAAAAAAATACTAAATATTTTTTTTTAAATTAAATACTATTAAATATTTAAAAATATTAAATAAAGAATACTCACGTAAGAACCTTTAGCCTTGAGCAATTAACCTTCTGATGATGATGCCAAGAAAAACCAGTTACCTAACACAGACCTAGAAGGGGAATAAGGATGTTTGCGGCATGAATTAATTAACTCTAAATTGGCCAAAACTCTTGAGGCGTCCATCTACAAAGCACGCAGTTTAATGTTAGGATCATTAACTGTAGCCCTGTGCTACGATGAGTGCCTAGTGGAAATTTGGGAGCCCAGCAAGACCACCTCCAGTTTGTGATGAGGGAGCCATGCCATCTTTCTAGTCTCTCTAATGAGATGGTGAGCCATTTAGCTTATCTCCAAATGGTATCAAATAATCCAGGTATAAATGAAAAAGAACAGAGGCCACACTCATGAGGGTTTTCTCCCTTGGGAACCATCAGGTGGTCTGTGAAGAGGCCACCGCTACTGATGCCTCCTCCTACGTTGGGAGAGGCTCCATGGGCGGCCTGCTAGGAGCCCCAGCAGCTTAGCCTAGAGTCCAAGGTTACGGGTCCAGGGGCAGAGCGAGAAAAAGTCAGGAACCACCTCACTTGCGCTTCTTTTCCAGGTATCATCTGAGCTGTGTGTGTACTCCCACGGCCAGGGGCCTGGGGCAGCTGCAGGCCACACTGCGAACCAGGACACTGAAGCTTGTCTTACCAGGGTGGCAAATGTGACCTGGACTGAGTAGTGATTCAGGGATGGGGAGGAAGGGAACACACAGAAGCTGTCTGGGGCAGGGGAGAATCTGAGACTGTCTCAGGGAAAACGGATCACAGTGCAAGCTAAGCTTGTCAAAGCTGCCAGGAGGGATCACGAGAGAAGTCTAGAAGCTGCGGAGCAGGGGACTGAGTGGAGCTAAGTGCTGGGAAAAGGACAGTAGCCAGATGAAGGGTGGTGGAGGCCCCAGGGAGGAGCAGCTCCCCCCTGGACCAACTGGGGAAGGATGCCTGGATGGCAATGGGAGAAATGCGCTTGCTGGCTAAGCAGGAAGTAGAAGCCAGAGTAATAAACAGCCTGTGGTAGCCAGATTAACGGTCACACTGGATCAGGCTCAGGAAGGTACTGAGTCTGAACTGGCACCATCTCTGCCTGGGCCCTGGAGTTTTCTGGGGACTCCTGCAGTGGGTTTCATCCATTTTACCCTCTGAATGCCTACTGAGGAGCTGCCCATGAGCCTGAGAGGGAATGGCTTCGGAGCCAAGGGGATGCCTCTGAAATGAAACCCTGAAATCCCACCACCCCTCACTGGTTGGGGTCCGGGTGGAGTCCCACAGACTCCAGAGCAGAGATGTGGGAAAGGGACAGGGGACAGGCACAGGGAAGGAGAGACAGAGATAAAGGGCATAGGAGGAGGCACTCTACCACCTGGTAGGGCTGCAGGTGGTCCTGATCACAACCTCCTGGGTACAAATATCAGGAACTCTGGGTCCAGTCATCCGCCTCCCCTTGCCATGTCAGAGCTCTCCCCTGAGGCTGACACTCAAGGTCAGGTGCCCCAGACTTCAAATCTGTGACTCAGCAGCCATCTCTCAGCCTGGAAGGAGGTACCCGTAAGGTCCCCCATGCCTGGTTCACAGTTGGGGAGTGGGGTGGACAGAGAGGGTGCCAGTGCTTAATAATTAATGGCTTTTCTATTTTTATAGGTGCCTTTGGCAGTGGGCAGAGGGAACATGGTAAGAATCTGGGAGCTTGCTTGTTCCAGCCACCTTCCTGTACTGTGACAGAACAGCATCAAAGTCACACAGGGTCTTGGTGGCCAAGCTACAAAAAGTAAATTTGGGGCCTGCCTTCAGGGCTACACAACAGGCACCTGATCCCTGGTGGCTGGCCTTTGGCCCAGGCCCTACCCCATTATCCAGCTCTCCATGCTGGGCCCCAAGGGGCGGTGCCGCAGCAGCTGAGCCTGGGAATTCCTCCAATCTGCAGCCCAGCAGTCTAGATAACTCCTAACTCCCAGTCCCGTGCAATCTTCTCACATTGCTCCTTGCCTTAGTACAAGTGTCCCCCCCCCCTAGAATGCTTGCTTGTCTTCCACTGCCCGAGGACCCCCTATTCACTGTCCAGCTCAGATGGACCTGTGCATAAACCTTTGAGTCTTACAGCACAAGGTCCTCCTGTCTCTGCTCTCACTGTCTGCTGGGACACTGGCTGCTGCAGAACCCCTGTGGCTCATCACAGTTGCTCGTTTGATCCCACTTCTGCCTCCTGTGCTGGAATGTGGAGTCCCCTGAGAGCAGAGATCAGGGTCCCATGCTCAGCACAACACTTGCCCGTGATGAGCAGACATTTGGTGTTTGGTCACATGCTCCAATTTCTTCTGAGACTGTCTTATTTCTGGTTTTCTCTCCTTGTTCCTGGGCTCCGGCTGCTACTGGACCTATGAGGCAAGGCTGACCACTGTTGGCTGGCAAGGCCAGAAAAGTTGGGGGCGCCTGGGCCCATCTCCTACCCTGGCCCCAGAGCATGGCTGCTCAGCCCTGCTGGAATCTCGATGCCTCTCTCTCTTTGGAAGCAACATGCCTCCCACCCCTACTCTCTGGCTCCTTCCTCCCACATCTGGGCCGGGCACCATGCCAGAGACTTCATTAGGGGTGTGGGAATGAAACAGAGACAGCAACAATGTCAGCAGGAACGATGTCAGTATCTGCCTCGGGGAGGCCATCTTCCCAGAAGCTCAGCTTCCAGTCTTTCCTTATCCACCCACCTCTTCCATGAAGCCCTCTCATTGCATCCTATCACCCACACTCAGGTGTCTGTGGGATGCAAAATTTTGGGGTAGTACCCAAGGATTGGGGAGAAGGCTGTCACAGCCAGTATTGGGCATCTCACTCCAGGCAGAGAGGCTCAGGGTGGACTCCTGGGCACAGAGTACGGCAGGGTTCAGCCCAGCAACCCTGGTCGTACACTGGTCCTCCAGAAGCTCTGACTAACCCACACTCATGAGCACAAGGACAGAGCCTCACTTACCAGCATATCTGGCCACATGGGGATGTGGGTCAGGGCCAAGAAACAGAGTTCCAGGATCTGGGCAGATACCTCACTAGAGGGCAAAGCCAGGCATTGTGGGCTGGTGACTGGAGACCCAGAGTAGCGGGTATTGGCACACACTGAACCGACTTGTGTCCACACCTGCCCTGCTCCCTGGATGGCCGTGGTCACTTCTGCTGGACACGCTTCCTTGCCCCTCCAGCTCTGACTGTCCCACAAGGAGGCACTCTGGGGGAGGGGGGCTGGATTTGATTCCACTCCAGCAGGCCTTGGCCATGACCCTTTTAGGACTCCTCCTCCTTCCTGTCCTAACAGTCCCACCCCCTACTCGGATGATGTCACCTTGGCCACCTCATCACCAGCTTCTAACTCTTTTCTGGTCATCCTCTCTACCCTCAGAAGGGAGGGGGAAGGGAGGGGCTCCCTTTTTACTCAGGCTCTAATCTGGAACATTGCTCAAAATTCCCAAACCTAACTTCCTCCAAATCATGAGCCACTTGGGAGGGAGCAGGAGGGGAAAGGCCAGGGGACTCCTCCCTCTGGAAGGCAGATTGGAGACCCCAAGTCCCTGCTTCCTCTGGCAGGGTCCCAACACCCCTCATCCCCTCCCTGGACAGAAGGGGAGGGAGTTGGGGAAACTTTCTGGGACACACACACACACACACATTTTATATACACACTCCACCCCTCTCAGCAAAAGATGACCGAGGAGCCACCTCCCGACCTCCAAAGACTTCCAGCCAGTACTCAGGTCCTCCAATAATACCAGGGGTGCCTGGGCAGTTCCTGCCTCTAAAATGCAGTGGATGAACTGGGGGAAGTATGTCCCTGTCATTCAGGGAATGAGGAAGACCGCTCCCCAGACTTTTGCAGGTTTCTGCCAGTAGGGTCTGGGTCTTCCCTGGCAGCGCCCCACCTCTCCAGGTCCCCATTCTCCAAAAGCATCTCCTGGGAGTCCGGCACGTCGGGTTCAGCCCAGCCCTCCCCAGAATGACACCGCTCAACAATGGAGAAGCGGACAGGGTCGCGGGGCGCACCCCGCTCTCCTGCTGCCCCCTTACCCCGCGCTCACCCTGCTCCAGGTCCTGCTGGTCGTACCAGGGCTCCTCTTCCTCAGCCGAGAAGTCCTCCATCCCAGCGGCTCTCCGCATGGCCCCGCGGGCGGCGGGCGGGCGCTGCGGCGGCGCGGCTCAGGGCCGGGGCGCGGGGCCCGGGACAATGCGGCGGAGGCCGGCTGGGCCTCCTGCGTCGCGGATTCGGGCTGCAGAGCCCCGGCTCGCGCCGCACCCCTTCGCCATCAGGTGCCCACAGGGCGCCCACGCGGGACTGGCGCGCCGCTGCGGTCCGGCCCGGCCGGGGTCTTACGGAGCTGCGGGCACCGCGCAGCGGCGGCACAAAGGGTGAAGGGGCGTGGACAGCGGGCTGAACGGCTGCAAGGAGGGCCCGGGCCTGTCAGCAAGTCTGGGGCGCTAGCAACGCGCGGATGCCGCAGCGGGCGCCCCTAGCGCACCTCCGGCCTGCGCTGCCCCTGGCCCACCCGGCGACACCCGGAGCGGCAACTGCATCCTGGCCAGGCCGGCCCTGCGCTTCCAGGGCCGCCCGCTGCACGGGCTGGGGCCGGCCGCTGCCGACCAATCAGGAGACGTATGCAAAGCTAGAGGCGGGGCAGGGGCGGGACCTCCCCGGTACCCTGGTCTTGCTGTTACTGGATGAACTCCACCTTCCCTTCTCGCTCCAATTCTTCAGTTTACCGTTCACCGTCTGAAATTATTCTCTTTACTTGCTGTTCTCTCTCTCTCCCTCTAGATCTGAAAGTAAGGATCTTGTTTTTCTTGTTCACATCTGGCAACTCAGTGCCTAGAACAGGTTGGTCCATTGGTTCCTTCCTTAGGCACCCTTTGAATATTAATTTACAATTACTTTTAAGAAGTTGAGTGTTTTAATGCTTGTGGCTGGCAAACAGGAGCGGCCAAGTCTGAGGGTGTGTTACCGGCATTCAGGGCCTTTCCCTTTAACGTCCTGTTTCCCTCTCCTTGAATCCATATCCTATAGCCAGCTATACCCATTAAAACCAAACAGTTTTACCTATCCAAATATTCTTTTCTTTGTTTGAAATTGAAATATCATTGCTATACAATCTTATATTAGTATTAAGTATACAACATAGTGGTTCAACAATTACCTGTATTATTAAATCCTCACCACCACTAGTGCAGTTACTATCTATTAACATGTTATAGAATCACTGGTTATATTCTCCATGCTGTACTACCATCCCTATGACCAACATATGACTGATAATTTTTGTGCCCTTCATCCCCCTCACACTTCCCCACCCCCATCCTAATCCCTCCTCCATGATAACCACCTGTCACTTCTCAGTGTCTACCAAGCATTCTTTCCTTAAGGAGTTTTCAAACTCAACGACTTAGGTAACTCATTTGTGTTAGGACATATCATGTGCTTGTACTGTTGGGGCACACTGAGTATATCCACCTTGAATATATGTGGAAAGTATATCCAGCAAAGAATTCATATATCCAGAATATAGAAAGAACACCTACAATCCACGAGAAAAAGTCCAATAGAAAAGTGGGTAAAAGACTGATCAGGCACTTCACAAGTGACCAAGTGACCCAATAAGCATGTGACAAGGTGTTTAACTTCTTTAGAAGGATCAACTGCTGTAGGGGAAGACAAGGAAGCAGGACTGACAGAGGGAGAAGCCAGGTTAGGACAAAAGCCTCCCCTGGTTCCTGGACAGCTCCACAGCTCCGAATCTGGGGTGACCCTTCAAAGCTATTTCAAGTGGCAATGGGGACAGGGCCTTCATATCACTCACACACACACTCACTCACACACACACACACACACACACTCCACCACACACACACCAGTTATTGAATATCAACCAGTCATTGAATGGATGCAGGCTGCCCCTGGGAAGTGGGTGTTACCTGGAGCACAGGAGCTCTTTGCAGTTCCTCTCTTGTGAGGGAGGACTGTCAGCCAGAAGCCCTCCCAGCAGCTGGGGGAACAGGTCCTTCAGTCCTGAAGGGGAGTCTGGGGGAATGTAACACAGCATCTGCTATAAACACATACCCTATAACCCGGCATTCTGTTTCTATATACGTGCAACAAAAATATGTGCATATGTCAATCAAAAGACATGTACAAGAATATTCATAGCAGTACTATTGTTAATGGCCCAAATTGGAAACAACCCAAATGTCCATTGATAGTTGATAAATAAAATGTATACTCATGCAAGAGAATATTGTATAGTACAGATAAAATGATCAAAGACATCAGGCACAAAGAGTAAATACTTACATTGGTTTCCCATTGTTTCTTTAACAAATCACCCCAAATTTAGCAGCTTGAAGCAACACAAATATATTACTTTTTTTTCCATTGTGGTTTCAGCAACCATCTTTATCATCCAGGTAAAACAATACTTTGCGGGCCACTAGCCAGGTTCCTGCTTGGCTCTGTAGTCTACCTTTCTGTCTAACCAAGGCTGTGGCACACCAGGCACTGGTCCTGCAGATATGCCATCAAAGGTGAGGGTTCAGGTGGGATGGGGACAGGGTTGTGGGGCAGGATCCTCCCTAGGAAGATGAAAGCAGGTCAGTGGGCAGACACTCTGGGGCAAGTTCTGTAATGGATAAGAGCTTATGAATAAGATGCTCTGAGAGTCTGAGCAGCTCTCAGCAGGGAAGAGTGTCTGGCCCTCTAAAGTAATTCAAGGTTGAAATGACAATCATTTTGTCGCCAACTGTTAATCATGTGTGCCAACTGTTAATCATGTGTATCTTTCTTTGAATGGTGAGGTAGGGGGACCAGGTAGAAGTCAGCTAACTGCACAGCAAGCCAGAGCTACGAAAGAGAATGTAAAGGTTGGGGGGCTGCCCCCATCACCTGACCCCCAGGCTCACTCCTGGCCTGGTTTTACTTCAACTTCTGCCGACAAGAGATGGTGCCCACAGGGGGAATGAGAGAGTGCTCCCAACTGAGGGGTTTCTATGTCAGGAGGATTCCCCCATCCCTGGCACTTCTGGATTCAAGAGAGCAGGAGAACAGGCAGCTGAGGTGTCAGCTCTTAGATAGTAGTTGGTGATGACAGCATCAGGATAATCCTGCTGTAGCTTGGACCAATTGTCATGGACTGACAGTCCATGGAGTGTATCTACCAGTAGGAATAAACACCCTAGAAAACCATGGGGCAAAGCCCCACTGGTCCAACAACATTCAGTGCTGAAACAGGCATATACAAATTTATGATCTTACAGTTCTGTGGGTTAGAAGTCTGCCTTGGCTCTCAGTGGCTGAAATCTAGGTGTCTGCAAGGCTGTGTTCTTTTCTGGAGGCTGCAGGGAAAAATCTGTTTCCTTGCTTTTTCTACCTGCTAAAGGCCACCCACCTTCCTTGGCCCCAGGTCTCTTTCTCCGTCTTCAAACCCATCAAAAGCAGGTTGAGTACTTCTCACACTATATCACTCTGACCTCTGCTACTTTCCTCTCTCATTTTTACAAATCCTTGTGATTAGGCACAACTAGATATCCGGCATAAGCTCCCAATCTCAAGGTACTTAACTTAATCACATCTGCAAAATCCCTTTGGCTGTGTAAGGTAACACAGTCAAAGATTCTGGGGACTAGGATGTGGACATCTCTGGGGATCATGATTCCATTTATATAAAGTTCAAAACTGGCAAAAATGAATCTAATCAGGGTAGTATTTGGCCTGGGGGAGTCATGTGGGGAACTTTGAAGGGCTGGGAGTGTTTCATTTCCTGATCTGGGTGCTGGTCACACAGGTGTTTCCATTCATGAAAATTATCAGCCTATACAATTTTGATGTGTACACTTCTCTGATATATGTTATATTTCAATTAAATAGATCACTAAAGAAGAAAAGAAAACAAACACCCGATGGCCACGACACAGGCAGTCTCTGCCCTCATGCAGCTTACATTCTTCAGGGGACAAATAAATAATTACAACCTGAAGTATGAAGGAAATTAACCCGATTCTGTGAGAATGAGTCTGGGCGAAGGTTTAGAATCAGTATTTCAGGGCAGGCTTCCTTCAGAGAGTGACATCTATGCTAATACCTGAAGGATGAGATGGTGCCAGCCATGCCACGTTCTGGAAGCAGAGTGTTCCAGGCAGAGGACACAGCAAGCTCAGATGCTCTAAGTCAGAAGCAGCTTGACATATATTAGGAACTGATGGAAGCCCAGTGTGGCTGGAGTGGAGTGCACAGGGGAGAGATGAAATTGGAGCCAGGGCCATAGGAAGGAGTTGGGATTTTTCCTGCCAAGTGGACAAAGAAAACTAATAAAAGGCTTTTCACTTTCAGTTGTAAAACATCAATTTTTTTTGGAGCCTGGGTTGGAGGGGAGCAAGAATGGAAGCAAGAAGACTAGTCTGGAGGCGTCTGCCATGGTCTGGAAGGGAGGTAATGGTGGGGGTGGGGTGGTCAAGGCTGGTGGCAGTGAAGATAGAGTAAGATGAGAAATATTTTGGGTGTAGAACTTGGATGGGCAGATTAATTGACTAAAGAATGAGAGTGACACTTAGACTTCTGGCTCCAGTAACTGGGCAACAGTGATGCCATTTGTTGCGATGGGGGCAAACTGAGTCTAAGCGACAAACAGGTTGAGGGCTGAGTTCCAGAGGGATCTGGTCGGCACTCTAAGCCCACCAAGTCCATCTCTACATTTGTTCATTTTTCATTCTGCCACTCTGCCCACATGAGGCATGGCTGCACCCACGGAGTTTAGGAAATAGGACGTGCCTAGAGGAGAGGAGAGGCAAAGGGCTGAGGGCCCGCACAGGGAAGGGCTGCCCCGTTTACCTCAGCCTGGGCAGGAAGGATGCTAGCAGGGCTCCCCTCTTGCCAAAGCAATGAACGGCAGCTCCCCACCTGGAGCTTTCCCTGCAACCCCTGAAGTTAAGGATGCTTTCAGTGATGACTTAAGATGGCTCCCATGTTTGGAAACTTCCAGATTCTGGGGTATCTCTTAGCCTTTGGCCTTTACCACCCTGGCCATGCCCTCAGCATGGCTCTGCCCTTTCCTACTCTCCTGCAGCCACCTGGCCCTGCCCCAGACACAAAAGCATCACCTGGCAGGGAAAGGCATGCCAAAAAGGCTGGACTGACACCTGGGCACTGTGCAGGGTGACTGAAGTGGGACTCCCCTGGATCTCACGAGGCTGGGGTGGGGTGGGGGTGGGATGAAGCTGGGCAGCCAACTCTCAGGATGGTGTCTCCACAGGGGACAGGGGGTGGAGGCTCAGGTGACCCACCCAGCTGTGGCTGGCCGAGGAAAGGGGGTGCCTGCTGCATACCTTTGTTTGATCTGGTTCATGAGAACCCCACCCAGGCTACTTGCCTAGTGGGACCACTCTGTGCCTTCAGGACAGGCAGTATTTTCTAAACTGCTCCAAGAGGAGGAAAATCAGACCTGCCTTTGAAGAAGGAAACTCCTCTGCCTCTCCGAGCTACCCGCCAACCAGTCCAGGGCCCATTTCAGGCCTTCCAAGCAGGCTAGAGAGCCGTGCCCAGGGGTGGGAAGTATAAATGACCTGACCTTGGGATCCCCAGCCCGGTACCTCATCTGTGTGTCAGGCAGACCTATTTCATGGTGTTCGTCGGGGGCATCAAGGCACGGCGCTGACGGACAGAGCCCTAAGTGGACTCGACGTCCCCCAAGGCTGCCTTGAGCATTACGCTTCCCGGGGGTCGTCTCACTCCAGCGGCCAGGAGCGCTTCCCGAGCTCCGTCCCGCGCTCCCCGGAAATGCAAGTCCGGGTCCCGGCAGTCCGCACCGCGGGAGCTCCGAGCCGGACGCACCCACGGGAACGCCCTCCCCAACGTGGGGGGAACCCGATACGCCTGCGGCTGCGCAGTCGCTACAGTCCCTCAACTCGCCCCGACCCCCACCCCAGGCCAGCTCGGCTCAGCCCACCGGAAATGACGGCGCGTGCGCAGACCGCGCTGACGTTGGGGGTCCCGCGGCTCCCAGCTGACCAGTCACACTGGGGGAGGGATATCCACCGACCCAACACGCCCCGCGTCTAGGCTTGAGGTCGAGGATCAGGAGACCCCAGGACACCTTCCTCGGGTGCCCCCGCTCCTGCAGGCTGCACTGTCCCCCGCTGCTCCTGACGGTCATTCCGGCGCTGGACACACACTGCACTGAGTGATCCCTTCTCTTCTGCCCCCTCCACCTCTCTGAGATCAGCGCCTAGCCGGGCAAGGCGCTGAATACATTTGAATGAGTGAGGTCCTCCGGTGTGCATCCCCCCACTTCCCCGTACAGCATTTGAGTGTCCCAGACCACTGTCTGCCCTGGAAGGGGGATTCTTTTAGATTCTCATAGTCCTTGTGGTCAGAAAGTGCTTCGGGGTGTCTACCTCAAAATCCTGCAGTTCAAACCTCCATCTTGTCATCAGTGAAATGACCTTTAGGATGATAATACTGAGAGTGTGCTCCGGTGACCTACTTCGGCCTTCCTTCTTTAAGACCTTCTGGTGGGGCTGTTGGGAGGATCAGTGCGTTAACATCGGGCCAAGTGCTTAGCCTAGTGCCTGGGCCCCGCCAGCCCTATTCAGTGTTTGCTTCTCGGATCATTATTATTTCAGCTGTTTTACCTGGAGGACCTAGCCCTTGCCCATCCTTACCTCTCTTCTCGCTGGGTTCCCGAGGCAGGCCAGGAAGACCTGTGTGAGGACCTTCCCTTCCTGGTGGTGGTGGTGGTCACAGGGCCAGGTAAGACATGGCCTCAGAGACCCATAGAGAAGCTCCAATCACATTTGCTCACTGTGGCACACCGGAAATGATGGCGCGTGCTCAGGCCGCGCAGATGGGGGATCCATGGATCCATCTGCCTTTGGGCAGATAGTGCTCCTTGAGGGCAGGGACTCTGGCTGGCACACAGCAGGTGCCCCATGAATGAACAAATGAATGCTTTAAAATCAGTGGCAGAGCCTATTCCTTGGACCTCCTGAATCCATCTCCACCGCAGGTTAGACCCACTTGCCCCACCTGAAAGGCTCTTAAAATGAATGTGAGAAGCAGTTGGTGAAGATGTGTCATTCCTATTGACTGGAGTGGACTAGCCGAGTGGCTGCACCTTCTGTGATCATCCAGGATTTATCTTCATTCACTTATCCATAAATAGCTTTGTGCAAAACCAGTGTTAGGTGCCTGGGACACAAGGAACAGGACAGACCCAGTCCCTGCTCTCATGAAGCTTGCATTTTAGTAGGTGAGACATTAGCCAAATAAAACGGCATTAACCAAATAAAAAGGCAAACATTATTTTAAGGTGTGGTAAAAGTTTTAGGAACACACTGGGGGCTGAAATAACAACAGCTGGGGTGGGAAATCTCTCAGGGAAAGAGAATTTTAAGATAAGATCCTAAGGGTGAAAAGGGAACAGCCACATAGGGAGTGGGAGGAGGGATGCCCCAGGCAGAGGAACAACCTGTACAGAGATCCCAGGCAGAAAGAGCTTAGAGGGTTTGAGGAAGTGAAGAAAAATCAGTGTGGGTGGAAACTAGGAGCTTGGGGTAGGGGGTGCAGGGCCCAGATCATGCAGGGCCATGAAGGTCACTGTGGGGCCCTGAGAAAATTGTTCCTAACAAAGGGCTCCAAGGAGCTTTCAGTGGGGGAGTATTGTGGGCTGCAGCTTACAATTTATCAGGCTGTCCTGCAGCAAATAGATTAGGGTGAGGGACAATGGAAGCTGCTGTAGCTGAGAGATGATGGGGCCCTGCAAAGGCAGGAGCAGTGGAGACCAGGGAGGTAGAAAATACCCTTGTTCCAGAGATAACATCCATCATCAGGACTTGGTAATGGATTGGACAGGGGTGGTAAGAGCAGGGGCATTAAGGGTGACACTGGATTTCTCCTTCGAGCACCTGGAAGGGGCCATTGACTGAAATGAGGAGACTTAGAGGCAAAGGTCGGGAGAGGGAAGGATTGAGCCTGGGGGCAGGAAGTGTGGCGAATAGGTCACCCACAATGTGGCAGTTTGAAACACTGCCAACTTCTTTGACACTTCTTCCCTGGGGAGGTGGGGTACAGGTCCCCTCCCCTTGCACCCAGTGGGCTTGTGATTGCTTTGACCAATAGAGAAGGGTGGAAGTGATTTTATGTGTTATTCCCAGGCCAGGCAGCTTCCTCTTTTTCTCTGAACGCCCTCTATTTGTGTGCACCCTTAGGGATACTCCCTCTCAGAGTGCAGCGTCCTTGCTGTGAGTGGCTCAAGCCATGTGCAGAGGTCCCATGTTGGTGTATCCATCTTCAGCCCCAGCTGAGCCCAGCCCTTAGGTCCTTGAAGTCCAGGCACCAGATATGTGAGGGAAGAAGCCTCCAGATGGTTCCAGGCCCCAGCTGCTCCAAGAGTTAACCCTTCCCCAGCCATTCTTGTCTTCCCAGCTGAGACATCATGGAGGAGAGTCAAGCCACCTCAGCTGGGTCCTATCTGGATTATTGAACATGGAATTTATAATGAAATGGTTATGTTTCACACCAAATTTGGTAGGAAAGTTGTTACACAGCAATAATACCTAGAACACACATCAAGTTGACAACTAACTTCAACATCACCTGCATCCTTCCTCTCCATCCCACCTGTGACTGCCTTGGTTCATCATCTCACCTTCAGATGGATTCCCAGCATTCAGGCTGCTTTATCTTTCCCATAGCAGCCAGAATGAATGATTGCTAAGACATAATGATGTCAAATGACATTATTCCTGTGCTTCAAAGCCTCCTCGTTGCTCATGGAATAAGATTCAAGCTCCTTAACAGTTAGCTGTATGGGGGCCTTTCTGGTCTGGTCCTGGCCTACCTCACCAGCTTTATTCCATGTCACTCTCTGCATTTCACCCTAACCAGGGCTTTCTGTTCCCTAAGCAGAGCAGGCTCTGTACATTTCTGGGCCTCCTTCTGTTTGCTCTGCTACCTGTGCTGAGCAGCATATGTTCTATTTACCCTTCCCAATCTCTTTCCATCTGCGCCATGCCCAGGAGGCAGAAGCATCTATGGGTGGCGTCAGGGGGCTCCCTTGCTCTCTTGTTGTCTATAGGTCCACTGATGGGAAGTACAATGAGGAAATTGGGGTGGGGACAGGAGAAGAGGGCAGGTGGGTTGTCCATCTCACAGCTCCCTCTCTTCCGGAAGAGAGCTATTCTGTCCAGTCTGCTCATTCAGTGACACGGTGACATCCCTGTCCCCCTCCTCCTTACCTCCATAGATCTGGCCTACCCTGCCTTTGTGCCACCCTTTAGCTACCTAGATGGTGCACCCCTCGTTTTTTACTTGTGGAATTCCTATTTAGGCTAAATGTCATCTCCGTTTGAAGCATCTAGGATTTCTAGAAGCTTCCAGACACAGCATGCAAGATGATGTGGAAAAAGTGCAGCATCTTTTGGGGTAAGAGTCGGGTTTGCTTCTTTTTGTCTTTGTTCCTTAGTAATTATGTGACTTCGGACAAATAATTTAACTGCTTTGAACCTCAGTTTCTCCAAGTTTAAAAAGGGGACAATATCTATGTTGGAGGTAGGTTTTTGTTGTATTAGAGATATTGTTGTCATATTATTATTATTAAGTCGCCTTTATCCAAAGCTCACTGGGATGAACCATGGCTAATTCTTTCCTTGTTTCTCTCTCTCTAGCTAATTGCTCATCAAAGCAGGCCGTGACACTTAAGCCCTCTAAGCCCCGTTCCCTGACACAGTGTTGGTAAATACCCATCCCTCAACCCATATAAATGGATGGACCTAAAAGGTTTCTCAGGGAAGGCAGGTGGTCAGGAAGGAGTTGTGGGACCCGGAGGGACCTCCTGCTCTCCTAAGACGGCGGAGCTGCTTTCCTGGAGCAGGGGCACTGAGTCAGTAGTACATTCTCTCCGCAAAACGAAGGCTGAGCGTGGGGCTTGCGGCTGGAGTAACAGCAGAGCTGTCTGGATATGTGCGTCTAACAGGCCAGGAAAAGGGAAACCAAGACAGCAGATGATCAAAAAAAAAAAAAAAAAAAGGGGGTGGGGAGAGGAATGGGGAGGACAGGAATTAACAGGAAGAAACTCGGGCGAGAGGGCTGGTTGAGAAAATGTGGACGCAGTGATGGCGTGGGGTCCAGTGGTGAGGGTGGAGGCGGAAGGCTGGGGGTGTTGAGGACCCGAGGGTTGGGTGGAAACAGGAAGGATGCACTGGGGACAACGCTCGGACGCAGAAGGATGGGCGCGGAGGCCCCGGGGGCCGCTAAGAAGAACGCTGCGCTAGCGGCAGGCTCGCGGAGGCTGGAGTGGCGGTGTCTGCGCGGCAGGTGCGGGGGCGGGGCCACGAGGGGCGGGGCCACGAGGGCGGGGCCGACGCCGTGCCGGCGGGCGGGGTGAGCCGTTTGGCTCCCGCAAGAGCCTCGGGGGCCGCGGAGCTGGAGCTGGATCCCGAGCCGGGGCCGGGGCCGGGCCCGAGCGGGCTCCGTCGTTATGGGGTCGGCCGACTCTAAGCTGAACTTCCGAAAGGCGGTGATCCAGCTCACCACCAAGACGCAGGTGCGCGTGGGGCCCTGGCCTCCTCACCCACCTGCCGGGCTAGGGCCTGGGCAGGGCCGGGCTGGTTGGGGAGGGGGCTGGGGCTGAGCGAACTGGGCTTGCCAGGAGATGGGGGACCGGTTGTCCCTGAGGGCGACACTGAGGTCAGGGCCAGAGCGGGATCCCTGGGCCTAGCCTCCCACCCCCAGCCTCCCACCCCCAGCCTCCTATCCCCAGCCTCCTCTCCTGGGAACATCCCTCTTCCTGCAGCCGCAGCTGCCACCTTAGGCTGACGTGTGTCTACTCGTAAAGCCGGAGTCACCGCTGCCAGCGGCCTGTCCCGCCACCCGTACCCCCATCCCCGCCCCCAGCTTCGCATCTCCAGCCTCCCCATCCCCACCTACTAATCCACCTCCCAGTCCCCTCCCTGCCCCTCGGTACCCGCGGGTCCCGGAAGCACAGACCCGGCTGACTCAATGCAAACAAAGCCGGGCCTGGTTGGGGAAACAGCTGGTGCTCGGTGGCAGCAGCCTGGTGGGCCCAGGTCAAAGCCCAGGACCAGGGAAGGCCAATGTCTTCCTGGGAACATGCACAGAGTAGGGGGCAGTGCTGCATCTGGCAAGGGGACCCTGGGCCCATGACCATGGAGTCCAGTTTCCTAGCTGCGGACCACTGTTTCAGGGGCCTCCTGGTCTGAGGCCCAGCGGTGGGGCAGTGTTTGGGTACCCTCTGTTCTCTGGGTCAGGACTGAGACCCTACAGGTTGCCCTTAACTGGATGGTGTGGGACCTGGAGGTCTTTCAGCCTAGCCCATGCTTGCACATTCCTGAGTCCACAAGTGGCCTGGAAGCCACCTCCTTTCCCTTACACACAGGACCTGGCCAAAGCAAGGCTACTTCCCTGCCCACCCCTTCCCTCTTAACCCCTTGAACCAGGCTGCTCTGGCCACAGAGATGCCCAGATCTGACTCCCCACAACCCCCACTTTCAAGAGAGTCAGGACCTGCTGCCATCTGGGACCTTCCTCTTACCCCCCTCCCGCCCCGGGCTCTCTCTTGCTCTTGGCAATTAGAGTGGGATCGAGGGAGCCATGTCCCCACAGCCAGCTGGTCACAGCTCCAAAGGCCAGACCTCTGGTCCCATACTCTCATTCCCACAAGAGAAAAGCCAGGTGCCCAGCAAAAGCCCAGGGCTTCTGGAGAGTCCAGCCCCAGTTGAGATGCCTTTGATAGAAACCAGACCTTGCTTCTATGCCGTGTCCCCCATGGCTCCTGGCTAGTTCTGACACTGATTTTCTTGGGTTGAGACTTCTAGGTCTGTGGGCGGTGTGTGGACCAGCCTGCCAGTGTGGGGCCACAGGGAGGGGAGGGAAGGAGGCCCCTGTGTTTACCTACCTGGGGAGGGAAACCCCTTGCCGGAGCAATGAGCTGTTGGCTCAGCAGCCAGGGTCCTTTGCCTAGCCAGCAGGACTAGCTCAGCCAGGTCCCAAAGGATCTGGGCAGACTAGATCCCTACCTGCTCTTTTCCCCTCCCCAAAACACCATGTGCCTCCGATTTTCCCTGGCCACAGCCCTATGAGGGAACTGACTGAGATGGCGCTCTCCTGTTTCCCAGCTGAGGACGTAAGTTGTTTTGGGACAGCACTGAAGCCAGAGAACAGCCTGGGTCTCCCTCCAAAGAGCACTGGGGCCCTGCAGGTGGGAGAGGGCCTGGGCTGTCAGGAGGGAGAGACCCTCAGGGCCCTGGCTGGGGCAGCTCTGGAGTGAGGACCAGGTCCCAGATGGTTGTTTCAGACCTTGACACTCGGTGTCCCCAAGGAGATTCGGACCAGTTGTTCACAGAGTATCCCTAGTTCCAGGCCTTGTGCTGTGAACGCACATTTTTGCTCTGGGAAGCAGACAAGCCTACATGGCTCCTTTTCCTGGGGCCTGGGCCTGAGCTGCCGCTGCTTGCCCTTACTGCCTTCCTGTCCTGCATCCTGTTTTCTTCCTGTCCTGGCCTAGGCCTGATCCTGGTCCTGAGGGCCAACAGCTTTGGCTGTTTCCTGAGCTTTTCCCATGGTGGGTGGGGCCCTGGAGGGGGGATATTCCTGGACCAGGGACCCTCTCTCAGATCCTGCCTGTTTGAAGATTCTCTGCTGTAGACCAGATGAGACCTCGTGGGCTCACATTTACATATGTGCACATGCATGTATGTGCGAATGGCATGGTGACACAGTTCTCCAGAACATGTCACCCTTAGCAGGCTGGAGCTTTGCTAGTCCTTCGTTCCCCTCCACAGAGGTTAAAAAGACTCAGCTGTCCCCCAGGCCAGCCCTGGCAAAACTGGGATAAGAATATCTGGTTTCCCATGAGGGTAGCTCAGTCCCTAGGCCCTTAACAGCATGGGCCTGCCCACCTCCAGCAAAAATGCCCTTTTCAAAGAAACTGGCTCAGATTTTAGAAGCTTCCTTGGGTTGGGTGGAGCCTAGCTGGGGTAACTGAGGCAGAAGCTAGCCATGTTCCTCTCCTCAGAGGCTTTAGGGGTACAGTGACCCTGGCCAATACCTGTAGTGTCAGGCTAACCTGGTAGGGTCAGGTAATAGTCATCAAATTGAAGTGTCTGAGTCACAATGGGACCAGGAGAGGTGGCCCAAGTTGAGGATGGGGAGGTGAAAGTCACCACTCCTGAAGTTTAAGGCCAGCAGCCATAGCTGGGACTCCCTCTGCTTCCAGGGGTGACCTGGGGCCTCCTGAATTCCCAAGTATCCTCATTTCAAATTCAGTCTCTAGCTGACACTTGCCTGATGAACTAGATTAGAAGTCAAGTCCACTTGGTGCTCAGATGAATTTCTGTCCCATTAAGGGGATAGAGGCTACCTGGGAGACAGAGAAAATCAGAGATGGAAGCTTCCCAGAGTTGCTCCCAGATGGGGGCAGAAAGGGGGTCCTGTGCATGTTTTCTATGATGATTTTCCCAACCCCTACCCTGGCCACCCATGGTGGGGTGTAGTGCCCCTTGATGCCAGTGAGTGTCAGATGGCTGTCCTGGCTGAGGGCATAAGGACCAGTGAACTCCGGCCCCAGGGCCCCTCCTTTGGCCTTTGTTCTTCCCCCCAGCTAACTTGCTCTACCAGTTCTGGGACTGAGCAGGCTCCGGAGCCAGGCCTATCCTGAGGGTCATGGCCATGTGCTACCCTGTAGCTCAGAGGAGACATTGCTTGGGCAGTGAGCCAGGGCACACCTGGACATTGGGGATGCTTCTGACCCCAGCTCTGAGTTTGGACAGCCCCACTGGTGCTCAGTCCTACCCAGTGATCAGGCTGAAAGGATCTCTAGGATTAATTCCAGCCTTTAGCTGAACAAGTACTGGCTGAGCATCTGCCATGTGGCTCAACTGCAAAGTCAGGAGAAAGGTCTGGTGGACTAATGGGGCATCAAGGCAATGGCACTGAGACCATGGAGTCAGGTGCACAGTGAGTGACTGAGGAGGTGGGGAGTGGGGTTACTAGGGACAAGCCCCTCTGTCCCAAGCTCTGGGAGACTTCTTGGAAGAGGTGGCTTCAGAGAACAGAATTATTTTTAAACAAGATTTTTTTTTCCTGTTGATAAGAGTGATGATACATGATGTGTGCAGATTTGCGGTGGTAGCAGAGCCCATTGTCAGCACTCTCAGAGAAGGAAAAAGGCTAGGTTCATTGGAATAACCGGGAAGGCCCCGGGCAGAAGTGCTATTTGGTAGGGTGGGTTAGATACCCTGCCTGGCCCATCAGCAGATGAACGGTCAAAAGGGAAAAATAGTAATATGTGTGCTTACAGAAAAATACAAAGAAAAAACCCATCCAGAGAGAGAATTGCTGTTAACATTCTGCCATTTTCTTCTAGGCTTTTATTAGTATATAATGCACCATAAAATTGTACCTATCCTGTTAGTTTTATATCTTGTTTTTTTCACAAAACATTGTACCGTGAGCACTTTCATTAATATTCTTGGAAAACATGATTCTGATGGCTGCGTAATATTCCATTGTGTTACTAAGCCTTAACTTTTTAAGCATTACTTGATTGTTAATTATTTAGGTTGATTTCAACTTTTCACGATTATCAACATTTTAGTAAACATACTCAGATGTGTACATCTCTGATCATTTCCTTAGGAAGGATGCCCGGAAGCGGAGTTAAGAATTCAAACTGGTTGCTTATATGACTCCCTCTATGATTCAAAGGCATAGTGTGTTGAAGGCACGCTGCCTCAACAGGACCAGTGGGATTTTGAAATGGGTTGGAACGGGTGGGCATGCTGGGAGGAGGGGGCAGTCTGAGCAAAGGCAAAGAGAAGGGATGGCAGGGCTATGCTGGGGGGATGGTAAATGCATGTGTATGTTCATACACATGTGCATGTGTGTATGTACATGTGCGTAAACGTAGGGGTGTTTAGGTAAGATCTTGGCTGACTCTGGCCAAAGTCTGGACTCAATCCTGCAGGTAGTGGGGAGACCTGAAGGTCTTTTGAGGGAGTAATGTCTTTGGCACTGTGCTCTGAACATGGGTTGCGGGCAGCGTGAGGTGGGCTCGAGGAGGTAAATTTGGAGGTGGATCCTGGCAAGTGCGGTCAGAGAGCTCAGGGGTTGACTTCTTTAGAGTTGGCATCTGTTGGTTGTGCCAGGTTAGGGTGGAGGCTGGGGCCCAGTGGGAGCTGGGGTGAATGGAAATGAGCCTGTGTCCCCTCGTCTTCTTCCTAGGGGGAGGGGCACAGCCTGGGTTCAGTCCCTGGGCACTTCGCCATGTGGCCTTGTGGGGAGGCCCCAGGTAGGGAGGTCCTGCTGGAGGAGCATGGAGGGTTACCTAGTCATACAGCCCCTCAGGGACCTAGATAGGCTTCGTCTGCTGAACTCAGTGCCCAGCCGATCCCTGAGCAAGCGTCCTCAGCCTGCCTGTGCTGGCTGGGGCTCATGGTAGCTGAAGGGTGTCCCAGACATGGGTGCCCTGGGTACCAGCAGAGATGGAGAAGGAGGGCCATGGCTTCCCTCTCAGGGGGCTCCCTTGGCGACAGGCTGGCACACTGTAGGCCTATTGTCAAGGGATTTTGCAATTCCGGACGCTGGCTCCCCCCACAGCCCGTGGAAGCCACTGATGACGCCTTTTGGGACCAGTTCTGGGCAGACACGGCCACCTCGGTGCAGGATGTCTTTGCGCTGGTGCCCGCGGCTGAGATCCGGGCGGTTCGGGAGGAGTCACCCTCCAACCTCGCCACTCTGTGCTACAAGGTGAAGGGTGCCGGCCCCTTGCTGCCACTCCCAGCTGAGCCATTTCCCACCCTCCCAGGGAGGCTGAAGCTGTCTCAGCCCTGTGGACAGAGAGGGCAGGCACCCAGGACACCGCCTGCCCAGGTCGGGGTGGGCCTGAGGCTTTTCCCACTTCTACCCACTAGCTGGGCTGGGGTGTGTGTGTTGGGAGGCCGTGTCTGTGACAGCCACCATTTGCGGGGGCTTCCTGGGGCCAGACCTCACTGAGCACTTCCCACAGGTCAGTTCATGCAGCTAACCCTCTGTGGTTGGTACTGTTAGTGTTGCCATTGGACAGGTGAGGAAACAGGCTCAGAGGGGAGGTTACTTAGTAAGGTCTCAGCTGGTGAGTGTTGGGCTGGGCTCTCACTCCCATGATGCTCTGGGCTGCTCCTGTCCCCCTGGGTTGGCCAACCCTGTATGGAGAGGTAGCCCAGATGCCTTGGCCTCTCTGAAGCCTGGCTGGCCCATACTGACCCAAAGTGCCAGGGGCCCCCCTCCCCACCCTTCTGGTGTGCCCTCTGCCCAACAGTTGTGTCCCTGTAGGCTGTGGAGAAGCTGGTGCAAGGAGCTGAAAGCGGCTGCCATTTGGAGAAAGAGAAGCAGATTGTTCTGAACTGCAGCCGACTTCTCACTCGTGTGCTGCCCTACATCTTTGAGGATCCTGACTGGAGGGGCTTCTTCTGGTCCACAGTGCCCGGGGCAGGGCGAGGAGGGGTCTGTGGGCCTGGCTGGGGCTGGGTGGTCGGTGGAGTTGTGGTGACAAAGAAAGAACCCGGTCAGGGGTGGCCACATTCCCCTAAACCTCTTCCAGGGTTTGGGAAGGGCAGGGTCAGTGGGGCGGGGGTACTGCTGAGGATGGGTCAGCGTCTCCTTGAGCTTCTCCTGCCCTTACAGTTGGGCCCTCCCTGCCAGCAGCCCCCCTCTCCCAGGGGTTGTCTCCAGGTACCTGACTGAGGGGCAGGTGTGATTCCCGGCAGGACTGAGGCACGGAGTTTAGGGGGCATGGCCCGGCCCCTCCTAGATGGTGCAGGGTTCTCCCTGTTCCCAGCCCTACTTCCCATCCCCTCCTGCCTTGGGAGGTTTGGGGTAGTTATGAGTCTACTTGCTTTTCCTTCTCCTGCCTCTTCCTTCATCCCTTTGCCCAGACCCTGTGCCCTCCTGCCCCCCAAGTCCTGGGGCCACCTCTCCTTGGTGAGCTACCACTGAGGTGGCCCATGGGTGCCGTGTCCCAAGCAGGGAGAGGACGATGATGAGAATGCCCGGCCCCTGGCTGAGTCCCTGCTCCTGGCCATCGCCGACCTGCTCTTCTGCCCCGATTTCACTGTCCAGAGCCACCGGAGGAGCACTGTGGTGAGAGCCCCACACCCCTAGCCCAGGGCCAGCCTGGGCTTTGGCCCTGGGTTAGGGCTCGTTCACGTTCCTTTGGGCGGGATGCTGTGGGGGCAGGGACTGCTCCTGGAAAGCTGGGCTGCCTGGCACGCATGGTCCCTGGGAGGAGGTGGTGGCTGGCATGGCTGGAGAAGAGCCAGCTGGTGCCTGGTCCTGCCCCCTACATCCGGGAGCCTGGGCACAGGCACCCATTGTCTTCGCCTGGGCAGTGGGTGGGGCTTGGCCCAAGTTGGAGCTTAGACACAGGAGGTCTGGCCCTCTTGCTTCCCGTGGGCCTGTGGGGTCAGCCTTGTGTGTTCTCTGCCACCAGCCCCACACAGCACCCGGGTGCCCACCCCCATTCCCCTGCCTCCCTATTTTTTTCTTCTGGTCTCAAACTGTACTGAACAAATAAAAGAACCAGACTGAGGGAAAACTAGCTTTCAGGAGGTTGAACACATTCATATCTTCTCTGTGCATTAGCACTGGGGCCTTTGAAGGGTCTGTGTTTAGAAGATCATGAGGGTCACCCCCAGAGACAGTGGTAGGACTGGGTTGGCCACCCCCAGCCTGATCTCTCCCTGTCTGTCTCCAGGACTCGGCAGAGGATGTCCACTCCCTGGACAGCTGTGAATACATCTGGGAGGCTGGCGTGGGCTTTGCCCACTCCCCCCAGCCCAACTATATCCATGACGTGAACCGGTAAGCCTGGCCCAGGCCTAGGCCTGGCCCCTGAACAGCCCAGAGGAGGCATGCCTGGGGTCTTCCAAGGATACCCTGCCCGCTTGTCACCTGATTTCAGCCTCAGAGGGATAAAATGGAGCCATTCTTCCCAAGGACTTGAGCTGGTGTGGGCAGGGTGGGCATGCCCTCTTGGAGGAGAATTGGGGTCCTCGGGTACTGAACCCCCTCCCTATAACCCCTCCAAGGATGGAGCTGCTGAAACTGCTGCTGACGTGCTTTTCTGAGGCCATGTACCTGCCGCCAGCTCCAGACAGCGGGAGCACCAATCCATGGGTGCAGTTCTTTTGTTCCTCCGAGAACAGGTGAGGGGCCCCAGGCCTTGCCTTTCTCCTTGGCATTCCAGGCAGCCCTGAGCGGAGGCTGCGCTCCCGCCCAGTCTTAGTTGAGGGGAAGTGCTTCCCCCTGGTGGTGATGACCTGTAATTGAACAGCCACACCTGACCCAGCCTTCCAATGTCCCTTGGGGGGGCCCTGGGTGACGAGTGGCTGGATCCTCCATCTAGAGCCGTGCTGTATAGTAGAAACATAATGTGAACCACATAAGCAATTTGAACATTTCAAATAGCGACATTACTAAAGTAAAAAATAAACAGGTGAAATGAATTTTAATATTTATTTTAATCCGATATAACGAAAATACTATTAGCGTTTAGCATGTAATCAATATACAAAATTATTGAGATGTTTTACATTCCCGTTTTCATGCTAAGTTTTCAAAATCCAGTGTGTAGTTTGCACTTACAGAACATCTGAGTTCGGACTAGGTACGTTTTAAGCGCAAAAGCCACATGCAGCTTGTATCAGGGAATGCAGTTTAGACCATGGGTGGGGAGGGGGCTTGATGAACACCCTGAAGGATAGGAAGCCCAGCCCATGTGGGGGTGCCCCGAGACTCTGGGGCTCATACGAGCACATGGAGGTGTCAGGTGTGGGACTGAGCATTTGGAGTAGGTCCACAGTATCCAGCTGTGGGCCCAGGGCTAGACTGGCAACACGGGGGTTAGTGACCCTGCGGGTCTGGTTCACCCTCTTACTTCCAGCCTGGCCCACATGGCAAGCCTCACCCTTTGGGTTTTGCTGGCCTCCTGCACAACCCTTTTTTCATTCTCCAGAAGAGAAGGGAACCCAGGTGACTCCCTCTGCCAGCCACGGTCAAAAGCTGGCCAGAGTTCCCTTTCTCACCAGCCTTACCAGGCAGATGTCCATGCTGCGTCACTTGCTTACTTGCTCTGGGCCTCAGTTTCCTTGTCTGTAATATGAGGAACTTGAACCCTGACTTCTTACAAATCTCTGAATGGAGTTCGGTGGAGGAACTGGGTGATTGAGCGCACGCTGTGCTTCCCGAGGCGAAGCCTACCTCCCTGGGACCCTCCAACCCCCTCTCTGAAGCCCTGAGGGAGGGTCTCTGCTCCTCGAACCCTGAGCGACATGCATATACACTTATCCAAGTCCGTAGATTGTACAAGAGTGGACTCTGGGTCATGTGGCATATGGGCGTAGGTTCGTAGATTGAAAAGGTCTCCTGTGATGGAGGACGTGCACAGTGGGGGAGGATGTGCATGTGTCGAGGCAGGGGTACATGGGAGATCTCTGTGCCTTCCTCTCAACTTTGCTGCGAACCTAAAACTGCTCTCAAAAATAAAGTCTTTAAGAAATAATTTTAAAAAAGAATAATTTCAGCCCCTGAGGAGAACAGTCTGAAGGGTGTGGGAATGATTTCCTACAGAGACCCCCTCATGACTGGTCACACCACTGTTGGTAATAAATTCCTTCTGCCCTTGGCCCAGCCCGGCCAGCATCCTGGATGGAGGAGGAGGTCCCTTCTGCTCAGGAACCATGAGCTCCTGGTTCTGCTCCCCGGCCCCTGGCTCAGGGCTGGCATGGGAGCACTTTTTGAATTGGCATGAACACCTGTGGCTTGGCTGACCCTCCCGCGTGCCTGGGGCTGGGCAGGGGAGGACCTGAGCACTGGGCCCAGGGTGTCTCTGCAGCCCTGGCCCTCCTCTCCCACCACAGACACACCCTGCCCCTCTTTACCTCCCTCCTCAACACCGTGTGTGCCTATGACCCTGTGGGCTACGGGATCCCCTACAACCACCTGCTCTTCTCCGATTACCGGGAACCCCTGGTGGAGGAGGCCGCCCAGGTGCTCATCGTCACCTTGGACCATGACAGCACCACCAGCACCAGCCCCACGGTGGACGGCACCACCACAGGCACTGCCATGGACGACGCTGACGTAAGGCCGGGACAGGGAGGGCAGCCGCTGGGCCAGGCTGCAGGCGGCAGTACCTCTTTTAGGCATACCCAGTGGGCACCTCGTGGGGAACCCAGGGCTATCTGAGACTGAGGAGCCACTGATGCTACCACCTAGGCCTGGGTGGGGCCAGAGGGTGAGGGCACCTGCTCACACCAGGCTCCACCCTCGGCAGCCTCCAGGGCCTGAGAACCTGTTTGTAAACTACCTGTCCCGCATCCATCGCGAGGAGGTAAGTCAAACACTCTTTTTGCTCTGGTGGATTCTTGGTGCCCACCCCCACCCCCGAGGGGTTATGACCTTGTAGGGAGTGCGAGGCTGCAGATAAGATGGGGTGAGGGAATACTGACCCCTACAGGAAGGGACCATGGTCTCTGCTGACTTGGGCTACCCCAGATGAGATAGGGATGGAAGGACTTGGAGGGTTTGAGGTGCAGAAAAGTGACTGATAGTCTCAACTGTGTGGGGGTAACCAGGAAGGCTTCTGGGAGGCGGCGGTGGCTCTGATGTCAGGTTGAGTACAGGGAATGACTGGGCTAAAAGGCCAGGCAGACCTGAGTTCATGTGTTGTGACCTTGGTGGAAATTCTTGCGCTCCCAGAGCTCTAGCTCCTGCTTCCTTGCCTTGTCATGGGGATTAACTGAGAGCCCATCCCAGGGGGTAGCGGGTACTCAGTGAGAGACAGCTCTTTGGGAATAGTGTAATGGGGGTGACTGTGGTGGCCATGGTACCTGTCAACCGGGAGTCCAGGTGGGCTGGGGCCCAGTTCTGGGTGGGGATGGAGGGTTACAAGGAGCAGCTTTACTCAGGGCAGGGAGCCTGTGGTCTGGTAGAAGGTCAGGGGCTCTCCAAACCTGCCCTGGACTCAGCTTCCTGAGAGGCCTGGTCCAGGACAGCTATTTCTGGTAGAATCCAGGCCCCTCGGACTCTAAAGGTCAGATCAGACTCTGGGGGAGTGAGGAGGCATTTGTGTGAGTGAGTGGGGCAACCAGGAAGGCTTCTGGGAGGAGGCGGTGGCTCTGATGTCAGGACTTCCCCCACCCAGGACTTCCAGTTCATCCTTAAGGGCATAGCCCGGCTGCTGTCCAATCCCCTGCTCCAGACCTACCTGCCCAACTCCACCAAGAAGATCCAGTTCCACCAGGAGCTGCTGGTCCTCTTCTGGAAGCTCTGTGACTTCAATAAGGTGTGCTGGCCTCAGGGGCGCTCACACCAGCAGCTCGGTCTGCCAGAGGTGGGGTGTGGCTACTGGATAGCCCAGGGGCGGGGAGACTCTGAGGAGAAGGATGGGACAATGGCCTCTCCCTCTGACCCCATCGGCCTGTCCCCTCCAGAAATTTCTCTTCTTTGTGCTGAAGAGCAGTGATGTGCTGGACATTCTGGTCCCCATCCTCTACTTCCTCAACGACGCCCGAGCAGATCAGTGTAAGGCCAGGTTGGGCATGGGATCCTGGGGGTTCCTGGAGAGGGGCGGGTCCACCCAGCTGGTACCCTGATCTCCCAGGGAGGGCTGCTTCCAGCTCCCCAAAGGTGGGTCCCTGCTCAGGGTTGCTTTCTCCCTCCCCACCCTGTGTGGTGACCCTTCCATACCACATGCCGCAGCTCGGGTGGGCCTGATGCACATTGGTGTTTTCATCCTGCTGCTTCTGAGCGGGGAGCGGAACTTTGGGGTGCGGCTGAACAAGCCCTACTCAGTGCGAGTGCCCATGGACATCCCGGTCTTCACTGGTACCCACGCAGACCTGCTCATTGTGGTGAGGGGGCTTCCTTAGCCAGGACCTGGGATGTGGGGGTGATGTCCTCTGGGCTGAGTCTGCAGGTGGTGGGGACCCCAAGACCACCCCACTGCCTTCCTGCACAGGTGTTCCACAAGATCATCACCAGCGGGCACCAGCGGCTGCAGCCCCTCTTTGACTGCCTGCTCACCATCGTGGTCAATGGTAGGCGGGCCGGGAGCCCACTTCCCCATGCTCACCACCAGGTGGTGCCTGACCACACGCGGCT
This sequence comes from Manis javanica, assembly GCF_040802235.1. Taxonomy (NCBI): domain Eukaryota; kingdom Metazoa; phylum Chordata; class Mammalia; order Pholidota; family Manidae; genus Manis; species Manis javanica. The sequence continues at coordinate 177,379,613 of NC_133159.1, read as the reverse complement.
GACCTGCCGTGGCCTGGTTCCAACCTGCCTCATCCTGTAGAAATATAACGGCAGCCATTGTACAGTTTATGTACTGGTCAATTTTCCAGTAGCCACGTTAAAAAAATCAAAAGGTGATGATTTTGTAATATACTTTATTTCATCCACTATATCCAAAATACCATCATCTCAATGAGTAACCACTATGAAAAATTACTGAGGTATTTTATATTCTTTTGCACCATCTTTAAAATCTTGTATGTGTTTCACACATGCAGCTCATTTCAGTGAGGATTAGCTATGTTTCAAGCACTTAATGACCACATGTGGCTCGTGCTACTGTACTGGACAGTGTAGGTTTGGACAAAGACAGGGTGCTGACATGTGCCCCACCCACTGGGCAGGACTGCACACAGCTGCCTCGGAGGGGCAGGTCTCAGGCTGGCTCTGAGAATGTATTTGTGGAAGAAAAACCCACTGATGCTGCCCTAATCTAATTAGGGAGAGAGACACGAGACAGGGAAGCACCCAGATAGTGTGTGACTTCAGGCTGTGGGCAGTGTTTCGTCTCTGATACTCTCTCAGGCTGTGCAAAAAGTACATATTTAATTACATGTAGAATGTTGGTTTGCTATTCGAGAAAGACTTAAAGACCCTGAGTTTGTACCTCTGCCCAATCATTTTATAACTGGGGGACTTTGGACAAGCTGACAAACTTTTCTAGAGTCTCAGTTTCCTCTTCTGTGAAATGGGGATATTTTTGTCTGTGTCCTGCCTCCCTCTCAAAGGTGTGGGGAGGAGTGGCCAAGAAAGCATGCATGAGTGTGGCTGTTCTCACAGTGAAGGAGCAAGGCTGAAGCCCAAACTGTCTCCCAGGCTCTGCAGATGGCATGGCCAGTGTGGCCTTGGCCTCTGCAGGCTTGGTCTTCCCGGCTTTGCAGGGGGTTCGCAGGCAGGGGGCAGGGAGGGTTTAGGAGCTGGAGCATCTTGTCCTGCTCAGGCCCAGGATGTGCAGGGATGGCTTTGGGGGCCCCCAGGAGTGAGCCAGCCCCTCCCCTGCAGTGTCCCCCTACCTCAAGAGCCTGTCCATGGTGGCCGCCAACAAGCTGCTGCACCTGCTGGAGGCCTTCTCCACCACCTGGTTCCTCTTCTCTGCTGCCCAGAACCACCATCTGGTCTTCTTCCTCCTGGAGGTCTTCAACAACATCATCCAGTACCAGTTTGATGGTGAGGCACCAGCCCAAGCCCCTGGCCTGGCCTCGGGGCGGAATCAGGGTGTTAAGTGGCAAAGGACCCCTTCCTGTCTAAGGAGGGCACAGCCCTCTGCCCCCTTCAACAAGCATCGACTAAGCACTTGTTGTGTCCCAAGCCCAGTGCTAGATGCAGAGGATATAGTGGAGAACAAAGCACGGTGCTGTCTGCACCATGGAGCTCACAGCAGGGGATAGGGGTATGGAGAGAGGCTTCAAACAGATGGTCACCCAGAAAAATAGGTCATGCTAACTCTAAAGAGAGAGAAGTTCAGAGTGGTCTGACCCTGATGGGTGTTGCAGATACTGCACTGCCTGGTGTAAATTAGGGCCTTACCATTTGTTAGCTCTGTGACTATGGGCACATGACCTAACCTCTCTGAGCCTCGGTTTCTTCATCTGTAAGGTCATAACAAAAATACTGAGTTCCTATCTCATAGGGTTTGGGGAGGCTTAAGTAAAATAACCCCCAAAAGCCTGTTGCACAGTGTCTGCTGACTTAAATATTTGCAGTTATTATTAATTCCAAAATAGGAATATTTGCACTGATCTATGGAGGGATGAATGGGGGTAAAGGGTAGCAAAGTGTTGGAGGGGGTCAGCATGTGCAAAGGTCCTGGGCAGAGATGTTGAACTGAAAGCAGAATAGTGTGGTGAGAGGTAGGGGCTGGAGAGTTGGATGGGGCATTGAAGGCCTGAAAAGCACCTGTATCTTCCCCAGGAGCTGAGGGACCCAGCATGGGAAACAGGGCACAGGCATATGCCAAATTGACCTCCCTCCCTGGTATCCTGGCTCTGGGAGACAGTCAAAATATTGAGCAGCTAGCCTGGTGTGGACACTGACATGTGTTAGCCTTTAGTGTGCTGGGTTGTAAGGGAGTCTGGGAGGTACCAGGGAGGGGAATAGGGGGACGCCAGCCCTGAAGCTCTTCTCCAATAGTGTGACATCCTGGTAGCCGTACTGCCAGCCAGCACATACTGCCAGGTGCCAGCCCTGCCCCTGCTCCCTCTCTAGGGCCCCCTGTACTAGACACCCTCCTCTCCTCCAAACCCTCTCTCCCAGGAAGCCCGCCCAGGTGGAGGGGGTAGGTGAGGAGGGGCTGAGGTGAGGCACGCTCCCTTCCTACAGGCAACTCCAACCTGGTCTACGCCATCATCAGAAAGCGCAGTGTCTTCCACCAGCTGGCCAACCTGCCCACCGACCTACCTGCCATCCACAAGGCTCTGCAGCGGCGCCGCCGGGCGCCCGAGCCCTTGTCCCGCACCGGCTCTCAGGAGGGCGCCTCCATGGAGGGCTCCCGCCCCGCTGCCCCTGCTGAGCCAGGCACCCTCAAGACCAGCCTGGTGGCCACCCCAGGTCTGGCGCTGGAGGGAGGCACTGGGGTGTGGATACCAGCATAGTTGGGGGATGGGCAGGGTCTCTGCGCCGTCACCTCATCTCTGGAAAAGGGCATGGTCTTAGTTGGGAAGCTGAGGGGGTGGGGATGGGCAACAGGGGTGGGGGCCCAGGAAGGGTAGCTTGGCTTGGGCCTTGGGGTTGGGTGTGGGCTCTGGGAGTGGTGGGCACAGGAGTGAGGGTGCTGTGCGGCCACAGCATCTCTAAAGTGGGTGGAGGGCACCTCCTGGGGCCTGGGCCCGGTGCACATGCTTTCCTGGAGGGGCACCGTGGCCAGTGTCCTCACACCCACCTGGGCCCCCTAGGCATTGACAAGCTGACAGAGAAGTCCCAGGTGTCAGAGGATGGCACCTTACGGTCCCTGGAGCCTGTGCCCCAGCAGGGCTCTGCAGACGGCAGCCCGACTGTGGAGGTGGGCCTCGGGGACCCTGTGGGGGGCTTTCCCTTTCTCCCTGGCCTCCCCAGGGTGGGCCAGGCCAGGGTACCCTAGGGTCACCTGCAGCAGAGGGGCAGGCCCCTAGCACCCAGGGCATCTGGGCTGGCACTGTTGCCTGTCAGCAGGGACCTTTCCCAGACCACCTCCCTTGTTAGTGGTCACGGGTTCAAGCCATTGGCCTTGACTCCTCATCCACCAGCCTTATCTGAGGCTGAGCTGGCCTTTACCCGGACTGCACAGGCAGTCCCTGGCCCTAAACCTGTCACCAGGCTGGGCTGGGTTGGGCAGGGCTTGGGGCCCAGGGCAAAGGGTGCTGGGATGGGCTGTCCCCTCCTTTCCCCCCAAACATGGGCCAGTGGAGAGACCTCATTGCCTTCCTAGGTTCTGGGCGGTGGAGGGACTAGGAAGAGGGGCTGCTGTTTCTCTGCCCTCGGTCCATCCCCTGTACCCAACTCCCTCCGCTCCCCACTCTCACTCCTTCCCCCTGACCAGGAGCCCAGCCAGGCGCGGAGGGAGCAGCGGCGACTGTCCAATGCATCAGCCAGTGGGCAGTGGAGCCCGACGTCAGAGTGGGTGAGGGTTTGGGCAGATGGCACCAAGGTGGGGGCGGGGCGGGCTCCTGGCCCGAGGAACAGCTCTGTTAAGGCTCAGATGGAAATATGTCCACATCCAAGGATGAGCTGGGGGCCAGGTTCAGGGCCAGTCCTCAGGCTGCGTGACCTCGGCTTGGCCTCTGTGGCTCAGCTGCTTCCCATCTGCACTGCCCCCGAGGCCCCTCACAGGGTGAAGCGCCAGCTGCCCACAGAGCTCTCTTAGTGAATCACCCTTCTTTTCCTGCATCACTTGCCTACTTCCTTCTCTATTTCCCTGGATCACCACTAATTATACTTGCCTGGGGCCAATAAACATCCCTACCTGATCATGCCACTGTGAGGGATCAACAGGGCAGTTTCTGGCACGCAGTATGTGTTCAACTTGAGGCCAGGGCTTTCAGCATGAAAAGCAGTCACTGTTCATGGGCACTGCCCTGTTCCAGACCCTTGCTGTGGTGAGCAGGGACTCCGCCTGCCTCGGGGAGCCCGTGGTTCTGGGTCAGGGGTCAGACCTGCCCCGTAGCCTCTGGAGGTACAGCTGAGCCCCAGGAGCCCCGGCCCCTTCCCCAGGTCCTCTCCTGGAAGTCGAAACTGCCGCTGCAGACCATCATGAGGCTGCTCCAGGTGCTGGTGCCCCAGGTGGAGAAGATCTGCATTGACAAGTGAGGCCGGAGAGGGGTGGGCAGAGGGGCTCTGAGGAGGGCCACCTGTGCTTGGGTGGGCAGTGACCCGGAGCATGGGCTTCTAGGGTCTGGAGTGAGCCCCACGCTCCCCTTGACCTTCAGGGTGGGCTTTCCCACGTGAGCACATTGGAGATGAGCCTACTCTCCCCCGCAGGGGCCTGACAGACGAGTCGGAGATCCTGCGGTTCCTGCAGCATGGCACCCTGGTGGGGCTGCTGCCTGTGCCCCACCCCATCCTCATCCGAAAGTACCAGGCCAACTCGGGCACAGCCATGTGGTTCCGCACCTACATGTGGGGTGTCATCTACCTGAGGTGGGACACCACAGGGGACGGGCAGTCACCAGCTTGGGTGGGCCTGGTGTCCTCCTGAGGGTCTGCACAGTGAGGCTCAGCAGGTGACTGAGTGGTTGATGTCAAGACAGCCAACCAGGGTGGTCTTACCTAGTTGAGGGTGGGCGCCCACTGCCCAGGGTGGGACACCAGGGTGGGAGAGGTTTGGGGCAAACCACTGCCTAGCTCTTCCCTGCACCGCGAGGCATCCCAGCACCCTGGTGACAGCGCACTCCCTCCACAGGAATGTGGACCCACCCATCTGGTACGACACAGACGTGAAGCTGTTTGAGATCCAGCGGGTGTGAGGATGGAGGCCTGCAAGGGGCTGGGACCAGGCGAGGGTGGGGGCCCTGGTGCCCCTGATCTTTCCCCTGACCCACTGTTCTGAGCTTTAAGTGACCACGATCAGGGCCAGAGGCCAGCAGAGTGGCTGAGTCCTGGGTGGCAGGCCCCAGAGGCCCTCGTGGCTGGGATAGTGGAGACCAGTTCTGACCACCCCAACCCCAAACTGCTGACCTCCCAGGGACCTCCCATCTCCGGGGCTACAGGCCCTGTCTGGTCGGAGCCCCCACCTCCAGACCTGTTTCTGTGCCCACCTGGTTCCTGTGCTACCCACCCCCAGAGGCCAGCAGGTCACTGTGCCCTGATGGGTTGCCCAAAAGGAGGCTGTGAACTGTCCCTTGAGGCACCTTGGCAGGATGAGGGGGGTACTTCCAAGCCTCCTAACCTGAAACTGTCCAGACTGAGCTGGCTGCCTCCCCAGGAGGAAGGAGGGTGGCCAGGCTGCTTGAGGAGGAGGCTGGAGGTGGGCAGACTGCAAAGGCCAGACTGGAGGACCTCATACACTTTAGGGGTTTGAAATGGGATGTTGACAGTCTCCTGCTCTATTCTCCTGGGTCAATGGATATAGCTTGGCTCTCTTATCCAGTAATGGGGGCAAAGGGAATGGGGGTGGGGGACAGCTCTTCAGCTCTCCCTGCCCCCACCCACTGCCTGGATGACTGGGGGGCATTTAGGGGGCCTGGAATGCCACCCCTCTGGCCTGTGGGTCTCCCTTACCCCATCTGTGTCAGTACAATCTTTGCTCTGTACAATCGGACTCTTTACACAATAAAATCCCCTTCTCCACGCCCTACCTCTTTATGCTTGGAGGGTAGAGGGTTGGGCCATGGCTCTTGTCTTCAGAGCAGCTGGGGATTCTGGCCCCCCGGAGACAGTCCACAGAGGGCCCTCAGTGTATGACTTGTCATTTTCTTCAGTGGGAAAGTAGAAGATTGGACTCTATCACCCAGGGCTTGGTCCCCTAGCCTGTGGCCACCCAGAGAAAGCCCCCACACAGGAGAGGCAAGGGACCTGCCTCTCAGCTTCCTGCACAGCCCCCGGGGTCTCTGCTGGCCCCAGACAACTCCTGAGATAGCACTGAGGGTCCCCGGGGCTGCACTTTGTGTTTGCCAGTGCCCGGCTTCAGAGGGAGGGGCCCAGAAGCATGCAAACCTGGGCCTCACCCTGGGACTCACCCGGGGCACAGCCTGCTGTTTGCACTGGGCTTAGGGAGACGGATGGGCTGTCAGGGCCTGCCCTCCCCACCCGACAGCTCAGAGGACCAGGCCGCAGCCGCTGTCATGAGTAAGCTGGGGCTCTGTCCCAGAGAGGGGGTGTGCTGGTGAGGGGCGGGGGGATGCAAGAGCCCCAGTCCCCCTCTTCCCACCTCCTCCCTTGGATCAGACAAGGGTTGGACTGCTTTAGATCCCTTCTGTCCCAGAAATGGGACTGTCCCAGTTCCAAAGACCTGCCTAGGAGGACCACCTCTTTCCACCATACCCAGAGTGGCAGCTCTGTCCCTGGGAACAAATGCCATGAAGCCTGAATGTAATTGATCAAGTAAACAGGGTTTATAGCAGCAGGAGAGAGCTGTTGAACCCTGCCTGGCAGTTAATTAATGACCTCATTAGGAGACAGGGTGGGTGGGGAGAGGGAAGGGCCGCCGAGAAGCTGTGAACCTCCAGGGTGCCCTGGGCTGAGCTTGGACCGTGCACTCTTCCTATGGCAGAGGCAGACCTCTGGGGCCCGGCTGGGTAGGGGTTCCCTTCTTCAAACTCCCCAGACTCAGTCATTTAGGGCTAACCCTCCCAGAGAAAAGCTGTGGGGCTTCCTGGGGCATGCCTTGGGCTGTACTGATTGTGGTGGTGAGCAGAGGCAGGCATGTGCCCAGTCCTAGATGTGGGCACATCAGAAGCTCAGCGTCCAGACCCTGCCCTTGGTCTTGGGCTGCAGACAGTGCCTTCCCCACCTCAGTGGGACTCTGGGGAGGGGCAGGCTTTGGGAACCCAGGCTGGTCTAGGCCCCCCCAGATCGGAGCATCTGCTTACAGGCTCTGGGTTACCTTCTCCCTAGCCTTGGCACTTTGGGGTTCTGCCAGGGTTGGGTTCCTTGGGAAGTCTCAGGCCCCTAAGTAGACTTCCACCAGGCCCCCCACAGAGTGCATGCGGTAGAAGACCCCCAGAGGCAGGCCAAAGTTTACGATGGTGAACCACGTCCGGTAGCCATAGAAATCCTTTTCCAGCCCGTTCTCAAACTCGGGGTGTATGCCAAACGCAGGCATCATCCATAGCTGGGGAAGAGAGGAGGGAGTTGAGTGGGGGAGGGGGCTCCTCCAGCACATCCCCAGCCTGAGCAAACCCCCACCTTGGGCTTTCACAGCCACCCCCACCTCCTGTCTCTCCCTCACCCCTTAACCACTGCCACCTCCTTGGCTTACCAGCTTGAATGAACTCTGGATGGATCATGAGCCCCCAGGCTGCCACCATCCGTGGTACAACCTGCTCTTTCAGTCTGGGCTCCCCTGTGCCTTGATGGCAACCACCTCTGCTCTTGCTTCATTCTGCGAGTCATGCCTCTCTGCCCCCTCCACCCCAGTCCACCTTCTGTCCAAATTCCACCCCTTTCTGGAGGCCCAGGTCAAACCTCACAGAACCTTCTTGGGCCGCTTAAGCACACACTGCCTTCTCTGAGCTCCCACTGCATGTCAGGTCCAGTTTATTCCTTGTGTTCTGACTGGACCAGAGCTTTCACCATTATGGGCTCAAATAACTCTGAGTTGTCCCAGCACTGCCACTTGCAGGCTGTGGGAGCATGGGCAGGCCAACAATTCAAGCCTCAGTTTCCTCATCTGTCAAATAGGTGCTTATTGCTTGGCATTACGTGGTGGTGCAGTGAGATGCAGAGCTCTTGTGTGAAGAGGTGGACCTGGACCTGACAGCCACCAGACATGGAGCAATCACTGTCAACACTTTCCGCTAGAGATTCTTTAGAAAATCAGGCGCTTTCTGATCCCTTTCTTTGAATTCAGTGAATGATTAATTATTTGGTAATTTCTTAACTGGTCCCCTGGTGTCTTCCCAACTAGACAGTGAGTTTCCCAAGAGTAGAAATCTTACATGTTTGTTTGTAAAGAGCACTTAGCTACATGCTTGGCATATTCATTCATGCCAGGCACCTTGCAGGGAGCTGGGGAACATGCTCAGCTCTCAAACAGCATGGATCTAGTTGGAAAGAGGCATGCGTCCTTGACCATCAAAGAGACCAGCTCATCACCCTCGGGACAGTCACTGCTCAAGGAATACGCCTTGATCCATTCCTTCCTGAGTGAGGTTTCTGGGGCCACCTGGCCAGCTCTGTCCCCATGCCTCCCAGCCCGCCCACTCACTGTGATATTGCAGAGGATGAGGAAGAGTGAGATCTCCTTGAGCGCCCGCCGCTTCCAGTTGAGGTGGCTGTAGGAGTGGATGTAGGCTAGTGAGGCCCGCTGCAGGCCCTGGCTGAGCTCCAGCAGGGAGCCCCTGCGCGGTGTCTCACCCTCCCGCTTCCCTGCCGGCCCCTCGGGAGCAGCCTCCCAGAGTGGGCGCCGGTGCAGGCCCTCGACGATGAAGAGGTTCTGGGCGATGTGCTGCACAATGAGCAGCAGCGAGTAGGCCAGGATGAGGCAGTTGAGCAGTTCATGGGGGCGGGTGGCCACAATGGCCACAATGGAGAAGTAGGCAATGCCCATCTGGCCCAGCGCAGCGCCCATCAGCAGCACCACGTCCAGGCTGCGGGTGGGGTTCTTAAGCCTGTCCAGCTCGCGCTCCTCCAGCCCGTGGATGGCCGTGCCTGCTAGGCATGCCAGGCTCATGGTGGGCAGCACGGCTACATAGAAGGCATAGTAGAGGGTGAAGTACTCATGCGCGATGGCAGGGCCACTGGCTTCGATCTGGAAAAGCACAAAGATGCACATGCCTGCCACCAGCACCAGCAGACCCAGCAGTGGCCCAAAGATGGCCCCATGCAGGTGGAAGGGCGGGGTGCTGTGGTGGGTGCCTGTGCGGTGCGCCAGGCGACGGCCTACGTTCTTCCACATGACGAAGAGCATGGCACAGCAGATGAGGCAGTACTCGGTGCTGAAGGGGTAGAGCATCAGGTAGCCCTTCTGGAAGACCTCACACACTGTGGCATTGAGGCACAGGCAGGTGTTGGTGTCATTGCCTGGGAGGGGGCAGGGCAGGAAGGGATGGACATTTAGGTGGGCCTTGCTCTGGGGAAATCAGCTGCACAGATCAGTCACATTCCCCTCCAGGTTATGCCAGAGGTGGAAGGGACCCAGGCACCCATTTTTCAGATATGGAAACTGCAGCCCAGAGAAATCAGAAATCACAGGACGTTTGTGCCTTACAAAGGGATTTGAGACCAAGCTTACATGAAGCACTTTACATGTGATGTCATTAGTGCCCAATGTCACCGCTACAGACTACTTGTTGGGCACAAGGGGAAATTTCTACCATTATAATGGGAGGATCTGGCTGCTACATTTGAACCCTCTGTAGCCCACTCCGTGGAGTAATGAGACGTCTTGCCTTGCGATGAGGTGCCCTGCAAAGTGGACCGCTGGTGCCAAATGTATTTAATTGGAACCTAATCAAGACTTTGGTCCATACTTTCAGTTTCTGGGAAAAGCACAGGAGAGGGAAGTAAGGCAAATGCCACCCCTAGGAAACAACTTGACAATCTCAATATCATTAGGAAAAGAGAGATTTAAGGGACTACAACCAAATGCATTGTATGTTTGAAAAAACCAACATAAAAGACATTCATGGGCTGACTGGAGAAAGTTGACTCTAGATCAGTGTAGAGGATGGGGATGATGTGAAGGGATTTTGTTAGAAATTATAATAGCATTGTGGAAATATACTTATTTTAAAGAGATGCATATTGAAATGTTTGAGATGAAATGCCATGATCTTTGTAATATAAGTAACTCAGCAAAAAGTTGAAATAAATGTGGCAGCAAGTTAATAACTACTGCATCTAGGTGGTAGGTAAATCCTGTTCTTACTCATCTGAATGTTTGAATTGTTTATTAATAGAAGAATCCATTATGTCATTTGCCAAGAATTCTCTTTGCACAGGTCTTCTGAAAAATGTATCCAGAGTATAAAGAACACCCACGTATAAGGCAGGCCATGGTTTATGCAATGGGTGTGTAAATGTATGAGTGTGCTGGGAAGGCTTGGCTGTACACAGGTCAGGATGGTGATGCCATCTGGGGTGGGGGGCTATACACATGCAGGTGTGACTGAATCTCAGACAGCAGTGCTCCCATATAGGTTTATGGGGTACAGCCTCCCAGGGGCAAACTGTATAGGTAGGGGATTGGGCACATGGAACAATCCAGGGAGTTCTTCCTGCCCAGACATCTTTGTGCCTCCTGATATGTTCGGGTACCTAAAATTGTGTTAGGAAGATGTTTCTTTCAGTCCTGGGGGCTTTTTTTTTAGTTTCTTGCAAGTAAAATGCAAATAGCAGGGGTGGGGTGCTTACCTGGACTTATCAGTGAATAGCTCAGCTAGGATTATGGCTAGCTTGCTGACAACTAGATGGATGCCTGGAGCAGGGTGGCAGGTGCCAGCACCTGATGGGGCAGGCCCAGAATGGGGGCAGGATGGATACCATTGGCAAACATCAGTTACTCTTTAGTCATGATCTGGCCTCTCGGGTTTGCTCCCAGTGCTGTAGATTGGCTGAGCCTCGCCTGTTTGAGGGGGTATAGCCTGTTTGCATATGCATGTGCGTGTGCGTGTGCGTGTGTGCATTGGGAGTGGGGGTCCTGGTCTCCTCAGTACCTGAGAGTTTTTCCATGAGGGCACTGAGCTCAGCCTCGATCTCGCGGTGCATGGAGTCATTGGTGACGGCCAGAACCCACAGCAGCAGGTCTGTGGCCAGCGTCAGCATCAGGCCACACCTGCAGGATGTGCCACACTCTGCCACACAGCCTGGGTGGCTCTCCAGGTGCCCCACCCTCACCATCACTGCCTTCAGGGCAACCACTCTCTCCCAAAGCCAGACCCATCTGGCATTAGGACTTTAGGAGAGGCAGCCCTACAGGTCACTTAGGATGCACTCCCAGACTAACCCACAGCCCCAAGGATACCCTGTCCTGGGAAGTTGTGAGGGGCAAGTGCTAGCGGGGACAGGAAGAACCCCAGGAGTTACTGGAGGGAGAGAACTCACCCCATCTTACCTAGTGAAGTTGGTCTGGACCTGAACACAGTCCTTAGAGTGTTTCCAGAGCACCCAGGTCTGAAAGAGATAGGGCCTTGAGCCCAGAGGCTGGGGATGGTGGTGGGGCGCTGTGGGGGTATGTCTGTTTACAATGGAAGAGACAGTGCGGAAGTCTGGGTTGGACTCCTGGCTCCACTGTTTCCTTACTGTGTGGTCTTGGGCCAGTGGCAACACGTCACTGAGTCTCAGTCTCCTTGGCTCTAAAATGGGGCTAAAATGCCTACCCCTTAGCAGAATGCTTATTTATTGGTGAAATAAAAAGGATGATGCAAATGAACACCTAGCACAGCAATTTGTACAGAACAGGAACTCTGGAGGGAGTTGGATATTATTGAGAGTGGCTCTGTATATCTGGGAGTGCGATTTAGGTATGTGCAAGTGGGTACAGGCAGATGTATTTATAGGTGTCTGCATTTCAGTGACAATGTGTGTGCTGGTGCAGGTACATGCAAGTGTGCGTGGATGTGTGTACAGAGAGGCAGGTCTTTGTGAGGGGGCTGTGGTATGTATGCCCGTACCCTGGGCCGGGTAGGGATTTGCTGTGGGGTTGTACCTATGCGTAGATATGGGTGTGTGCATATGATGTGGTAGGCAGAGTATGTTCCTGGTGGCATGGGGATGGAGAGTTCTGTTACCTGGATGCCGATGAAGATGATCTCAATGACAGGGAAGATGAGCTCCAGTTTTGACTTGCAGTGGATGTGGCTGACGTCATAGCCCACTCGGAAGATGTTGAGGCAGATGGTGCAGCTGCCGAAGAGCACCAGGGAGCCTGGCAGGCCAGGTGGCCATTGGCACCTCCCCTAGAGTGAGAGCTCCCTCCCCACTCCTCCATCCACCCAGTGCCCCAACACTCACCCCGCACCCAAATGGGTCCCGCATGAGGGTCCTGGTGGAGCACCGGGTGTGGCCGGTGGGTGGTGCTGGCGGTGTAGTAGAGGAGCCAGAGGAGGGACAGGGCCTTCAGCACAGCCAGCAGGATCCACACGTCGCCCAGTGTGATGGCCACGTTGTTGAAAATCATGCTACAGATGAAGGCGCTGCCCAGGAACACTACATTGAGGGCCAGGAGTCCCGAGAAAAGCTGCCCTGCCTTCTGGGCCTGTCGGTCCCTCCGCAGCAGCAGTGCGAAATGTCGCACCAGCCAGGACTGCTGGTGAGGTAAGGTGGGGGCCCCTGTCTCCTCGGCCCCCAGATCCACTCGGTTCTCCATGGCCAGGGCTGCTCCAACCTCCTGGGCTTCTGGAGAGGCCATGGGTGGAATCTCAGAAGGGGCTGGGAAGGGAAAAAGGGTCCTGGTTGGGGGCCAGGCTGTCTTCAGTTCCATTCCTGCCCCTCACGGCTGTGTACTCTTAGGCCAAACTATGCAATCTCTCTGGTGGGAATATTGGAAATAATAGCAGCTGCCCCATCTACCTTACAGGACCTGAGTCAGTTCAAACAGACCAGGGGATATGAAAATGCTCTGTGTTCCAAATAGACACAGGAATTATTTCAACTGGCCTGAGGACACCCCCCCCCCACCCCAACTCAACACACCACTCAACCAAGGCCTGGCAAGGCCATCTCACTTCCCATCTCAGTGCCTGATCTTAAGAAGGAAAATCATGTCTGTCAAGGGAGCCAGCAACAGCTGCACAGTGCTTGGCCTTAGGGCATTTTCCAGGGCTGGGACTTTTTATCATCCAAAGGCAGCTTGAGCTCTGCTGACTTCTGGGAGGAATTTCACTCCTGAAGTCAGGGAAGCAAGTAGGTATCCTCTCTTGTTCTGACTCTGGTTACTTGGGTAATGATTGCCTAGAGTGTTGTGCTGAGAAGGATCCTGAGACTGAGTGTGGACTTGGTGGGAAAGAATGCTGTGACCTGAAAGGCTCTACTGTGGGTACTATGGGTGTATAAAGAATTACTTTTAAAAGGTATAGAAGATACCCACCAGGATGCAGAATAGAATTTTTTTCTGGGGAAGGGTGGAGGGTGGAAGGTGCTAGGATTGGGAGTGGGTTGATATTCTAGTTTTAAAAAACATGTTACTTTATGTATGTGATTTAAATTAATTTTAAAGAACGTTAAAGGTTTAGGGGTCAAGTTCTAGGATTGATTTGCAATGTCTGCCACAGCATGGGACAAGTTGAGATCAGCAGGAAATGCCATGCCCTCGACTGTCAAAACTGACTTGCATCTGCACCCTTTCTCCCCACCCTCTGGCTCCTGGAGGTTCCGAATGCCCAGGACAATATGGGGACACTTTGACCCTTCTCTTTCCCTGAATGTCTCCTGCTAATTGCTACTTCCTCACCATTCCCAAGCTTTCACTCAGGCCAACCCCTTTGTCATCCCTCTCTTGGGCCCAGATCTTGGGTCAACCCTTACCTGCGGCTCAGGGCCCCTGTGGAGCCCAGCCCACTCCCCCTGTGGGCCCTTTGGGTACTCATTTCTTGTGAGACATAGCTGCACTAGAGCACAGGGTACTCTGGTGGTGTGGGGTGCTGTCCTGAGCTGACCCAGAAGGCTTGCCTTCTGCACCCTGACACCCTGAGGGCTCTCCCTTGGCCCTGCTGCTGCCCTCATTTCCCTTGGGTTCTGGGCTCAGGGTTCTAAGTGCTCACTGTCCCCTTTCTCCAGGCTGCAGGAGGCCTGGTCCCTAAGTTCATTATCTTAGCAAGGGGCTCTCCATCTCTGCGTCTCCCAGCAGGTAACCAGGTGTCCTAGCCTCTCCCCTCACCCTCATCCTCTCAGGCCCCCAAGCGTGTCCATTCCAGCCCACAAATTTCCCTTAGATTTTTCTCAGCCTCAACTGCTAGCCTAGTCTAGGGTCCCCTCCTTTCTTCCGTGGACTGTTCTCCCTGCCCACTGTGCCCCTCCTCTACTGGGAGCCCCGCAAAGGCAATCACATGCCCTCAGCATAAAGTCCAAACTATTTAGCATGGCCTGCACAGCCGTTCAAAATGAAACGAGGCCGTGTATGCTTAGTGTGGGCTTGGAGCACACAGGTGTTCCAGGCAGGGCAGCTGCTGTCGTTCCCTAGTATGGCCTTGACTTGATCTCCAGCACTGTCTGCAGACCCCACTCCCTTGCCCGTGAACAGTGCCATCCTGCTGCAGTTCCCAGAGTGCCCTGCTTTTGCTCACCTCTGTCTGCCCACACCCTACCCTTTGCCCATAGTGCTCACCACTCAGCCCTTGGCTGACTACAGCTTGTCCTCAGGATTCAGCAAAGCCCCACTTCCTCTAAGCAGCCTCCCCTCCACCCCCATGCCAAGGCTGGATTACGTGCCCCATGTGCCCCCGTGCTTGTTGCTGGAGCGCCACCTGTCATGCTCTGTTTTAATTAGCTATCCTTTGGTCTGTCTTTCCTTTTGGACTCTGAGCTTCAGGAGCTTTCCCCTCTGTAGCCACCAGAAGACCCTCAGCACGGCTCTAAAATGCAGCCTCTCTGGGCCTCCTTTCTCCCACATGCAATCTGCTGAATATATATACTTCCCACTCTTCTTTTCTGGTATAAATAGAATAATAAAACTTGGTCCTGTGTCAAGGATTTTAAGAAATTATTTTCTCCCCTTTTCCCAGTCTCCCCTGTCTTCGCTCTAGTTCTGCACCCTCCCTGTCCAGCCCCCATCAGCACACTCCAGGCACCTGCCCCCACGTCCATTCAGGCCCAGCCAGAGGGCTCCACATTTCTCGTGTGGTCTTATACCTCCTGCCATCACTCCTGGAACCTGCTGTTCCTTCGGCTTTGTCTGTCCGCTGCCCTCCACGAGGGGCTCTCACCCACCCACACCACCCACTTTAAGCACCTCTCCTGGGAAGCCTTCTCTCTCTGCCCTACCATCTATTGAGAGTGTGCAGTGTCTGCTGGGTACTGTGGGCGTGGTTGGCTCCCCTCAAGGTCAGGAGCTCCTCCTGGGCAGACACCAGGTCCTGTTAAGGACTCCCAAACCCAGCACACGCATGATGCTCAACTACTGTTTGCTGACTGACTTTGGCATTTTCTGGGGAACTTTCAGCACCACAGCCATGGACAGAGACCCTTCCCTTGAACAGCTTTCCATCACCGCCCAGTCAAGGAGACTTTCTAGATGATCTTTCCTCCCAGGCTTCCCCACCCAGGTTGAGCAAGTGTGAGGCGCACAGGGACAACTCCCTGCTCCTTTTCTTCCAACCCTGCCTGCTCCATCTCGCCTTCCCCAGAATCTCCTTTGTCCTCCCGAGGCAGGAGAACCTAATTACGAACCCAGATTCCAGCACTTGTCTGTGATGTTGGACAACCTACTTAGATGCTCTGTGCCTCAGTTTCCTCATCTGTAAAATGGATATACAATTATGGGATGGTACCTGGTAGTAGTAGGTGCCCAATAAACATTTCTTAAATGAATAAACAAAGGAATTAATTAATGCATACTACCTACCTCAGGGGTCTTGTCAAAATTAAATGATTTATACATGTAAATGCATGTAGAGCCATGCCGAGCACACAGAAAGCTCTCGGTGTTAGCTAACGCATTTCCTTCCAGTTCTGTCGAGGTCCTGGAGAGGCTGGAAGGGTCCGGATTACTGGTGAATTTCAGGAGTGGTTTTTATTTGGGCTGCAGGACTAGAGGAGACCCTGGGGGACCCCGTTTGGAAACCTCTCGCCTCAGGGTCCCCACCCTGTCTTCCCGCATCCCCACTCGTGGGATCCATCCCTCCAGCGGCCACTAGAGGGCCAATCAGTCTGCCTCGTGGGAGGGTGCAGGGGTGGGCAAGCAGGGGGTCTCAGGAACTGGGCGAGGCGCCCGGAAACGACAAGGAGGAATCCACCGCCCTCTGGCACGCCCCTCGGCGCCACGCCAGCACCAGGGAGGGCCCTGACACCAAACTGGTTTGATGAAAACCGCGGAGCCGTCGGGGCGCGGTGCTTGGTCAGGAGCGCAAGGCCAGCTGCTGAGGAGGCTGCTTGAGCTTCGGGATTTCTCCCTGAGTCACCCCAGGGACCTCAGACCCGCGTCCAGGCAGCCCTAACCCCACACCCTGTTTCCCAGGGTTTCTCGCCCCTTCCTGACCTCGGCACCCCTTTTCGTCTGTTTGCCCCCTTTCAGCTGGGTCCGGCGCGCCCTGCTGACCTTTGTGTGCCTCCAGTCCGTGGAGCCTGGCCGGGATGGGGGACAGAGAAGAACCGGCACCCGGGTCGCCAGGGGTTGGCCTCCCCGAGTCATCCTGCCCTCCTGCCCCAATCTCTACAGCCCCATGTCCTTGAACCCCACTTTGGGGGCAGAGTAGGTGTGGCTGTCGAGGGTGGGCTCGCTCAGAATGTTCCGCCAGCATTCAGAGAGACTCCTGGCCATAACGGCGCCGCTGCGGAGCCTTACCTGAGGCCTGCGTGGGCATCGCCGCTGGTGGCCACCGACTGCGGGCGCAGGGCCGATCGTCCGTCCAGGTGAGACCCCTGAGCCCCGAAGGATGCCCCCGACGTCCCCCGCCCGGTGGGACTGCACAGCAGCCGCTCGGGCTCCGCGGCCCATCGATTTTTCTGTTGACTTTGGGGATCTCATTAATCCTTCCTTAATTACCCCACTGGGGGTTCCGGCCCCGGTCTTGCAGCCAATAGCTAGGCGGCTGGACCGGCAGGCGGAGCTGGAGGCGGGACAGGCCCGGGCAGCATGGTCTGGGGACCTGCGGGCAGGACCGCCTCCGGGGTGGAGTGCGTGCAATGTCCTTGGGCCACAGTACAGGCCTTGCGGGGTTCCGGCCACACTTTCCTCCGCCTGCCAAGCAAAGACTGGAACCTCCCCCCCGGGTCTGGCTCTCCTTTTCCTGTACCCCACCTGGTACGAGGGTGGGGCAAGGCCTCGCAGCAACCTGCCACCTCACATGGCCCAGCAGCCTCTCTCCACTAAGTCGAACGTGAGCGTGGAGGCCCCATTGTTACAGGGCAGAAAGTGGGAGGGGTGGGAGGTCAGCCTGGCCTCCTGCACTCCTCCTGCAGCCTCTGAGAACCCTCACCCCTATTCTGCTGTCAGCGTCTAGGCACATTTTCCTCTGAAGTCCCCTGTCCTCCAGGTGCCAATGCTCCCACACGCTCCCACAAAATGCCATCTGCCCCCACTCTAGCCCCCACTCTAGCCTGGCCCCCCTTCACCTGACTGTGGTTGGCCACCGATTCTTTCTCCTCTTCTAGCTGCGGAGGCTTCTCTTTCAATCTCTCTGCTCTGTGGCAGTTCCTCAGTCTCTCTCCGGGGCAAGCCCATCTCTATACCTTCTGGAGGGTAGAAGCCCTAGGGATTTGGAGAGGAACCTCAGAGATCCCCAGCGAACAGGGGTGGTGAGTAAGAAGAGGTCCAGGGGGTGTCTGCATCCCCCAATTCCTCTTAAACTAAAACAGCCCTGTTTATATCTATGGTATACACTTGGCATCCTGAAATATTTTATTTGAGGGACAAGAAGTTTTGCTGTTTGAAAAGTATCACTCTTTGTAGAAAGGTTCTGACTCTCTTTAGCTGTGGAATCTTTATCAAGTCACTTTACCTTGCTGGGCCTCAGTTTCCTTTGTAAGATGGTGGTTGGTCTAGCTCAGTCCTTCTTAACCTTCTGTGTGTCATGGAACACGTACAAGAATGTATATGTCACTTGAGGATAAAGGGAAGAAGAGGGTGGCAGCCTGAGGGCTCTGTCCAGCGCCTCCTGGCCACCCAGGTACAAGTGTATATGTAACTGGTCGGTAACTCAGATGTGGCTCACCCGCTGAAAAGCTTGACCCCCGAAAACCTCCAGGGACCCTTCCAGCTCTGGCCCATGAGATCCTCTACTGTGATCATCTCAGATGGGGCAACCAAGACAAGAAGTGGGAGTCTGGGGGAGAGCTGCAGGTTTATTGGTTTCCAGCGTCAGGCACAGCAATGGCCAGGCCACAGGGCTGGAATCAGGGGGAGAGTCGGAGCCGCCGACACCAGGTCTTCCCTGATCCCAGAAATGCTGCAGGGAGAGATCTCTCTCCCCTAGTAGCCCCATGCCCCAGAGTCCTGACTGATTTAAAAACTCATTTGGAAAAATAATTTTTGTGAAAATTACACTCTGGGGCTAGGCAGCAAATGTGGGGTAACGTGGCACAATGCCTACCAGCCTGGGTTCATTCCAGAGGGTCTCTGGGTTGGTGAATGAGCCAACCCCCTCACCCCCATGCCTCTGTTGGGGGCTTCAGGACAGCACATAGACCTCCAGCAGGCTGGAGACAGCATGCATGCGGTAGAAGATGCCAAAAGGCAGGCATATGTTGACAATGGCTGCCCAGAGGGAGTAGCCGTAGAAGTCCACCTCCACGGTGTTGCTGAAGTGAGGGCGTGCCCCAAAGGCGGGCATGATCCACAGCTGTGGGGAGAGAGGGGTGCATCAGGCCCTGGCCCAGACTGGCACCTGTGAGTCATTTCTGTGGGCTTTGGTGGGGGGTGATGGGCTGGAGCTCCCAGCACTCCATTAGGTGGACAGTGAGGGCTGGGTGTTGCTGAGTGGGGACCTCCAGCAACTTGGGCAGAGGCTGGCACTCCTAAGGAGTTCAGGAAATGTGTCCAACTGAACTAGCCCACCCCCAGGGTAGGGCTTCCCCTGTGATCACACTGTTAGTATGGCCCACTTGTGGGATGGGGAAGGGGAGAAGTGGTTTCAATAAATAAATGTCTTGAGAATTTGGTATGCATGTCAAAATCAGCTTCTCTCTCCTAGAGAGATGTGTGCAGGGTGGTGGTAGAATCAAACAGACCAGGGCAGGGGGGTCAGGGCCCAGCCGGAAGGCCACCCCACCCCAGCCCTCTATGAGCTTGTTCTCCTGGGAGGAGGTTGGAGCTGGAATCCCACTTCACCTTGGCTATGAGCTCAGAAGGTTCATGTGTGGGGTCTGAGGCAAAGAACAAAGCCTTTTAGGCTAGTGCACCCTCCCCACACCCAGTTAATTTCATCCTTAGGCACAATGCAGCCCCTCTTTGAGCCTTTTTCTGTCTTACATGATGAAGGAGTTGAAGATGACTCTCTGAGAGTTGATACAGGAATGGACACCAGGGGCACAAACAGCCTCCCTAAAGGTGACTCAAGCAGGCGGGCAGGGCCATGGCAGATGGTGGGGGTGGGGACAGGGCCTAGGCTGGCCCAAGATATGAGGAGGTTTTGAGCCTTATTGCTTCTACCAGTAGGTACACCTTCATGAAGAGTGTCTGCCCTGGGGTGTTTCCACACTGGGCATATACTTGGACTGCGTGAAGTCAGTAGCTGTAGAGGAGCTTCTCTTAGTAAGGGCTTTGCTGAATCACAGGAAGGTGGGGGGAACACTTGTGGATGGCCCCTCTTCCTGGCCAGCCGGCCTCTACACTTTGCTAACAGACTGCTCACACTTACACTTGTCTCCTCGACTTCCTGTTGCTGCTCCAGTTATTCTGAGAGGCAGGCTGGTCACGAGTTCCAGGAGCAGTCACACCTCCCACCTGGGGGTGAGGCCCCCCCACTCCACGTGGGCTCTCACAGCTCCCTCTCACCTTCACCCAGCCCCCATGTCAGCATTTCCTGGGACCCCTCCAGCTCTGTCTGCTGCCTAGATGCCAGAATGCTGGGATTTCATTCTCTCTGTGTGCCCTGAGATGCTGTTTGTCCGGAGCCTGCTCCTGACCCTCTCTGAACCTGCTCCTTTCCTAGGGAGCTGTAAGATTCTTGAGTGGGCTAGGGGCAAGACAGAGCAGATCAAGTGGATAAACCCGAAAGAGCATCCATGCTCAGCCTTCACCCCAGCCCACCCTGACCTCCCCCCATTACTCACAATGATGTTGCAGAGCAGGAGAAACAGAGAAATATCCTTCAGGCACCGGCGTCTCCAGTGGCCCCTGAGGGCCAAGATGATGGCCACTGCTTCCTGAGGGCCCTCTGCACTGGGGCCAACTAGCGTGGGCGTGGGGGGACAGCCAGGCAAGGTGTGCAGGGCATCCAGGTTGGCAAAGGTAAGGCCGTGGCAGGGCTCCTTCGGGGGGGTATCATGAGGCTCTGCCCCGGGTGGTCCCCGGTGGAGGCTCTCAATGATGAACACGTTCTGGAAGGTGTGCTGGGCAATCATGAGCAGAGCATGGGCGAGGTTGAGTCCCCCCAGCAAGTCCTTGGGTGTGCCCACCACCACGGCCACGATGGAGTAGTAGGAGATGGCGTACTGGCCCAGGGCGGCACCCATCAGTAGGGCGACATCCAGGGTTCGAGTGGGGTTCTTATGGTGGTCCATGGCCCGGCGGTCAAAACGGTAGATGACGGAGCCACTGAGGCTTGCCAAGGTCATGAGCCCCAGACAGATGATGGTGAAGCTGTAGTAGATGACCAGGCCCTGCTGGGTGCGGCCCCTGTCCCCACTCACTTGGACCTCATAGATGATGAAGACTGCCAGCCCCACCATAAAGAGCATCAGGCCCAGAACGGGGCCAACAAAAAAGGTCTCTCGGAAGAGGCTGACCCGGGTTGGGGTGTGGCTGTGGCCATGGGTGGAGGAAGCCAGCAGCCTGCCCACGTTCTTCCACATGACATAGAGCATGGTAGAAGCGAAGAGGCTGTACTCAATGTTGAAGGGGTACAGGTAGAAGTAACCCTGCTGGAAGATCTGGCAGATGGCCGTGTTGCAGGAGCAGTCTCCTCCGACCAGGCTGCCTGCTCGCTGTGCTGTGGGGAGAGGGGCACAGAGTTGGGCTGCCCCCACCTCCCTGGAGGCACCCCACCTGAAGAGCCTCCCCACTAGACTGTGACATTTGTAAGGGTGGGGTTGCTGTCTGTCATATTCAGCACGGGATCCCAAATGCCTACACAGGGCCTGGCATGGTTATTCATTCCACAAGTATTTACTGAGCACCTACTATGTGCCAGAGACTGTGGGGCACATCAGTAGTGAGCCAGGACTCTCTAAAAAAGAAAAATCTGAGCACAGAACTGACCCCTTCACCCTATTTCACTCCTTCAGGAAAACATTCTCAGTCCCTCCCAACCAGTAATGATCCCTGGCTCCCCGAGATAGGTGAGGTTCTGGTCCTGATAGAAGGTGACCCACCTGGGAGCCCCTAAAGTTCAAGCTTCCTCACCCCTCTCCCCAGCCTCTGACTCAGCCCAGACAGTGAGCTGCTGTGCCCAGGCCTTGACCATGACCTCCTGTTAGTCTGGTTGTGCCACACCTGTAGGAATCTTATCCTGTGTCCAGAGCGCACTTTGTCGGAGGCCTTGGCAAACATCTCTTTTGATCCCCAGAACAATCCCAGCTGGTTTTGCAGATGCAGAAACTAAGGTTCAAGGTGTCTCTCTGCACCCCTCACCCAGCACGTTAAGTTGGCCACCTCCCTGGGTTGCTCTTAACCATCCTCAGGAACCCTCTGTATGCCCTTTAACAGTCCTTCTGGGCTGAGGTCTCCTGGCCCAATTTCTGTTCCTGGTCTTCCCAGACTGAAGTGTGTGCATGTCTTCAGGTGAAGTCTACATGGACTTAGTCATCCTGTCTGCTCCTGGTTAGTGGGGGGCCAGTCAGAAGCCCAGAGAACTAGGATCAGGGGAACCATGGACCTCATTCTTCTCAGTGTAGCATATTGGTTCAAAGCAAAGATGGATCTCCACACTAATTCTCCAATTTCAAGCGCTGAGACCTTGGACAAACTACTTAACCTTTTGTGTCTTAGTTTCTGCATCTGTAAAATGGGAATTGTAATAGTACCCATCTCATAGGGACATTGTGAGGGTTAGGCAAGATAGTGCTTAAGATACTCAGCACAGCAGCTGACGTACAGAGCTCAGCAAATACTGTCATCGTGGTCATTAGCTCTGCCTTCTCCTTGCCAGGCTCTCCCGTCTGGTCCTGTGCTCCCACCATCAAGCCACTCTGCCTCCCTTCCCCTCTGTCCAGTTTGGTTGCCCTTGTCCTGTCATCCTGCAGCCCAAGTCCCTTCTTTGGTGCAATGGGGACCTGGACGTGAAGGCTGCACCCCCAGGATGAGAAGATGCCTCCTGGGTCACCTACACCCACACCTCAGAGGTGGAGCCTGGAGGAGGAGGAGCCCCTCCTCTCGTAAGGCACAGGAGACTGACTGTACAGTGCACCAAGCACCCAGCCCAAGGCCTGGGAGGCCTGAGGCCAGCAGGGCTCATCAGAGGTGGGCACTCACGGTCAGGACCGAGGCGGGTGTGGCTGGCGTTGCTGTGGGAACTGCTGTAGGAGTGGGCCTGGTGCACGGACTCATCCACCACAGCTGCCATCCAGATGGCCAGGTTGGTGGTGAGTGTGAACATGAGACCACATCTGTTTGGAGAGAGAGGGCAAAGAGGCCAGTGAGAGTTTGTCTTATCTTGGGTGTACCTGGGGAGGTGCAGAGTTGACAAGCTATACTGGGAGGTGGGGTGGAGCAGCAAGAAGGCAGTCAGGCTCCTGTGTGAATAGGGAAGCTGAGTCTGGGATTTGGAAGGACTGCTTACTGGCCACCCGAGAGAGGGTCAGGGGATGTGCAGGGTCTCAGGCCACTGCTGTTTCCCCCCCTAGGAGAAAGGACATCCCACCAAGCACATGCACACACATGCTCACACAGAGCACAGGGTGGTGGAAGTCAGGCTGACAAAGCAAGGGGGCTTTGGCTGAAACCCCACTGTGGGGGCAGACCCATGCCCCAGGTGGGGAAGCCCCCATCTCTCATTCTAGGTGAGCACTGCCATGTTGGGCACAGACACTGAGCTGCGGAACAGGCACTCACCGGGTCAGATCCAGGTGGACGTGAACACAGTCTTTAGCAGAGACCCAGAGAAAGTAAGTCTGTTGAGAGAGGATGGTGGGGCTCATTTACTCCTCAGATGGACTCAACTCCGAGGTGCCCATCTCCAGCTTCATGTTCTTTCTACCTCAAGAGCCCTCATGCTAGGTTGTCACATTTGTTTTAGGTTTACAAAATGAGATGGGGAGCCTTTTCTCTTTCTGTGCTATGAAACAATTTGTATAAAGTAGGTTCTTTAAAAGTTTGCAAAAATGTCACCTGTAAACTCTCTGGTGTTGGTGTTTGCTTTTTTTTTTTTTTTGCAGCGTGGCAGCCAAACAGTTTTGACTGCTTAGTTATTCAATCCTAGGAGCAAGCCCAGCCTCAGGTTAGGTCTTGTCCAAGATAGAAAGACTCTGGTGACTTCTGACCTCCCTTTGGCAACATCCCCTGCTCATCCTTTGCTGTTCCACAAGCCCTCACGCACACCTGGAGGCCAACAAATCACTGCTGTGGCATTTGTTGATGTGGGGATACGTGTGTTTTCATCTGAGTATTCTTTAACCCCACAAAATGTAAGATTAAATTTATATAAATGCCAAGGTCATAAATGTGTTAAATCGCAAAAACCTAGGCAGCAGTGGTGATGTTTCAGGGGAGGGAACCATACATGTAGTTATTCTGGTCATGATACAGGGCTGGGGTCTGTTCTGGTCTCACCAGCCCTGTGTCAGCTCAGAAGATCTTTCAAAGTGTTCCTTATGCAACAAATAAAAAAATATGTATTTGAACTTGTTTGAAAAATCTCAGGTATAAGATATCCTATATACCGAACAAATATAGAACATAGGGGCCATAGCTGAAGTCAAACCAGCCAGGCCCGCAGCAGGACCCAGGGCTGATACTGATGCCCTCTGCAGACACCCAAGCAGGACAGGCCAGGTTCCAGGAGACAATGTCAGCTGCCACAACTCACACCTCCTATGTGTCAACTACTGACACTGCTTAGGTTGAAATGAAACTGCAGGGCCCCTAAGTAGGAGCTCACATTTGGATGTTACTTCATTACCAAGTGCCTCCAGATTTATGGACTCATATGACCCGCAGTCCTATCCCCCCACCTTCTTTGACTGCTCAGGGTGCATGGAGTGGGACCCAGCTGGCTCCTTTCCATCAAGGATATGCTTCACACCCACCTGGACAATGACAAACACAGCCTGGGCAAGAGGGTGCAGGATCTTGATGGCTGACTGGCACTCAAAGAAACTGGAGTAGTAGCCAGTCTTGAAGACATCCATGATGAGAGTGCAGACCCCAAACAGCACCAGCCCACCTGGAAAGGCGAGGGGCAGATCAGAGAGGCAGGAGAGAAGGCTTATAGATCTGAGAATGGATGGCTAGATGGCTGGGTGGTTAGGTGGTGGAGTGGATGGGGAAATAAACGGGGCAGGTGGGAGGCTGGAAGGACGTGTGGGTGGCTGGGTGGGTGGATGGATGGTTGGATGGATAGGTAGATGGGTGAATGGGTGAATAAGTGGATGGAAGGATGAGTATATGATTGAGTGGGTGGATGGATGGATGTTGTGTTGAGCCCCAGCTTTGGGGGCTGCAGAGATAAGAGAACGCTGTCGCTTTCTGCTCTTCATCAAAGGCTCTCCTGTGATCACCCTTTTTCAGTCTTTAGACAGGGCAAAGCAATTCGCCTCCATCCCTCTCTTCATCCCTCCTCCCAGACTTTCCCCTCCCCCTGCTCCTTCCACAGCAGCCCACCTCACCCTCAGGCACAGCCACTCCTCCTGGGGAACCTCTCGCCCCTCTACCTTGGCGTGCGCGCGCTCCAGAATTCCTCCGAGAGCCCCCGCGTCCGGCTCCGCGCCTGGCCCACCCCACCTCCGCCCGCTGCTCCCCTGGCACCTCGGAGCCAGATGGGGCCGGCGTGCGCATCCCGGTAGGGGACGGCGTCCGGGCAGCGCGCGGTGCCCAGGAGGTAGAAGAGGATCCAGAGCGCCGCGAGCAGCATCATGGTGGTGAGCAGCGCGAACACGTCGGTGTCATACACCGCCACCTTGTTGAAGGCGCCGCCGCTGATGAGCGTGCAGGCGAGGAGCAGCACGTTCACGGACAGGAGCACGGACAGCAGGCGGCCGCCCTTCTTCCACACCTCGCGGGGGGCCACCCGCGGCGCCGGCGGGCTCTCCTTGGGGCCCGGGGCCAGCTCCTCAGACATGGCCGGGGTGACGGGGAGGTTGGAGGGGTCACTGTGGGGCAGGAGCGGACAGGACCCCAAGTCAACCCCGAGAGCTCTCTTTCTCCAACTTGTCCCTTGATTTAGGGACCTGGGCGTTCCTAACTCGGAGGGTGGGAGCTGCGTGGTGGAGGAAGCACATGGGGAGGCGAGAGAATAGCCAACCCTGCGGGTGCTCGACGGGAAGAAAGGAGAAGCAGCGGGAGCCCCGTCGGACCCCGACCAGGTCTCCACTCCCCAAATCCGTCAGCCTCTGGTCCCGGGCACCCACCTGGCTGGGCCGGGAGCCCGCGCTGAGCTGGGGGTCAGGGGGTGGTGAGCGTCTCCTCTCTCCCGCGCCCGGCTGGACGGGTGCTTTATACCGGGGAGGGCAGGGTGATTTACAGCTGCGGGAGCTCAGCTCCATAAATCTCTCAGTCCCACTCACATGATCCATCTTTTCTCTGAGCTGAATTTAGGGAAGAGCGCGCAGGAGCCAGATAAGGTAAGATTTATATTTACCCTTTTAGAGGCGCCCCCTCCCTCGCTGCCCCGTCACCTCGGCGCGGCTAGGCTCCCAGCGGTCCCGCACTGCGGCACCCAGAGGGCACCCGCCTCCGGCACCCACCGCGCCCTGGCGCCCCAGGATCTCGGCTGCCCAGACCCCCGACCGCTGGAGCTCAATAGACGCCTTCCCAGCCCCGGTGCGCGCTATACCTTTGTGCCCCTCTGTTGCTGCCCCCAAGAGCAGGACCCTGGTGCCTCTTTCCCCTACACCCTCACAGGGAAGAAGTTAGTTCCTTCTTCCTCTCTCCCTCCTGCCCATCCTCTGCTCCGCTGCACGCTGCGAAGTCTGGCTTGGGGACGCAGTTCCCCAGCAGCCACCGGGTCTGCGCCCAGTCTTACAGCGCCCTCTGCTGGAGTGCGACTGGCCGCCCGGCGTGAGCAGGCGGCTGCCGGGAGCGCCGCGTCCTACCAACTCCCTGGCGTCGGTCCTCGCACGGACCTTAAGCGCACTGTCATAGGAGTCGGGACTGCTCTGAGACGCTCTCCCCAGCCCTTGGTCCATTACTTTGACGGATGGAGACATGGGGGACCCGCAGCGCTGATCGCGGCTGTAGTGAGGACAGATCCCGGCTGTCCCCAGACTGGGTCTCATGGGACGGTGCTCTCAAGTGGGCACTTTTGGAGTGGAAGCAGGGTCCCTGATGGGTCACCCCTGTGCACTTGTGCCAGCGCAGCATGTTTAGGACCCAGGAGCAGCCCGGGGGCGGCTCCCTGGACAGCGGGAGATCCTCCCAGCCACCCTCCCCACTCCACCCCCTACCGGGTGTGCGGCTCAGATGTCCGAGTAGCGGCGGCTCTGACCCTTCGCAGCCTCAGTCTGCGGCAGCAGGGGCTTGCTGCCCTGGCCCCTGCGCGGCCCCCTCCCCCAACCCCATGCCTCAGCCCTAACCCTGCAGCCCTCCCCCGCGGGGGGCCCCTTGCCTGTCGCGTCTAAGTCAGGCGCCATGAACGACCAGTACCACCGGGCTGCCCGGGACGGCTACCTGGAGCTCCTCAAGGAGGCCACCAGGAAGGAACTGAACGCCCCCGACGAGGATGGCATGACCCCTACCCTCTGGGCTGCCTACCACGGCAACCTGGAGTCACTTCGCCTCATCGTGAGCCGCGGGTGAGTGTCCCATCTGGCACGGGAAGGGCAAGAGAGCCTCAGGGCCATGCCAGGCCCTTGGGACCCACCCCTCTCCAGATTTTGTGGCATCTTCCCCCCGCCCTCTGAGCCGCCCCCTTCCCTACACACAGACCCTAAGGTGGGACTTTAGAGCCTGGCAGTCCTGGGGAGAGGACACAGATGAGGCATGTGACCCCTGTGAGCTGGAAGTGGGGCTAGGAAGGAAGAGGTCCTCCCTGCCTGCTCCTGCCTGGGATCCAAGGGCTCTCCCGGCCAGGGCCCACACCTCCCGGCTGTGGCTCGCAGCTCTCTCCCCACTCATTCCTGGGAGTTATGGGCCCTGTCCACAGAGCCAAATGTCACTCGGTTCAGCCACCCCATTAACTCCTTCTGTGCTCCTCCCCCACTGCGGGCTTCCTCAGCCTCCCTTTGGGTTGTCTGGGGGAGGAGTGGGCATAGGTGTCAGGACAGGGAAGGGGTTTGGAAGTAGCAGTTGAGGTACACAAGATCCAAGGTGCTGACTTGGGCCCCCGTGGCTGAGGGACCCGGTGGACACGCTGTGGATAGCTCCTCCAGCCTCGGCTGGTTTATAAAGAGAAGTCCGTTGAACTGGACACCATGGCTGCCTGGACAGGGAAAAAGTGGGGAAGAGATGCACCAGGAAGATTAATATGAACATCTCAGGCCCTGGGAAGTCACGGTGGAGGGAAAGGGGCCCCAGCGGGCCCTGGAGCTGGCCTGTGACCTGAGCATGTGCTGGGTGGGGTACCCTCCTTTCCCTTCCTCAGGCCCGACCACAGGTGTGAGCAGCCCCCAAGACCAGACAGCTGAGCCACGTTCCAGGAGGCCAGGAATGGCCCCTCCCCATGCCAAGAGGCTCACAGCGATCCTGCTGTCCTGCCCCCACCTCAGGGAGATTCATAGGATGAGGGGATAAAGGGGGTGCACCAAAAGCCCAGCTCCTACTGAGGGCAAGGGTTGAGGTTTGCTTCAGTGTGGGCAGGTGCGCAGCAGCTTGCCCCTCTCATTGTCCTGTGGGACTTGGCAGCCACTGGGGGAAGTGAGGAGGGGTTGGCCGGGAGCTGTTGTGACAAGGGGGCCATTCTCCCTCCAGCCCTGTGAGGTGGCCTTGTGGCCTCATTAGTGTGGGGCGGAGGGGCTGAGCTAGGCCCCTGAGGGAGGGGAGAGCTTGGAGGAGCCAGTGGGAGCATACCCAAGCCCAGCACAGCCCGGTATGGAAGGTGTTGGAGGGGACTGGGTGGGCCCCCTGGGCAGGCCCAAGCCAGCCTGACTCACAGAGCTCCTGTAGATGAGGCTGCCGCAGGAGGGAAGGGCACTGGGCCCAGGTCGCAGACTTCCCTCCCCTCCCCTCCGGTCCTGGCTGCCCCCACGCTCCCCTCCTGGCCCAGGCCAAGACCCGACACCTGCTCTCACACCCGTCCTTGCCAGGCCTGGCCCTGCTCCCTGCAGAAGTGGCTGTGCCCGCAGACACACAGGCGCACACCCCTCACCCACACTCACGCAGGGCTCAGGCCCGCACACACCTCCCTCTCATCCTCTTTTAAGGTCACTCTTCCAAGGCGGCCACACTCACTGCCATGCCTTCCGAGAGACCCAGACCCTGCCCTGGCCCACCGCCTCTCTGGGCCAGCTCCCTGCTGGGCCTCATGAATAATTCACTCCTTTCTCTCAGGGCATCAAATATTTATCCCCTGAGATTCCCAGCGCTCAGTTCTCTTGGGGAAGGCCCCGCCCTGGCCCTGCCTTCTTGTCCCCCCACCCACGGCGTGCCCGGGGCCATTTTTTCCCCTGGGCTCGTCCTAGGTTCTTCTGGTGGCCCCAGGTTGCGGAGCTCCTGGAGTCAGAGGAGAGATCTCAGGCCCTCCGTTCCCCTGGTGCGCTGTGGGGATGCTCAGCCAGCTGGGAGCTCCTTACACCCGCGGCCGCTGCCGGCTGCCTGCCCCAGCTTGCGACGGCTCATCATCCCTCCCGCATGTCCTCCCTGCAGGGGTGACCCGGACAAGTGTGACATCTGGGGCAACACGCCCCTGCACCTGGCAGCTTCCAATGGCCACCTGCACTGCCTTTCCTTCCTGGTGTCCTTCGGAGCCAACATCTGGTGCCTGGACAACGACTACCACACGCCGCTGGACATGGCCGCCATGAAGGGCCACATGGAGTGCGTGCGCTACCTGGACTCCATCGCGGCCAAACAGAGCAGCCTCAACCCCAAGCTGGTGGGCAAGCTGAAAGACAAGGCCTTCCGCGAGGCGGAGCGGCGCATCCGCGAGTGCGCCAAGATGCAGCGCAAGCACCATGAGCGCATGGAGCGGCGCTACCGGCGCGAGCTGGCAGAGCGGGCAGACACACTCAGCTTCTCCAGCCTCACGTCCAGCACCCTGAGCCACCGGATGCAGCATCTGGCGCTGGGCAGCCACCTGCCCTACTCGCAGGCCACGCTACGCGGCACCGCCAGGGGCAAGACCAAGATCCAGCGCAAGCTGGAGCGGCGCAAGCAGGGGGGCGAGGGCACCTTCAAGATCTCCGAGGACGGCCGCAAGAGTGTGCGCTCGCTGTCGGGTCTGCAGCTGGGCAGCGACGTGATGTTCGTGCGCCCGGGCACCTACGCCAACCCCAAGGAGTGGGGCCGCTCCCCGCTCCGGGACATGTTCCTCTCGGACGAGGACAGCGTCTCCCGTGCCACGCTGGCGGCCGAGCCTGCCCACTCGGAGGTCAGCACCGACTCAGGCCACGACTCCCTGTTTACCCGCCCCGGCTTGGGCACCATGGTGTTCCGCAGGAACTACTTGAGCAGCGGGCTGCATGGGCTAGACGGCGCGGGCACGCCGCGGGGCCGGCTGCAGAGCTCTCCCAGCCTGGACGACGACAGCCTGGGCAGTGCCAACAGCCTGCAGGACCGCAGCTGTGGGGAGGAGCTGCCCTGGGACGAGCTGGACTTGGGCCTGGATGAGGACCTGGAGCCCGAGACGAGCCCACTGGAGGCCTTCCTGGCCTCCCTGCACATGGAGGACTTCTCCTCCCTCCTGCGGCGGGAGAAGATCGACCTGGAGGCGCTAATGCTGTGCTCCGACCTCGACCTCCGTAGCATCAGCGTCCCCCTAGGGCCCCGCAAGAAGATCATGGGGGCCGTGCGGCGACGCAGGCAGGCGCTGGAGCGCCCGCCCACCATGGAGGACACCGAGCTGTGAGAGCTGTGAGTGCCGGAGCCTTGGGGGGTGGGGAAGCGGGGTTGGAAGGTTCTTGGAGGGGAGGGGCTCTGTCTTCTTGGGAGTGGGAGTGGGGATAATACAATATTTCATAAAACCTAATTACAAGAGGCCCTCTTATTTTGTTTACCTCCAGCTCAGAAAAAGAAGCTGCCAATTTAATGACATAAGGCTTTCTTATCACAGCTAATGGAAAATGTACCTTGATTTTGGAGATAGCAAAATGCTGAAAAATGGGTATCTTAATGCGGATGAGACAATAGTCCTAGGAGGAATGTTTTCAGCCCTCCCAACTACTGGGTACTGGTCAAGCCCTTGCACATGTCCCCTCATTTAATTCTCCCCAACTCCCGCATGCATAGGCTGTATCATCCCCGTTTTACAGGTGAGCAAGTGGAGGTTCAGCTGGCTAGAGCAGCTCACCCCAAGGCCCTCCTGCTACTTGGTGTGGAGCTGGACTTAATCCCCGGTATGGCTTTAGAGCCGGGGAACTAGATGACTCCTATGGGAGGGCAGAGTTATCATATTCAAAGGCCATCATGGGGGGCTCAAGGCTGCTGCCACAATGTGGTGCTGTTGGCCCTTCCCTGCCCTGGCTTCTCCCTCATGGCGTCCCACAAGCCCAGCAACTGCTGCCACCCTCTTTTGGTATCCATGGCTAGGCAGGGGTGGGTATAGGGAGGCAGTCTGGTTTAGAGTTTGGGGATGGCAAGAGCACCTCTAGGCCAGTTCCCCATCCCTGACCAGGTGAGGATAAGTTGTCAAAATGTCTGGTTTTGGTTTAAATTGATGTCTTGAAGGTCCTGATCTGAGGTATGTTTCTATCTCTCTGTCCACAGATAATGGGAGCTCCTCTCCCCAGACCAAAATGAATTGCAAGTTGCCACAACCCACGGTGGGGCCACAAGGTCCTCACAGTCGCCAGCCCTGCAGTCCCCCAGCCCCTTCCCAGAAGCAAGGACCACGTGGGTCATCTCCCTTGAAAACCTGTCCACACTCCACAACAGAGGGTGTGGCCTGGAGGCACCCAGAAGGGGTCCTGGAGCCTCTGAGCCATCCCCACCTGAGTGGCCTTAAAAGACATGTGGATTCATGGGAGTCCAGCCCCAGAGGACAGGAAGGGGCCGCTGGCCCCAGGGATTATACTGTGTGCCCATTAAAGTTGGATGGGAGTGTATGTGGTGGGTGGGGGCTGGAGACTTGCTCACTTCCTAAATTTCTATAAAGGGAAGAGTTTGGACTGCCTCCCCTCCCCCGCACAGAGCCCAGAGAGGAGGTACCTGGCGAGACCCCTCAGCCAAATGCCCTTTCGTCCCCACCTCTGCCCCGGGCATGGCCAGCTCCCTTCTTCACCTGCTGGCCATGCCAGGGGGTCAGAGAGTGCCAGGCTGGGCTGGACTGGAGTCCAGGCCCTTTTCCTGTCTCACCTTGGGGTGGGACCCAGTGGAACCCACCCTGACTCTGCCCTCCCACCCTGTCCTCCTTCACCCTCCCTGTCCTCGTTTGTGCAGCCTGGTACCCCCAGGAACCCTAGAGGGCCAGGGCAGTAGATGCAAGGTGCTAGAGCAACAGACTGCAGTATTATGGCCCCCAGACCTAGTGGAGTACTCTGGGCTGGAGAAAGGCATCTGCCAATGGCCTCATTCTCCCAGGCCCAGAACAGGAGACTGGGTATGGCTGGGTGTCTAGCCTAGTGTGGGCAAGTCCTGTGATATGGACGCTGGGAGAGCCTGAAGATGTGGATAATCTGGACTGCTGATTGTCCCCAGGTCCCCAGGGCTCTGTTTGACGTGTGCATCTGTGTTGGGGTTTAGGTAGTGGATTGCCCTCAAAGTCTGGAAGCAGCTGGGCATCTGCTTGGTTCTTCACGGATAGTGGGTGAGAGCTCAGTGTGTGTCCCTGCGCTGATGGTGGTAGGACCAGGGGCAAGGCCAGCCCCAGAGCGTCCTTAGATGTGTGTCCTCAGAGCTTGCTACTCAGACTGAGGTCGTGGATATGGGAGAGTCACTCAGGAGGCCTCGCACACATGTGTGCACACCCACACCCACGCAGTTGTGCCCTTCATCCTCTGTCAGTGGTGGCCTCCCACCCCTGACCCTCAGTGTGGGAAGCAGCTCCTGCCGGAAGCACTGCCACAGTCCGCAGCTCCATCCTGGACCCCCTTCCTGGGACAGGGGAAAGAACCCCCAAAGAATGTTACAGGCCTCCCTCTGGTGTGCCTGTGGAGGTGGGGGGCATCCACACACACTCCCAGAGCCGGGGGTGTGATGCACATGGTCCCTGTTCCCACACCGAGAGCTTGGCTGTCCACCACTGCCACCCTGAGCCCACCCCAGTTGTTCTTTGTTCTCTGGGCCTGGGCCTGGGGCCACCCCCAAGTGCCGACTCCACTCAGAGCCCCGGGTGCTGCCTTTCCCTCCCGTTCCCTGTCCGTGCACTGCCTCAGCCTCCTCCAGTTCTCCTAGTGTGGGCCGGGCCAGGCTCTGTGATTCCCACTGCTGTACAAAGCACCCTCTGGGCAGGCTTATTACAACTTTTGTAGAGAACGTTCTGCATCAGCGTCATGCCTGTGTCCTATTCTTCAATCATTTGGGGGCTGGAGGGGGTAGGGTGAAGAGAGCAAGAGGGTGGGGGTGGGAGAGGGAGAGGGTCTTTTTGTACCTATGAATACTTGGTCCTCCTCCTTGGAGGGGTCCTGGGATGGATGGTTGGGTGCTCCCCAACCACCACCCATCCCATGCATCTCAAAGGGCCTTCTTTCATCTCTGTGCCCAGAATTTGGAGTTGATGGAGAGAGAGGGTTCAGAAGAACTGGGACCCGAGAGCCCCCAGCAGCTGAGCAAGGAGGATGGTCCAGGCTCCAGCCCAATCCCCAGGGCCTGCAGCCGCTGAGGGCAAGAAGATGCTTTCTCCCTTCCCACTGGGGCCTGCCTGGGCCTCTCCGGACATGGGCAGGAGCCATACCGCAGAGGCTGCCACCCATCACCCAGGCCCTGGGCCCGTGAGCCCTGATCTCCAGGCTCTAGCCCACTCTGGGAGGCTTCTTGTGGGTCTCCATTTCTCTTGCCACCCCTAGCAGCTCTTGGGGCAGCCCTATTCAGAAGCTTCCTGTCTTCAAGGGTAAGGTTTCCCCTTAAGCTGCAGGACAGTGGGTTCTGTTTGCTCAGTCAAGACTCAGTCATTTCGTCCCATTTCCTAAGGATATTGGGCCAAATGTTTCTGCCAAGGGGAGTTCAATGCAGGTCCCTCCCTCCAGCATCAATCAGAAAGGTCCGCAGGATGTCTGTGCATAAGGTTGCCTAGTAACATCTAAGGGTTCTAGGCCACCTCTCTCCACTTTACAGATGGAAAACTGAGGCCAACCAAGGGGGCATTCACACCCAGAACACAGGCCCCCTGACTGCTGTCACACTTTCCTCACCCCACACTGCCACAGGGGCCAATGAGATGCGAGATTCTGCCCTTGGGTGCTCCACAGGGCTTGTCTGCCCTGTGACCCTACTGGCCATCCTGGTCACTGCACCTACCTCAGAAGAACAGCCAGTCCTGGCGTTGCAGGTCCAGGGAAGGACATGGAGGTGAGGACTCTCAATGACAAGACAGAGTGGATCAGAGCTGCCGCGCAGAGGCAGAGACTAATTGGAAGCAGTGGGGCTTGGGGTCTCCATGGGTCAGTATGGCTGGAGGCTGGAAGCCTGGGGGCCAGGAGCAGGTGCGGCTGCAGGAAGCCTGAGGGAGTTTTAAAACCAGCACAGGGAAGAATTTTACAAGGTAAGGACTCAACTTTCTTGGCTCATCCCCCTAAGGATTTATATCCAGGTTAGGACATTTCTAAAAGTTTAGAATAATCAATGATTCTTACCTCTTTGGGATTAGAATCTGGTAGTAGGGACACTTTCCCTGAAAAAATGCACTTTGGGCACACACACACTCAAATGCAGTGTTGCCCATATTTCCAGGCAGCTCATGGAGCCCCGAGAGGTCCAGGGACTCCAGGTTAAGAAGCCTTAGTTAGACTGCTAAGAAGTTACATCATACATGGGATCACCTATTTGATGGAGATGGGGATGGCGGAATGAATCAGAGTCAGGAAGGGCCTTCGGGTATGTGGCGCAACCTCATTTTACAGATGAGATAACTGAGGCCCAGAGAGTGAGGGGCCGGCTAAAGATCACAGGGCAGCCAAGTACACAAAGCTGCTCTAGGTCTCCTCATGCCTTCCATGGTGCCAGCTGCCTCTTATCTCCACGTTAGACCAGTCCTAGACAGCATGACACCCCTGTCCTCCCAATGCATCCCTGTGCCACCTTCTCTGAGATAAGCCTGGGTTGTCCAGGAAGTGGCAGGACTCAGGAGACATCCAGATCCAGGCAGCAGAACTGGTCCCACCCCTTCCCAAGCTGTGTGGCCTTGGGTAAGTTACCCAGCTTCTCTGAGTCTGTTATCTCATCTGTAAAAATAGGTATTAAACTAATTATAATAACAGTGTTAACTCCAAAGGTCATCAGGAGGGTGAAATGATAATACAGTGAAGCAGTCGGCACACTGTCAGGTAGTCAGTACACATCAGTTAATAAGGATCACTGTTAATGGTGACCTGAGATAGGCCAGTGGGGCACTCATTGCATCTGTGGCCCCGGCCACCAGTCAGTGAGTCCTAAGCATTCCCAGGGAGCAGTCCTGCTTTTCTGACCTCAGCATCCGTACCTGAACAGCAGGGGTTATTGACAATCCAGGAAATAGCTAAGGTATGGGCAGCTAGCCAAGGGTAGGCCACCATCCAGTGGAAGGACCCCTGGAGACCAGAGCTATTCCTGGGGTGCCCAAGAAGCTGGGCATCTTTTCTGCATGGGGAGTCACAGACCCACCAGCCTGGGGTCCCCATTATGCTACTGTCTGAACTTTAGAGTTCATCAAAACCTTTCCCTTACTGCTGTGAGGTAGACAGGTGAGGGATTTTAGACGACAAGGAGATTGAGTATCATAGAGGTTTTGTGACATTCGCAAGGTCCCAGTAAGTTAAGAAAGCTTAAGCTCCCTGACCTGGCTCCCTGTGGCCACCCTCATCCCCAGGAAAAGCTACCGATTTTTGAGAGCTTATAAGGTGTTGGGTGTTCATGTTAAGCACTTTATATACATTTAACCCTTGCAGTAAAACTTCAACCCTATAAAACAAGGACTATATTATTATTATTATCCCATTTTACAGGTGGGAAAACAGAGGGTCAGAGCAGTGATATGACTTGCCCAAGGTCACAGAGCTATTAGGTGGACACACCAGGCCTCAAAGACAAATTTCCATGATATCAAAACCTTCACGCCTAACCACAGCGCTGTATTGGCCTCAAACACTTGTACCCTTTAGTGGGGTTGTCTTTGATCTTGGGCCACCTTGACCTGGCCATGCATGGTTCCGGGCCGATACCAGACTCAGCCTGATGTGGGGTAGGGGCATGCTGGCAGCTCCAGTGGCTTAAGTAATGGCTGAGCTGCGCTGGAAGCTAACCTCTGAGGACCTGGGTTCAAATCTAGATCTGTCGCAGCATAGCAGTGACCTTAGCCTAATCACATAACTTCTCTGAGTTTCTTCCTCTGCAAAATGGATGTGAAGTTGCCTTCCTGATGCCTGGCACATAGTAGGTGTGCAGCACAGGCCTCCAAGCAGGCCTCACCTCCCATCAACAGTACTAGTAACACTTATGTACTTCAGGTGTGTTAGTCTCCAGCACTATTTATTGTCATTCTGTTTTTCAAACGAGGAAACTGAGGTACAGAGACGTTTGTGAAATGTGCCCAAGCTCACACTGCTGGGAGGTGGTGGAGCTAGAGCTCAAACTCTGACAGGCTGGTTCCCAGCTGTCCACGTCTCATCATGAAGGTGAGCGTTTATTGAGCACCTGCTGTATGTCAGTACTTTACTTCTGTGATTTAGTGAATTCTCATGACAGCCTCATGTAATAATGACAGGGGATTATTAAATCACTTGACGGAAGAGAAAACCTAGACTTGAGGACATGAGGTCGTTGCTCAGGTCACACAGCTGGTAAGAGCACAAACAGGGCCGGACTCCTCATCTGACTGACTCTCCACAGCCTCACCTCTTACCTCCTCACTGTCTGATCCTCCACGGCTGCGCCTCTGGATCGGCTGCCTCTTATTGGCTGCCCCATTTCTTTGGACAGGGCTGAGGGCAATGCGCTCTCCCCTATTGCTGAATGACTAAGCCCGATGGGGTTTGGAGCCTGAGGTGGGGAAACTCAGCAAATCCATTCAGAGCCCCCTGATCTTTAGAGAATGCCTTTGGGGCATGCTAGTGTGATGAGCCCTGGAAAACCTTTTGACTCTATAGGTCCCATGGGGCCCTATTTCCACCCCCACTCACTCTCCGTCACTCCATGGGACCTGGGTGGGTCTGGATGGGCAATTTCCTGGGGCTGTGGGACCCTGTCCCTGCTCTGCATGTGCACACACCTGGGACTTTGCTCCTCAGGATCCTGGACAGTGGCTGGCAGGTGCCCTGCTGGGTGGGGGAGGGAACAGCAGTAGCTGCCAGCTGAGTTGGGGCCCTGACCCCCACCATCACTGCCCCATGGGGGCTCTCTCTGTCTCACATAATCAAATCACCCCTCATGACATTCTCTTCAGACACTAGCATCCGAGGTGGGCAAGGGCAGGAAGGCATTATTCACTAGCCCCATTTCATAGATGCAGCAACTGAGAGTCAAGGCAGCAGAGGACCTGCTGGGAAGTACATAAGTCAGGATGCCTGACCCGGTCCAAATTCAGTGCCGCTCTGCCAGCTGCTTTCTCAGAACGTGTATCTAGCACCTTCTACATACGAGGCAAAGCAAACCCGTGAGAACAGTGTCGCTGCCGTGCCTCACAGGTCAGGAAAGGAAGGCTCGGGCAGCTGGAGTCAGTGCTCCAAGCCTCTGGGTGCAGAAGTGTCAGGGCCTTGGGGCTCCAGCCCCTGACTGGCTGTGTCCAAGGCACCCCCGCCTCCCTCCATCCCGTTCACCGAGCCACCTCCCCAGCTTTTCACCTGGCCCAGGGGCTCCCCAGGTCAGACCCAGCACTCAGCTGGCCTGGGCGGTTGCAACAGGGGACAGGAGGGGCTGGTTGCCTCTCCATCTTTCTCCATTCATGTTTGCATCCCTCCGGCACACACGTGGGCCTGTGTGTGTGTGTGTGATGCGGGGGCGTTGGCGGAGTGAGGACCCTGATGTGGAGCTGTGCGAGCCTGGGGTGGGGGTAGCGGACCCAGCGCTCTCCTGGCAGGTTATGTTTAGTCGTGAACTAAGGGTGCTTCAGGGCTTCCAAGTTTCCCCAAAGAGGGGTGTGTGCACGTGTGTTTGCACATGTGAGTGTGAGTGCGTGTGTGCGCATACACACTCACAGGGGGCTCCATGACTTTCTCTAGAGTCTATTTTTAGACACCTCCTCCCACCTATTATCTAGTTTTAGGGTTTCTGAGCCTTCAGACTGGAAGGTTGAGCTTCTGGCCACACCACCTCCCTCGCCCCATCCCTCACCCTGAACCAGAGTTTCCCACAAGGTTTCTTTCAACCTCCCTCTGGGCAACTGGCTTGTTGGGGGTTAGGGCCCTGGGGGAGGGAGTGGACAGCAGCAGCAGAAGGACCAATGGCCCAGAAGGCAAGGGATGAGGTCAGGGCAAATCTACCTTATGGAGCAGCCGGGGTACCAAAGGGCCTGGGGGGCGCTTCCCTGGGGCCGGGGTGTCCAGTACAGATGCATGGCTTTGCCACTTGCTGGGAAGGCTAATTTGCCTTTCCAAGCCTTGCCGTTTCAATCTGTAAGTGGGGATAATTCTACCCCGCACTGTGGGCCTGCTGTGAGGATACACTACCTAAAACGCTTTGCTCAGTTCTTGATGCCCAGTAGGTGGAGAACCAGCCAGGGACCTGGTGGACAGGAACTGGGGAAGGGGGAGGGCTCGGCAGGCATCCTCCAGCCCTTGGCATCCTAAGCCAGTGGCAGAGAACTGACATGTGGAGTGGCCTCCAAACTCCCTTTTGCATGCTCACTACACCTCAGCACAACCTGCTCAGTATGTCAGAGCGGAAGTGGGAGGAGTCACGGCCCTGAACCCCCGCCCCCGCAGCTCTCTGTCGGGCCCAAGCCGGGAAACATGGGCAAGGGAGAGGAAGATGGAGGGAGTGAGCGGGCCCAGGACCTTTTCTCTCTGGAAATGGAAACCATTTGCAATATTTGTATCATTATCAATACCCATATATATTAGTATATCGATAGCAATGTATGTTACATTTAAATCATATCAATATTCAATATAACAGTAATATAATTATAACAGCCCAAGAAATGGCCCTGGTGATAACAATGTCGATTGGGAGCACTTGCCCCATGGTAGTCCATTGATATCCACAGTACAGAAATTGTCTTGTGATTCTTTCCAGCCATCCAGTGAGAAGGATCACCCTCATCTATTCCAATTCACCTTGTTAGAAAACTGAGGCTCAGAGAGGTCAAGCGACTTACCTGAGGTCACACAGCAATGATTGGAATATGTGTGTGTCTCTGAGTCCAGAGCCTGGCTCTAGACTCTGTTCTTGCCTGCCTCCATGCTGTGCAGGACTCTTGGCCCTCATTCCCCATCCAGCCCTGGCACTGGCCCCACCAGGCTCAACACAAACCTTTCAGGATAATTCACAGCCAGAGTCACTCACACACACCAGACTGTGGTGCTGACCTGACAGAGGGGGAGGGACCGAGTGACCCTTGGAAAACCCACCAGTCCAGAGTCTCGGTTGCTAACAGCTCCAGCCTTGGGTTTTCAAGGATCTAACTTGCTTTGTAACTTGGAGAGGTAGCCTGGGCCTCAGTTCCCTGTCCTGCCATGTGGGGACAGGCCGGCAGCCCTTGCAGCCTCCCCAGCATGCCCACCTGCTCAAAGCCCACTCCCTTTCCCTCACCTCTCTCATTCCCCGACCTGCCCCTCTGGGCCACCACCAACCTGGCTTTGTCCCTGCAGAATGGGTGGCAGCCTGGAAGGTGGGTTGAGGATGCAGGTAGCTGTGGCAGGCCAGGGGCTGGGTCCTTGGAGCTGAGGCAGATGCTGAGATACCCCGGTGAGATGGCCTTGCTCTACTGGAACCCGGGGAGCTTGGGTGCCAGTCCCACCCTCAGCTGACCAAGATCCGAGCCACAGGCCAGGCCACTTCTCCCCCAGCTCACTTGGCCCCACCCTTGTGAATAATGCCACTTGCCTCATGCAGCCAGGCCTCGGCAGGCTTTGATGGCTTGGGGGTGGCATGAATGGGTGGAAGACAGGGAAGGGTTAAAGACCCAGCCACTCAGGCCTGAAGCATAGAAATTGTCACATTGCTGCTGAGGGTGGCCTTTCTAATCCTCACAGTGCCCCCCAGCCTCCCAGTACCAGCCCTTCAGGCCTTTAGTCCCATCCCTGACTCTCTCAGGATTCCCCTCCAGGCCCAGGGCCAGGGTAGGGCTCCTTCCCACACTGACCCAACCACAGCAATAATTAACCCCAGTGAACCCCAGCGAATGAAGATCTGAGTCTCAGGAGGGAAGAATCACAGCTGCCCCAGGGCGGGGAACCCCAGAGGTCCCAGGAAGGTGGAGCCCAGCACATCTAACACCCCGTGTCCCCTGCCATTGTTGCCTGAGTAGGTCCAGTGGCACCCCGCCTGTTGGGGGCCTGGGAGGAGGGCTCACCAGTCTCTTGGGTTCGGACTAGAATCTTCTCCCTCCTCTAATGTTTTTTTTTAAACCTTTTATTTCTTCCTTCCATTCTCCTGAGCCCATTTTCTTAATCTTTCCATGCATGTGTCTATTCATTTATTCAACCAATGTTTACTGAACACCTGTTTTGCATCACGTCCTGTGTGAGGCCCCAGGGAGGCAGTGTCGTCTAAAGAATGGGAAGGACCTGTCTCCACCCAGCCCCTTGCCCCTTTTCTTCTGGGCAAACTACTTTGACTCACACTAGTCTGTCCATTAGCTGGTGAATATGGCACTATGATAGGCACAATGGGTGTGAGGATGCGTTGGGGGCAGGCAGGTTGGAAGTTATGGAGGAAGCCCAGGGAAACAGGAAGGCGCATGCAGGGTCTGTGCCCCCAGCAAGCTCACAGCGCTGTTGGCTCTGGGCAGAGGCTGCCACGTAGTCATTCATACTACTTCCTCCTCCTGGGCACACGCCCGTGGTTACGTTAGGGCTGTGGATGGAAGTGACGTGCCCCACTTCCAGACCCTAAAACAATTTTCCATGCTTTCTCTCCCACTCCCATGGAAATCCTGGTGGCCTGTGTTGGAGACAGAAGCATCACAAGATGGAAGGAGCCTGAATTCCCAAGTCGCCACGTGGAGGAGGGCCACCTGATCCATACTGGACTGTGATGTGAGCAAGAAATGAACCTGTATCGTGCCTAGCCACTGAGATGTTTGGGGCTATTTGTTGCCACTGCTAGTGTTACCTATCCTGACTACTACAGGCAGATGACACAGACACTGGGGACACACTGACCCCTATGGCTAGATCACAGCATGCAAGGGGTTCATTGCCAGGCAGCACATTACAACTGATGTCTAATGCCAGCAGGCAGGTGATGAGGTCAGAGCAGGGGAAGGACACTGTGAGCTGGAGTGCGTGGCAGACAGTAAATGCTCAATAAAATAAAATAAACTTGGTGGAATGAATGAAATACATGAGAACATAGGGAAGGTGTGGATTAAGGGAAGGTTCCTATGGCCAGGATTCCTACCTGGTCCTGGTCGGCTTGCTCACTACACATGTTAGAGCAATATGCTGTTATTGACTCTATATAAAAAGCTCCACCCAGTGCTCTGGACAGTAAGGTGGCATGGCTGCAAGGCTGCAGGAGAGCGGAGCAGAGGCTGGAGTGGTGGCAGCACCGAGGGCAGAGACTGGGATGGCTGTGTGGGCAGAGAGGCCCAGAGGACAGCTGTGCGGGCAGAGAGGCCCAGAGGCAGACACCGGCTTGCTGCCTGCAGACTCGCTCTGAGTGAACCGGATTCTAGTGACTGACCTGCCACTGTAGAAATAAAGTTGGGTATAAATCCTTTCACGCCAAGAACGTTCTACTGTCATTTCTTTGGTCACATTGAATCCATAGTGAACTTGCCTGGGGCTGAAACCCATTGGCAAGACAGAAGGCTTTGTAGGGGAGGCTAAAGTCACCTGAGCCACAGAGGACAGGTGGGGTTTGGTTGGGGACTGGGAGTAGAAACAGCAGGGAGTGGGAATAAAGATGGAAATGTGA
The DNA here is from genome assembly GCF_040802235.1 of Manis javanica. Classification (NCBI taxonomy): domain Eukaryota; kingdom Metazoa; phylum Chordata; class Mammalia; order Pholidota; family Manidae; genus Manis; species Manis javanica. The sequence goes on along the minus strand of NC_133159.1, from coordinate 177,338,233 downwards.
GAAAGAGCAACACCTGTCCAGGGGTTGGAGGTTAGTCAGGAGTCGTTGTCCCAAGCAGGAGAGTTGTCAGAGATGGAGCTAGAGCTTGGAGTCCCTCAAAGGCCAAGCTGAGCAATTTGACCTCAGGCTCTGGGCCAGTAGTCTCCAAAGTGGGGTGTGCACAACTGTTGGGGTAAAGGAAGAAAGTATTAAAATGCCCACTGATATTTGTCTTATTTTCTAAATACTGCTTCTTAGGGTATATGAACATACTAAGGTTCAGAGAGGTCGAGTAACTCACCCAAGGTCACAGAGCTGGTAAGTGTGCCTGACTCCAAAGCTATGTTCTTTACATATGCCAGGTCTTATGCAGACAGGTGAGGGGTTGAGTGTGGGCAGACACAGATCTAGGAAAAAGTGGCTAGGAGGAGTAGACAGCCCCCAGCCCTGGCTGGCTGTCTCAGCAGCAGGCAGGCCAGTGACTCATTGCAGGCAGAGGTGCAGGAGCCTGCCCAGGCCTGCACCCCAGCCCCACAGCCTGTCATGAGGATACAAGCAGAGAACCTGGATGGGTGCAGGCCTGCCTTTCATCCTGGGCTTTATTCTCACAATTCATTCTCACCTTTGTGAGCAGGATCCTGGGAGAAGGGAGGGTCAGGACCAGGTGCTGAGAGGTCAGGATGGGCTGACACGAACCAGGAAGGGTTTGGTGAATCAGCTGCTCTGCTGCCCCACATGTTCAGCTGCTAACCCCCATGGCCAAGGGACCCAAGCGCCAGCTCCGACCTGCTTTCCCATGCTTCGCTGTGCTGGATTTATGGGTGACATCTACCATCTGATTTATACCTCTAGAAACATGCATTGCCAATTAGGATGTAAGTAAATGTTTTAATTAAAAAATATATATATTTTGGTATACCCATACCCAAAAATGTATACTTCACAACAGTGTAGTATGATGTATTTTTACAAACTGAACATGCCAAGGATAACTGACACCAGATAAAGAAACAAAACAGTGCCCAGTTCCCAGAAACCCCCCTCGTGGCCCTTCTGGTCATTACCCCAATCAATAATGGCTGTTCTCAGCTGGTTTTTGAACTTGATATGAATGGAATCAGATGGAGTCTGTGCTCTGTTGTGTCTGGTTGATTTTGTTCAATATAAGATTGGGGCTGCATCTATGCATGTATACACCACATTTTATTTACCCTTCTACTGCTGGGGAATATTTGAACTGTCTCCAGTTTTTTCTATTTTGAGTATTGTTACTAAAAATGCTTTTGTGCCTTTCTTTGCATTTCTGTTGAGTATATACCTAGGGCATGTATGTGTTCAGCTTTATCAAGCCTCTTTGTATTTTAAAAGAAAATCTGCCTTGTTGTTCGGTGTTTGCTTTAATCAACTTTATTGAGGTATAATTAACTCTAATAGAACACACCCATTTTGAGTGTGCAGGCCAATGACTTTTGACAAACACATGCTCCCGTGTAAACACCCCCACAATCAAGACACAGAACATTTCGATCCTCCCAGGAAGTTTTTTCATATCTTTTTGCAATTAATGTTCTTCACTCGTGCCTCCCCAGGCAACTGCTGATTTGATTTCTCTCACTATGTATTAGTTCCTCCTGTTCCCGAACTTCCTACAAGTGGAATCATTTGCAGGAAGTACTTGTTTGTCTGGTTTCTTTTGCTTAGCACATGGTCTGTGAAACTACACCTTTCAGTCCATGTACACTGTTGCCTGTACCAGCTGCTCCTTTTTATTACATGTGTTGTATGAATGTAGCATGGTGTGTTTACCTATTCCCCTCCTGATGGACATTTAGGCTGTGTCCAGTTTGGCTGTAATAAATAATGCTGCTGTGATCATCCAGGTACATGTCTTCATGTAGACACATGTTTTCATTCCTAATGGGTGAATACCTGGGTGATGAATGGCTGGGTCATAGGGTCGGTGTATATTAAACCATATAAAAAACCATCAAACTACTACCCAGAGGGGTTGTGCCACTTTACACTCTCATCAGCAGTGGAAAAGGGCTCAGTCGCTCCACATCCCCTTGCCAGTGCTTAGTGTGGCCCCACTATTTAATGTTAGCCATTCTCGCAGCTCTGAGGGGCTGTCTTAATTTCACATACTTTTTGGCCATGTGTACATTTCCCTTGGTGCACGATTTAAGTCTTCTGTAAGAAGCCAGATGTGTGTGTGTGTGTGAGTGCGGTGAGGCGTGTGGTAAGAATTGGTCTATTAGACTGTAAGCCCCTCAGAATACTGACCTGATCAAGAAATCTTACCCTTTTAGAAAGAATTGGAGGGATAAGCTCATAAGAATTCGTGAAGTAAAATGCCAAGGAAGACAAAGAAACAGAGCCCCTGACTGTCCCTCACCGTTTCCCCTGCATCTCTCTCTCCTCCTCTTTCTCCTGCTCGTCTTCTTCCTTCCTGAAGGCCTCCTGCTGAAAAGGCTGCTGCCCTCACCTTGCCAGGCCTCGTTTTAAAAGGACTTCAACATGAAACCAGGGGAAAGTATAACAAAAGAGAAAAAGGTCACAGGCCCTCATAGGCTGAGCAGGGAGTTTGTAGAGCACACGTGCTTGTGCTTGGAGGACGAGGCCAGCCTCCAGAGGCCCTGTGTGGGGCCTGGGCTGCGGGGAAGGGGCCGGGAGGTGCTGCTCCCAAGTCTTGGGGAACTGTTTGCCACAGCCCTGGCCTCAGACCTGAGCACCTTGCAGTGCATAGAACTGCAGGGGGCCCCCCAGAAATGGTAACCTCTGGGTGGGCTTTCCCTAGAGCTACCCCTTCTCACTACAAAAATCACTGGGCTGGAGAGCAGGTTCTCCGCGGGTCACCAGTGCTAAAGCCAGGACTCAGAGGGGACACTCACACCTCCGTCTGCCTGGGTGGAGTGAGTCCTTGAACGTTCTGCCCCGTGTATTTAAAAATGTGTAGGTGCCAAGTACGGTTTCTAGGCCCTGGAGCTACAGCTTGAGCAAATGCGGCAAGAGAAGCGAGGCCCTGTGGCACCCAGCGTCCTGTCTGTCGGTGGAGACGGACAAGAAACAAATGCCGGTGTTGTGGGGGCTTATGTGCCAAATGCCACTGAGTAAAACACTCAAGCTACGAGAAACCTGAGCCCAGTGCGGGGCCAGTAGAACCCGAGGGACTGAGGTCAGGCGGTCAGAGAAGGCCGGGTCTGCGCTGGGGACTGCGCGCCCCGCTCAGTCCCCTCGCCCCCTCCCGGTCCCGCACGTCTGGTTCTCGCTCCAGGGGGGCCCCGCCGCCCCCGCCGCCCCCGCGCTCCGCCCGCTGCTGCTGCGGCGGTTCCGGTCCACAGCGCAGAGGGTGTCCCCGGGCTGGGCCGCCGCCGCACGCTGCAGGAGGCGCTCGGGTGCCCGGCGTGCACCGTGACACCCAGGGCCGGTGTCCCCAGCCGGCGCGTGGCTCCGCCCCGGCCCGCCCCCGCTCGCGCTCCGCGTCGCCCGGCGCCGCAGACACTCGCCCCGTCCTCCGAATCCGCCGCGGGCGCCCCGCCGGGCGCGGAGCCCATGGAGACCACGCGGGGCGAGCCCCCCGAAAGCGGCGGGGCCGAGGCGCTGCTGGGCGAGCTGGAGGCGCTGGTCCAGGACGTGGTGAGGAAGAGCTCGTGGTGGGAGCGCCACGGCGTGGACTGCGCCATCCTTGCGCTCAGCCTTCTCGCCTTGCCCGCAGGTGAGAGGCATGGGGACAGGGCGACAGGGGCCCGAGATGGAATTGGGGGCGGGGTGACGGAGAGGGCTGGGCGATAGGGGAGGCTGTGCGCGCCCTGGATCCCAAGGAGGAGGGACACGCCCTGAACCCGAAGGTCTGGATGGGGTGCCCTGCTGTGTCCCCAGAGGATGGAAGGAGAGGCAGGCCTGATGTCAGGAAGGGCGGTGGTGGGCAAAGTTGAGAGGAGTCAGGAGAGGAGGAAGGGAGGGGATGGCCTGGGGGAGGGGGAGATGTTCCAGCGGGGATGCTAGGGGCGGAGTGAGGGCGGCGAGGAGGGAGGGTGTGGGTTTCCCCTGGACCTCTCCCGGTCCGGACCCTCCACTGCCAGGTCCCCATGGCTGCTCCGGCCTGGGTGCAGAATCAAGACTCCTGGAGTCTCCTTGGCAAGGAAATGGGGCTCCGTTTTGTCTCAAATCCTGTAGAGAAAGCCAACTCTTCCTGAGCCCATGATGGGACCTGCCTTACTAATGCCCTGGTAGCCCCAGGACTGAATTCCCAGGGGTGGGGGCTGGGTCCTTTGGGCCCAGATCCCCAAGGGCTAGAGGACGCCCCACCCCCATCCCACTCTCGCTCCCCCACCCAGGGTTCCTGTGCCTGCGATCCGAGAATGTCCTGACCTTTGCTCTGGGCATCGCCATCCTGGGGGTGTGCCACTACACACTCACTGTCAAGGGCAGCCATTTAGCCACGCACGGGGCCCTCACCGAGTCTAGACGATGGAGCAAGATCTGGGAACTTTTCTTTGTGGAGGTGAGCCTGGAAGGGGGTGGGGCAGCTGCTGGCCGCCTGTGGGCAAGCTTATTTCTCTGTGTGAGCAGGCAGTGAGTGCCCATCTGGACAGCAACTGTGGCTGGGGCTCCATGAACGCAGCATGCACTACAGTGCTTGCGTGTGTGCGTGCGTGCGTGTGTGTGTGTGTGTGTGCATCCCGGAGCCCTTAATGGGGTGGTTAGCACCAGTGGGTAGAAAAGGGCATGAGGAAGTACAAGTGTCTACATGTGGCAGAGGACTTGGCCTGGGCGCCTCTGTTTTCCTGGGGGCTCCCACTTGCCTCTCTGCAGCCCTGTGTCAAGTGGTGACAGCGTTTCCTCCTCCTACCAGGACACCTGTGGCTGGTAGGTGACTGTCCTGGCTACAATCTTTGGGACCCCCCAACTGAGAAGCCCTTCCAGGTTCCCCAGCTGGAGAGTTCCACGGGAACCATGGCACATGACCTGCCCCAAGGGACCCAGGCAGCACACTGTCTGGTCCCTGTGAGCCCCGGGGCAGTGGCTTCATCTTTGTCTCTTTGTCTCTTTGGATTCTGGCGCAGAGTTGGGCTCTTGGCAGATGTCCCATCAATATTTATTGACAAAGACCCTGCAGGTGATACAGGGACAAAGTCCAGAGAAAAGCCAGCTGGTGGAGGGTTAGAGTCTAGAGGCCAGTGAAGCCCCATGTGGTGGGGGAGGCTTGGCTCTGGCCTCTGTGTTGTGACACCAGCTGGCGCCTTGCCGTAGCCCGGGCCACAGGTGGTTTGTCACTGGGGCCGTAGCTAACTGGTGTGGGAGTGCCCCCATTGGCTATGGCTGCCCTCTGGGGAGGGTCCAGTTCCCAGCGTGGCGATGGATGGCTTGGTCTACCCCCTGATGGGTCGAATGGGGTCCTTGAGGACGGTGCTGGTCTTGTCGGGGGACAGTGTCAGCACATAGCATAGCCGGCAGAGCCACCTCCTGGTTGGAATCCCCACCCCACTGGCTGTCTGACTGGGTAAGTTACTCAACTCAGTATCTGAATGTCAGAGCTAACGTAACGTTACCTGCCTCATGAAGGATTAAATGGCACAGCACAGATCTTGATTTGGGCCTGGGCCTGACTCTTTGATGCTCACCAAGTGTTAGCTCTGCTTTTTTTCTCTGAAGGGAACATGCAGTCAGCCACAAGGGAAGGGCAGGCAGCTGCTGTTGTATGTTAGTGTCGTCTGCTTTTGACTGAAAGGTTGGTGTAGTTAGGCAAAGCTGGACAGATGTGTCTGTGCATGTGTGTGGGTGGGTGTGTTTGTGGAGGGGGCTGTCTGCTGTGGTCCTGGACTACAGCTGTTCTCCACCTTTCACAACTAAGGACAGGCTTGCACTGCCCAGGACCTTCTTGGACCCCTGACTCTCCGTTTCTGCCACGTCCTGCTATCTTGTCTCTTTACCGCTTCTCCTGCTGGGTGCCTGTGTTCTTCCCAAACCTTGACCCTCAGGGGACACCATCACTTTAGGATAACCCAGTCCCCAAGTGTGCAGCCTCAGGTATCAGTGGCTTTCCTGAGGCACCTAGCTTTTGCCAGGTTTTTGTCAGGGTCTGCTGGCTCGAGCTGGCAGTGGAGGATGAGGACCTCACCCTCTCTGACCCATTGGGTCTAGCGGGATGGGTGGGAAAGATGAAGGGGTAATGATACTGCAGGTTGTTTCTTTGCTGAAGTATCCTAAGTCATATACATACCTCCCCACACGGGAATGAACTTTCCTCTGAAGAGGCACTTTGGGTCTACTTGAGGAAGTTCCATTCCTCCTCCTTGCATACCTCTGACCCTCTCCCAGCCCACTCATGACCCTGACCTTCCCCAACAGGAGCATCTGCCCCTCCTTGTATGACGAGGGGTGTGTCGTGGGGACTGCCAGGGAAGGGCTACAGGAAGGTGGGGTGGGAAGGGCCACCATTTTTTACGTAGGGAAGCTTGGGAAGGATTAACTCCTGAAGTCAGAAGACTTCAGGGTCTCTCCTGCGTATCACTCACAAGAAGGATGCCACCCTGAGTGGCAGGGAACAGGCGGTGCCAGTCTCTGAGCTCTTTACTGTGTCTCAATATCAAGCCCTTTTTCTAAAGTGGCTTTGTGCCACAGGGGTGGTGCCACAGGGGCGGAGTTACAGCTGATTCTGCTGTGGGGGAGGGCTGTCTGTCACCCAGGGGAATGCCATCACCTTCCTTTGTCCTGGGTGGTGGTGGAAACAGCTGAGAACCCCCCCAGGCTCGTTACAATTCTCCAGCATTGTCTTCCCATGAGTTTCGTGTGGCCATTATCTTCTGGCCATCTCTGACTTTCTCTCTATTTGTCCCCCCCTGAACCCTGAGGAGTGTTACTCTGAGTATGCTCAACTATGATTCTTAAATTTTTTTTGTCTTAAAATTTTATTTATAGGGCAAATTCAGACCTGCAGTACAAAATATATTTTTGTAAAAAAAAAACAAAAAACAACAACAACTTATTTTTGAAATAATTATAGATTCACAAGATGTTGCAAAAACAGGAGGGAGAGGTCCTGTGTAACCTTCATCTAGTTCCTCCCAGTAGGTACATTTATATAAGTGTTCATGGCAAAACCAAGAAATTAACGTTGGTTTAACTCTGTCTGTGTGGTTCTGTGCCATTTGATCACATGTGTAAATTCATAAAATATACTTTCAAGCATGGCCGATTCATAAAATGTGCTTTCAAGCAGAGTCCCGTCCCACTGTCCCTAGCTTTGCAGTGGCGTCCTCAAGGATAAGCCTGAGGGCTTCAGGAAGGTGGTCTCCAGGCAAATCCTATTCCTGAGAGTCTGTAAAGCCTGGTTTCTGGTGGAGACCCCAGGGGGCTTGCCTATAGCAGAGAACCCTGGAGTAGGACCGGCAGTTGTCTGTGGGAGGCAGCCACTCAGTGTGATGAGTGCAGCCTTGAGGGAGGGGCTTGGACAGAAAAGGGAGGTGGCTACCCACCTGGCAGGGGCTGCCCAGAGTGGAAAGGAGACTTGAGGGAGGCCGGGTTTGATGGGGAGCTTTGGGGACGGAGGTAGCATCGGTCAGGCCTCTGGGTGGGCGATGGCTGCAGTGGACTCAACACTGCCGAGCTTCTGCTCCCCAACAAGCTCTGCTGGGTGCTGGGAACACAGTGGGAATAAGGCCCGCTTCCAGTTCCCCAAGGGGTCAGAGACAAGTGGGGAAACAGACACACATGCATGACATCAAAATAATAAAAATTCTGATTATACCCACTGACACTTATCGGGTGCTTACTTGGCATGAATTATCTCATTTAATAGTCATGCCTCCCTATGAGGTTGAAGCTATTATTACCCTCACTTTGTGGATGAGGAACTACTGGTCTGGAAGGTGAAATCACTTGCCCAAGGCTGCTCAGCTGGTATGTGGGGCAGCTGGGGACCAGGGCAGGCAGAATGTGACGAGGGCATTGACCAGGTGGTGTGAAGGCTGTGAGCACTGTGAGGAGAGAGCATAACAGGGAACACCGGCGATGTCTGCAGACATTTTCAGCTGTTATGGCTGGTGTGTGTGTGTATTACCGGCATCTGGTGGGGAGGGGCCAGGGAGCTAGCTGCTAGACACCCTATAATGCACAGGACAGCCCATACCGCAGGGCTCACCCAGCCCCAGATGCCAATAGTGCCAAGGCTGAGGAGGCCTGAGGAGAGCGTCCTGAGCAGAGCTGCCGGGACGTGGCTGGCCAGACCCTGAAGCAGGAAGCTGGTTGTAGATGGAGCAGATGTACAGAGGCATTGGATATGGGAAACAGCACGGTGCATACGGGACCCACAGAAATCTGGCCTCCCTAGGGTCTCCCTGGAGCAATGGGGGCAAGAAAGCCCATGTGCCAAGCAGAAGAACTGGGAGGTTACTAGTGACAAGGCCTAAGAGGAGAGATGCCATCAGAGCCACTCAGGCTGGACCCTGACCATGTGCCACCCACTCCCATCAGGGGGAGACGCTCAGGGGCCCCTCTGGCTCTGGCCTTCACTGCTGCCCCTCTCTTAGCCAAGGTGCTAAGATATGACCAGATCTGCATGGGGCCTGCCAGGTACCTGAGGACTCACACTCAGGAACTTGTACTCTCACTGGGTAGGGCTGCCAGGTGTAGCAAATAAAAACACAGGAAGCCCAGTTAAGTTTGAACTTTAGATAAACAGTAAATACATGCACTATTTGGGATATACTTCTACAAAAATGGTTGTTTATTTGAAATTCAAATTTATCTGGGCATCCTCTACTTTATCTGACAAACCTATTACCCAGGCCCGTGGAGCCCCAGAGACCCGCACCACCCTGAAGTCAGCATGAAGGGGCTACTTAGCCCCTGGGCATCAGTGAGAGAGGCCTGGAGGGAGGACCAGGTCCCCATCCTGCCTGAAGGACACTGCCTGAGGATGGCCCACAGCCCCTCTTTCTCACCCTGTCCACGCCTGCTGCTCTCTGCTCCTGTGCCCATCTCTGGAGTGGGAAACCTGGCCGCGGCTCTTGATCGCTGCTTCTCCTCGCAGCCCTCACCCTTCCCCAGCTCCGCCCCATGCCTGTCCTTCCTGTCCTCACCTCCTCCAGCTGGCTGGGACCAGTCGCCTCTAGCCTATCACCTACCTGCCTTGGCCTGCCCTGCCCTGATCTAGTGGAGTGACCTATTTAAAACCCAACTTTGATTGCGTCATTTTATAATGATGGTTTTTAATCCTGCAAACTATTGGTTGTTTAAAAAAATAAATAAATGAAAAATCTTCAAGGATCTCCCTTAAGCCTCAGGAGGGTAATGGGGCTGCTGGGTGTGGCGTGGGGGTGGGGGACAGAAGGAAGAAGGCCCTCACTGTGTACTTTTTGAATTCTGAATTAGGTAAACGTATTACCTAATCAAAAAATAAATTATTTTAGAATACTGCCACGTTTGTTATTAACTACCTTTGATGAGGAAATACTCAGAAAGTTCTCAAATCCCTCCCCTTCTGGGCAGGTGTGGTAGGAAGCCAAGGAAGCCAAGGAAACAGGGTTTCTGTTAAGGCTTCAGGAATGTAGAGGAATCACAAGGTGCTTGGGTGCTTGGGATTGAAACAATGTAACAATGTGTCCCCCCCCCTACCAGGACTCAGTGGTATGGAACAGCTGTTAATCATAGTCATACAAGCCCATTAGTTTGTAATACGGTATCTGGGTAACCTTTACAGAAATGGATTAAAATATAACTAGCATCCTAAATATACCTATAGTGACCTAATAGCTGCCACTGCAACAGTTCCTGGGTGCTGACTCCCCCCTAGCTTTGTAGTGAATGTATAAAAGACATGGCCCTGCTGTACTTGGGGCTCAGACCTTTGGGGATCACTCACCTCTGAGCCCACCAGTGTCAAACCTCTGCCCTCCAAGACCTCGGAGTGCCACTTGGTTCTTCTGTCAGAGATCCAGTCCAGGTTTTCCACAACACCTTTGGCCACCAGCAGAGGTCTGAGGATGCTTATATGAACATATTCATGAAAGACTAAATGAACAAATGAGATTTGGGGACCCTGATGTTAAGTTGAGAGAAGATGTCAAGGTGGGGCATTGTACTGGCATTGCTCCATACACACACCGGCCACTTCCAGAGCCTGAATGCCTCTAAGAGATTGTGGGGGGCTCTTAAGTCTTCCTGCGGGACACAGAGGTGACATCAGGAAGCAACAGTGACCTTGAGACTTCTAGAACTCTCCCTGGGTCTGGATATGAAATCTTCTTTGATGAGACCTTTAAATCATCATTTACAGCAGGACAGTCATTTTCCAACTATCCCCACAGCATGTGGCCATTTCCCCCTGCACTTTCGTTGATGGATGTGCACACAGGTGACACGCTGCGACCTGTGTGGTGTCTCCCCCTTCCAGCCCGACTCCATCCCTTTCTTTCCCTCTCCAGAAAGAATAGCTAGATGGAAGTGAGAATTCCAGTGTTACACAAATTGCTTCAAATCTGTTCTTATTCCTATAACAAAGTGAGTCGTACACAGACTGTACGTGTGTGCTGCTGACTCATGAATCACATGTGACACACCACAAGGGTAGATCGTCTCCCCCGCATCCTTGGGTCTGGGCGCGTGGCTGAGAACCTGACTGAGGACTCCCACGAGGCCCCTGAGGGTCAGGTTCTTACAGGCTCAGTCTGACTTAGGCTCCAGGTCGTGTCTGGCCTCACCACTCCAAGCACAGATAGCTGCTGGTCTGCAAGGAGATGGAAAGCTTATGGCAGAAGGAAAGTCATTTTTGTGACTAAGCTGCATCGACTCACATTTCTTGACAGAAGCAATGAGGATAGGATTGGCTATTGGAGCAGAAGAGCATAGAAGGAGCAGTTATAAATGGTGGCTTCTCTAGTTACCTGGGACAGAACCATGAGGTCCACAACACAGTTTGTGGTTCTCGGGCAGGGGCAGGCCGGCCCCACGGGGCATTCAACAGTTACCTCTGTGGCCCCCTTGTGCCTGCTGCCAAAGGTTTCTGCCTCTAACCGGGGCCAACTGCGTGGCCCCAGTGGGTACGTGCTCAGGCAGGGGGGTCCTCAGGAGACCAGCAGCCTGGAAGAGACGTCACTTTAATGACACATTACCTGCCCGCTCTCTGCAGCCTCCGCCAGGTTCCTCGGTGGGTTACACCATCAGAGAGCGAAGTGTCCTTGCTGTTCTCGGCTGTTTTTGTGGACTTCACAGAAATGCATTTACCTTCCTGTCCTCTGCCTCCAGAGGGCCCCCGTACAGTCCTGTTTGACACATCTTCCCTAGTCTGGTGTGACACATTTGTGACATCGCTAGCTATGCTGCTCAGTGTCCATAGGCAGAACTTTAGACTACATTTTGGCTTCATTTTGTTCCAAGGGAGAAAGTCTCTGCAGACAGTGTGTGAAGACAATGTCACTGGCTATCTGGCTTCTCCTGGCTTTGCCTCTGCTGCCTGGACAGCGCGGGTCCTCTCAAGGGTCTTACTTATGGCTTATCTGGGTTCAAATCCCACCTCTGCCGCCTACGTAGCCAAGTGACCTGGGGGTGGTCATGCCGCCTCTCACTCAGTTTCTGCTTCTGTCAACTGTGAATAATAACACCACCACCCCCCGCCCCAGGCTTGGAAGATGAATACATCACATACATAAAGTGCATGACGCTGAGAGTGAATGAAAATTCTGCCGTCTTTCTGAGGCTCCCGGTGATTGGCACTGGGAAACTTCACATTATCCTGGGAACAAGCACTCAGCACCTTCAGTAAAATTAGCAAAATCTCCTGGCTCAATAAATCTGCAAAGAAGTAAAAAGCTAACCTTTTCAAACAATATTGCTTCTCTCTCACTTACCAACTTTACATTTCCCTGTATGGCCCCGGAAGATGACTGGTTAGCCAGAGACGGGTAAGATTCCTCAAGGGAGGAACAACCTAAGACAGGCACAGTCGCAGGGGGGCCATCAGGTGAGAATTTGGGGATCAACAGAGGTGAGGCTCAGAACCTCACCCCCCCTGTTTTGAGAGAAATCTTCTGCATCCGTGGATGTTTTGCTGCCCTTGTCTAGCTTGGATTAATACTTAGTCCATAGGCACACACATGATCATCTACATTTGCCCTCTTACAGCACTAAACTATGTTTTCTACCTTTATCTTGCATCTACCTACCACTTCAGCATTTTATTAAAAATAATAATAATAATAATAATAAGGGCAAAATGTGGGATTCACATATAAATCAAGTATAAAAATCAAGCGAATATTCATATTTGACCTGATTGTTTATAGTTCATAATGCGTGATCAAAACTGAAAGTTTCTGTGATATGACTGCCCTTGCACTGTTCACCATGTAAGAACTTATTCACGATGTAAGAATTTGTTCACCATGTAAGAACTTGTTCGTTATGCTTCAGAAGATTGGAGACTGTTGAGAATTGGGCTTGGGGTTGATTAATGATTGTGCATTGAGTCCCCTATACAGAGTTTCATTGTTGTTAACAACCATTTGATCAATAAATATGAGAGATGCCCTCTCAAAAAAAAAAAATCTTCTGGCCCAATAAACCACTGCAGTAGGCTGACATCTGCATGTTCATTTGCATGTATCTGCATAAGAAACACCTTAGCACCTCTTTTGCATTCAGAATGACTGCTCTTCTTGGAGTCAAAGAGCTGCTGCTGCTTGTAACCAGCTCGGAGGATCCCGAGAGTACATGCTGGAGAGGAGACACCCCAGGGAGTGGTTGGCTCTCGGTCCCCACTGGGGCACCCGCATCCTCAGTGCCCTTGTGGACAGTTCAGAAGATGGCCTCCCGTCACCACCCAGACCTCCTGCACCCCTCCCCTTGCTGCTGTAGGCTCACCTGCAAAGTCGTGTTGTGAACGTACAAATGTTTCCAAGAGAAAGACACACAGAGTAATTGCAACCACTGCCAGGAGCTTGCCCTGCAGTCTGTCCCATCCTCTGACTGCTCTCGGGCTTGTCTGGGTGGTCAGTGGCAGGGTGGCAACTGTTGGGGCTGACCTCCCACCTCCAGAGGTGGTTCTTCTGGCTGGCTGCTTCTCTGTGGGCCTGGACTCCTGAGAGTTGGTAGTCCAGGCTGATTTGCTGGGGGTGTCAGGCAGGAAGGCCCTGGACAAACAGGGTCTGGGGAGGGAGGGGTGTTCAGGAGACTCCTGAAGGTCCTGCTTTGCTCTACTGCCTGACATTTCTGGTTCCTTCCTCCAGGTGTGCACAGCCTTCACCGCGGAGTATGCCAAGTACGGACATGTCAAGATGCACCACGGCTACACCAACGTGCTGGGCCTGGGGGACTCGAGCACGTGGAGGCTGCCTTGCCTCAACCGCTATGTCTACATGTTCCTTGCTCCTCTCTCAATCCCCATCATAACCCCTCTGGTGGCTGTTGGTGAGTATACATGGGCTGGGCCCTGCAAAGACCTTTCCTTTGCCCTGCAAGGACGCCCCTGTACTCCCTTCCCCTCCTGATTTCCTGGAGGGTGCTTGTGGAGGAAGCTGAGAGCCCTGAGTTAAGATCATACAGAAATTTTCTGGGACAGCCAGGCAGGGTTGAAAGAGCCTCGGACCTGGGACCAAGTCTGACTCTGCCCCTTACTGGCTGGTGACTACAGGCAGGTAGCTTAAACCTCTCTGAGCTTCAGGTTCTTACCTGGCTCCTCAAGGGATGCGAGAACATAATGAGGTCATAGATGTGAAAACCCTTTATAAATGTCTCACACTATATTGCACATTATAATTTTTAAATGTCATGGGAGTGGTGTTGATACTGGGGTTCTTGTTCACGGAGTCGAAGAATGAACTTTGCAAATACTCAAGGTAGGAGAGCAAGGGAGAGGCTTTTACTTAGAGATAAAGTGCGAGGCAAAACTCCTGGCTCATGCCAGGAAGGGGCAAGAGAGCCCATGCTAGCGTATTGTCTAGGAGTTTCAGGCACAGTTGAGAACTTTTAGGAATGGGGGTAAAGGGCTAGGGGTGCAGACGTGTTGAGTGCTCCCAGAATGCTCATTTTTGATGAGTAACAGAAGAAATTTGCTGCTCTGATTCCTTCTCAGGATAGCAGCTTCCCCCTGGGAGCTTATCAGTTAAGGCCACCTGCCCTGCCCCTGAGGTGGGCTGGGTTATTGCCTGTGTGTTAAGAATCTTACTTCTTGACTTCTTGGGCTGTTTATAGTTGGGATTGCTTACCAAATTAATCTTCTGCCCAGTCTGCAGATTATTTGTTTAGAATCAGAGAAGGAAAAACAGCATATAAATACAGTTAAAAATAAGCTGGGCCTTGTAGCAGGCTAAGGTAAATTTTACAGTGTCATGATCTAATTGACATAATGAAGTCACTGGGTATGCTGAGATACTTTTCTTTATCTGGGAGCACGCAGACATTCCAGGCCAAGTTGCTCCTGGCCTTTTGGGCTTTAACTGATCTCACTGAAGAATGTGCATATTCCTAGCCTGTTATCTTTACCCGAGAGAATCCATGTGACTCTGACTTTGGGTAATGCTTAACACGGAGTTTCCACAGGGACTTCTTTGCACATTGTTACATTGTTCTGACTGTAATTATCTTGCTTTGCCTTTTTTCCGGAGGCCCTCACCCTACTCTGCCTAAACCCGTGGTCTCTCAGTATCATGTGGGGGAAGGAGCAGGGCGCCTCTTACTACCAGAGTGGCTTTGGTCAAGCTGCTAAACACTCCTTTTCCTCATTCACAAAACGGGTGGACCTACTTTTCAGGGCTGTGTGTGGACAAATACTAGTTAGCACCACTGAGCCAGCTGCTAGGGAGCCGGCTTATGTTGGCTGAACCTTGCTCACCCCCTCTATTTCTTGTCCTTGCTCTCAGAGCGCCTAAGAGAGGTGGAGCTCAGGACAGCTCTGCGGACACTGGCCCTGATTGCCCTGGGCCTTTATTCTCACTACTGGCTGCTTCTGAACATGTCTGACTTCCAGAGTCCTGGCTCGGCCCTGGTCTGCATGCTCATTACCAGATCTCTGCTGGCCCACCCCTACCTCCACGTCAACATCTTCCAGGTGAGGCCTTCTGACCCTGGGTGCTGGGACGTGTGGGGAACATCCTCCAGGGGCCTGACTCAAGGTTCTGGGGCGAGAGAAGCCACTGGAGGAAGCCTCCCCCTACCTCCCCAACTGCCCCCATTCTTTTCCCTCCGTGGGTCATCACAGAACGTTTTGGTCTCAGGTAAGGAATTCGCTTCTCTTTCTCACTCACTGTCATTGGGATCGAAAATTTATGAACCTTCTATGCATCGGGCACTTGATAAGCCCTGAGGGGACACACGTAACCTAGGACCCCAGCTCCTGCTCTCAGAACACTTACTTTGATAAGCCCAAGTGAAACAAGGGCCATCAAGAGGCCCCAGGGCAGGCCACGTGGTACGAGGCAGGCAGATGGAGGAGCTAGAAACAGGAGGTCTTTGTGGGAGGCCAGGGGCTCAGCACCCAGTTCCAGGGCCATTTCCACAGGCATGCCTCCCTGTTCTCTGGACCGGTGAAGGCTCCAGGTTAGAGCACCCTGCATGTCACTCTCCCAGCACTTACCACACTTCCAGTAATGACTTAAATCCCATAGGTGTGTCCCATCTGCCTGTCCTGCTAGAAGGGAAGACCTGGTTCACTGCTGCATCCCTAGACCTAGGGCAGCACCTGGAGAGGAGGCATTGATCCATACTTGTGGAATGAAAAAATACATGAGGATGTGCAAACTTGATCTTGAATGATGGGCAGGATTTTGGTGAACAGAGAGCAGAGAAGTGTCTCTCCAGGACGAGGCAGTGGCATAGTGACATGAATGTAAGCGGTGGGCAGTCACAGGCTCATGAGTATGGTGGGTGCTGGGGGGTGCCCACACCACACCCCTCCTTGTACTGATGTGGCAAGAGACCCAGAGATGGATGAGGCTGAGCTCAGGGCACACACAGGAGACTTCCATCCTCCTCACACCTCTGCCATGTCCCTCCAGAGTGGGAGTAGGGAGGCAGAAGAACCTGCTAATCCCTGAGTGGCTCGGTGAGCAGGCCTGGGGCAGGGTGGGGAGGCCCAGGGTGCCCGGCCCAGCCCCGGAGTGTGACCCACGTGTCCGTCACAGCACATTGGGCTGCCCATGTTCTCCCGGGACAAGAAGCCCCGACGGATTCACATGATGAGCCTTGGTGTGCTCAACCTGCCACGGCTGCCTGTGCTGGACTGGGCGTTCGGCCACTCCATCATCAGCTGTCACGTGGAGCACCACCTCTTCCCCAGGCTCTCGGACAACATGTGCCTGAAGGTAGCTGCGGGGCGCACTGGAGGGGCTGGGATGAAGGATCTATCTGGGGGACAGAGCCGGAGTAACCTTCAGGTTCACCTGAACCCCAGGTCCCCATCTGGCCTGGTCAGGGGTACCCTGGGAGGGCAGCTCACCGTTCAAGCAGCAGTATGGCTTTCTGACCAGACACATCTGGGTTTTTTACTAGCACTGCGACTCTGGGCAAGTTAACTGAATGTTCCTGAGCCTCAGCTTCCTCATCTGTAAAAAGGGAGTAGGCAGTGCTTCCATGGACAGGCTTTGAGGAGGAAATGGAGAAATGGATCTGAAATGTGGGGCACATAGCAGGTGCTTGGTAAAAGGGAGCCAAAGAAGGCTGTCATGCTGCCGGGGGCCCGGGACAGGAGGCTGGGAGAAGCCCCCACTTCCCACGCACTCCCAGAAGGGAGAGGCAGGAAGTCTCCTGGCTCCTCAGCTCCTCCCGAGCACCAGGAACAAGGCAGGCCGGAGCTGGGGCTGGGTGGAGGAAAGGCCCCGTAGGGATGGGCCTGCCCCCAGGCCTGGTTCAGCCGCGCCTCCTCCCGCCTATCTTCTGACAGGTGAAGCCCGTGGTGTCTCAGTTCCTCCACGAGAAGCAGCTGCCATACAACGAGGACTCCTACCTGGCTCGCTTCCGCCTGTTTCTCAGTCGCTACGAGGAGTTTATGGTGCAGACCCCTCCCATCACTGAGCTGGTGGGGCTGCAATGAGGGGTGGGCTGGCACTGTCACCCTGTGCCCCCTCCCCGGCCCAACCCTGGCTTTCTTGCTTCTGTTGGCCATGTCTGGGGCCCTTCCCCGGTGGGTGTGCTTGGTTGCCGGAGCATGGAGGCCCTGGGTGGGCGTCAAGGCAGAGAGCTCCGGGTGACTCCCCTGCTTGTTTCTCTGGGTTTTGAAGGATGTGCGGAGGAAAGGAATAAAGGTGGCTGGACATGCTGGTGACTCTGGACCTTGGTCAACTTCCTCTCAGGACAAATAGTCAAATTTCTCCCCTGCTCTGTCTGAACCTTGGTAGGGCTGAGGGAAGGTGACGGGATAAGGAGAGGCCTTGTGCAGGGGGCGGGTTAGGAGAGAGAAGGGCCAGCCCCTTAGCAAGAGCCTTCCTGGTGCCAGGAGAGCCCCACTTGGTTGGCCACTGCATCTTCCTGTGCCCTTTGAGGCTCTGTCCCTTAAGGACCCCTCTCCCCAGGGACCACAGGGACCCTCTCCCCAGGGACTACTGCAGACCTTCCTAGTTTCTCAGCCATAGAAACCTGTTCAAGACACTGGCTCAGCAGCAGCCAAGACCCACAGTATCGGAGAGAGACAAAGTATGTATGTTCTGTGGGGAAAGCACTCCAGGGAAATAAGGGAAAAAAGAATATAAACAGCTTTGAGCATGACCTTGGCTAGCTCTAGAAAAAGTCTGCTTTGTTCTATGATGTTTAGAAGGGGTGGACCTAGAATAATTACCAATTGAGAGAGAGAAAACTTACTGGAAGCGTAGCCACGGCTGCAGGGAGGTGATGGGAACTGGGTCTGTGGGACAAATGGCCTTAGAAGGGAGAGGAAGGAGGGTGGAGTGCAGACATGAGAGCTTGCAGTCAAGGACTGGGCTTGGTTGTGAAGGAATCTGCAGCCTAGGACAGGTGGGAATATAGGGGAACTAACGATGCCAGCCAGAGGAGGGAGCCAGGGTGCTGGGGGACACACTGAGAGTCAGCCACAGGCTAGGGAGAGGGCTGGGAGGCGCTGGATGAGAGCAAGCAAGGAAGGGCCCAGCTAGGGGCAGAGCGAGGGAAAGAGAAGGAGGCCAGGCAGTCTGTTTGTACGAGGGTTTCTTGTCTCAGCCCCACTGACATTGTGGCTGGGTCATTCTTTGTCACTGGGGCCTGTTCTGGTCACAGTAGGATGATTAGTTACATCCCTGGCCTCTACCCACTAGATGCTAGGAGCTCAAGTTGTGACAATCAAAAATGTCTCCAGACATTGTCAAATACCCCCCAGGGGGCAAAATGCCACCAGTTGAGAGTATGCAAGCCATGTTCTGAGTGCATAACTGCTTTGTTTTTCAGTGAAGTCCCTGGGCAGGGTGGAGGGCATGCTGACCCTGATGGTAAGGAGGCTAAAGGCCAGCTATCAGGATAGGCAGAGGGGTTAGATGACAGGGGAAGGCATCCTCTGAGCCTGCTCCTGTTGGAGGACCCATCGTGGTGTGCCTCTGTGGGAGAGCTGCCATTTGCCCCTCCACACCCATGCCCCACTCTTCTCCATCCTGCCTTCCTCTACCAATGAGCCCAGCTCCAGTGCAGCGCCCTCTCCTACAGCAAAAACTTTCACTACTTCCGAAACAGCTCCCCATTTTTGTTCCTTCAGGGTCTGGGGTGGTGGTGGCTTCCAGCTGCTGCTAGCCCAGGGGTGCTTCACCATTCCCTTAATCCTGCTCGCACCTCTGCACAGAGTTCCTTCATTAAACTCTCCTCAGTCAGCCCCTTTGAATATGCCACCTGTTTCTTGCTGGGAGGCTGAGAGTTTTGGATCCAAGCCCCTCTTGAAACAAGGCAGACTTGGCAGCCTCCCCAGACTGCTGTTTTGCTATATGTTATTGCTGCTTTTTTGAAATGCATTAGCAGCTCAGAAATGGCCTTAAGATCTGGGGCTGTGATTAATCAAACTGCTAATTCTCCACATGAAAAATGCAATGTCAGAAAAGGCCCCACTGCATAGTCCTGGCTAATGATTAAAACCATCTTAATACATAACCAATGACTCATTGTTATTGATATGGGCCTGAGTGGAGAATGAGCAGCAGCCAGAGGCCCTAGTACCAGACGAGGTTATACAACAGGACCGGGGAACAAGTCACTTGATTGCTTTGAGGCTCAATTTTCTGTTCGTCTGAGGATGTGGGCTGGGGAGGCATGGGACGTGAAACGGCGAGGTGATAGGAGTGAATGAAGCCCTCCTGAGGCTCTGCAGAGACCTAAGGTCTAATATGCAGAGGCATCTGGGAGGTTATATTATTGGTGATGATGAAGCTAACATTTTATTTAGAACTTAATGGCAAATTTTGTACGTACATCATCTACTTTTAATTTTGACAAGTTTGTACTGTTTGTTCCCTCACGTTACATATGAAGATAAGCTTGGAGAAATTTAATTTCTCAATGTCATATAACTAGTAAGTGGCAGAAGGATTCAAACCTGTATGTCCAACTCCACAATCCATGCTCTTAACCACCAGACATATTCCCTCTGGGTGGAGAACCCTATAGGCCTTTCTGGGGGTCTGAGCCTGAATCTTCTTTTCCCGCTGCATGAAAGGCTAATAGATGACTTGATCATTAAGACAAATTCTTTATGAACATCCTTTGTGGGCCAGGCACTGTGCAAAGCTCTGGGGATGTAAGAGTAAATGAGATTGGACCCCAGGCTCATGGAACTTACAGTCTGGTGCAGGGGTTGAGAAACGTTTTCTGTAAAGAGCCAGAGAGTAAATATTTTGGGCTTTGTGGGTAATATATATGGTCTTGGCCAGAACTACTTACAGCACTTTGTGCCGTCAAAGTGTAAAAACAGCTGTATGTGATATGTAAAGAAATAAACATGGACAGTGTTCCAATAAAATGTTTTTGAACTTTATGTAATTTTCACATGTCACAGTATATTATTCTTAAAAAAATGTTTTTTAAACCATTTAGGAATGTAAAGACTATTAGCTGTGAGCAGTACAAAAACAGGTGGTGGGAAGGATTTAGCTTGCCAGCCATGGTTAGCCTAGTCCTGGTCTAGTGGGACAAGCACAAAACACAATACTTATTAGAAATCAAAACAGTGTTTACTTCTCAGTGGGAGGGAAGGGACTAGGAGGGGCACATGTTCTATTTCTTGATCTGGGTAGTGGCTACATGGTATAACACATCAAACTGTAAACTTATGATTTGTGCCGTTCTCTGTTTTGTTATACTTCAATAAAAAAGATGATTAGAAATGATAAGCCATTGTAAGTAATGATGAACTAAAGCCGAGTGCTGTGGAGACAAGAAGGGGTCCTAATTCAGTCTGGGAGAGGATGGGTCAGAGAAGACTTCTGCAAGAAAGTGTTTGACGAGAGGGTCTTTGGCAGAAAAGGAAGCTGAAGCTGGCATTAAGCTTATTGACCATGTTTCCTGTCATTTATAAAAATATTTTTTACTCACCACGGGTTAATTTTGATTTTTTAAAACCCTACATTAAAATATTTACCTTGATTACTGAGGCTTTTGGCGCCCCTTTAATTCTGCACCAGAGGCCAGTGCCTCATTCGCCTCACCCTAGTTTCAGCCCCGTTGGACAGGGTGGGAGATAGGGCTCGGTCCTTAGTACGAGAGAAGCCTCTCCTTCCGTCTCCTCATCTACGTAAAGGGGAGGAGGGTGAAGCGGGACAGGATTTCTAAGGTTTAAAGTCCTCCCTGGCGCTATGTAGACAGCATCTTGCCGGTTCACCCCTGTAACATGCCCCGAGTAGATGAATGGGGAGTTAAAGATCCCGGCGAGACTCCCTTTTTCCCACACTTCCGGACTCCATGGTTATTGTCCAATGGGCGGGGAGGCTCGCTTGGAACGTGGCCCCTGAGTGGCTGAGACGAAACCCGGGCTTGCAAGTTGGCTTTCAAAAGAGAAAGGCACTTTCGTCATCAGAGAGCGACGAGAGCCAGGAGAAAGAGGCTAAGTAAAGTAACCTCCTTTCTAATTGGCTCCCTCCATCAGAGGATTGAAACAGCGGTGAGGATTTGCTCCCCTCCAACTCTACCCTCCAGATAATTGGAGGGAGTATCGCGTACGGTCCGGAAGTCCTGGAGCTGACTCAGTTGTAGGGGGTGGGTCCGAGGGCGGGCTTCTCTTTTGGGGGCGGATTCTTTCGAGGGAGGGGTTGGGGCCGCCACTGTGGGTTCCCCGGAGAGTGGGAGGCGGGGCCCGAGCCTGGATCAGATCGGATGGCTGGTTGCTCTTCCCGGCCATGGCTCTGCGCTGCTGGCGCTGGTGGCACTGGTCGGCGTGCCCTGGGACCCGGCCGCTTTCCGCCGGCAGTAGCAGTAGGAGTAGGGCACCTCTAGGGCTGGGTGAGAGCACTGGGAGGCCCGCGAAAGCTAAGTGCGGAGCCGGGGCAGGGCTGCAGAGGGGCGAGAGAGGGGACCAGGGGCGAGACTGCAGGGGTCCACTCTTGCTGACGAGCTGGGTGTCGTGTACCAGGGCAGATGGGGCTTGTGCAGTGAGATGTGAGGCCCCTAGGTGAGCCAGGGATCAACAAAGGTGAGAAGGGGAAGCCGTGATATCCACAGGTGTGAGAAGGGGTGAATGGGGGGTGATACGGAGATCTGTACGGCAAGAGGGAAGTCCGAGTTGAGACAAAAGTCTGTAGACATGAGTCAGGGTTCTGTATGGTCAATATAGGATTCTGTGGAGAGAGAGGGTCCAGAAGAGGGAAAATAGAGCATTGTGGGGAGATCCACAGGGGCGGGATTGGGATGATACGGTGTCCGTTGGAGGATATGGTATTCTAGCTGGATAGGTAGGGAACCCAGTAAGAAAAATGAAGTTCCGTGCAGAGCGGCTTCCGGTTGGCAGGGGTTGTTGAGCAGGCCGTCTTCAGCGGCGTGGTAAGTTCATGGGTGAGATGTGGGGCTCAGGATGAAGACAGCCTTTGGGAGTTCAGATGAAGTAAGAGACCCTGCAAATGCCAAAGCTCTGAGGAAACAGAAAAGGAGGGGAGGCTGAGGGTGAAATTCCGTCTTCTACCCTACAAAGACATTGGTTTGGGATTGGAGGGGGAGTGTTGATCTGACCTTCCCTCTCCCCCCTCTCCCAGGCGTCTGCCAGCAGTTCTCCACACAGGAGCCGAGCCCCCAGATTTGTGTGGTGGGCAGTGGCCCAGCGGGCTTCTACACAGCCCAACACTTGCTAAAGGTAAGCAATGTCATCTGGTTCCCTCTACCGTGATTCATCTGGTGCTCCAGTCCTGAGGGGAAGTCCTGCCTCTTTAGGTTTTAAAAGCGCTCTGGATCTCCAATGGAGAAGGGACTCCCAGCCCATCTAGATTGGACTCTTCTTTCATGCTTTGCCACCTCCGTCTAGGGCTCCCCGCTCTTCGAGAGAAGAATGTTTGCCTCATGGGCAGTGGGCAGTGGCAGATGGTCCACAAGCCCTTCAGGGAGCTTATGTCTACCTGCAGGATGACTTTGTCCTGCCCCTCATCTCCCCTTCTTTCTCCTCTGTCTCTACTGTCCTCCAGAGTTTTCACCTCAAGGCTCCTGTCTCTTCTCAGGGTTTTCTATAACTTTAGCCTCCTCGCCATGCCCTCCTCACCAGTAGCTGCAGCTCTGGTGGAGCTATGCCAGGCTGTTCTTTCAGCCTGCTCTCCACCTCCCATCCCCCCACCCAAAGGCCAGGGTTTCAGGCCTTACATACTGGCCTTCAGGCAGGGCCCCAAGGCTGCTGATTACCCTGAAGACTTCAGTAGACCTTGGTGGGAGGGAGAACCATGGATTAGGGGGAAGGGAGACCTTGGCTAAGACATGAGACAGCTGGCTTGGTTTGGAGGACTTGGAGTAGAAAGGATTAATATATTAATTATACACACACATATGCTGGTGTTTAAAAGGTAGGGTGACCAGCTGTTCCAGTATGTGCATGTTAAAACTGGGAGGGTGTTGGAGAAACTGAGGTAAGTTTGTCACCCTGCTGAAAAGTGACCTAAGCATGCCTGCCAAGCAACACAGGTGAAAGAGCTAATTACAAGATGTGACGAGGATGAGCTGAATTAGGTGGTAAGTCAGAAAGTGTTTCCTGGAGAAGGCCATGGCTTGGAGAGGGCCTCCCACATGTGGAGTCCCTGGACAGATTGCCACATGTTAGCACACCTTGGGCTCTGGGACAGAGACCAGAGATCTTATAGGGGCCCAGGGAGGTCCTGGAGGGCTTTGTGTAAGGGGCATTGTGTTAGCTGAGCCTGAAACTTGGGGAGCAGGGTGAATGGGCCAGGAAATTTCCAGGCAGGATTCTCAGTGTCCCCACTATGAGCAAAGGCTCTGGCCTGCACTCAGCATGGGCGTCCTTTGTGAGGTGTTGGGGAGTGGACACAAAGGTAGTTACATGCTGGTCCTGGTCCCCTGAGGGCTCCAAGCTACTGGCTGTGCTCCCACAGCAAGAACCTGCATGGCACATTTGGGGCAGTGGCACTTAGCTGAGTCAGGCACTGTCTGTACAATGTGTCATCCTCACGATAACCTCTGAAGCAGGTGTCATGACTCACTTCACAAGTGAGGACACTGAGCCTGAGTGAGGCTGCCCAAGGCTCCTCCTGGACAGGAGAGGTGCTGGGCTCTGAGCGCAGGTGGTCTGATGGCAGAGCCACTCTTTACATTATCTAGGCCATTCACTCAATAATCATTTACTGGACACCAGTCTATTCCAGGCATGGGCTGGGCACTGGGAACATGGGCATGAGTAGAACAGACATCCCTATGCTCAAGGACCTGAAACGTGGGGGTTGTGGAGTGGAGGGGATGGGGGTGTATGTGGTATTCTAAGCTGTGATGGTGTAAGCACAGAACTGGGGGTAGAGGGTGTGGTGTCTGAGAACAGTGCCTGCCCTAGCCTGGAGGAGGAGATGCTCATATTGCTTTCTGAAGGACAGAAGTTGCTGCCAGGTGGGCAGGGGGTGAGTGGAAGGCAAGAGAGCCCCAGGCCCAGAGAACTGTGTGGACAAAGGCCCAGAGGAAGGAGAGAGGGCCCCTCTGGGGACAGGTGAGTTCAGGAAGGTAGGAGTGTACACTGAGGGTGTAGAGGCGATAGCTGAGGGTTGAGGAGATAGGTGGGCGCAGATCCTGGGGTCTTGCTAGCCACCAGCCAGGCTTGGAGTCAGGCAGTTTCTCTTGATGCTGTCCGCCTGCCCACCCTCCTGACAAGTCCCTGTGGTACTTGTTAACATGCACATTTCTGGGCCTAGCTCAGACCTAGGTGGGGCTGTGGCTCAGGAATCAATGATTTAAACAAACAACCCAGGGGAGTCTGGCAGCCCTTGCTACAGGTGGTTGGCTTCACTGAAGGGTTAAGCAAGGGGCTGACAGCACCCCTTCTTTGGGTGGAACTCTGCCTGCAGGGCAGACAGCAGAGCAGGAGGCAGGAGCTGCTCTGGGGGGACGAGGAGGCAAGGAAAGGAGACTGATTGGACAGGGCTGAGGGGAGTCAGAGAGGAGCCCCAGGTTCTGGCCCAGGCTCTGAGTCACAGGGTAGAAGCAGAAGGGAGAGGTTTGGGGGAAGGGGTCGTTGGCTTTAGTCTGGATGGCTTTAAGGTGTCGAGTGGGTCGTTCAGGGGTCTCAGGTTTGGGGCTTGGGGGAGGTCTAGGCAGGAGAGGAAGACTGGAACATTGTCAGCAACTCCCCTGGAATTTGAGGTCACAGGAGGGAGGATGAAACTGCCCCAGGGAATGTGTGCTGGGGGAAAGGAGGGGTCCCAGAATCGGAGAAGCTCAGAGAATATTTTTGTTACAGGAAGGAGGTGGGGATGACACCCAGAGGAAAGGGGGTCTCAGAAAGAGCAGCCTGAGTGAAGGGAGGGACCCGGGAGAGTTAGGGAGGACAGGGTTTCCTAAAGGCAAGGTCAGCCACATGAGGTACCTGTGAATGCCCCCCCGGATTTAGCATTAGGTGGAGGCTGCCTCAGAGCGAGAGCAGTGACCTGGAGGGGAGGCCTCATGGCAGGAAGGAGTGGAAGAGAAAGATGAAAAGTTGGGCTGTGTGTGGGGTTGTCCACCAGGCTGAGCAGTCTGAACTTTGTCCCTCGGCAGTGGGCAGCCAGAAAAATATGTGAGTAAGGCGGTGCCATTCAACAACAGTGATGGTCATGAGCGTTTTGGATTGAATGTGCACAGTGGTCGAGGCTGAGCTAAGCACTTCAGGCCTTGCTTATTCAGTCTCGAGCATCACACCAGGAGGCTGCTCTGTTGTACAGAGAGGTAAAGAATCATTCCTCATGGCACAGAGCCAGCAGTGGTGTCAGGTCCGAAGCCGAAGCTCTTCCTGGGTGTATCAGTGGGGCTTGAGGAGGGTGGTTCAGACATCACCTGCAGCTAATGCTGCTGGCATGATGCTAAATTCTGCTGGCATGGATGAGGAGAGTGAGGTGGCATGGATGGGGTGGTCAGGCTGGACTGGGTGCAGGTGGTGCGTAGAGAGGGAGAGGCGTTTGGACAAAGATGAGGTGAGTGTGAGCCTTTGTAGGGCTTTGGGTGACTGGAGGGTAGGAGTTTATTTGGTTCCACTGATTCGTGAGTATGACAGCCAGACCTAGGGTGGGTGGCGAGGCAGGGTCATCCACTGGAGCCCCAACCACCTGACCCCAAACCTGCCTGCGGCCCAGAGTCTCTCACCATTTTGACCTGGAGACTTCCCAGCAACCCTGTGGCGGTGCCACCAGTGTTAGTTTGCAGAGGAAGAGACCTGCACTCAGGCAGATCCTGGGGCTTGTGGGGCCATGTGGCTGAACTCCAACCCTGTGCCTTCTGCGTGGCCCCTCTAGCTGCTGCAGAGGGCAGGCAGTGTGGAACCAGCATATGAGTGAGATGAGTTTTCCAAGACTGGTCAGGGCCATGTCCATCTGTCCCTCTGTCCCATGCTTCAGCTGTGTCCCAGCTTCCTATCCTGCTAGTGCTCTTTCCAACAGGATGGTCTTAGAGTCTAGAGCTAAGGCAGATATGAATTTCAGAGGGTAGTTCTCGGGTCATCAGACTGACTGGGCATTCTAGAAGTGTCAAAGCATCTTAGGGCAGGGCTGTGTGTCACACTTGACCCAAGTAGATGAAGAAGCTCCCCAGATACAACTTGGTGGGGGAGGGGAAGCTACCACCTTCCTTAGCTGGCCAGAGATCTCAGCGTCTCGGTGGCAGGCAGCCCTCGACGTCAGCCGGCTGCCCGTGCTGCTCTGCTGCCCTGCTCTTGTCTGGCTTTGCAGGCAGCTGGGGAGTCGGGGGCCTCTTTCTCCTTGCAGAGGTCAAGGCCTCTTTGTGTCCTTAGCCCACTGACCTGGGCTCTCCTCTTCTGTCCGGGAAGGGGAGGATATGTGAGGGCCTGGCCTCTCCCTCTCCTGGGGCCCCACCAGCTGCCACTTCTCCCCAGCACCACACCCAGGCCTACGTGGACATCTACGAGAAGCAGCTTGTGCCCTTCGGCCTGATACGCTTTGGTGTAGCGCCCGACCACCCCGAGGTGAAGGTGGGTGTCTGGGCACAGAGTTGGGTGGGGAGACTCGGTCAAGGTGAGGTGGGAAGGGAGGCTCCCTAGCCACATGGAATGACCCCAGGCCGTCCGTGTGGATGCAACCTAGGTTCTGTCCCGGGGACATTGCTGGGTGAGGGTGGTATAGGCGCAGTCCCTGGAGCTGCCCCACCGTCTAACCTCTCCTGCTCCGGGGCCTGGCAGAATGTCATCAGCACCTTTACCCAGACAGCCCGCTCGGACCGTTGTGCCTTCCATGGCAACGTGGTGGTGGGCAGGGACGTGACTGTGCTGGAGCTGCAAAAGGCCTACCATGCTGTGGTGCTGGTGAGTGCAGGCAGGGGGCCGGGCCGGGGAGGCAGGGCCTGGGGGCTGGGCAGCAGCAGCAGGTTGATGGCTGGGGGATGGAGGGCAGTAGGGGTGAGGCCCAAACCACAGGCATGGGCCAGCGTGGAGGCTATGGAGGAGCTGGAAGGAGGCCACTGGGAGCCCTGCAAGGGCTGCCTGGCTCCTTAGCTGGTGCTGAGGGCTCCGGGTCTTTCCTCAGAGCTATGGGGCGGAGGACCATCGGGCCCTGGAGATTCCTGGTGAGGAGCTGCCCGGTGTGTTCTCAGCCCGGGCCTTTGTGGGCTGGTACAATGGGCTTCCTGAGAACCAGGAGGTGAGTTTGGGGAGCACTTCAGCTGCCTCTTCCTCCCACCCCTCAGCTGCATCCAGGGGCAGCCCTTGGACACCACAGCTGGGGGAAGAGGGAGCCACCATCCAGGACTGAGTGGCTCCCAGTGGGATGAGATGTGGGATGTTAGGTAAATCACAGGGAGGTCAATCATGGAAGACCTCCGGGAAGAGGTGGGGCCAGATCGGGGAGGAGGGCCTTGAGTTGAGGCTCAGGTGGGGTGGGCTTTCTGAGTGTGGGGATGAGCCATGAGACTGAGACTGACCAGAGCCAGGACCAGGGACCCTATCCAGACCTCACCCCTCCAGCTGGCTCCAGACCTGAGCTGCGACACAGCCGTGATTCTAGGGCAGGGGAATGTGGCTCTGGACATGGCCCGGATCCTCCTGACCCCCCCGGAGCATCTGGAGGTAAGTAGGTAGGTCAGGGGCCGGAGGGGTGGAGATGGGGTCACAGTGAGGAGAGGGTACTCTTGCCTTCAGAGGTCAGGCCCCATTCCTCCAAACTGAACTCACTGCCTCTGTTTCCCCATGGAGTCAGGCAGAGGCTTTTGGAAGCCTGCAATCTTCATCTCATACCATTTTCCCCTTCACTTTTTGCATGTCAGCTACACAGGCCTTAAAAAAAAAACATACTCAGTGTACACACACCACTCCCCCTGCTTGAAACATTCCCAGCTCAACTTCTGCCAGTCAACCTGTAGTCATCTTTCAGTTCCTGTCTCAGTTCCCTTCCTCCAGAAAGCCTTCCAGGACCACCCCAAATAGGTCCATTTCCCTGTAATACTTTCATCTCATAGACTTGTCTACTTCTGTTTCAAAGCATGTTTGTCATCGCAGCAATTTTATACTTATTGATAAATATTTGATAAGAATCTCTCTCTCTCCACCAGATCAGAAGCTCTGTGAGGGCCAGCACCATGTCTGTTTTGTTCACCACTGATAGCCCCCAATGCCCCTCGCATTGTGCATGGTGCATGGTAAACACTGAGTAAACACTTGTTGGATGAAAGAGCGTGGGCCTGGTTTGCTACTACTAGTTGGAGCCATTTGTAGAATTGGTGGCAGTGCATCATCTGGCCACCAGTTGGGCTGGGGCAGTGGTGCAGTTTCAGGCTGCCAACCTTCTCACTGCTGAGGGTAGGGACCTGAGCAAATAGGGCTGTGCGCATATACCCCCACCCCACCAGCAGTGTCCGATGACTTAAAGGCCCTCCTTTCGTGCCAGAAAACGGACATCACAGAGGCTTCCCTGAGGGCACTGAGACAGAGTCGGGTGAAGACGGTATGGATAGTGGGCCGACGTGGACCCTTGCAAGCAGCCTTCACTATTAAGGTGCTGGGGCCAGAGGGAGAGGGGCCAGGGTCCCAAATAGATGATCTGCCCTGGGGAGGTATGGCAAGACAGAGCCCCTGGGAGTGGCCGCCTCCTGGAGTGAAACAGGAAAATACAGTGCCTCTGTGGTGGGTGGTGGTGGCTCCCACCTGGACTGGGCTTTTGGGTGGGCTCAGGAGTAGCCAGTGCTCTGGGCCTGACCTCCTCTCCCACTCCCCATCCCCAAGGAGCTTCGGGAGATGATTCAGTTACCAGGAACCCGGCCTATTTTGGATCCTGCGGATTTCTTGGGCCTCCAGGACAGAATTAAGGGTGAGGGGCCCTGGCCTGGCCCCCTGGCTCACTAGGGAGGGGACTGTCTAGATCAGAGAGGGCTTGGGGGTGGGCGCTGGAGGACAGGGCTATAAGCCAGGGCTAGGGCCAGCCGTGAGATGTTCTGCATTGCCGACAGACCTCCCCCGCCCAAGGAAGCGGCTGACAGAACTGCTGCTTCGAACAGCTGTGGAGAAGCCAGGGGTGGAGGAGGCTGCCCGCCAGGCATTGGCCCCCCACTCCTGGGGCCTCCGCTTTTTCCGAAGCCCCCAGCAGGTGCTGCCATCACCTGACGGGCGGCAGGCAGCAGGCATCCGCCTGGCAGTCACCAGGCTGGAGGTGAGTCTCGAATTATGCAAAGTCAGCCCCGTTCGCAAGTCCCCCCACCCCAGCCTGATGTTGCCTACATCTTCCCAACAGGGTTTCGGTGAGGCTGCCAAGGCTGTGCCCACTGGAGACACAGAGGACCTTGCTTGTGGGCTGGTGCTGAGCAGTGTTGGGTATAAGAGCCGCCTCATTGACCCCACTGTGCCCTTTGACCCCAAACTTGGGGTTATCCCCAATGTGGAGGGCCGAGTTGTGGATATGCCAGGTGAGAGAATGGCAGAAGGCTAGAAAGCAAACGGTGGGGGGATGGGGAAACTGGTGCTGTCTCCTGGGGCCGTCCATTCATTCCTCCAGTGACATGCTCTGAGCCAGGCCCCGGCCCCGGCCCTATCCTGGGACCCACTCCCATCCTCCTGGCCATAGCGGGGAGGGGAGTTCCCAGTCTAGCTGACATGCCCACTTCTGTTTGGTTTTTAAGTTATTCAGTTTACTGAGGCTTTCTCTAGGCTAGGCCCTGACTTGGTGCTGGGATTGGAGATTGAAGAGTAGCTCTTGTCCTCAGGGAGCTTCCGGTCTGATTAAATAAATGTCCACATACCTGTCTACTCAGTAATTCATTCAGTTAATGTTTACCAAGGGCATGGTGAAGTGGGCAAGACCCAGGTCCTCCCCTCGGAGCTCCTTGTCTACAGGGAGGCTGGGATGTAAGGGAGGGCAGTGGTAAGAGCTGGTGGAGAATCCTGGGCAGTGGGCTCAGCTGATGGTCACTGCTGGGAGGACTTGCAGTGTGGAGATGCATGCGCATGTTTATATACTGGGGTTCAGGTTTGCCAGGAATGTCCAGCCACCTCCCCTTTCCTTACCCCTTTGTTACCCACTCCCAGGCCTCTACTGCAGTGGCTGGGTGAAGCGGGGGCCTACAGGTGTCATTGCCACTACCATGACTGACAGCTTCCTCACTGGCCAGACGCTGCTGCAGGACCTAAAGGCTGGGCTGCTGTCATCTGACCCCAAGCCTGGTTACACGGCCATCGAGGCCCTGCTCAGCAGCCGAGGTCTGGGCCCCATGTGAGCTCCTGGGCCATGGGGTGGGCAGCCCCCTGGGCCTTTCTGCTGTTTGGGAGAGGGTGTCCTAGGCTGGGGGTGGAAGAGGAGATGGAGGCAGTGACTCATCTTCCCTCTGCCACAGGGGTCTGGCCTGTGTCATTCTCGGACTGGGAGAAGCTTGATGCTGAGGAGGTGTCCCGAGGCCAGTGCGCTGGGAAGCCCAGGGAGAAGCTGCTGGATCCTCAGGAGATGCTGCGTCTGCTGGGCCGCTGACCCCAGACCCCAGACCGGCAGGGGCTGGAGGAGTGCTGTGTAGGGGAGAGGAGCCCAGGTCAGCCTGGGTAGGACTGTGCGCCACAGCTGCACTGCCTGCCCTGCCTGGCATGGGACCTTGGCTGCCTCTTCCAGGTGCCTCTGAGTACTTTCTCCTGCCAGACAGAAGGTCGCTCTTGCCAGTGTGGGTTTAACTCTGTTAGGACGGCTTGGAGGTGCAGGCTGACCTTCCTCCCACTCACCTCTCTCCAGCTGGACTGTGGAGGGTCAGCAGGTCGTACATATGCTGGAAATAAAACAGCTGCAACAGGCAGCCAGCGGTTGATGTGTCACTTCTTTTGGGGCTCAGGGTCACCTTCCAGCCGCAGGTCCCTTCGTGTCACCAGGTGGCGCCGAAGAGCCAGCTCCAGCTCTGGGGCCTTTGCGGGGGCTTGAGGGGATTTGGCAGCCCCACCTGGCACCCACCCTCACTGTCTGGGCTTGGCCCCACTGCTGCAGCCTGCCTGCCTTCTGCCCTCACTGCAGGCACCCTCGGACCCAAGCCTGGCCGGTTCTGCTGGCCCCATGAGGCCAGCCTTTCCCTGGTTAGGCCCCAGTACAGCCAAAACAAGAAAAGGGAAAAAGTGGGAGCCACGGGCAGAGGTGGCAGCTTGCCCTAGTCCCTCTGGCCGGGATCATCTGGCTGGGTTCCCCATCTCTGCCCACTCCCAAAGCCTTCCTGCCTCCCCAGTTTCCAGCCAGATCGACCAGCCTTTGAAAAACAGCACCTCAATCCCCATAGCGCTTTGCAGTTTACAAAGCGTGTTCAACGTCTTTTATGCCAGTCCCCAAGATGCTGGCCTCACTTCGCAGACTGAGGGATCCTCGAAATTAACTGGCCCAAGGTCACACAGCTAGTGAGCTGTGGGCTCTAACCCAGGGCTCCGGGCAGGCTGCTTTCTCCGAGGCCGCACTTGACCCCTAGAGAGGAGGGAAGGCACCCAGGCGTCCGGCGCGCGGGCCGGCAGGGCGGGGCCCGGAGGAGCGCGGGAGCGGGCGGGGGCGGGGCGGGACCCGGGGGGCGGGCCCGCGCGGGAGGCGGCGAGCGCTCCGCCACACCGGCCGGCCAGCTCGGGGAGCCGGAGGCGCGGCGCGCAGAGCCGGGCGCCGAGCTGGCCACTGGCGGGCGCGGGGGCGGCCAGCCGCCAGGCCGCGCCACAGACACGGCCCCGCGGCGCCCGGGCTCAGGCGCCCGCCGAGCGACGACAGCGCGCGGAGCCGGGGCGCCGAGCCATGCTCGGTGCGGGAGGTGGCCGGCGTGGGCTCTCGGCGCGGGCGCAGCGCCCCTTCCCCGCGGTAAGTGGCGGGCGGCGAGCCGGGGCCCAACTTCGCCGCCAAGTTGGGGCTGAGCTCGGGCGCCGCGCGCACAAGGACGGCGGAGACAGGCGCGGACTCCTGGAGAGAGCCCGGCGGGCGCAGGGCGCAGAGGATCCCCGGAGGGAAGGCCGAGGTGACGGGCGCGCGGCGGGCGCTAGGGAAGGACGCGGGCAAGACGTCCCGGACGTTCGCCTCCCGGGGCGCCGAGCCCTCCAGCGCCTTCTCTGCCCCGCGTCGCGGCGCCGTATGGGAGGGTGCGGTGCGCAGACGCGGGAGTCTGGGCTGCGGGGCCCCCCAACTGTTGCTGCTGGCGGCCGCTGGGGCGCGGAGCTGGGCCCGCGGCCGGGAGCAGGGGCCCGAGAGGGCTCAGGAGCCGGGCCCTTTGCCTCTCCTGGGGCCTCCTGGGCACCTGCTGCGCGCGTTTGCCTTCACGACCCGCCCCACTCCCCGCGTGGGACCCAGCCAGCTGCTTCTCTCGGCTCCTCTTAACGCCCCCTGCTCTGACCTCCTCGATTCAGCGTGGGCTTCGCGGGATGGTGGGATCCGCCTAAATGCTAGCCCCGCGCCCGGCGGGCCCAGGCCCCGAGGATGCTAAAGGAAGGCTGGGCGAGGAGGACCCTGGGGGGCCGTGAGACCCGGTGCTCCAGGCCCTGGCGCAGCGGAGGGTTTCTCTGGTCTCCCTCGGGGCTTTGACCAGGATCCCGCCGTCGAAGGGAAGCCCTGAGCTTCCTGCCGCTGAAGGCGTTTCGTGCCTAGACTAGGTGAGCAGGGAGAGGGACGTCTGAAGGCAAGAATACCCCAAGGGTGCGTCCCACGACCCATCCAGAAGTCCAGCTAGGTGAACGACGCGGGAATTCCCACGGGCCCTGGCGCCCACGCCATTGGTCCACCCTGGTTCCTAGCCCTGCTCACCCCACAGGAGTTCTCTGTCTCTGTCTCCTAGCTCTTCGTTGGTGGCACCACCCTGGTTTGGACCCACTACCCACCACCATGGTGGGGCCACGGGGAAATCGAGGAAAGGAGCCTGTCTGTGGCTCCTGCGCTCTATCTCGGAGCCCGTCTAGTTTCAGGCTGTTCCAGTAGGTTTGAATCGGCTCCTAAACTCCATACGAAGAATTTGAATAGGAACGTGGAGGGGACCAGGTTGGTTGGAAACCAGACTCCTGGGTTCCCCCAGGCCCGAGGTCAAGGCTGCGCTGGTACTGCCCACAGCTCCGCCTGCCAGGAGAGCTCCCCGACAGGCGGCCGCCAGCTTGGGGGATTGGGGGTGGGGGCCAAGAAGCCGCGGACGCCCGCAGCGGGTAGCAGAGAAGCAGAAGGCGCAAAGTGCGTGGTGCCCAGTTTGGCCGCCAGGAGGCGTGGCACGGGTCCCCGCTCCCGTAGTCGCCGCCACCGCCGCCGCATCGCGAGTGTCCTTGAGCCGCGGGTGACAGTGGCTCTCGCCGCTTGCGCCCCGTCCTCCCGCGGGGGGAGCCTGATGCCACATTCCCTATGAATTATTTATCGCCGGCCTAAAAATACCCCGAACTTCACAGCCCAAGTGTAAGAGATTCCTGCCAGGGGGAGGGGGCGCCCCGGGGTCCGGGAGGAATCAGCGGGGTGTGTGGGAGTTAGGGAGTTATTCTTGTGGGGGGAGACCTCTGTGCCGGCACCAGTGGGGCAAGATGCAGGGGGCGGTCTTCTCCCCTGACGCTTGGGTTCGGGTTTTAGCTCGGCAAAAGGGAGGGAGGGATAACCGACGGCAAAGGAGAGGCCGCTTTCACGAAGGGCAGTGGATCCAGAGGAGCAGAGCAGCCGGGGTCCCTCTGCTCCCGGGAAGCAGCAAGGCCGCTCAGAAGGGCCGACTCCTGGGACGAAGCCTCCTGGGCTAGGAGGGGGGAGCGAGCCATCAGTGTGTGGAATGCGACAGCGCGTGTGTGCACATCTGTGTGCTGGAGCCTGCCTGAGACTGCGCGAGGGGTGGAGGTGCTCAGGCATTTCAAGGTGATGCTGCTTGTCCTACAGGAGTGACCCCCAACATCCTCCCCTTGGCCTTTTTGATGTTTCATCAAAAGTTAAGAGCCCATTTGCAAAAGGCACAGACCCTAAGGGGAAGGGCAGAGGCCTCTAAAACAACAGTCCAGTGTGTGGCAGGGCCATCACCCAGAAGGCAAATACCCGCCAGGGGGAAAATGAGGCCAGCTGTTGCAGTGTCATGCCAGGAGAGGTAGAGAGGGGAAGTGGCAAGAAGGGCACTGTGGCCTAGAGCCCCACGCAGTCCCTGTGTCCTCACCCAGTGTGTCCAGGGCCTGGGTGGACTGAGGCAGGTGCCCTGTGGGAGAGGGATATAGGCTGGACTCTGAAAATTCTGGGATTTTGTCGTGTAGGCAAGAGGGAGGCAGTGGGAAGAGGACATTCCAGCCCCAGGGAACAGCAGCGCAAAGGTCTGGAGACAAGAACAGGGGGCTGTCTGGCTATCAAACTGGCAGGAGAGAGGGGTCCATGGAGGGGAGGACAATTGGTTGGGGTCAGGGTGTGCAGGGCCTATCCGTGGAACCCAGGCGTCTGGACTTCACATGGGCAGCAGGAAGCAGCTGGGCTGCTTGGAGAGGGAGAGGTGTAGCATCTAGAGGGATGGTTTAGGCCAGTGCCACATGTGGGGGTGGAGAGGTGAGAGGCCAGGGGAGGCTAGTGGGGAACAGCATTAGGCCAGGGCTGGGATATGACCCTGCTGCCTTGGGGTCAGGCTGAGGCCACGTGGTGACAAGACTCTGGAGTCTAAGTGTTGAATCCGCCCATCGCTATTCGAAGCTCAGAGCCTTGCCTGAGCCAGAAGTATTCTGTGTTCATTCCTGATGAGAAACACAACCTACCTCAAATTCCTCTCCTCCTTGGCTCCAATCTAAGAGCACGCCTTCCTATTAGACAGACTCTCTGGGGTTAGTGTCCTTTTGGAGTTAGTGGGGGCGGCGGCTAGGCCCTGCATCTAGAGTCGTGCTATGCAAAAGAAACACAATGTGAACTGCATGTGTGATTTTAAGTTTTCTAGTAGCAACATTAGAAAAAGTAAAAAGAAACAGGTGAAATTAATTCTGATGGTATATTTTGCTTATTTTAATGTATCTAAAATATTATTTCAACATGTAATCAATATGAAAATATTAAGGAGATATTTTACATTATTTTTTTCATACCACATCTTCGATATCCTGTATGTATTTTACACTTACAGCATCCCTCAGTTCAGATGAGCCATGTTTCACGTGCCCATGGTCACAGGTGACTGGTGGCTGCTGTACTGGAAGCGCAGATCTAGAGCTCAGATCTGTGGCAGAGGTTGGGGAGGCTTGGGGCTTCCCAGAGGGCAGGGAGCCTACAGGGATGGGAGGTGTGAGCAGAGATGACCACAGAAAAGCCTTGCCAAAGGAAGAGCAAGCAGGACAGTGCCCTTTGCAGGTGTAACTTGAAATCCTGATTTGTGGTAGCTGAGACATTACGTGGCGTGGCATTGCTTAGTTTCATCCCAGATTCACTCATGTCTCTGGGCCGACACTCTTCGACAGCATACTAGGAAATCATACACAGGGGCAGATTTCAAGGGCATCAACATGACACGGGATTCCCTCCCCTGCCCCAAATCCTGTCTTCTCAGCCTGAAATTAAATGAGGCCCACCCTGGCCAGCCTTTGGCTCTCCCCTATCCAGAATTTTTGTTGGGGATGTGATGGAGATGGAGACGGAGCAGAGCTGTGGCCAATGGCCAGCTGGGAGGGACAGCTACATCAGGGGCACCTCGCACTGGTTGGCTATCATTCACAATCCAAAGCAATGGTATTTATTTAGCAGGGAGACATGGCAGGCCCTTGGGTAGGTTAAAAAAATCTTATGTACCCTCCATAGCCTGGAGAAGCAGCTTGTGTGGAAGGTACTGTGGGGTTTCAGGTGACCCTCTGCCCTGACCAAGTCAGTGGTGTTATACTCCTGCTGTGGAAGAGCTGCTGCTAATGGGAGCCAAGGGGAGAAGGTAGGGAGAGCTGGTGCCCAGCATGAGGGGGCTCTGTGCCATGCAGGACCACGCAGGGCAGAGCCCTGGGGCTGTTAGCTTCAGTTTAGGATGGGGAATCAGGAGCCAGGGCAGAGAGTGTCACAAGAGCTGCCTTCCTGCACCGGCAGTGGGATTGTCACCAACCGGATAAGGACACGATAACAGTGAGTAGCCCCCACACTGCTGTGACTTTGGTTCTGTGATTATCACAGGCTCAGAGAAGCTAGGTAGTTTCCCAAGATCACACAGCTAGTAAGTGGCAGAACTGGGACTTGCACTTAGGTTGGTCTGACTGGAAGCCATGCACTTGGACACCAGACTAACATCTCCAATGTCTCTTTCTAGGGCAGAGTTCAGATAGTTGGGTTTCCAAAGGTCTGGCCTTTCTAGCCAAATGTGCTGTCCAATAGTAGGATGGGGGTAACTGGGCACCACAGTGATGCATGTCCTCCCCAGCCCCTGCCCCTCTGGGATGCTGGGATGCTCGTCTAACCTTGCTGTCTCCTTCTCCGTGTCTGTCGTGTCTATGGCTCTCTCTCTCTCTGCCTCTCCTTGTGGAGGGAGGTCTCCCCTCTTCTTTTTCATCTCCTGGATGTCTGTCCCTCTGACTCTGGCCCTCCCCTCTTGTCTGTCTTGCCTCCCGCCCTGTGCCTACCCTGATCTCTCTGCAGGATCCTCCGGTGGACATGGGTGGGGCCCTGGGGCCGGCCCTGCTGCTCACCTCACTCCTTGGTGCCTGGGCAGAGCTGGGCCCTGGGCAGGGCGAGCAGGCTTTGACGGTGGCCGTGGTGTTTGGCAGCTCGGGGCTGCCACAGGCCCAGGCCCGTATCCGCCTCACCCCTCAGAGCTTCCTGGACCTGCCGCTGGAGATCCAGCCACTCACTGTGGGGGTCAACAATACCAACCCCAGCAGTCTCCTCACCCAGATCTGCGGGGTTCTGGGTGCCACCAGCGTCCATGGCATCGTCTTTGAGGACAACGTGGGCACCGAGGCCGTGGCCCAGATCCTGGACTTCATCTCCTCCCAGACTCACGTGCCGATCCTCAGCATCAGTGGGGGCTCTGCTGTGGTCCTCACTCCCAAGGTGCCTGTGCAAACTCGTGTCCCCTCATCCTTTGGGTCTGGGGCTGGGGGGATGGTGCTGAGTCTGGGCCAGAGAGAGACTTAGGTCCTGGGAAACTGGGGTTGGGTGGGACTAGCAGAGAGGGGATGCTGAGGGTATGATGTGGCTGAGGGAGGAGACTGTGGGAATGACATTCCCGTGTTCTAGAACTAAACCTTTCACAGTTGTGTCTGGGTGAGGTTTGAACAAGTGGCAAGCCCACCTCTGGCTTCGGTGGGCAGCCTTGGCCCACCTCCCTTTCTTGGTCAAGCTCCAGACCCAGGAGTGGAGGGCCAGGCTGGGCATGGGACCGATGTAGTTAACCTGCAGAGGCAGGTCACCATCCAAGGCATGGTGGAGGTGTGCCCTCAGAGAGCTTGCATCCTGTGGGGAGAAAGTTCTAAACCCACATTCAGCTGTGGTCACAGCTGGGATAAGCATTCTGAAGGAAAAATACAGGATGCCGTGATGGAGGGTAATGGGGCCCCCATCTGGGTCGGGGGTTGAGAAGTATATCCAAACTGATTCCTGGAGGATGACGGGGAGCTGGCAAGATATGTGGTGGGGTACAGTGGGGGAGAATGTTCCAGGCAGAGGGAGCAGGTGGTGTGAAGGCCCTGAGGTGGAAGGAGCTCAGAGATTTTGTGGAACGGAGAGAAGCCTGGAGAGGAAGGTGGGGTTCCAACCACATGGGAAGACATTTGGGTTTATCCTAAGTAACTAGGGAGCCAAAGAGGGTGTTGAGGAGAGAGCTGGATCTGATGTACCTTTCTTTTATATTTATTTTTATTATGGAGAAATTTGAGCATACATCAAAGTAGAAGAGACCCAATATACCCCCCATCCACTCCTGGCCAGCTCTGCCTGATCCTTACCCCCCTCTTCTGTGTAACCTTGAAGCAAAGCCCAGACATCCCATTATCCCATTCATAAATATTTCAGTATATATCTTTAGCAGATAAGGGTTTTAAAAAATCCACCCTACATTATCACATCTAAAAGATAACTTAAAAATTCCCATCATCAAATATCCAGCCAGTGTTAAAATATTCCCCATTGCTTCATAAACATCACCAATGTTTATTTTTAAATTTGTTTGCTTGAATTAAGAGACAAATTGGGTTCCCACGCGGCGGCTTCTGATATGGTCCTAGGCTCCTCCTCCATCTCCTTTTTTCCTCGCAGTTTGTTGAAGAAACCGGGTTACTTGTCCTGTAGAGTTTTCCCGAATTTGCTTTTTTAAGACTGGGGCATTCATGGTGTGGTGGAATCATGGGGGGAGCCCACAGCTGGGGGGCTTGAGCTGGCAGTGCCCTGGGCATTGTGTGGCAGAGAGGTGGGCGACGAGGCATTTTCTCAGCCCCGGGCTTCCCTGGAGGATAATGCTTTCCCAGTTATCTGCGGCCTCACATTTGCTCCCACCATGGTGGTTCTCCATCCTCACAGTGCTTTAGAAAAATCCAGACGCACAGCGTCGCATCTCTTAGATACCAGCGCAGAAGGTGTGGGGCAGGGCTTCCCAAACTAGCGGGGCTCAAGAATCACCTGAAGAGCTTGTTAAAATACAGGTCCTGCGCGCCATCCCCGGAGATTCTGATCCAGTATGCAACGCGCCCGGGAATTTGCAATCCAACAAGTTCCCAGGGGACGCTGATGCTGCGGCTGGTCGTCTGTCCAGCACCGGCCGGATTGGGCGCCAGGCATGAGTATTTTTAAAAGCTCTCCAGCTGATCTGACGGGCACCTGGGGTTAGAAACCACGTCCGGGTAGGGAAGAGATGTTGCGGGCCAGGGGCTCCCGAGACGCCCTGACATCTTCCGACGTCAGGGCGTCTGGGAGCAGACGCAGGCAGCAGCAGTTAGGGCGGGGCTAGGGGCGGGGCGGGGGTTCGCCCCTCCCGGCTCAGGCCCCGCCCCCGCCCCCCAGGACCCGGGCTCCGCCTTCCTGCAGCTGGGCGTGTCCCTGGAGCAGCAGCTGCAGGTGCTGTTCAAGGTGCTGGAGGAGTACGACTGGAGCGCTTTCGCGGTGATCACCAGCCTGCACCCGGGCCACGCGCTCTTCCTCGAGGGTGTGCGCGCCGTCGCCGAGGCCAGCTACCTGGGCTGGCAGCTGCTGGACGTGCTCACGTTGGAGTTGGGCCCCGGCGGGCCGCGCGCGCGCACCCAGCGCCTGCTGCGCCAGCTCGACGCCCCGGTGCTGGTGGCCTACTGCTCGCGCGAGGAGGCTGAGGTGCTCTTCACAGAGGCGGCACAGGCCGGCTTGGTGGGGCCTGGGCATGTATGGCTGGTGCCGAGCCTGGCGCTGGGCAGCACCGACGCTCCCCCCGCCGTCTTCCCCGTGGGCCTCATAAGCGTCGTCACTGAGAGCTGGCGCCTCAGCTTGCGTCAGAAGGTCCGCGATGGTGTGGCCATCCTGGCCCTGGGTGCCCACGGCTACCGGCGCTGGCACAGCACCCTGCCTGACCCCGCTGGTGACTGCCGTGGCCACCCCGGGCCCATCAGTCCTGCCCGAGTGGCCTTCTACAGGTGGGCATCTGTTCAGTGTATGGGAGCCGGTGGGAGGGTGCTTCAGGGGACCTGGGTGGCAGTGAGGTTGGGCTTGCTGGCCACACCTCCCACTAACTGTGCTTGGAGCCAGGTCACCTCACTTCTTTGGGCCTTAGTTTCTTCATCAGAAAAAAAGAGCTGGGTGTGAGTGTGTGATGAGGTCACAGGGGTCCATAGAGGTGAACATGGGACATTAAGTACATGATAGATGCTACCTGTTCTTGGTGGTGGTGAGGCAAAAGGTGGGGGTGGCATCTGGTCCTGGACAGGGCTGCAGGCAGGGCTAAAGGGACACCAGGCTTTTCTCCACCCATCCCCCACCTTCCGGCAGGCACCTACTGAATATCACCTGGGAGGGCCGCGACTTCTCCTTCAGCCCTGGTGGGTACCTGGTCCAGCCCACCATGGTTGTGATCGCCCTTAACCGACACCGCCTCTGGGAGATGGTGAGAAGGGGGTGAGCCCAGGGGCCCTCGGTATCCTCTCACTTTGTCCCCAGCCTCTCTTGCCCCACAGCTGAGCAGAGTCCCTTCTGCCCTTATCCAGGCCCTCATCCTTCAGTTCTCAGCCGCAGCATCACCTCTGAGAAGCCTTCCAGGTCCCCCAGGGTGGGCGAAGTGCTTGCTCTGGGCTCCCATAACACTCTGTTCACACTCCCTCCACTGCAGAACTTACCAAGCACTCTTAGCACATAGTCCTGCCCCTGGAGGAGCAACCTAGAGCTGTGCTGGTCCATCAGACATGTAAACAGATAGAATTTGGGGAAATCAGGGCTTGAGAAGAGATGTGTGCAAAACATGTGAGAGTAGAGAGGAGGAATAGAAATTAGTTCTGCCTTCAAAGGAGTAAACTGGGGAAGGCTTCAGAAATTGGGTCATTTGGGCTGTGCTGTAGAGGGTTGAATAGGAGCCCACCAGGAAGGGGTACTAGCCTCATAGAGGCAAAAGGGCAGGAGGGTTTGGGGTATTTTAAAGTGATGTGTTTGGGGGTGTGGAGACTGGGGGAGAAGGGTGGGGTTATGGGGGTAAGTTGGACCAGAGTGTGAAGGGCCTTGAGTGCTGGGCTAAGGACTTCATAGTAAAGTCAGGGGCAATGAATGTGGTGAGGCAGGCTCAGGACTGAGCATTAGGAAGATGCTGTGGGCTAGCAGCAGTGTGGAGGCTGGACTGGAAAGTACAGGGACCAGAGGCCGGGAGGAGGTTACAGGGAGCCCTCCCTTTTGGCCCATGCCCAGCCCCTTGTCCTGACTCTCCTGCTCCCCAAATGCTCCTGCCTCCGGTCTTCTACCCCAAGCATCCCTAGGCGAGGGAAGCAGATTCTTGGCCCTGACCGGCCCACCCAGAGGCTGCATCTGGGGGGCGGGTAATGGGGCTGCAGGTCTCAGGCTGAAGCTGGTCTTCCTCTGCAGGTGGGGCGGTGGGCCCATGGTGTCCTCCACATGAAGTACCCAGTGTGGCCTCGCTACAGTGCCTCCCTGCAGCCCGTAGTGGACAGCCGGCACCTGACCGTGGCCACACTAGAAGAGCGGCCCTTTGTCATTGTGGAGAGCCCTGCCCCTGGCACGGGTGGCTGTGTGCCCAACACTGTGCCCTGCCGCAGGCAGAGCAACCACACCTTCAGGTTCGTGAAAACACTTGGGTGGCCCTGTGTGAGCTGTGTGCTGCTGTGTGGGGGCAGGCGCTGTGTGTGTCTTATGCTTGGGTGGGGGGGGGCAGGGGTCCACATGCCAGGCTGGGAGGAGCTGCTGGCTGTGACTCCAGATGGTCTCTTGGTGGCAGCAGTGGTGACGCAGCCCCCTACACCAAGCTTTGCTGCAAGGGCTTCTGCATCGACATCCTCAAGAAGCTGGCCAAGGTGGTCAAGTTCTCATATGACCTGTACCTGGTAACCAATGGCAAGCATGGCAAGAGGGTGCGCGGCGTGTGGAATGGCATGATTGGGGAGGTAGGCCCACCTCTCAGGCCCACCCCACCTGGCTGCTTACTGCCTCAGGCCCAGACCTCCCTCAGCCCCGCTGAGATGCTCCTAAGGCGTTCTCTCCTATGCTGGGGCTCAGTCAGGGTGTGACCCAGGCCCAGCTCCTGCCAGGGGGTCCCCCAGCTGGCAGGGAAGATTGGACTGTCCCCAGTGATTGCCGCTTGGTGGTCAGTCCTGAACGTGGAACTCTGAGGGCCCCAGATGAGAACACCCGATTCAGTTGCTGGGAGGGGGCAGGAGGAGTCTGGGGAGAGTGCATCAGTCTGGGGAGCCCCTCCTCTAATCCGGGCCTTGCCCCGTGGCCCCCAGGTGTACTACAAGCGGGCAGACATGGCCATCGGCTCCCTCACCATCAACGAGGAGCGCTCCGAGGTCGTGGACTTCTCTGTCCCCTTTGTGGAGACCGGCATCAGCGTGATGGTGGCTCGAAGCAATGGCACTGTCTCCCCCTCGGCCTTCCTGGGTGCGGCTCTGGGTGGGCAGGGTTGGCTCTGGGGTCAGAGGGGCCCGTGAAGCAGATGTATGGAGCATGGGTGTAGATGGGAGTTCAGGGTCCTCAGCACCTGGTGTGAGGCCTGACACAGCGGGGCCGGAGATGGGGAGAACAGGGGCGTGGTCGACCTGTGAGGAAGGCGAGGGCAAGGGAGGCAATTCTGGGGGCCTGCAGCTGGGACTTTGTGGGTTCAGGCTAGAGTGGGGGTGGGGGATGGAGCAGGTGGTGGATGGAGGGATGGAAGAGGGAGGGGAAGGAACCTGGGCTGTGGACCCTCTTCCTGTGGAAGGAAATAGGGGGAAGAGGCAGGATGAGATGCAGGGAAGACGGGTGGCCAGAGGAGGTTTTCTGGGTATGTGCAGGGGAAGAGGGGACCCTATCCCAGAGCAGAGGAGCAGGGGAGACCAAGAATGCCGGAAAGCCTGACTCCCCTTGGGGGGGTTCTCTCCTGGGGCTGTGCTGCTCTGAGAGGCAGCGACCCCTGGCTCAGTCGGTGCGCTGATGGGCTCTGACCACGTGGGCCCACCTGTCTGCACCCAGCTCTCTGGGCCGCGGTGCGGAGGGACGGCCCCGAGGCCTCTGAGCCGCTTCCGTCTGTTCCCAGAGCCCTACAGCCCCTCAGTGTGGGTGATGATGTTCGTCATGTGTCTTACTGTGGTGGCCATCACGGTCTTCATGTTTGAGTACTTCAGCCCTGTCAGCTACAACAAGAACCTCACCAGTGGCAAAAGTGAGCTCTCACTTGGGCCCGGGGTCAGGGAGCAGGGCTGGGGTGTCCCGGCAGGGTGGGCTCAGGGCCTCAGGAATGCTGATCTTGGGGGAGGTCTCTGGTCTTCAGACCACATGCAGGGGCTAATGAGATGTATGTGAGAGAGAAACAGGGTAAGCTGACTCGCTCTGGAGTGGGTATGGCCAGGGATGGGTCCCACACCCAGGACAGGGTGGGGACAGGAGCTGTGGAGCCAGGTGGGCTGAGACCTGAGCTCCTCTGTGCCAGGCATGAGGAGCCCCAGTTTCGCTCTCTCACCCCCAGAGTCTGGAGGCCCGTCCTTCACCATCGGCAAGTCTGTGTGGCTGCTGTGGGCACTGGTCTTCAACAACTCGGTGCCCATCGAGAACCCCCGAGGCACCACCAGCAAGATCATGGTCCTGGTCTGGGCCTTCTTTGCCGTCATCTTCCTTGCCAGTTACACTGCCAACTTGGCCGCCTTCATGATCCAGGAACAGTACATCGACACTGTGTCTGGCCTCAGTGACAAGAAGGTTCTGGGGCCACAGTTTCTGGGAGGCAGGCAGGGGGATGCTGAAAGCAGGGGACAGGAGGGGAATTTGAACTGGTGGTGGGAGCAGGAAGAAACTGGGGGAGCCTGGTGAGGAGGGGGCAGGGCTATGGGGAGAGACATGGCCCAGGTCCGCTGAGCGGCCCTGGGCAAGTCTCTCCCTGTCCTGGCCTCAGTTTCCCCATTTGAAAAACACAGGAATGGCCTGGACAACCTCTAAGACTATTCTGCTTGCACTCTGCAAGGGCAGGCTACAGGGCTGTGCTCTGGGGAGGGGGCTGGAGGTGTCAGTGCCTAGAGGGTTGGAGACAGGGTTACAATGGCAGCTGCCCTCTGCCCACAGTTTCAGCGGCCTCAAG
Source organism: Manis javanica (assembly GCF_040802235.1). NCBI lineage: Eukaryota > Metazoa > Chordata > Mammalia > Pholidota > Manidae > Manis > Manis javanica. Next base: position 177,294,598 of record NC_133159.1, on the reverse strand, counting down.
ATCAGTACCCACCCTTCCGCTTTGGCACAGTACCCAACGGCAGCACGGAGCGGAACATCCGCAGCAACTACCGTGATATGCACACCCACATGGTCAAGTTCAACCAGCGCTCGGTGGAGGATGCACTCACTAGCCTCAAGATGGGGTGGGTTCCCAGCCCGGTTCCCAGCCCTGCACCCACTCTCTGTCTCGTCTCTACCCATATCTTCCCAGTGACCAGTCTTGGCTATGTCCCTCCCTGAGAGACCCAAGGTGGGGACAGTGAGGCTGGACTGTCTCCTGGGGAGGAGGGGAGGAGGTCTTGGGGGCAGAGTGAGGCTCGAAGCAAAATTGGATGCCCCATGTGGCTCAGAGATGTAGCTACAGTGTTGACCAGAGTTTAGCCTTGGCCTGAAGTGGTGCTTGTGACCTGCTTAGGGTCTTAGGGGCATGGAGGGGCTGGGCAGAGAGGGTATGTCCTCTGGAGGCAGAGTGTTCCTCGCCTTTCTGAGGAGGAGGGTAAATGGGACCCCTGAGCTACAGCAGCGGGTCTTCTCTGCATCCAGAGCCACAGGGAACCAGAGAGGGCTTGGCCCAATCCTCCTGGGTGTGCGCAGCAGGTGCACGTGGCCCGACCCCGTCAGGCCCCAGATTTGGTGTTCCCACCCCACGAGATCCCCGGCCTGAAGGCTTGGCCTGTCCCCAGGAAGTTGGATGCCTTCATCTACGATGCTGCTGTCCTCAACTACATGGCGGGCAAGGATGAGGGCTGCAAGCTGGTCACCATTGGTTCCGGCAAGGTCTTTGCCACCACTGGCTACGGCATTGCCATGCAGAAGGACTCCCACTGGAAGCGGGCCATAGATCTGGCACTCCTGCAGTTTCTGGGGGACGGTGGGTGCTGCTGGGGGACTGGGTTCCAGGGTGGGCCATGGAGCCTGTCATGGGGCAGTGGCCTGACGACTGGTCAGCAAGTCCATTACTGTCCTCTGAGTTCCAGGGCCTGGGGGCAGGGAGAGGTCTCTGGGGGTGAGAAGTTGTGGCAGTGGGTGGAGGAGTATTTGGAGGGACCTGAGGGAAATGGGGGAGAGACAGGTTTGCTGGGAGGAGTGGGAGATAGAGTTGGGGAGTCCCTGAAGGGCAGGAAGACAGGAAGGAGCTCAGGCCACACTCGGGGTTGGGGGTGGCTGAACTCCTTTGTTTTTCTCCAAAACCCCTCCTCATCTTGAGATCACCTGGGGAGTGCCCAGTGCTTGCCTAGACCCAGAGCTGGGGCGCAGGCTTGCCTTGGTACCAGGGGCTTACATGTGTGAGTGATCCAGCTGAGCCTGCCCCCAAACCCAGAGAGAGCTTTGGGTTCCAATCCTATTATTAGATAAATAACTCTGATTTTCCATCCATCAGTACCATGGAATAATGAGTGATCACAGTGAAGGTGCCTGTGGTCTCCTTGGGGGTCCAGGCCTTCTGTGTGCCCATCTCCATACCTGGCATAGAGATGATCATTAAAAGTTTGATGAATAAATGTATGATACAGTTTACCCAGTCAACAATTCTTACTGGGTATGGGGTGGGGGTGGGGGGTGTCAAAGCCTAGCTTTGCCCAGCCCAGCTCTTTGCTTTCCTTTCTCCCTGACCACTGACACCCCTGCCCCTCAAATCCTGCCCCTGTGGAGCTGGATCTCTGTGTAGTCCTACAAAGGCGTGGCATCCTGGCCACAGACTCCTTGATCCAGACTTGGGTGAGCATTGGGAAGGTCCTTCCTGAAGCAGGTGTGTCCTCCCTCCCACCCACACCAGGGGAGACACAGAAGCTGGAGACCGTGTGGCTCTCGGGAATCTGCCAGAATGAGAAGAACGAGGTGATGAGCAGCAAGCTTGACATCGACAACATGGCCGGTGTCTTCTACATGCTGCTCGTGGCCATGGGGCTGGCCCTACTGGTCTTTGCCTGGGAGCATCTGGTCTACTGGAAGCTGCGTCACTCAGTGCCAAACACATCCCGGCTGGACTTCCTGCTGGCCTTCAGCAGGGTGCGTGCTCACCCCACCTGAGACAGGCCCCAGATAAAGAGGCACCATCTCAGAAGTCAGAGCTAGCCACGGCCCCATTTATAGATGTAAAAATGGAGGGCGGGAGAGGTGGCAGGCCTCACTAGCATCACACCACAGATGAGAAGCAGAGCCCTTTTTCAACTGGCAGGGCAGTACTTGGGAGCCAGGCTGACCCAGAATCAAATCCCCATTGCCCTACAAGCTGTGTGACTTCAGGAAAGGAAGTTAACCTCTTGGAGCCTCAGACAACAACTCCATCGCCCCTTGCAGCAGCCGGTGCCTGCAGGCCGTTAACAAACAGTTGCTTCTTAGGCCCTAGAGATGACTGGGCTTATGACTGGGACGGGGAGGCCGGCGGTCCCTGAGAGGAGCCGGCTGCTAACACCTTGTCTCCTCCCTACTGCCCAGGGCATATACAGCTGCTTCGGCGGGGTGCAGAACCTGGCCAGCCCCGCGCGGCCGCCCAGCCCGGACCTCACGGCCAGTTCAGCCCAGGCCAGCGTGCTTAAAATGTTGCAGGCGGCGCGCGACATGGTGACCACGGCGGGCGTGAGCAGCTCCCTGGACCGCGCCACGCGCACCATTGAGAGCTGGGGCGGCAGCCGCCGCGCGGCCCCGCCGCCTGCCTGCCCCGGCCCGCGGCCGCCCACCCCTGCCCCGGTCCCCGAGCTGCGCCCCAACGGCTGGGGACCGCCAGGCGGGGGCCGCGCCGCCCCGGGGTGCAGGGTCCCGAAGTCCCCGGGTCGCCCCCCGACGTTCGGGCTGCCCCTGCCCGAAGTCTCCCGGGTGTGGGACCGGCCAGCCTGGGAGGCGCCGGCGCAGGGTGGGTGCGGGGGGCGGCACCTCTGGGCGTCCGAGCGGCGCGCGGTCCCAGCGCGCCCCCTGTCTCCCGAGCCCTGCCAGTACAGCTCTTTCCTTCGAGCCGACCGCCCCGGGCGCCCCTTCCTCCCGCTCTTCCCGGAGCCCCCGGAGCCCGAGGACCTGCCGCTGCTCGAGCCGGAGCAGCTGGCCCGGCGGGAGGCCCTGCTGCGTGCGGCCTGGGCCCGGGGCCCACGCCCACGCCACGCTTCCCTGCCCAGCTCGGTGGCTGAAGCCTTCACCCGGCCCTGCCCGCCGCCCGCCGGGTGTGCGCTCCCGGCCTGTGGGCGCTTGGCGCCCGCGCAGTCGATGCGGCTGCCCTCCTACCGGGAGGCCTGCGGGGGGTCCGTGTGGGCAGGGGCCCCCACCTGGCCGCACAGACAGCACGCCTGCCTTCACGCCCATGCCCACCTGCCGCTCTGCTGGGAGGCTGTATGCCCTCACCTCCCGCGCTATGCCAGCCACGGACCCTGGCTCCCTGGGGCGTGGGGACCTCCGGGGCACAGAGGCAGGACCCTGGGGGAGCTGGCAGACTTCAGCAGGGTGGTCTGTGAGAGGCATGGCTTCCCCAGACCTTGCACCTGGCGGAGGATCTCCAGCTTGGAGTCAGAAGTATGAGGTGTCCACTCCAGTGGTTCCTGGGCAGCTGGATTATCCACCTGGCACTGCCAGGGTTAGGGGGCAGGCAGGCTTGGCCTTTTTTGGCTTCTGCCATGAAATCCTGGCCATGGGCACCCAGTGGCAGGTGATGTTGCCCACAGTCGGTTCAGTGACCTCAGCAGTGTCAGGTCCTGGTTTGGGCTGGGCTCTTGCTGCCTTCTTATGCAGAGCCCTGCCCACCTGGCCTGGAGTCACGGAGAGCAGGGGGACTCCTGTCAAGGCTGCTGGGGACCTGGTGTGAGAGCATGGAGGCTGGAACTCAGTGTTGGGGCAAAGCTGTCCTGCTCCTTGCTCTGCCCTCTGGAGTTTCTTCTCCCCAGAGCACCGAACATTAAACAGACCTTTTCCAACCCACTGGTCCTGGCTGCCTCATTCTGCATCCCTGGAGGGTCTCATCACAGGCTGTGGGCACTAGGCGCATCATACAAGCACCCTGGGTAGGGCGTCTGCCTAGAGGCTGTAAGCAGGCCCCTCTTGGGGAGTATCTGGAGGGTGAGCTTGAATAAGGGCTCAGGGCGACAGAAGCCGCTTGGCCTTCAGCACCAGCTCCCGTCCACCCTGGAGCTGGATGTGACGAACGTGCTCAGCACGGGGGCTCCCATGGCGATGGATGGAATTCATCCTCAGTCTCCTTGGAAAGAGATGCTCATGCCAGGGGCTGCGGGCATCCTGACCTGCTAAGTGCCCACCTGTGAGCCTGACGGGGTCGTGGCGGAAATGGCAGAGGGAGGTCGGTTGTGAGGACCCTGCTGGGCTCTCCTGGGCCCTGGCCCACTGTACACTCTCCATGGTGGCTGTGTGGAGTCCAGACTGACTGCTGGCTCTGGAAGCCTGGCACAGGAGGCTTCCAGGTCAGGCATGGCCCAGCCTTGCTGGTACCAGGACTCCTTGGGAGGGAGGGAGGGAGCGAGCCCCGGGTCAGAGAATCTGCCTGTGTCGCAGCCCTGCATCCTCCCTCTGGGCTCTCAGCCCCACCTCCTTTCTGTCACATATCATTGGCCCTGGACTATCTAGAAAGATGGCTCTTGCTTACAGTGTTCAATGCTTCGACCCCTGTGATTCCATCTAGCCCCCACAATGCCCCTGGGCAGCAAGCCAGCCCTCATTCTTCCATATTCAGCCCGCAAACATGGTGAGTGTGATTGGTGCCATCAGACCCTTTTCCAGCTGTGAGTGTATAAAGCCTTCTGGGATGAGCTGGGTGAGGCAGGCCAGAAACAAACTCTGTGTAACAGGGAGGAGGCCAGGGAGGGCAGCGCTGGAGGCCACCAGCTGCCTAGTGCTCTTTCCCACAGGGCTCCTCGCTGGTTCCCAAGAAGTGGGATCCCCTCTCCAGGCTCCCAACACCCCACTGCTGGGGTTGGGGCCATGAAAACTGGACGTTTTTGTTTGGTTTTAGGAGTGAGAACAGCTGAAATGGTAGAGAGGAGGGGGAGTCTCTAATAGCCCTCCACTTGGCTGGAGAGCCTGACTGCTCCAAGAATGGGTGGTCCCCATCTGTTACAGTAAATTTTATGTCCCCTGTGCTATGGATTTTCAAGGATCCAGGTCCAGGATTGGGGGAAGCAGCAACAGGTGGTGACTGTGAGTCTAGGTGAGTGCTAGAGGCCACTGCCCCAGAACGGAGCATGACCTTGTCTGCATGGCTTTGTTGGTGGGAGGGTTAATAACTGGTGGCCGCCAGCCCCCGACCTGCGCGCCCTCCTGCTCCGGGTCTGAGTGCAGCTCTGGGTGGAAGGCTGCAGCAGGTGAGCTGGGAGGAGCCATGAGTTTCAGGCTGCTTTCTGCTCACTGCCTAAGATCATTAATTACCAAAAGCTGGAAGGATAATCAGAAGGCAGATGTGGCGCTGAGCCTGCTGCTAGCTGGCTCCAAGGGGGGCCAACCCTGCCTCCAGGGCCAGGCTCTTGGCTGCCTCGTTCCTGTTCTAGGAATGTGTTCTGGGGAGAAGTGAGCCCTGTGGGATGTGGGGGCAGGAAGGATGCTTCCGGCAGAAAGCCTGGTGGGTAGGAGGCAGCTGACCTTGTGCATGAGGCCACAGACATTCAGTCATTGTAAACAGGTGCGTGACTGTGCAGCAAAGTCATGAATGTGAATTCATCCAGACCAGACATTCAAATGCTGTTTCCTTTTGGTGGGATACAGGGAGAGACTGGCCCTTGGTCACCTGTCTCAGCAGTAGGAGATTCCTACCATCGCATCCCATCCTCTCTGGCTGCTGCCACTGTGGTGTCCTCTGTCTTTAGTGAGAGGCTCATGGTCCACACCACCTTCTTCCTGGGGCCTGTGTGTGAGGAGGGGGAGTAGAACTTAGAAAAGGGCAGGAGTGGTGTGCTCAGTCAGGACACTGGGCTTCAGTCCCGGCTCCAGAGCGCTCCAGCTTGGCTCAGGCCGGCTCTTTGAAAGGAGATGACTGTCTGTAAGTTTCCTCCCCAAAGTCCTCCACACCTGAACGAATTCAGGTCAGATTCTTGTTTCTGAACTATAGCAGGCAGTTGACACTTGACTCATTAGGAGGCTATGAAACCAGTTAGGTGCCTGGGAACTCTGGAGCTACAAGTGGTTATGACTGGCAAGTGACATCAGTACATAGTAGCTTTACTGAACACTAAGCTCAGTACTTTAGTTCCCGGAGCTGGTCAGTGATAGGATGGCCAGATGACAGGAAGAGAGAGCCTGGAGGCTGCCTGCAAGGGGCAGGCAGGTCTGACTTCTTGGTCTGAATTCTAAATCCCAGTTATGCCAGGGTCCACATGGCAAGTACCCAGCCCCATGCCTGGCACATGCCAGGCACTCAATGTTGCTTCTGCCTTTCTCTAATGGGTGCCATGAGCTCCAGGCCCAGAGGAGAAGGGGTCACAAAGCTCCCTCACGCAGTCCTGGATCTTGGTGTCAGAAGAGCACCTTTTCAGTGGCCATTAGTACAGCTTGGCCTGCCTGAGCCCTGCTCAGGAACTGGACCCCTAGACAGGCGTGGTCTCGGCCTACTGCCCGCCTGTGGTCTCGCAGCCCTAGGCCAGGTACTGCCAGGCTCTTCTCCCTGGGCTGGCTTCCCACGAGGCAGGGGGCAGCCCCTGGAGTCCCCACCACTCTGACTTTAGTCTCTGCTTGTTGCTGAAGCTGCTCCTGTTCCCCATGTGGTGAGAAGAGCTGTGTGGCTAAGGTCATGGCAAGGTGCCCACTGCCCACCTTCCACCACTCGGCGGTGCCTCCCAGCCTGTCACCTGCCATCTGCCCCCTCCGTAAGCCTGCAGCTGCCTCTCTGGCCCCAGGTGAGGGAACAGGTGGGAGCTGCTGGCGTGATGGCATGGAGCTCTGCAAGGCACAAGAGGGAGATTGCCGACTCCCACCTTGACCTGGCCTGCCCTCGGGCCAATCTGGGGCAGTGTGGGTGAATGGCACTGGGTGGCACCTGCTGAGTTTACATTCCCCTCCACAGGGACACTTGAGCCTGGGCTGGCATACTCTTACCCTTCCCACCACCGACTCCCAGGCCTACATGGAAAATGGATAGCATGACCTGGCTTGCCCACCTCACCAGGCTGATGTAAACACACAGCCAAATGTACATGATGTGAACATCATTGGGGTATCTAATTTTCGGGGTCCTCACCTCCTTACCCCAAGCCCCCCTGCCTACCAGCTGTAGAGAGGAAGGCAGCCCCATCTGACCTCTAGCAGACAGACAGCAGGTGACCTCTGAGGAGCCGAGGAACCCAGACGTGGCAGTGGCGGGCGCCCTGACTTGCCGTCAGTCACGTGGTCACCTCGGGTCACACTCCTCCCTCTGGGACTGGGGCTGCCCAGCTTGGAAAAGGGGAATGTGGCCACCTGACTCCACTGCTGGTGGCTCCAGATTGTCACATAAATCAACCTGGACTTTATGATGCTAATAAATCCACATTCAGAATTTGCTTTGGAGCCTGGGGCGGCAGGATAATTTAATTTGCTTTGTCCTTAAGCAAGAGGGCAGGTAACCGGAGAAAGGTAAGCACAGATGTTTTGAGTTTTCAGCAGGGCGGCTTTGGGGAGGGCCTGAGCCCCGGGGAACCTGGCCAGGAGGGGCCCTCCCTGCTCTGCCCACCCCGGGGCAGGCCCTCCTGGGCAGAAGCCACAATGGCAGACGGGAAGCAATGTCTGGTTTTCATTTGGATGGGAAACAACAATATATGGGGACGAGCTCTGAGAGAAGACATGGGACAACAGTGAGAAAGCAGAGAGCGGTCATCTGACGTAGGAGCCTCACCGGCTGGGGCTGCCAGAAGCCAGAGGCAGGGCTGCAGCAGTGGGCAGCCTCCCTACCTCCCTGCAAATCCCACATCCTCTTTCCCCCTCCCCGGAACCACCAGGGGCCCCAGTGCTGTACCTCTGTCCAAGGTATGAAGAAGGCTTGATGCGAGGGCGACTGAGCAAGGCACTGAAGTCACAAGGGGGACGGCAGGGGCCTGAGCCCTCACCCCAGACAGGCAGCTCCTGCTCATGCTGCTCTGGGCTCCAGGACAGGTGGGGACCAGGCCCAGGGCTGTGGGCGTGCTAGGGAGGGTCAGGAAGGACCCTCGAGTCCTAGAGCAGGAGAAGGCACATTGAAAATAGTCTGTCTGAGTCACCTGTGTTTCCGAGGAAGGCTGGCCCAGCAGGGGCATGCATGCTTGTGATGGGGAAGGGACTACGGCAGAGCTGGTGAGGTGGCTGGGAACCTGGCCGTCCTCCCATGAGAATGACGGCCAGCGTCCTGTCTCAGCCCGTGACACCCAAAGGGCATGGAGAGTGTGAACTCTGAGCACCCATGGCCCAGCTTGAAAGGAAGCCACCTTCAGTGTTGGAGTGGGAGCAGAGGCAGCCAAGCCCCCTGCTGCATGGGAGGCATGACCGCTTACAGGGCGGGAACCACGGGGCGGCTCACCACAACATGCTCCGGTGCTCCCAAGCTGATGCCTTGGCGGAGGGGGCAGCTCCCCACGAGTGGCCCTTGTGCACTGCCTCCCCTCCCCTCCGCACTTCAGGAGGCCCCAAGGACCCCAAAGGGCAGTCAGAAGAGCAAAAGGCTCCTTTCAGGGCTCACAAGCTCTGGGCTTAAAACCGGCTGTCGTGCCGCTCGGCAGGGCTGCTCCGGCCTACTGCTCCCAAGCCATCCTGGGCTCAGGAGAATGAGGATGGGAGCCGGTGCCCGCGGCAAGGGTCTCCAAGGCGCTGGCCCAGGAACCCTGGTGCTGGCACATCCTGTTCTTGTCGTTGGGGCTGGCTGTGCTCTCCCCTGGGAGTGGCACTGGTGACTCCAGGCCTGACAGGAAGGTGGGCTCAGCCAGGAGGAGGGTAGGGCCTGGGATTCGCCTTGAGGGGGCAGCAGCTCCTAGTGGAGCCAATTTCCCAGACAAGCACGCGGGAGGGAGCTGGTAGGGAGTTGGAGAGGGACGCGGTGTCTGGTATAAATAGCTGCAGCGCCAGCACTGCGTCTCCACCGAGTCGGGGGAGGAGGAGGGAGGGGTCCGCCCCAGGTGTGGGGCGGTGGGTGTAAAGCCGTAACCAGTCCTGGAACCTGGGAGCAACACGTTCCTGGGTTGTGCAGCTTGGCTGGTGAGGGGCAGCTCCAGGCAGGAGGACCAGTGGGGAGGGCCGCCCAGGTGAGGCGAGGTACAGACAGTGGGGACCAGACCCCAGCTGGAGATATGGAGGGTCCCCTCCATGAGCCTGGCCTCGCCTGCCCCACGGAGACCTGGGAGGCAACTCGATCTTGGCTCTGCAGGTGGGAAGGTGGGGGTGGGGCCAGGGTGGGACCCCCCACTCCTCTTGTCACCAGACCCATTCTGCCATCAGACCTTGGACTCGCTGAGGACAATGTTGGCAGTGACGAAGAAGAAGCAGGAGAAAGCCCAGAACAGCACAAAACCCACCCAGAAGGTGTGGTGGAAAGGGGATCTGTGCTTGTTGACAGTCCCGTAGCCGAAGGCCAGCTCGGTGTCCTTGCGGCAGAGGTACACCAGGAAGGCGGGGATGACATATTGGATGCCTGTGCCTGCGTAGGCCCCCGTGATGCCCACCAGGGATTCCAGGTCATGGGTGCAGAAGGCCACCAGCACGGGAGGCACCAGGGTGATGATGGGGAACACCACGCGGTCCACTACCCAGGGGTAGGTGCCCCCCTCGCGGTGGAAGAGGGTCTTCCAGTTGTTGCGGAGGGTCACGGCGATGATGGGGAAGTTGGTGCTGATGGTGAAGACGGGGAAGAGGCCCAGGAAGAGGCGCACGGGGGCCAGGCCCACGATGTCACAGCGCGCGAAGTTGAGGGTGTACATGTCCAGCAGGCTGTCGCCGCGGAAGCAGAAGATGGCGGTGAAAGACAGGAGGCCGTAAAAGGCCAGGATCAGCATGTAGTCCAGGGAGACCAGGCACGTGAGGCAGCGCTTGGAGGAGACAGGGGTGATGAGGGATGGCAGCGAGTGCTGGCACATGAAGGAGTAGACGCACACCCCGAACAGGTTCCGGACCCCCGAGAGGTTGGCCAGGGGTGGCTGGCCCTCCCCCTGCCCGTGCCCGATGCGCACCAGGGCCAGCACAATCATGATGGCGAAGGCTGGGAAACAAGATAAGAGTCAGCCAGAGGAGGAAACAGCCCTACCCTGCCTGTTTCTGGTCTGGGGGTGCTTGCTGGGGGCCGGAGCCCCGTGAGAATCATTACACTCACATAATCCTGATGGCTACAGGCTGGGGCAGATTAGCAGCGGCTGTTGATTTTAGGATGTCCCCTGCATTCCCTCTGTGACCTGTTCACCCCTCCGCCAGCAGGTAAGGGGGAGCTCCCCCAGCCAGCTCCCCGATTGGCAGCCCCCTGAATCAGGCCTGCGTCAGGCCTTGTGTTCACTCTCCTTCCCTTGGTTTAAAGACTGTGTGTCTGAGGAGCTGGCTGGGGAACTGGAGAGGTAAGGGGCACAGAACATTTGGGAGGAGGTGCCCTTCTGGGCCAAAGGCATCTGTGGGAAGGTGGGGAGGAGTGGCAGCAGCTCTGAGCAGAGGCAGGGGCCTGGGGCTTTCACCGGGAGGAAGACACCTGTGGCTACTCAGGGGGAGAAATGGCACCGAAGACCAGTGCTGGGGCCAGCAGAGTCCTCTGAGCTGCTGGCGCCACGGCGGGAGGCAAAGGCATACTGCTCTGTTCTGCTGGGCCTTGTGGCACAAGTGCGGGACAGGGACTGATTCTGTAGAAGTGGAAGGGACTCGTGACTGTTCAGAGCCAATGGCTCCATGCTGGCTTCCCCCGGCAGCCTTTCACAGCGGCCCTCCTGCGGGTCTCACGTGGGAGCCGGGCTCTCCGGTGGGTGCTGGGCAGGTAAGCTCCCCGAGGAAAGACGTGCTTCTAGATGGAGCTGACCCTGCATGTCTCCAGCTTCTAGCACCCGCCACCCAGATTACCTAGAACCGCCACCGTGAGCCGTTCTCCACACACAGGGACCACCGGCTTTGGAGTTCATAAACCCCTGCGGCCTCTGGACCAGGTCTCACAGCCCCTTGGGCCTGTGCCCCGATCCCTCAGATAAGCCTGAGATGACATTTCTTAGCAGCACAGGGGGAGTGTGAAGGAGCAGTTGGCCGGAAGAGGCTGCTACTGGCTGTGTGGGCCCTGCCTGCGGGCCCATTTGAGGCTGGGGGCCTTCCCACTGTCCCCTCAGCCCACACCACACTCTCCTGCTCCCTGGAAGGAGACGGCCTTTGTCCTGGGACTCAGGGAAAGCCAGACCAATGTCTTCCCACAATGACACTTGGGAGTGGGATCAACGCACCTGTGATCTATTACTTTTAATCAGAACTGCCTGACACTGTCGGGGACAGGAGAGGAGGAGGAAGCAGGGACAGGCTTGTGAAAATTGCCAATAAAGAAGATGATTTGTTTCTGACGCTCAGCTCTGCTGCTCAGGCTCTGAGGGCCCCCATGACCTCCCCTGCTCCTGGGACCTCGGGGACCACCTAGGACCCTGGCAGTCTGCGTCAAGTTTTGGGGGGGTGCAGGAGGGGTATGCAGGGCACAAGTCTGTGTGGAGGGAGTGTGCGGGGGCAGCAGGAGAGGGTGAGGGACCCAGCGGAAAGGCTGGATGGGGCGAGGCGGAGTCTCCAGGCCCCACGGAGTCTGTCCTGGGCCAGAAAGAGTTACAGAGCAGAGCCAGGCACCAGGGTGGCTCCAGCTGGCAGACCAGGGGCCCTGGGACAGTGAGGTGCTTAGCTATTCAAGAGGCTGCGGCTGACAGTTCTGCACCATAGGGAGCGCACCGTGGTCAGCTTGCTGGAAGGCAAGATTCAAGTCCCGCTCTGCACTGCCCTGCCATCTCGGGTGTCACGTTGTGACCTGGTGCCGCCCCTGCCTGGCCAAGACCGGCACAGATTATCAAGAGGCGAGTGGAGAAACCCTCTAGCTCTGGGTCCCTAGGCCTCAGGGCCCTAGTGCAGGAGCGTGGGAGAAGGCAGGGAGAAGTCTGCTGCTTGGACGTGAGGACCCCCTAATCACTGCTCCTTCCAGTCCGGGATGCTGGAGTGCTTTTCTGCTCATCTTCTTCCTCAACCCTAAATTCCAGGAAGTTGTAAGAAATGCAGGCTTGCTGATTTTAAGGTGAGCCGTCTGGGCAGCTCTGACTGGAGGCTCTCCTTATTGTAAATAAGCCAGTTTCTGAAGCAGGTTTCCAGATCATGAGACTTTCTTTAAAGCATGTGTAGGCATGCCCCACCCACCACCTCTAATAGGGATCCCCAGAATCTGGTTCTGATTCCCTCTGTGACCCCCAGGTGATTGGGGGACCTATCTTTAGTCAATGATGTGGTACATTTTCTAGAATCTTCAGTATGGTTTACAAAGGCAGGGCTATGGGTGATGATAAAGCTTCTCTCTCAATTTTCTAGGTATAATTAATTTTACATCACAATGCTATTATCTAGATTAGTTACCCACCTTGTTCTCTTAATCAAACAAATCTGTTTCCAGCCCTACCCTTAAGGACTGGGTGTTTGCTCCTGTCCAGGAATTAAGATGCCGGAGGCTCTGGGGAGGCGATTCCAGGAGCATTAAAAGGTGGCTGCCTGGTGGGGTTGCAGCTCCTGGATAAGCCTCCGAAGGGGACAGGCTATGGTGGGAGGTGCGCTGGGTGAGCCCCACTCCCTTTAGCCACAGTCCATGCTGCTCTGTGGAAAGCTCACCCAGCGGTGTGGCTTAGCAGCACGAAGTGCAGGGGCAGCTCTGTGGCCCCGTGGCCCCTGAGTGTCTGCTGGGTGCTCGCCAGTGCCAGGTGTGGTGAAGCAAAACCAGGCCCCGAGCTGCTCTCAGGACGCTTACGCTCCAGCTGGGGAAAGTCCCTCACCGGAGCAGCGTGGTAATGCGTTCAAGCTGAGAGGTGCTTCTGGGCAGGGCACACAATTCCAGCAGCATGCACCCTAGGGGAGCAGCCTGGGCTTGGAGTGCGGGTGAGGTCAGCTCCCCAGGAGCCCCATTAACCTCCAGAAGGACCAGAGGAATGTGAGCCATGGGGGCCCTTCAGTTCCCCCCAAGCACTGTGAGGACACTGGATGGGTGCTGGACTGCTCTCTGGAGTAGAGGGGCCCAGAAAAGATTCTGCCCCAGCATCCACGTTGGCAAGCTCAGAGACACTGATGATGCTTGGAATGAAGGGACAGAGAGAGAAGGAATGCAGGCACAGGTTGCTTAGACCCTGAGAGTGCCCAGGACTAGGGACATGAAGACTGACTCCTGCTGCCACCAGGCCCTGCCCTTGTGACTATGCCCCTTTGCTCCCGGCCTCCCCACTTCCCTGGTTGACAGAGGAGCAGAGTTCAATGGCCATCTCCTAGACTGATCATCCCGTCTCTGGGAGACAACTGCTTCCAAAACTCATTAGGTCTGATACAAACTCAAGATGAAATGAGGATGACAGCTGTGAGTGACAGACACTGCCAGGAAACAGGTCAGAGCAGGGCTCTGAGTGCACACGCCGATGCCCAGGGCTCAGCCGGCACTGCCACCGACAGCTCGTGCCCACCTGCCGAGGCTGCATGGGGGGCCACGAGGATGGGCACTGGGTAGGGCCAGCTTAGCATCTCTCTGACCCCCCCAGGCCCTGATCAGAGTTTGAATAGAAGACCTGGGTCACAACCACATCCCACTGTGTCCCGCATCGGAAATCTGCTCCGTGGGTGAGGAGATGCAGCGAGTTGCTGGGGAGGATCCCGTGGGGGCAGGGAGGTGAGGGCCTGATACACGTCACATGAAGACTGGCTGTCCACCTCAGAAGGTGACGAGATGGGACAGGGGATTTCTCTTGAAATATCTGCATGATAGCTCATGAGAAAACAACTGCACTTGTCTGTGTAACTCATGGGCTCAGCTGGGACCACCCATCCACATGTTCAGCAAAGATGAACCAAGTGCCCACCGTGCACCGCTGCTGATTTGGGCATCTGCGGATAGCACCTGAGCAAGCAGACACCCCTCCTGTCCTGGAGCCCGCAGTCCAGCGGGACCAGCGGGTGGGAGTTACAGGAGACAAATCACAGCCAATGAAAGAACTGGTGACAGCCACACCAGTGGGCAGTGGGGGAGGCTGGAGGGGTTGGATGGGTAGTGAGAGCTCTGTGGTGGGAAGCATCCAAGCCCCAGGGTAGAAGACCACCTGGGGGTCACAGAGGGAATCAGGTGTCAGAACCAGATTCTGGAAAAACCTGTTGGGCTGTCCTACTCTGCAGAGCAGGAGAGGGGGAGGGGCCCACATAGTGCCCTGGGTTACCCACAGCCAGGGCACCGCTTGGCCTGGCCTGAGAGGTATGCCACTTTCACAGACGTACCCTGACCGCTGCTCTGAGACACTGCATCAGTTCGCCTTGAGCTGCAGCCTGCTTCCCCAGCCCCACACACCCACTCCTCAGGAGGCAGCGGGACAGACAGGAGCGGAGGGCAAGCCTGTGCCCTGGTACTGACCCTGAGTCCTCCTATCTAGCTCTCGGTCACCTGCCCTGGTGCGTACTGGGACACCAAAGCCCAGTGGCATGATACTGCGTTCGTCCACCTTGAATAACTCAAGGACAGACAGGCTCTGAGTCCCCCTGTGCTGTGACTACCAGGACGGCCTGCCCTGCATAGGGAGGCCCTGGCTGGGTCTGGGCATGTTTTGAAGGGACCTGTGATCCTGGGTCACTGAGTCCATGGGACACCTTGATAAAGGCTCCAGCTGGAACAGAGCTTCCCTGGAAGCCTGGAGCCCTGACCCCAGTGCCACCTGTCTTCTCTGCAGGCATGGGAAGGGTAAGGAGCATGGCTGCTGTGGGAGAGCAGGGGGATGCACGTCCACTACAGCCAGGCTGCACGCACACCCTCTTGCTTAATTCCCAGTGCTCAGGGAGCACACAGGCAGTCGGGGTTAGGGTCACACTTCTAAGCGCCCAGGGTAAAGCTGCCAGGCCCCCCCAAGAGGCGCTGCTAGACCTGAGTCAGCACCGTAGGCCCTTCCCACACACCAGCCACTGTGTCGCACCTTGCCTCGGCTGGGCTGACTCCCAAAGAGCTGCCTTCTCAACTCTCTGACCTCTGAACCTGGCCCCAGATGCCCCGAGGCTCAGGTAGGCCCCAGACTGGGCTGCCCCAAATGCCGTGCTGTTCTCCCAGCCCGTAAGTGGCTCCAGGTCTGCCTCATGAGAGGTGGAGGCCATCCGTCCAGGCAGCTGTTGGGAGGATAGCATTCTCCTCCCAGCAGAGAATCAACACACCAGGGCTAATAGTGAATGGCTGTGCTGGGCCTGTCACCAGAGCTGCATTCGGGGAGGATTTGGCAACAGCTTCCGCCTTCACCACCACACTGCCCTTGGAGGGCGCTGGGGCATGAAGTGTCCCTCCTTAGTAGAGTCGGAGGTTGGCCTGGGCCTCCTGAGATTCAGGAGGCTGAGAGGAGCTGCTGGGGTAACAAGGGCCTGAGCAGAGAACTGCTAAAGACCAAGCAGTTTTGTAGCTCTGAAAGCGGGAGCAGGTGATGGGCATTTGTTCCTTAAGTAATATGTGAACGGAGAGCCATTCAGGCTACCAGGGCCTGCAGGCGCAGGGCGGGGTGAGTGGAAGCTCACCCCAGGAAGCTCTGATGCCTTGGAAACAGCCAGAGGGAGGTGGGGGCTGCTGCCCTTCTAAACAAACCCAAACTCTCAAGTTACACTGAGTTCAACTCCTGCCTCTGCCACGTAGCTGCGGCACCTCGGGGCGGCCACACCACTCATCAGTGCCTGTGCCTCCTCGCCTTGAAGATGGAAGTGAACACAGGGTGCAGGATGGGCTGAGACAGTGCCGCCCAGCCCTGAGACAGAGCCCACCCAGGCAATTGCTAAAAAAGGCGGAAGTAACTTGTTTTATGGCAGCAACCTTACACCCCATCCTGAAAGCCCAGGCCCCAGCGAGGCGCAGGAACACGTGTCAACCTCCAGTTCTCACCTAAGTCTCCTTTGGCTGCGGGGTGGGCCCTCCTTCCCTGGCCAGGTGCAGCGGCAGTCATGACCCTTCCCAGGTGAGCGCTGATCTTTAGGGCTCTGGGGGTGTGCGGCGAGGCCCCTGGACAGGCTGCTCACACCTGCTCTGTGCACCAGTGACCCCCTCTTGCTCCACCTGAGGCCACACAAGGCCAAGCTGTCCCACCACCCTCTCATCTGGGGGCCCCTGGCATGTGCTCTCTCGGTACACGGCCAAGGGAGGCTGAAAAGGAATTTCGTTTGGGTTCTTTGGGGCTCACGTGTTAGTCCATCCTTTTTCAGCTGTCGCCCTGCCACCTGAGCACTGGCTGTGGGCTGGGGTGGGGGCTCCTTTCCTGCCCTGAGAAGGCAGGACACGCTGGCCTCTGTCCGGGAGGAGCTCCCTTTGGGGAAGCAAGCGGCTCCGGGCGCAGCTGTGCTTGTCTCCAGAAACACCTGGGCCTTGGGTCAGATTTCTGCCCCAAGCCAGTAAGACATTCTCTGATTGCTGGCCTTGCCTGTGGTAGCTCACAAAAGAATCACTTGGGTTTCCACTGAAGGGAAGGGATTCAAAGCCAATCTGCCTACCTTCCCCTGGGGGGTCAGCCCCTGTGGCTCCTGGAGGATTCCAGCTCTATGGTCATTGCCATCATCATCGTCACAGAGCAGAGAAGGATGTTTAAATCGCCAGCGTAACTGAGCCTCTACTCCGGGGCTGCATCTTTCATGCTGGAGGACCCAGAGCAGAGCCCTTCTCTTTCCAAGTGTGTCAGGAGGAGGTCGCTGATAGAGTGCGGGCCTTTGAGTCTCAAGCATGAGTCTTAACTCTGAAATCACGAGTCCTGGACTTTTTGTCCCCTACCTTTCCACAGCCTCGAGGCACAGCGAGGGCACCTGGGAGTGCGGGCTCTCCAACTTCCGTTCTGAAGCTGTCAGAGCGCTCGGTTTGTAATCGTGGGAAAGCAGAGCTGAGGGGCCTCTGACTATTGGCTGCTAAGTCCCTTCCCTGAGGTCAGAAACATAAGCCAAGGCACTTCCACCTCTCCTGAAGGCCACTCAGCCCTTCCTCTTGTTACGGACTCAAGTGCCTCCTTGCCCATTCCGGTGTTGAAGCCTGACCCCCAGTGTGATTGTATTTGGAGATGGGACCCATAAGGAGGTCATAAGTGAAATGAGGTCAGGAGGGTGGGCCCTGATCTGACAGGACCAGTGTTCTCATGAGAAGAAGAGATGCCAAATAGTGGATCTGTGGCATCTTACTGCACTGATGGACAGTGACTGCACTGGGGCATGGGTGGGGACTTGATAATATGGGTAAATGTAGTAACCGCATTGTTTTTTCATGTGAAACCTTCATAAGAGTGTGTATCAATAATACCTTAACAAAAAATTAAAAAAAAAAAAAGGAAGAGATGCCAAAACTCTCTCCCTCACGTGCAGAGACGAGCCTATGAGAGGGCGCAGCATGAAGGTGGCCATCTATAGGCCAGGAAAAGGCCTCACCAGAGACTAACCCTGCTGGCACCCTGGCCTTGGGCTTCTGGCCCCCAAAACTGAGAAAATAAATCTCTATTGTTTAAGCTAGCCAGCCTGTTGCATTCTGTTTTGGAGCCTGAGCTGAGACACCTCTTAAGCAGTAATTTGATGCAGACAGGAAACTGGGGTGGAGAGAGGGGTGCGAAGACAAGAAGAGGCGGCACCTTGTTTGGATTCCTCTGGTCTGAAGGTCAATTCTAGAGCTCCACATGGGCTCTGCAGATGTTTATGGCTGATGGACTTGGACGCAAGGCTACGGTTTACCCCGGCTCCCGTGGAGCCCAGTTCTGTGCAGAGGCACCCTTGCACCCACTGTCATCGGCTAGACGCCTCACCCTGCTGACCTTGAGCTGCCTGGGTCTTGTCTTCCCCTCCCTCGCCAGTGTCCAGGCAGCTCCTGGGTGGAGCAAGAGGGATTGTCTGATGGCCGGGTAAGCACGCATACCAGCCACATGTGGAGCAGAGCCGCTGACAGCAAGGGCTGCCCAAAGGCGAGGTGTGGCTAAGAGAGCACCAGCCTTTCCTCGGGCCAAGCGGAGCTCTCAGGTCAGGGCTGCTGCACCCAAAGGCGCAATCTGGTGGCACATGGCTGGCTCTTCAGCAAATTTTTACTGAGTGTGCTCCCCACCCAAAGGGCCCTAGGACAGAAACCCCAGGTTCCCCTCTAAACTGACTTCTGCATTTGCAGATAGAAGTTTTACAAAATCAAGAATAAAATTCAGACCAAAATGAAACATATACAAAAAGATTTTCCTGGATTCCTCCACTGGGTGTGTAATGAGGGAAAGCTAGACACTTCAGAGCCCAGGAGAACCCTGCACATGGCCTAGAGAGAGGGTGGGCAGGGAGCATGGGACTGCCCATGAGAACAGGGCACGGTGGTGCTGGCAGGCCAAGGCTGGTTGGCTGCTCAGGGGCACCAGCATGCCACCTCCGTTTTGGGAGGGGGGTCCTTCCTGGGCCTCTGAGAAAACAGTCAGGGGACAGCAGTGAGTGGCTGTGAAGGAATTCATATACCACGCTGGCATATCAAGCCAGCAGGAGGTGGGGAACAGATGGCCCAGACAGAGAAGACCCCTGGTGGCTGATGGTGACATATCAGAGCCGGCCCACAGAGAGGCACTCAGCTGAGATCAGCTGCGATCCGCGGGGAGACAGCCAAGCGGCCACAGGTAATTCTGGGGACAGGCCAAACCGAGGAGCCCTTATGTTCCCAGGTGGTGACCTCCTCATGGGGACCTTCTGCTTCTCGGGCCACCACCACGGAGTCCCACCTCTCCCCACTGCCTTGGTCTGGAACACAAATCTGGGGCACTGGCCGGGCCCGGGGTGGGGCAATAGGGAGAGCAGGGCTGAGAAACGTCATGAGGCAGGCTCAAGTTCATCCCCACACTGGAGAGGACGGCGCCTGACCCACTTTGAGGGGAGCCCAGAGACGGGAATCATGTGCTGGCATTGCTCTGAACACACAGTCAGAGGAAAAGAGCCCTGCGGGTCCTCACAGCCCAGACCAGCGAGGGCGCCATGCTCCGGAGCCTTTATTAGAAAGACTAGGGTTTTTAATAACACCAAATGGGGTGCCCCGAGCTGAGCCAGCTGTTTGTGTCCCCAAGTGGGAGGCGTCTGCCAGGGGTTGGTAACGGGGACGAAGTAATGGTGCTGCCAGGGCCCTTCCAGCCAGAGCTCCCTGCTCGGAGGCCCAGGTGACAACAGCCCTCGGGCACGCGCAGCAGCTTGGGGCTGGGCTCTGAAGCACAGCTGCCGTGCCTGGGGGCGTGAAGGGCAGAGCTTTGGCTGTGTCTCTAAGGGATGGCTGACAGAGAGAGGACCAGAGGATGCCCCCAGAGGCTCTGTGAGATGGGCTTACCTCTCATTTTCCCTGGGTTCAAGCTTCCCGGAAGCTGTGAGGGTGGAGGCTGGCGGGCGCAGGGAGGGCACCCTGCCCGGGGTGCTCAGGGACCAGCACAGGGGCAGAAGCGAGCGTGTACAGAGCTATCCGTGAGGCTCACTGGGGGCCACCGGCACTACAGCTCTTTCTGGAGGTGACCTGGGCCACCCCCGATCTCAAGGCCAGTCCCAAGGGAGGCTCCCGTTGAGGCCACTTGTGGGATTCATTGGCTGACAGAGATGATGATGGTCGGGATGCATATTGTGGCTAATATCTGAATGCTGTGGTTAATATCAGGCACTGTGCTGATAACGCTGTCCACATGGTCCCATTTTTATCTTCACTGTTGCCCCATGAGGGGTGTCCTGACTCTGCCAGCACCAGACAAAGCGGCTGTCCGAGGCATGCCTGGGCTGTGGTGAATATTGGGGCCCTCACTGAAGAGAAGAGGTGCGGTGTGAGCTGCCAGCAGATGCGGCCCCTGGGCCAGGGCCCAAGCCATGGCTGGGGAGCCTGCCGCTGATATGAAGCAGCTGCCCAGGGGGCGTGAGTGACCGGGTGACAAAGGAGACTGGTCAGGGAGTCTGCCAAGGCCTGAGCAACCTGCCAGGATGGCAGCTGGAGACCATCTTTGCCTGTGTGAATTCAGAGGCACTGCAATCGAGGTCTCTCAAACTGACCAGCTAGATCTCCACAGAATTTATTTGTGGGACAAAAGAAATGAATCAACACGTCCACCTATATATGCTCTGACATTTTCCTGACAAGTGACTATTTGCAAAGGCCAGCCAGCCCTTCCAATCCTATTATGGCAGCACGAGGGGCTCCTGGGGCTAATGAACTGAAGGGCTTAGCCCAGAGGAACCCCACTTAGCCCAGAGGAACAGGCCTCCAGGCCTCTCAGCTTGTCCTGAGCGTGGGGGCCCTGCTTGGGGTGGGGCTCCTGCCGTCCACCCCGGCCTCATTTCAACAGATGGCAGAACAAATTCCTAATTAAGCACAAGAAAGTTTCCAGCTCAGCACATTTATTTATGATTTTCCGGTCCCTTTGGTCTCATTCTTCCCTTTTGTCTTCCTAGACCCCAAGCCAGCTATTGCCACCCCGAGCTCCCCACTCAGCTGTCTTGGACAGTCTGGGCCCTAACCTGGGGAGAGGGGTGCAGGGTGTGCAGGAGTCGGGGTGACACAACTGCACAGCTGCTTTTCAGGAGGAAAATGAAAAGGGAGTCCATGGCAAACTGACAATTGGTGCAGACCTGAGAAGACAAACAGGGCTTTGGGGGATTTCTAGAAAAATCACCTGGGGCAATCTTGGGCCACAGGGGAGATCCCTCCAATGGCCTGCAAATGTCCAGTGAGCAGACCTCGGCCGCTCCCGCAGCGTGGCTCCCTGGGCCTCCTCAAGCTCCATCCCCTACCTCCCTTCCTGATGCCAGGCTGCTGCCTGGGGTCAGCGTGAGGGAAACACCTTCCCCTTCTGGGCACAAATGTGCCCAGGTGGCTCCAAGAACCCCATCTGGGAACCGAATCCTTGGCTTGGCTACACGTTAGAGTTTATTTAACCGGGCAATTTGTGTTTCCCCCGAGAGGGCTTTGTGTCACGCAGAGGTTTGCTTCTCAAGCGCAGAGGCCCTGACTCTGAGGAGAACGACCCCCTGTGCGCCCACACCACTCTGCAGAGAAGGCTCACAGACAGGCTGCTGCCATCTATTCTCTGTTGCATCAAAGGGAGAAAAGAGGCGAATGACTTGCAGAGACAATGATGTCAGGGCAACAATGTCACCACCCAACAACACGAGCTGGTCTCCACCTCATCTCTCTGCTGCCAAGCACCTCCCTCAAGGCCACTGCCTCCTCCCTCTGCTACACTGCAAGGCTGCCACCCAGGGCCCGGGGCCTCAGGAGGGGGGTCCGTGGGGCCAGCGGCTGCCTTGTGCCCTGTGGGAGGGGGCTCTGGTGGGAGAAGGGGAGGCAAAATGGGGCCCCCATGGGCTGGGATGGCCTGCTGCTGTGGGACAGAGCAGTGGATTTTCTAACAGAAACTCAGCACGTCCTCTGCAGGTGGGAGCTGAGTCTGACCCAGACTGGGTGGGAGCGTCTTGTATCCTTGTGGGATCCTGTACTGAGACGATTGCTCTTTGTTTACCATCAGCCTCCTCTTTTCTCTCTTCCAATCTTCTCCTTTGATGCATGTATTGCTCACCAGAAGCAGAATGGACTTGGTCACACTAAACAGCACAGGAGCGCTATGGAAGCCATTAGCTATCACTGGGTGGCCACTGCCTTGTGAGCTGACGTGGGGATCCATCACACAAGCTGCAGCACTGGCATCCCCTCCCCTCTCTCTACTCTGCTCCTGTCATCAGGAAGGGAATGGGAACCAGCGTTTAACAGGCCCCTTCCCATGGCTGATGCTGCAGGTCAGGGCCGGACCTTCAGGACCTGGGGCCTGGCGGCAGCAGGAGAAGCTGCTAGGATGAGAGTTGGGCCAGGGAGAGGGGGAGGGAGCACATTTCCCTCCAAATACTGTTTTGCTGAGAAACTTCTCTTCTGAAGGTCACCAGGGCCTTCAAACACCTCCTGGAAGCAGACTTACAAGGAGGGTGGGTGGCTGGTGGTCATGATCCCTGCTCATCCCAACTTCTGCATGTAGCCCCTCCTGGCCCCATTCCAGTACCTTCTCCTTGGAGCTGGTATGGGTCTCATGTTGTAAGTAACATGTTCCTATTTTTCCCTAGGTGGTCATGTTAGTTTAACCCAGGGCTTTGGAATGTGAGTGGAAATTGGGAACAGATGCCTGCAGGTGAGCACAGGAGCAAACTGACTGAATGGGGGAGACACGGAACCCCGCCTCATGGTTCATTAGGATCCTCTGTGCCAAGGGGTATGCAGGATCTGAGGCGCACCCCTCGGGATCCTGGAGGTTGGTCAGACCTACCCTGTCAGGCCCCCCAACCAGAATGGTAATGGGATTCTTTGCTTTTAGGCCAAAACAAGTATGCAACTCATCCCAGAGCAGGTGCTGGCTGATGGGATGGCAGGGACGCCAACCTCCTATCCTGGGCCCTGGTGGGTCAGCAGTCAGGCCCTTCCAGGTGGCAGGTGGAATGGTGCAGCAGAATGAATGAGCTCCTTTCTGCAAACCTGAAACCCCACTGAGGGCAATGGGGCTTTTGCTCAGCAGGGTATCAGCCAGGTAGTCAGAGGCATTGCGGAGAGGTGTCTTTTCAGGCCCTGGTGGCCGTGGAGGTGGCTACCATGGCCCACCAGGTTTTATGGCTGTGCCACACAGCACACCCATGAGAAGGCAGAGCCGTACTGCTCCCCCTGGGCAGGGGAGAGACTGACCCGACCTTCAGGAGCCCAGGCCCAGCCTGCAGTTCATTGGGAATCCAGCAAGGGCGTGTGCGAAAGGCTGGCTCTGGAATCGGCAGCCCTGGCCTAGCTCCAGCTCGTCCACAATACGTGACCGTGGAGTCACTGTCTTTTCTGGTACTCTATTTCCCCAGTGGCAAAAGGCAGGTGGAGCCTCCTCCTTGCCCTTGGGGCCACATAACACCCCCAGGTTCCAGCTATAGCTGTGAGCACGCGGCCGGTGCCGAGAAGCTGAGGGCTGAGGGGAGGAAGGGCAGACTCACCAGCCCATCTCATCAGCGAGGTCAGGATCTGCAGGTACTTGGTCTTCTGAACATCAAAGAAGGTGAAGGGCCCGAGGAAGAGAGTGAAGACAGCCTGGATGACGAGAACAGGAGTGAGGGAGGCGCAGAGGTCAGGTGGGGTGTGGGGGGGCAGGCTGTTCACACAGCCTCTGCCTGCTTCAGGCTGGTCCAACCCGCATGTTCACCTGGCCTGGCTGGGGCTTCCTGGGGTCAACCAGCATCACCTGGGAAGTTCCCGGTGGAAGGGGCACAACAGGAATGCAGAGCCGAGCTTCTCTAATGCTTTGCACACTTACTGTCCCAGGACCACATCTGAGGGACATCGGCTGCCCCTCCTCTTGAGAAAACAATGCCAAAGATCCCTGGGCCCAGCACCGGACTGGGCACAAGTGTGGGTTAGGTTCAAGGGGCAGGAAGATGAGGCTCTGACAGGAACACCTTGGCCCCAACCGTTCATGGGACAGAGAGGACATGGGGAGGAGGGGCTGCAGGGTCCTGACGACACAGCATAGTGGAGAGGACACTGGTCTGAAGCGTCCAGAGAGGAAAGGATGCATCAGGACGTTGTTAATCAGCCCCGTTTTAGCTTAGAAGGGGATGCCTGGAAAACCAGAGCCAGGGCATCCAGGGCAAACCCCTGTGAGGGACACCCTATGCCAGGAAGAGAAGGGGCCGCACGCAGGAGACCAGGGTGGGGAGGCCTGGCCAGAGAAGGGGGCCTGCCAGCTCTGGACCCCTCCGCTCTCCTCCTCTTTGCAGAACAGGAAAGTGAGTGTCTACTTTAAAAAAAATAATTCAAACCCTGGCTTAGAAAACTGGTTTGTGGGAAATTTGAACCCTCTTTGCAAAAGGAAATGGGGTACGTGTGGGACAGGGGAGCCAGGCTGGGACTGAGGGCAGGCCTGCGTTTCCATGACAAACAGGCTGTGCAGGGAGCAGAGGAATTCACCGCTGCGGGTTGGGGTTACGGGGCTGATACCATTTTCAACCTGCCACTTGGAAGCAGCAGAGGACCAGACCTCATTAACATCTACACTGTGCCATTTTATCACGTTAATGCTAATGACACTCACCAGAGACGCAGCAGCTGCTCGCAGGCCCGAATGTGGGGGGCAGGGCCGCTGTGGGGAGTCAGGCTCTGGCCCTGTGATCTGGGCGAACCCATCACAGCTGCTCAGCCTGGCAGCCAGTCCCTGGCTCCCCTGTGACAGGCGGGTGTCACAGAGGGGGGCCGGCCCGTCCCTCCCCCGCCCCCTCGGCAAGGAGAGCAGGAAGTGAGAGCTGTGACCTCTTATCCAAGTCCATTATCACTGTGAGAACAAACGACACGAAGCACTAAAGTGCTGCTTAAGGAACAGGCTCTAATTAGCTGGGGTGGATAGGCGGCCTGGCAGTCACCAGGGCTGGGAGATTCTGGAAAGGGTTTCTGCTCCCCCGAACCAGCCCTGCTTCCGTTCAGGAGAAGCGCTGCCATTAGGCAGGGGTGATGGGGGGCACAGAGGAGGGGGTCTGGCCCTGGGACACAGAGAGGCACAGAATCATCCACAGCCTGTAGAGCTAGTCTGTGCACAGCATCATCAGCAAGCCATTTAGGAAAATTACCACTTGAGGGAAAGTTCAAAAGAATGTCTCTTTGGAAGGATGGGAGAAGGAAATGTTCTGTGGGAGAGGACATACAAAGCCACCTGCCACCATGTTTCCAAATGAGCCTGGCCTGCTCAAAGCTGGATGCCTGGTGAGCAGGGGTGGGGGCGGGGGGCACGTGTTGAGGTGTTTCACCTCTGACCTGCGATGCCTATTGCTGAAGACACAGTATGCAGCTGTGGGTGCTGGGAGTCTCCTTGGGGTGCTTACATGGGAGGTCAGATCTTTGAAGCCTGCAGACTGGTTTTTAGAAGGCTCCACTATGTCAGAGCAGGGAAGGCAGAGCGAGCCCCGAGGGCGGGCAGGGCGTCCTGCTCCTGCAGGCTGCAGAGGGCTTCTTCTCCAGGTGGCCTTTCTTGGATGCCGAGTCCATCTTCACCCTCCTCCTCAGCAGACGACTACCAAGATCCTAATACACATGATGCCTCGTGTTACAGACCCTGGCAGAGGGGATTCCAGTCCACTAAGAGCATCCCTCTATTTAAGAGACCAAGCATACAGACACAGCTCAAAAAGGCTGCGTCAGAAGTGGAGGCAGGGTGCTGACAGAGGGAGGGGACCATGAGTCCAAGGGGCTCAGAGTGAGGTCGGTGCCCTCCCCTCCAGGTCTGGGGATGGCAGGTCTAGCTTCAGGGTGGGGACTGGCGGTGAAGGGCTCTTTTGGAAGACTTGGTCAACAGCTGTGTCATCCAGGGCTGGGTAGCGGCTGGGATGTGCAGACCAACCACACCACGTGGGCAGGTGAAAGCTCGCACAGCCTGCCAAATAGCAGCCCTTGTGTGGGGCACTAGCTCATGCATCAGAGGGTGCCCAGACTGAGATACACAGTGGCTAATTAAGGAACAGGTGTCCCCTTCAAATTAGTTAGAGCCGGGCTCGGCAGCTGCAGAGTAGCATCCAGAATGGGAAAAGACAGACACGTCCTGGCGCTGTGAGCTGCCCACCCCAGGGTGGCCGTGAGGTCTCGGGGAAGAAAAGGGCCGCAGGAGAAGAAAAGCCCCAGCGTTCCGACGGCCTAGTGGGGACAGAGTTCACTGGTCAGTTCAAACTCGGCCTCTGTTCAGGGACTCTCCTAGTGCAACTCACTACAGGAGGCAGGACACCAACTGCTGCGGCCAAATGTGTTTCTTAAAAAAAAAAAAAGAACAATTCTTTGGTTTCTAATGAACTCTTCAAAATGATCACTGGGAATAAAGTCTGAGACCGACTTGGGAGGGTGCAAATGGGGTCATTCCTGTCTTGCTTCTTGAGACTGTGACTCCAGACGCACCAAAGGCCCCACGGCAACCCTGCCAGTCTTGATGCACACAAGGAAGCTTGTGTTCCCAAGGTGCTGCTGGCACTGCGTGGCCAGTTCCTACAGTGTCCGGTGGTTCTCCGAGCTTGACACGGAGTCTAAAGCTTGACACAGCTGCCTCTCCTGTGTGCCCTACAGGGCAAGTGCACCACCCACCCCCACGCTCTGGCTCTGAACTTCCAACAATCTCTGACTCCTTCCTCTCCGCACTGGTGTCATGTGTCTGCTGTAACTTGGTGGCTTCAGATCATAGAACTGTATTTCTCACAGCCCTGGAGGGGAAACTGGGAGCACAGAGCCCGGCCTCCTGACCCAGCCTGGGTGGGGCTGAGGTGGGAACACAGCAGGGCTTTACAGAGGATATAATACCTAAAGTAAGAGGAGCCAGGTAGGCAAAGGGCTGGGGAGGGTTCAGGGCCACCCCTGGGGAATCTGTCCCGATCCCTTTGTCCCTGTCCTCCTCCTCCCGGGCCTGGAGCCACCTGGTGCCGTCTCAGCTCTCTGCACTCAGCCGAAACCATACCTATCCTTGTTCAGCTCTCAAGGGCCCGTCATTTCAGAAAGGACAAAGGCCAGGTGGCCCCAGGATCTGCCTCTAGCCACCTTTTTCAACCTCATCTCTGAAGACACCACCCTGCGAACCTGTGATCCGCAGTCCCGGGCCGCTCCCTGGAGTGCGCAGCGCCTTCCTGCTGCTGGGCCTTTGCGGGTCGGGTCGAGCTTGTCACCCCACTCCCGCTGGCCAAAGTCCTGCCATCTGTCAGGTCCCACTTGGAAGTTTGCTTCTTCACCCAGCTGTCTTCAGAATCAGCTCTATTTCCCCCACAAGCCCTCGGGCTGCAGCAGCTTCTGCACATCAAGCGTCCCTGCAGTTCTTGGCACAGCGCCCCCCACAGGACAGCTGAGCCAACTTGGGCACACACCTGGAGGCAGGGCTGGCCAGCCTCTCCCGGAAATGAGACTCCAGGACAGGGGAATAAAGAGAGTCTTAATCTAATCCCCAGCTCTCTGCACCCACTTCTCAGAATCAGCCTGAGAGATGTGGGAGAGGCTCTCAGAAATTCCGTGGATAGGATGGAGGCTTTGCTGAGACCCCGATGTGGAGAGGCTCACACCAACATGAGCCAGTTGGCATCTGGAACCCAAAGGCTCAGTTACTAATTTACGTTCCTCTTGGCAGTGGTTTGGGACAGTTTTAACAGTCTGTCCCCAGCTATGGCTTGGGAGAAACACATGCTGTGCTATTTTAAGAAAATGGATGTTTGCATCAGGACCTCTCGACAGCCTGCTGAGGCTGAGCTGGGTTCACACGGGCCTCCACCTTCTCCACCTTCCTGTTACCCCTGCAGCCCACCGCGCTCAGACGGGAAAGGCTCCCGTGCAACTCAGTCTTGCTCACACACAAAATAACATGTGACCAGGGCTGACCACGTGGCATGTCACATCCTTTGTTCAAGTGTACAAAATAGGAATGCAGGAGTGAGTGCGTCCACATCAGAGCTCAGAAGTAAAGCAGCTTCCTACTGTCTCTCCATTCCTAAATTTCTCCACAACTTAAGCTGGTCAGGGAAACAAAATGAAAATGTACATTTGGTGCTGATCCCGCATTAGACTCCAGTATAACAGGTTGCAAAGTCTCTGGGTCCCAACTTCTGCCTGTTTATCAAATTGACCTCAACCCTGACTTCCCAGCTGCTGTAACCACCCCATCACATCAAAGCGGTCCCGTGGTAACATCACCGCCCAGGGCTGCAGGTCCCCCGCCCTTTACAAAGCGCTCACCTGTGGCGGATTTTATGTCATGATCGTGGCCATCTGTGAGCTCGCTGGGCAGGTGACAATGCCTCATTTTACTAATGAGGGGGTTGAAGGACCCGAGAGGCTCAATGACAGAGTAAGAAAGTGGCAGAAGGGGCCCAAAGTTTCCTGCCACCTTCCGTCTGGCCACTGTGGTCCCCGCACTGCATCCTGCTGGCTGCTCTCCCCCCGACACCTCACATCCCACATCAAGCTGATGCTAAACCTCAGGCCTTTAACCTGTGATTCCACCTGCTGGCCAAGAGTTTCCCTCTCCAACTTCCATATTCCAATCAGCTTCAAAGCCCTGCCCAGGTGCCTTTGTCCTCAGCAAGTTTCTCCCATTTTTATGCCTCCCTGGGGGCTGATTTACCAAACACAGAGTCGGCACCACATTACTTAATTCCTGTAGGTTCTAAGTTGCTCCTTTTTCATCGCTTGATTTTGTGCCCCTGACAGAGTGTAAGCACCACAATGGCCAGGACCACAGCCTTGTTTGTCCCGGCACTGAGGAGGGCTTGGGCACATGTGAGACGCTCAATAAGCACCCACAGAATACAGTGAATTTGGTGGCAGAAGCACCTGGTGGAAAGGTGCACTGCTGCAGTGGGGGAGGAGGCAACCCTGGCCTTGCTGACTTGCCTAGTACCCACCACCAGACCCTCCCGCCACGGGCAGTGTCTGAGCTGGCAGAGCAAACATGCAGGCCTGCCAGTCACCCTCTGTCTGGAAGCAGTTGACTCTGTCCGGGCAAATACTCTTCCCCAAACAGTTGTGAGATCAACATGGTTTGATTTAGGAAAAGTGAACTGAGAAGTAGTGCTCTGAGCATACCCACTGGTTTCAGGAAGAAAGACTGAACCCCAGGGAAGGAGAAGGGGTGCAGCTGAGAGCAGCCACCTGCCTGCCATCAGCAGTATCTCCTGGGACCCCCACCAAGGAAGGGCTCAGGCCCCGAAGGGTTGTCACCACTTTGAGAATCTACCTGGCCCTCAGAAGGAGTGATATTTTAGAAGAAACCTACAGTCTACATAAAGGTCTTCAAAGGAGAGACTCTTCTCATGCCTACCTCTGGGAGATGGTGGATTCAGGGTTCCCAGTCACAAACTCGGCCACCCATCGGTTCTCTTACAAAACAAAACAAAAGCCTCCAATCCTGTTTGCTGTCATCCTTCCTCCTGCTGGGAAGAGACAGAGTGGACTAGCTTCTAATCAGAATGTAAGCCTGCATGGAATTCACTGACACCTGTAGTCCCTCCTATCCCCTCAAAGAAGTGGGGGATGGCGGGAACACCATTCTTGGAGGAAAGGGAAGACAGGAGAGAATGAGGTGCTAATGGGTTGGCCACCCTACAGGACGGGTGTCTTTGAACCTCCACGGGACCATGAACAACAGCAATTACTTCCAGCAACAAGTGACAGTGAGAAGATTTCCTAGGAGAGAACAGCCGGCTGACTGCTGATGCAAGTCTGGGAGTGTTGAACGGCGATACGCCGCCTGATGTACCCTGAATCTACAGCAAGCTCCGGAGGCTGCCTAAACTCACAGCTGGGCACGCCCAGGGCCCAGGGAGCAAGTGCGGGTGGAGATGGTAAGGCACTGGCGGCACAGCTGAGCGGTCTGGCCCCATCCTGCGGGTTATTTCAAGTGATAAAGGAAACGAATGCCACATCACAGGGCTGTCCTTGGTGGGCGCTGGGGTTAAGAGTTGACTGGGGTTAATGGCGACTCAGCATGAACCCATCCCTAAACAGGAACTAAACTTTCAGTGCATCCTTGAGGTGCAGTGAAGAAATGTTCAAGGATTCTATTTTTATTTCTCGAGTGGCTGTGAGTATTTTGGTTTGGGAGTTTTTATTTTCCCAAGTTGAAGTACAACGTCTGGGGCTTCATCTGCAAAAAGGAGGTGAGTTCTGAGGCAGTGAGGAACAATGGAGGGACACAAGCTTTAGCGTCACGTGTGCAGGGCGCGGGTTTGGTCCTGATGTTGTCCAGCTAACTGTGAGACCCTGAGCGTTAGCGACCTCAAAGCACCCTACGTGTGCACAGAAGGTATATTCGTGAACATCGGCTTGGCCATGTGGCCCCAATGCGTACTGCCCACCCACACTATCACACTGCATCCGTCCTCCAAACACCCTGGGTGGGGGAATACGAAGCCACTGAAGCCACGTGAGGACCTCCAGCCAGAGAAATGTTAGGTCACCACTACTCTCACCAGACTTCCATTTCCTCCACCCAAGTTTGATAAAGGTCCAAATGCTTGGTTGGGAAGTTCAAGTTCTTCCCAATCAAACACAAAGGATCAGTTGTCACGCAGAGGACGGTGGTGTGAGAATGAGACCAGGTGCGGGTCTGAAGCCAGGCCGGCAGCTTGTGTGCACGGAACCCAGGGACCCGTCATCACAGCAGGTTTGTCAAAATGCTGTGATGGGGTGCAGCCTGCCATCTAGGAGGCCCTCTGAGCTCTGCAGGAGGACCGATGCTTTCACATGACACTGAGAAGGAGGTTTCAGAAATAACAACCTTCTCCCATGGGGCAGAAGACAGCAGCAAGTGTCTGAGGGCCTGGCCCAGAGACAGAGGGGTGCTTTGCCACGGGAGGGGGCTTCCGCCGGGACAGGCTGCTGGGCTCCATACACTGACCAACCACTATGGAGACGCTGCCCATCTGCCACCCGCTGACCCCTCAAATATGGTCTACTGCTGGAGAATGAGTAATGAAGATGGTTGGAGGCACTCACCCCCTCAGGCAGTGATCAGAGTCTGCCTAACACCTTTCCAAACACGCTCAGAGCAAGTTACCACCTGGTTATTCCTGGTCTCCCCCAGCCAAAAGGCCTTACTTGGGTGATGGTTGCTGGAAGGATTCAAAGACTGAAAGATTCAGGTGATGCCTACAGGTAAAAATGGAGAGATGATGGCCAAATATTCCAAACAGCAAGCTCCTGAGTGCACGAGGCAGCTCTACAAACCCAGCTATTAGCTCACGACACCCTTCAGCAGAAAAGCAAGCCTGCTCATATCAAACAATTCCTCCCCACTCTGAATGAGTGTGAGTGGAGGCACGCATCACCTGCAGCTCTTGTCAACAGGCAAACATGGACTTGTGGGAAGATGCCAAGCCCCCAGCAAAGGCAGTGATGAGCTGGAAGACTCCACAGGGAGCACTTTTCTTTTTAAACAAAATGTGTTTTATTGCACAAATATACATTTTGCAAAGATACCTTTGACATGACAAGATTGAAAAGTGAATGCAAAGCTATGGCTTGCCAGGACTGAAGGTGGGCACAATACCAAAGATGACTGACTGAATTTAATTATCATCATGTTTCAGGGTTTTGCTGATAGGACAATGTTTGGATGAATAATATTTGAATGAAGAATAATATGAAAATACACGCAGCTCACAATTACTCCCTAAAAGCTACTGTTTTGGTCCATTCGGGCTGCTCTGCAGGGAGTTCTTAAGTGGCCCCAGGGCCACAGGACAGAGGCAAGAAACCAGACGCAGGCAGCAGGGACTGAATAGCTAATCAGACCTGAGGGCCAGAGAGCTGGCCGGGAGGGGTAGTCCCTATGCCCAGGTAACAGATTAGAGGACAATACTCCGGGGCAGCAACGGCCAGTAAGGTCATTTAAAATACTGGAAAAACATGATTCGTCTCTGATACCGGGGGGCCTAGGAGAAGGGTTTCAGAGAGAAACCATAGAAGGGGTGGCTGTTCCCAACCCCACACACAGCTCCAGCTACTGCAAGCCCAGAACGCTGCCTCCCAGAGGAGATGAGTTCAGTCGGTTTGTGGCCGGGCAGGGGTCAGCATGGGAGAGTGGACAAGAGCCCCCCCGGGCAGAGCCCAGGGAGCAGCTGCTTCCAGGAGGCTAGCAGTCGAGAGGCAGCTGGGGTGCAGGCTGTGTGGGGGGAGAGCTCTCTGGACCGTCCTTGCCAGCTCCAAGAGGAGAGGGCCAAATATGAGGCTGTCCAGGCCCCGGAGCACCACTCGCCAATCCCGTGGAGCCTGGGTGCCACCTGCTCAGCCCAGGGCCCTCAGAGGGCAGTTCTCAGGCTTGCTCCGTCACTCCCCAGACACACGGACTGAAGAGCTGCCTCTGATGACAGGTGGACACATCCCCAGGTCCCTTCCTCAAAACCTCTGTTCCCTTTTTCTCAAGGCAATTGGAAACTGAGCAGATCTATGAAAGAATCCAAGTAACTTCCTTTCCTGAGTTTCTCTAAATGCCTCTGCCCTACTCAGAGGAGGCAGAAACCCTTGATTAGGTAGGGACTGAGGTTTCTAACCTGTCTGCATGGATTTTTTGCTCTGGGAGGCAAAAAACAAAAACACCAGCATGTCTCCTTCCTGATCCACTTGACAAAAAAAGAAAGGTTGGAAGCTCATCCCAAACTTCCACCCCGGAGCAGTGTGATGTCTTACCTAGGGGCCTGGCTGGTTGCTTACCTTGTTGTAAAGCTGTGTGGGGGGAGGAGCTGGCTGGCAGGGAGTGCAATGTCAGGGCCCACTGGAGCCTCGTGCAGCGCAGGGAGACCTGGCTGTGCGCCGCTGGGGAACGGTTCTGTGCTGTGGCTGCTGCTGAAGGGGCCGGTGTCTTTGCAGAATGCAGGCCGTGGCTCCCAGGCAGCCATCCCCACCATCACATCCCATTCCCGTCCTGGTCCCAGCCTTGGCAATCAGGGTAAGTCCCATATACCTGTTCCAGGTATCACCAAGCCCCATCTTCTCTAAGCTCCCCCTACTGGGAGATGGTTGGGGGTCCGTTTTGAGGGGATGCTGCTGGCAGGAAGGGAGAACTCTGCCTTTCGTGTCCAGAGCCTTCCCCTGCTTTCTGATGGTCCCTAGGAAACTGATCTATCAGACGCATCACTTCACCCTGGGGTTAGGGAAGAAAGAGGCTCAGAGAACCAAAATCATGGAGCACCGCCTGAGTGCTCGAACGTGACAGCATCTTCTGGCTAAGATCTTTTTAATCCTGGCGCCCTGTGAATTGTCTCTATTTCAGAAAACTGAGGTTGAGGGGGGTAAATAACTTGCCTGAGATCTCCTACGGACTAAGACTTTGCTGAGATTGGAACTCAGACTGTCCATATCCAAGCCCATCCCCTCTTTAGGGCCCTTGGCTGCCTCCCTTGATTGTGCCCTCGCGTCTCTGTACCCCTCTTAATCCCAATGCCACGTCCCTCCTTGGCTGGCTCCCTTGTGGGAGGGGCAGAGGGCTGGGCCTGGCACGGCTGCCGTCTCCCTTACCCTCTTACTGGAGGACAAGCCTGCGTGCCTGTGTTGTCTCTTTCTCAGCTGAAAAGCCAGATGGTGCCTGGTGGTGGGCAGAGTTCCAAGGATTTGATGCCAGAGCTGTAACCCTTCTGGTTTGCGGAAAAAGATAAATATTGTGGAAGACCTCCACAGTCACTCAATTATTATAAGCCATCCGGGTTTATTAAGAATAGCCTGGCTCCTCACAAACATGAAAGAGAAAGCTGGAGTCTACGCCCACAGGTCCATTTGAAAAGGCCCAGAGGCTTGGTCTTGAACTAGGGCTTGAAGAACATAGTGACAGGAGGCAGGGTGGAGTGGAGGGTGCTAGCATGCAGGAGGCTGGGTGGAGTGGGTGAAGCGGGCACAAACTGGCAGCTCTGCCTGGAGAAGCATACCCGATTCTGGAGCTGGCACCTGTTTCGACACTTCGCTGCTCACACTAAAGGAGGAGGTGGCAGAGAGAGAGATGGACCTTGAGCCATCCCAGACTTCCTGGGACTCGGACAGCTTCTGATTCCCCTCTACCTTCAGCCCCCACAGACGGAGTGCCCTAGGCCCTTGCTGAGAGATAGCTTCCGTCCTGAAGTGAGGAGTGGAAGATGATCTGTGCTTTCGGGAAGGGACAGGCCAACTGGGTGTGGAGTTTTCTAGCTGGATCTGTGGCCATTAGCTGTGGTGAGCCTTGGGTGCCAGCAGGCCGGAGCGCTGAGGGAAGGATGGGGCCAGTGCCCGGCTACGGGCAGGCCCAGCAGTGGTAACCCACCTGACAGTGGTCTCATCCACTTGGACATTCACAGAGCACCTGCCCTGTGTGAGACCACACACTGGCTCTAGACATAAAGGGGGACAAGGCACAGCCCTGAACTCGAGGAGCTCACAGTGAAGCCAAGAAACTGAATCTGCATGAAAGTCCAACTAATGCCAGGGCAGGGGTCTGGGGAGAGGGGTGTTGCTTGCAGTGAGCGCCATGGAAGCCAGAGTGAGGAATGAGCATGTCTGGTGCAGGCTCCATGCAAACCCTCCGTGGCAAAGGAAACAGGTGCTGTAGGGAAGGCAGGGCTTGTCTAACAGGCTGGTGGAGCTGGAAAGCTCTGGAAGAGCAGTGACCTCTCTCCTTGTGCTGAGTGAGTAGATGCAGAGATGACTTCTCCAGCATGGCAGGCTTGGTTTACTGGTTCTTGCTTTTTGGCCACTAAATCTCTCCACAGAGAATCAAAACTAGCTCTGTGTCCTGGTCTATTTAAACTGGATGTCAAGGAAAAGGGGAGGATGGGTACAGTGTATTATCTCCCCAAGGCTGGGCCAGGGCTGAGCTGGGCCTGTGGGGGTGGGTGGGGGGTGGAGGGCTTATACCCGCTCCACTCTGGACAAAGCTAGAGGTATTCTTCCTCCTTGGCCACATGACCAGGGACTGGGAACAGCTTTTGGGGCCAGGCTAGGGGTCAAGTGGATATACAGATCTTCAGGAGGACTTGAGGGGAACGGGTGGGGTGTTGAGCATCCTGTACGCTGTGGACTGTGTTGTGGTGATGGAGGGTTGGGAGCCTCTGGGCCATCAGCTCTGCTCCTCAGCTCCCTTGGAAAAAAGTCCCCAAGCCCCCAACCATCTGATTCTATCAGGAACTACACTGTTCAGATACTTTCATCATCAATGGTGTGTGCGCCCTGTGGATCTTAGAACCTGCAGGGCTGTTAACGCTTCCAGGAATCGCCTGAAACATGACTGCTCTTGGTGCCCCTGCCCCAGGGATGTGGGAGGGCACGACCATCGCACTCTGTCCCCTCAGCTGCCTAGGGTTTGTATGGCGCTCAGCGAGAGGAGCCAGGTGGTCACTGCAGATGCTCTGGCCACCTTCCCTTCCTCGTTCCACTCTTCCCGCTTGTTCTGCCCGTAAGAGTGGGCGGTGGGAATGTTCTGTGCGGAGCTGGAGCGGAGCGAGGGAAGGCAGCCAGGTGCCCAGACCACGGAGCCCGGCAGACAGGAGCCGCACAGGCCTGGCTGGCTCCACCCCTCACCCCTGACGTCAGACCTGGAAATAGATCCGAAAGGAGGCTTTTTCGCTTTGCGGGCACTGAGTAACCTTGGAGGTGGGGAAGGAGGGGAGGTAGCACGTCAAGCTGGCTGATTAACGAGCTCTGTCAAATGGGTATAAGAAATAATAACAACCCCCAGCTTTCCCACCACCCCCACTGAAGGTCAGAGGGAAAGCACTCCCTGAGGCTGGCACCCTGTGGTGTCTAAGAGGAAGCCAAGAGCTAAGCACCCAGAAGGGACCTGTTGGCCCCAGGTCAACAAAGCAGCCACTGGCAAAGCGGTACTGCCGGAGCCCCTTCTCCCTTGGGGACACCCAAAGGCTGAAACGGTCTGATCAGAGCGGAGTGATACTGTTCCGTCTGCACCAAGCGCCTGAGACATCACCTCCAGTGTGCCACCTGGGACGCCAGGCTGCAGCCCCGAGGACCTGTGGATATCTGGCCACTGTCTTTCCCTGAAGAGGCAAGGAACCTGACTGCTGCCTGACAGCTGCCGCTTGGGAAGCGATTCTTTATGAGAGACCAGAGCAGACCTATCCCTGGAGACGGGGTGCTAACAAGACCCTAGACCATGGGATAGGCCCTTGGAGAGTATCATCCAGGGTCAAAGGGCAAAGTACACAGAATCAACCTTAGAATCCGTTGAAAAGGCAGATTCCTGGGCTTTGCAGCCTTAGGTTCTGCTACATTAGGCCTGGGGAGGGACCCAGGAATCTTTTATTTTTCACAAGAAAGGCATTCTCATGCCAAGGGGCTTGGAACCAAACTTGGAGACACAGCTCAGATCCAGCGGAAGGGGAACAGCTGGGCCACGTTCCGAGAGACCTTCCGCCTGTCTGCCAGGTGGAGCACTGCCTCCCCGCCGTGGGGAGGGAGATGCCAGAACGGCTTGGACAGGGCGGGTCAGCACACAACACCTGGCCTGGCAGTCTCTTCCTTCCTCTTGTCAAGGTTTGCAGAGAACATCTCAATCTGTGGCTGAAGGCAGTTCTCCCCAGAGCCAAAGTAAACATACCCTGCTGTCTCTGTGGCCCCTCCTCCGGAGTCACACTCATTCCACAGTGGCCCGCGCTCAGCACCGCGCTCCCTTTGCACCTGAAAAGGCTTATTAAAATGTAACCTGGTCTACTCTCGGCTAATCCACCAGACATCGCCCGAGCTCATGCTAAGTAATCAGATGTCATCATTAATATGCGCCCTAATTGCTCAGCTCCGCCTCCTGCCCATCATGCATCTCTGCTGGCTGCAAACCCTTTGGGCTTCTCTGCTTCTGCTTTCTCCCTGGGGCCCGACTCTGGGCCAGAGAACGCACCCACAGACATTTACATTCTCTGCACAGTTGGCTGGGACGCCAGCAACACGGAGGAGCACAGTTACTACTCCAGAATGTGTGCTTTATTTAATTAAACAACTACTGCCAGGACCCTGGGGCACTATTCAGAAAGACGCCAGGTTCTGATTATCATAGACACCCTGTAACAGAGCGAGCATCGGGCAGCGAGCAGTGCAGGCTCACAAGCTCAGCAGGGCCTTCACAAGTCCGAGGGACTCAACTACGGAGTGAGAGCATCAGGGAGACACGACCAGGAGGAGGAAAATGGTTTGGCATCTAGTTTCCATTCTGGTCAGCACAGAATGCTTAGGAACATCCCACGTTTCCCTACAACCGCTGGGAGGCTGCCAGATTCCTCAGACTATGGTTTTTTTCTATACTTCTGGGGCAATGAAACAGAAAGGGAGGATCTGAAATCAACTGGGATGTTTCCTCAAAGAACAGAGTCATTTTTAGCTCCTTGCTCAGAAATGGGAAGTTTGGAAGCGGAGGAGATGCGGAGTGTGAAGCGGGCCTAGGCTGCAGTGTTTGGGAGTTCGCCTGGAGCAGCCGTCCTCAGAGGGATGACGGAAGACACCTGCACGGGGCCAGGGCCAGGTTCAGCCCAGGTAGGAGCATCAGGTTTTTATCCCTGACTGCACTACTCACGAATCAGGAGTGCTCAAGCCTCGAGCTCAGGGTCTGCTTGGCATCAGTGTGAAGCATGGATAAAAATGGTCCTGAAAAAGCACAGAGCAGAAGGTCCCCAGCAGGGATAACATTCCCCACGGAGATCTATCTGGAAGGCTCCCAACCAAACTGGCCTGTCTGTGACTGTGGGCCGTGAGTATGTACTTAACAAGCTCTGAGAAGCTTCCTAGCGTATATGTACGTGTGTGTGCACGCATGTGCATGCATGTGGGT
This sequence comes from Manis javanica, assembly GCF_040802235.1. Classification (NCBI taxonomy): domain Eukaryota; kingdom Metazoa; phylum Chordata; class Mammalia; order Pholidota; family Manidae; genus Manis; species Manis javanica. The sequence continues at coordinate 177,257,226 of NC_133159.1, read as the reverse complement.
GTGTGGGTCCCAGGTTACTTTTTTTAGGTAGGATGCCCCAACCCTGGGTTGTGTCTTCCTTTTTCTACATGAACTGGGCTTTGCATTTCTGCATTTTTGCACAGGAACGCATGGATACCGCCTCTTATACAAGAGCTAGGATTCTAAAAGTTCTATTTATAAATACTTAATTTTCACAGAGTAACATTTTAAACACACTAGGGAAACTAAGTACTTCTGAGAAACTGCAGGGAATCCTTCTGTAGTGTAATAATGATTTTGTAACAAATAATTACCCCCCTAGTTTGTTTATGCATTTGGGTTCTCATATAATGGGGCTTATTAAGAGTTGAGCATGCTTGTGGGGAGGGTGGCAAGGTCATGGCACACAAGGCGATTTTCCCCATCCCAGTGCACTTTCCGGAGTGAACTGGGCAGTCGGGGCTCAAGGGAGGAAGAGAAACCAGCCAAATCAAACTGACATTTTCCCCTGGGCCCAGGAGTCAAAACTGGCTTGCTGGGCAAACATTATTTGTAAGGGGGTGCTCATTACTTTCCAGACAATGGAGATGCAGGTAGAGATCTGGGGCCCTTGAACAGGGGCAGAGACACCCAAACTGCCTTCGTAAAAAAGGGGTCTGGGCAGTTCACCTGGCTAAGGAGCAGGCACACAGGTTCCCATCACCCAGTAGAATGGAGTAATGCCTGGAGGACCCCAACTTGTTTGGGGGAGGGAGTGGTAGGAACTATTCAGAGGAAACCACTCCCACCGTCTCATGATCCAGACTTGCCAAACCTGGAATCTTTACTGGGAACGTGGAGAGGGAGCAGGGGATTAGGCATCATCCTCTAAACTGGCGTGTCAGGTATCGGCCATGCCAGAAGCAGGACGTGGGGCGTGATGGATGGCAGACTGAACACCAGCCTACGGAACCCAGGTCCCTGAGAGCGGCATTCAAAATAAAAAGAACAGTCCTCTCACTGAGCTGGAGGAGGAAGCCCTCGCCAAACTCCCAAAGGTGCTGGAGGTTGAGGGGTGGGTTGGTGGTCCCTGTGGCCCAGAAAGGTGCTATCCAGGTCTCCTCGGACAGGTGAGGTCTGGTCCAGAGCAGGACTGGGCAGCCGCTGAGCAGACACTGGGGGTGGGCTAGAGGCTGAGCGGACAGCAGTGGGGTATAATGGTGGGGTGGCGGGGCTCCCGGGCTCCCTTGGCAGGAGTTTGTGAGACAAGCCACGGTGTGGAGTGAGTGACAGAGTAAGCCGGATTTCATTAGAAAGGGCTGGGGCCGGGAGTATGGAAAGCACACCAAAAAACAAGCAGCTGTTCCCAGGGTGAGATACAGAGACAGCCCCTAGGGAAAAAAATAAGAAAGAAGGAAAACACAGGCCTGTCCCTGTATTATTGATTTCCTTGAAAAAGAAAAAGACAAGCTAATCCTTTAAAGTTGGTCATTTCAATCTGAGCGCTGGGCACTGTTTGAAGTTAGAATTCCCTCAACATCAGAGACGTGGCTCAGGTTTGGATAGTGGGTATGCACATATTTGGGGTGTGGGGCAGGAATTCATTCTTCCTTGAGACCCAGGATCATGGGATGAAAGCAGAGGTTTGACACGTGGGGACCGGAGTCCTTCTGGAGGCTCGAGCCCACACCCAGCAGCTGGCCATGACACCGCAGAGCCCACCCCATCGAGCCCCCAGCGCCAACAGGGCACAGGCACAGGTCAGGAGAGCTGCCGCTCACCACGCTTGCGGTAAGTGCCCAGCGTGACAGGCATCCTCGTAAGGGTGAGTGGGGAGAAGGGGTGAGAGGCAAACAAAACCGACCTTTCTGGAGCCTCCAGAGCTGAATGAGGAGGTGCTGACAAAGCAGCACACGGGGAGGAGGATACGGAAGAAGGAGGGCTTTCCTGTTAGCCCTGTGGGTCCCAGTCACCATCCTAGAGTGGCACTTCGATGTCACAGGACTTGGGGCAACACCCTCTCTACCCCAGGCAGCCGGGACTCTTCTCTGGGCCGATTAGGGTTTGGGGCCAGGCTGAGTCCCAACTCTTGTGGGTCAAATGGGATAGAACGCTGCCCAGAGAAGGGAGGCTGTCACTGGGCTCAGGGCCCTGCTCTCCATTTCCCAGCAGAGCCAGAGCATCACCCACTCCAGAAAGATGTTGCATTCGTCCTACTGTCCCCACCGGCGCTCGGGGCCTCCGTCCTGGCTGACTGAGCTTCGTTCCACTCCAGGTTCCCGCCGTTGTGCTGTGCCAGGGCAGCACTTACACTGCTTCCTGCTGGAGCTGCGCTCTGGGGCAAAGTGGTGGGACCCGCCCCCATGTACCACGCTGGGGCAGCGGGTACCTGAGAGTCCCCCGGTCCTGCCAAGTCACTGCCGCTGCTAAAACTTGTTGCTCCACATGAAATCTCCCTTCTCACTGGTTCCAAGGGCCTCTAGGCTACCTTCTGCCCCAGAATTGGTAAGAATAAATATTCAAGTGGTGGCAGCCGCGACCCACTTATTAGCAGATGCCACAGCCCCAGGGCACGGCGGCTGATGCTGAAAGCATGCAGAGAGAGCTGTGGAGGGGAAGGAAACGTCCTTGCGAGACACATTCAATTCCATTGCTGCTTGAGTACACAGGAGAAGTCCGCCTCACTATCTAGGAGCAGAGGAGGTGGGGGGCAGCAAGACAGCAAATCAATCAAGCAGACGGGCAGGATGTGCGGACGTGGATCATGGAACAGACACCAGCCTCGGGCAACGTCTTGGACAGCATCACCTCAACGCTCTGCAAACGTCAAGCTCCAAGGGCTAAAGGGCTGAGGAGCAGGTGCCAACCTGCCCCCTCCCACCCAAACCTCCAGGCGGGGCTGCCCTGCAGGAGAGCAAGTCTGTTACCCGGGCCAGAGGGTGGGGCTGAGAGCCTGAAGAGCTGGTGCCACCTCTGCCTCAGCTCTGGGCCTCTGGGGAAGGCACAGTCTCCAAGCCTAAGTTTCCTCTCCTGTAAAATGGGATGTTGCCACAGACCTTGCTTCGTGGCTGGGGGGCCCCAATCGGAAATGGCAACATGCGCGGAACTGTGCCCCCTCAATGCAGAACACAGGGCAGGAAGGCCCGGGCAAAGCCTGGCCCGTGTGGCGGCGGAGAGCTCTACTTCCTTCTCCAGCCCCGCGCACAAAGGAGGTTTTCCCTAGAATGGCATTCTGTTAGGAAGAGACCATTTGGTTTCAAAAAGGGGACTGCATGCTGCTTAAATGTTGCAGACAGAGGCAAGTATTGCTGCGTAAGACTGAGCCAAGATGGAGTCAGAGAACAGGGCCTCCTGGCTGGGAGAGAACCAGGCCTCTCGGTGAAGGGCTGCAAGGACTCTTCCAGATTTAACTTCAGCCCGAATCAGACTGACCTACTCTAGGGAGAGAGTCAGGCAGACAGAAATCCCCCTGCAGCCGCAGTACACGTCCCGCCTCTTTAAGGGGGTATTCAGAGGGAGAACCCCCCTCTATCGGCAGAGTGGCAGGTCATCTGCCAGCACCTGCAGGCTGCATCTTTCTCCTGGGTCACCCAAGCCCTAGAGGAAGGTCTCACAGTTCCAAGTTCAAGGCTGGATGGCAAGCCAGGGTGACCATGTCCTGAACCAGGGGCGCCCACGAGGGGCCCCCCACTCAATACCACCAGTCTGCGGCTGAGTCTCCAACCAGGGCGAGCTCTGCTCTGCCATCTGTGCTCCTGGCTCCCCCTGGCCAGCACCTGCTGGGCTGCTGATGACCCACAGCATCTGTCCCCCTGAAAGTGGCAGAGGCTGCTCCTGCGAACGCCAAGCTTTCAGCACTGGGGAGTCCCCCTGTTCCCCCAGGACTTCCCTCTGACACTCTGGAGGGGGCAGCAATGACAGGGCCAGGCCCTGGCAAAGGGTGAGAATGATAGGCTGGGAAGCATTGCGGGTGCGAGGAAGTGAAACGAGTGCTTGGCAGGGCCCCTGACTTGAGGAGAGAGTGATGCGTCCTGCTTCCCGACAGTCAACAGTCCGATTCCTTGATGGAAATGATTAACCTACAAACTTGACACTTTACCACTGGTCCCTGGTTCCTCCTCTCAGTACAGGAAAGAATAAGATGCTGAATTCTGACTATTTTCCACCAAAGCTGGAGAAGCTCTACAGAAAGAATCCCCAGATATTCCCCAGCCTGGAGGCAAGGTTACTGGTTTGAAAGGGTTGGGGCATCGAACACTTTCACATCTGATCCTTCAAAGAAGGAGGGAAGTGGTGGTGGGGTTCTGAGAGTCCTGGGCCCGCTGAAAGCAGGTCCTGATGTTGATTCTCATGGGCCCTCATGGCAGGGGCTGGGCGGCTTGCTGGGACACCCTGCAGAGTGCACGTGACTCATGGGACCCCCCTCCTCACAGCTCCTTGCTCTGTGGCCACTCCAAGGAAAGAGAGGGAGAAACTGACTCATGTCAGCTGCACTGGCAATCACAGGATGTGGACGGAGGTCACAGGAGAGGAGGAGGAATTTTCCATTTGTTAAGGTCAAGGGCTCTGGGGAGACGACAGTGCCAGTAGAGAAAGCTGCCTTCTTACAAGTAATCATGACGCTGCACATAGTCTGGCCTCTGGATACAGTTAATATCCCAAATATTCTCATTCTGTGTGTGCACCTCAGTAACATTCCCAGGAAGACACAGAAGAGATTGTTTCCAGAGGACTTTCTGAAAATTAAACTATATAATAAAAGCCTGTATCTTTATTCCCCAGAACATACTGTCCCAGAATAGCAATGAAGTGGTTATTACAAGGCCTCTTAAACATGCAGGCCGTGTAGGTGCCTCGTTTACCTGAGACCAAGAGGGGAGTGCGCCTGGGGCGGGTACAGTGCTCTGGTCTCCTGGCTGCCTTACCCGATGTTTTGGTGAAGTCTGCGTGGCAGCAACATCAGAAACTGCCAGTGCCAAGAGGTGCTAGAAGGAATGGACAATCTTCTGGACACGAGTGACTGGGGGACAGGGGACAGGATGGTCCTCCTCTCTCATGATTGGAAGAGGCCACCGGATGGGATGAACACATTAGGATCAGCCCTGCAGGTCAGTGTGGCCGAGGAAGACACTGTCACCACCTGCAACAGAGGGCTTGGGACCAAGGAAAGACACCACGTCTGTGTCAACCCTTTCCTCCAGTCACTTTGTCCCCTTCCAGCTCACTGAGGGGAGGCCTGCAGACAGAATGGATGGCTCCTAGTACTTAGGGTCAGGAGGCGCTGTTCCACAGAAGCCATAGACCCTGGGAGTCACGTGCAAAGTCGTAAAGTCACTTCTGAAACATTGTGAAGGTCCATCTGCCTTGAATTTCTCCAAACCAGGCGGAAGAGTACATCTGAACCAAAAACCTTCCAAACAAACGGGAGCCCCCTTCAGTGACTGGGGTGTGTGTGTGCTGGAGGTGGGGGGTGTGGAAGGCTGTCTGCAACCCAGAGACAGTGGGCATTCTTGCTGTTCACTCTTCCCTTCCCAGTTCCACAGCTTTGGCAAGCCTGGTGGCAATTAGCTTTGTGAGTTATAAGTGTAATATCTGGGAGATGAAGGCAGTAATTAATGCCTGGCTGCTCTCTTGGAGGGTTCCTTCTGTTCGGTCAGAGTTATTGAGATTCAGAGATGGAGGCTTCCATCATGTGAAAGGTTGATAGGAATAAGTGAAGGAACAATTTAATAAGGCAATAATAATGTTTCTAAATAATTCACCAGGCAAATGGCAGCGGCCGACAGTCCCAGTTCTCTGTCTCTGCTTTGCCAGGGGGCAGGGGAATGTGCCAGGCAGATTCTGTGTGGACACTAGCAGCCTCCCCAGGAAAAGGCTACCCGAGGGGCTCTGCTGCTGTTCCACTGCCCTGGATGTGCCCTGTGCTGTGCGGAGCCTCGGGGACCCTTTCCTTCACCTCCTCCATCTGCCCGTTAGAGGTCCAGATGGGTCCTTACGCTTACTACTACCTCTGCTAACTTTAGCAATCTTGCTCTTTCAAATGCCAAGAGGTCAGCAGGCCTCGGCTGGCTGTGAGCACCTAGGCCCTCCCAGCTGCCCTACTAAGTTACTCTGCCCACTCCAAGCTGGGGAAGAGGGGAAGGGTGCCAAGCAACCAACTGGCTACTGATTTCCCAGCCGAGCTGTGGTCGGGGGATCTGAGATACAATTCTACTAAGACAAATTCCTAACCTTAGGTGAATATGCCAGAAGGAACAGACCACGAACGCTGCAGAAAAACAGAGGAAAGCAAATCTCTCCCATGGCCTGGGCCACAGGTCTTCTTTGGTCTGTTGGGTGCGACTGGGAAGGCAAAACAGTCACTCAGTGGTCCGTGGGGTTAACAAACTCAGCTCTAAATAGCGCAGCTGGCAGGGCCTGCAGAAACCTCTGCCAGGATAGGGATAATTAAGTCAAGAGGCCAAGTCCTCTCCCACCTCCGCCGCCCCCTCTAAATCAGCTAAGTGGCCACGTGTCAAACTGTGTGTCACCTGGCACACCTAAATCTGTGTCAGGGCTGCGGAGGACTAAGAGGAAGCAGAGAATATTAATAGATGCTGCAAAAGGGAAAGGGAAACATTTCTGAGTCCTGCCTGCAAAGTAGGCAGAGATAAATAACTGCCTCTGGTTTTGTATCTTATTATCCAATACCTGTCTTCAGCACCAACTGCCCCCGCCCCCGTCATGGCACAAAGCAACTGAGAACAAGGCTGGAGATTCATCATCTTCCCATCTGTGGGGAGGAGGGAAGATGGGCAGAGAGCTGGGCCGATCCTTCCCTGTCTGGGGAGCACGTTTTTGGTCCCTACCTGGTCAACTGTAGGATGGCTCTTTCCCACCTGAATAGTCAGGAAACCCGGCATCTACTACACGGCCAAGGGTAAGGTAAAACACAGGAGCCCTCAGGAAGTGAGCTCTGAAACTCTTAAAGAGCTGAGCGAGAGTGCCCCACAGACCCTGAGCTAAGTGTGCAAGCTGGCCCTGCAGCGGACAACGACCCAAACACCAATCCAAGCCATGTGTGACTGAAACCTGGTCACCAGGACACACTGGGGCTAGGGTTTTAGTGACATTTTCTGCCCAGGCCCCAGGCCCCAGTAATTAGCTAGAGTGTGGAGATGTGTAGGCCCTGATCTGAGAAAAGGCAGTTCAAATGCTCTGGCCACACAGGCTGGTCCGGCCGACCCTGGGCTGCACGGGGCTGGGGAGCCGAGGTGAGGCCACTCACCAAGTAAATGCGGTAGGCGTCCACGCGGCGCAGGGGCCCCCAGCACTGGTCCGTGTCGTTGTACTTGGTGTTGGCCTCTACACCACAGGAGTCATTGCCGGTGGCACTGCTGATAAACAGAACAGTGGCTCAGTGTGGCCCCTGGTTGGCCGGAAGCAGGCAGAATGTAACATTGCTAATTATGGTCACCCCTCCATATCCTCCGGGCGTATGTTCTGAGACTCCCAGTGGATACCTGAAATGGCAGATAGGACAGAACCCTACGTACAGGACGTTTTTTCCTAAATGTGCATCCTATGATAAAGTTCCACTTATAAAATCAGGCAAAGTATGAGATTAACAACAATAACCAATAACAGAATAGAATAATTATAACATACTGTAATAACAGGGATGTGAATGTGGGCTCTCACCCTCTCTCTCAGAATATGTTACTGGGCTGTACTCACCCTTTCTGTGAGGATGTGAAATGACAAAATGCCTGTGTGATAGGTGACATGAGGTGAATGCCCATGGGGCAGGGCAGGGGACAGCAGCCTGAGGCGTGTGCAGAAAAGGTGCCGGGCCCCACAGCCCTCAGATGCTGAGGGGTTCACTGGCAGTGGTGCTTTTACTGTGCAACACGGCCTGACTGGCCAAGGAAGCCTGCTTTGGCTACAGCTAGTGTGGGGGCTGAGGGGGACACTCACCAGGTCACCTGCATGAGGGAGAAGGGTACAGCGGCAGCATAGATGGCCAGGTCCCCATACAGGTAAATGATGATGCAGAAATAGAACAGGTTGACGCCCACTGAGAGGAACAAAGCCACCGGTCAGGGAGCCGGAGAGAAAAGTCTGCATTCTCTTCTGACAACTAAATCTACCTCTGCCATAGCATTCGGTTCTCCAAGCTGTTTACTTTCTACAGAAAGAGTGAGAAAATGACCCCTGAGTCCTGTTTCTTGTCCTGGCTGGCTACACTGCAGTGGTGCAGGCAGGAGACACATCTGCTCCTGACCTTCACCCGAGGGGGGGCTTCCTGAGGCTTGGAGGGTCACAGAGGCTCTGAATCCAGACAGGTGCAGGGCAAGTGTGAGGCAGGGACTGGCTGGGGAGGAGCCAGAGGCGCCTGCATGCTCAGGACAGGCCGTGGGAGGGAAAAGGAGAGGCGCCCGCATCAGGGCCCTGAACCCCAGTGAGCCCCTTTGCAGCCAAACACGGGGCTCCCAGACGGGTGCTACAGAGGAATTGGAAAGCAACGAGGAGAGAAATGGCCCAGCTTCCAAAGCTGAAACCAAAAGGGTAAAAAAGCCCTTGACTTGCAAAGACCAAGAGCCTCACTCTGAATCTGTTCGCCAAGCACTGGGTGACCACGGGTGCTGGCAACAGAGGGAGCGGTGGGAGGGGCTCAGGGCGGGCTCGCGGTCCGTCTTATGAGAAATGTGTGCAAGGGTGGATGTTGGCTTTGGAAGGTGCACGATGTGGATGCTCCTCTGCAGAGGCGATCCTTGGTCCCCTCTCCCTCCAGGAGGGCCTGTACTGGGAGCAGGGACTGCAGGCTCTAACCTGACCCCGCTGGCCCCCCTTCCTGACCCTGGCAGGTCCTTGACCACCTCCACCCCTGTGCAGTGAGAACTCTGCCCATGCTGACTTCTGCATGTGATCCCAGCTATAAAGGCCAGGTATGAGAGCTCAGAGCAAAGCATCTGGGGCCTACGAACTCAGGGTCACGCCCCAGACAACCAGTCTGAAACTCCTACTCACACTGGCTGCTCGATTTTGATGTCACTGGTCTCAAGCTGCTGGCCTCTCTAACAAGAGAATGAAAAATGAAGTGACAGTTCCCTTCTAATCCTGGTGCCTCAGAAGAGCCTCCACGGCTCCCAAGGGAAACACCGGGACATGATCCTCCTGGGCTATTTGAGGTCGGCTCTCCTCCTAGGAGTCTGGGGGGAAGAGGCTAGGAAAATACGGTTCTAGAAAAGAACCCTGGAGGGCCTCAGACGGTGCTGATGTCCAGGCTCAGTGGTCCCTGGGGTCTGGCTGCCAGTCCCACCCCAGGCTCCAAGTACAGCCTGTGGCCCAGCTTATCTTTCTGCTCTGACACCAGAGCTCTGCACGGAGGCACCGTCCCCTCCCCACTCCCATCCTGTGCCCCACCTGCCCACGGACTCCAGGGTCAGGTGTTTATAAACTGTCACTGGCACATTCTGATCAATAAATTTCATTACTAGACACAAAATGGGAGAATCAATTAACCTCCTGGGAAGAGAGCAATGACTAGGCCTGGTATTTCTAACAACAAGAAATGGGTCTGGACCCCGAGGGAGCTTTCTGTGGAGGGTGGCAGCCCTTCAGGATGAGCACGACAATCTGTGACTTAGGAATGGAGCAGAGCAGTGGTGTCCAACTGGGGGTGACTTTGCCTGGCACCGCCTCCCTGGGGACACCTGACAATGTCTGAGGACATTTTTTGGTTGTCATAACTGGGAGGGGCTGTTGGGGGCAAGAGGGCCAAGGCCAGGGATGCTGCTCAACACACTCCAGGGCACAGGACGGCCCCTGGCAAAGAATTCTCTGGGCCAAGCTTAGTAATGTCGGGCTTGGGAACCCCTGGAGCAGATGGGGAGAAGACCTCCCCCAAGCGGGGGGCTGCTCTCATAAGGAGAGGCTCATTCTCTAGTAGATCTGGGTAAACCAGGAGTTTGGTCCATAGCCAGGGATGGAAAGGAGACAAAATAAACCCACGGATTCCTAGAATTCTTAAAGAAATCAGGGTACATTACAAACCATGGAAATTAGAAAGGTTTAAAAGGTGTATGCCCTCCGTCCAACATGCATTTTATTTCAGAAGCTTGCATATGGAAGGAGACTGCATGCAGCTGTCAGGAGGGAATGTTTATGCTCTCTTATCTCAGTCTAATGAGACAGGGAGAGAGAGAAATGGAACAGAGGAAAAGCCCACAAGGGGGCTGGACACAATCTGGTTTTCATGAATTCTGGAAACCTTCAGTAGGGAGGGACAGGACCAGACCCTTGGGCAGCCTTTGGCTGATACCAGATCTTCTGGACTGGATGGTCCAATCACTCCACAATGATAAACTGAATGTTTAACGTCCTAGAAAGCAGTCCAGGAGACTCATTGCTACCCTCCTGCCCCCCAGTTCCAGGTTAGTGCACCCACAACCAGCACTGGAAAGAAACTGTGGAGATGCACCCTGCCAGCAGCTGGCGTGGCGAAGGGGCAGGAAATCTTCAGGATCACTGCAAAGGCAAGGACCTACCGCAATGTGCTGGACTCCTTATGAAGGGGAAGCAGACAGGTTTGGGCATTAAAAAATGAGACTGTTACATAGCTCATCTTCTCAAAGAACAAGATTTGCCCTGAGGTATAGGACGTTGTGGCTGAATACCCAACAGCCCAGCACCTGAGCTGGTCTGGTCTTCCAGGTGGTAGCCAATCCCATTGAGGAGCTGGTCGTCTGACCCTCAGCGTCCCAGACAGCAAGACTGTGTATGGACTCCTGGCACCCTCTGCTGGCCGTGGAAGAAATACACACACACACACACACACACACACACTCTCTCTCTCCCCCACTTGCACGCACACATACACACACACACTCACACTCTCTCTCTCCCCCCTACTTGCACGCACGCACACACTCACTCACACTCACATACTCTCTCCCCCCCCACTTGCACGCACACACACACACTCTCTCTCTCTCCCCCACTTGCACGCACACACACACTCTCTCTCTCTCCCCCACTTGCACGCGCGCGCACGCGCGCACACACACACACACACACACACACACACACATTCACACACTCTCTCTCTCTCCCCCTGGCACATGCACAGTGAGTCCTATCACTACCCCTGAGGAGGAAGGACAGTCAGAAGCAAGGGCCTCCAGGGGCTTCCTTCCTTGGAACCCGCTCAGGATTCCCGGCCCCACCTGCAGCAGGGGCCAGTGCTAATAAGCAGGGAGGAATCCAGGACAACTCGAAGCAGCTCAGGCCTCTCTGCAAGGTGGCTTCTCCAACACCCTGGGGCAGGACGACAATCTGCTCCTTGGCACCCCCGATCCCAGCCCTAGTCATCGAGGTGGGACCCCATTCCAAGTGCCCAGGTCTGTTGAGAGGTACCAGCTCTCCTTGCGCCCTTGTCCTGTCTGGAAAAGAGGAACTCGTACCTTTACTGAAGAACATGGAAGCCATCTGTCCCATTTCCACGCGGTCTGTGATTTCAAAAAGGTTCGGAGATCCACGTCTCTCTGTGGAGCCGAAGGGACAAGGATGAGAAAGGGGTTCTTTCACTCAGAAAAGCTCCCAGAAGGGAGTGTTGTGATCATTGAATTGAATTCCCCAGCATTTCAAACCCTTGAGAAAACTTCCTGAAACATTCTATAGAGAGGGATCCCACCTGGTGGCCGAGTGAGAGGGAAAGCTGGGATGCCTAGCCCTGGCGGGGCCGACCAGTGATGGGACCTACAGGCACGCATGCATGTGCTTGTGTATATGTGTGCGCATGCTCATGTATGAGTGCATGTGTGCACACTTATGTGGGCACATGCGGGACAGGGACAGGAGGAAGGAGAGCCCAGTCAGAGACCTGACATTACTTGAGTTTCCAGTGCGCACAGGACACTGAACCAGGCATTTAACCATTTCAGTCACAGCAGGAGAGGTGGGGCGCTGGGCCGAGGGTAACTTGTCCAAGCTGCAGACGTTAGTAAGTGCTGGGGCTGGCAGGGCTGATGCCAGGGCCCGGATGGGCTCTTGTACTCCAGCAACATGCCTTTTTGGGAGCTAACCAATTGCAGACAGGAGTGCCACAGAGTTCCTGCAGAGATTCCCAGCCCCTCCAAGAGGACAGGAAACCTGTGGGTGGAGGGACGTACAGGCTGCCTGGAATCCCAAGACTTACGCACAGACAGGATGGGCCGTCTCTCTGCCTGCTCGTAGTTGTCCTGGATAAGAACATCGTTGTCAGAGACGGAGGAGGAGTCATCTTCTTCCTCCTCCTGGGAGGGGTTAGGAGAGAAAAAAGAACACCGAGGAGCATATTACTACAGAAAATCCCTGGGACAATGCAGAATGCATTTCCTTTGCTATCTGTTTCTAGAAGGTCTTTGACTAGTAAGCTTCTCAGCACTGGCATACTGTCACATCAGATGGTACAGGACACATGCAGACACCTGAGGCTGCAGCACAGTCCCGGGCAGAGGTTCGGAGTGCCTGAGCCAGCTCAAAGTCCAGGGTAGGACATTAAGAGCAGAGGCTGCATCTGTTCTGCACGCTTATGTGGCTGTTAAGCTTCAGCTCTGGACTAGGGTCTTGGGGGTAGGGCTGTGGACATAAGCCCTCTGTGCTTGAGGCAGGGGGGGATTGGCCGCTGAGGGTCACCTCTTTGGTACATGACTGGACGAGGCACTGCCTGGACACAGGGCAACACATGCACACCTGGTGGTTTTCCATCCTCTTCCAGCGGAGCTGAGCGTTGGCTGCTGCCATGGCCTCCATCACAAAGGTAGTCGTCACAAAGCTGCAGGGGAGGGTCACTGTTAATTGCCAAAGGCAGGTAGGAGGTTGGAGGAGGTTAAAGAAATCTGAAGACCTGACAAGAACTACCAGCCCAGAGCCTTCTCTCTTCTGAGAGCTGTTCTCCAGGAAACTTTAAGATGGATCTGACTTGATTAAAAAGGATGCGTGTGCATATGTGAGGCCTCCAGAGCTTGTCTTGATGTCCCCTAAATACATTTAGGATGTATTTCCCATGCATGGGAGAGAGGGGTGTAAAATGAGCTGTAAAATAAGGTAAAGAGAGTGAGCCCGGGGCAGTGCTGCACCCCAGGAAGGGGCCTGTGGGGCCCAGGTTGGGGACAGACACTCTGATGCTCTAAGTTGGGAAGAGGAGTCTGGCTCACAGGGGGCCCCCTGAAGCTTCTGGGAAGGGCAGGCGAAGCCCCTGCCTCTCCTTGCTGGGACTCGGAGAAGCAGGCAGCTCCCAATTACACAGACTAATGGATAGAACACAGGCCTGGATAACTGAAAAGGACACTTGGCTCCAGAATCTGTTTCCCCCCTTTTTTTATTGGCAGTACTTTTATTTTCCTAATAATCTGGCTAAAATTAAAATAAGCTTCCATTTTTTGGCTCAAATCAAAAGGGAAACGGGGAGGTGGCACCAGATGTTGGCTGAGAAGTCAGACCCGAGTTAAAAATCAACTTTTTTTCCTCTTAAAGAAGCTAGAGAGACCCAGACAGTGGCTGGGATGCACGAACGCTTTTGTTAGCAGAAGGTACAGGTGAGGCCATCGTCCTGCTGAAACCACCTGGGACAGAAAGTCACCTCCCTCTTCCTTGAGGCCAGTGTGGTGCTGGGGCTGGACTCCACCCCAGCCCTTCTGGGCGCTATCGCCTGCCACAGGCTCACTGCTTAGCCCAGCAGCCAGGTGGCAAGTGGGACAGGAGTTAAGTTCATATTCACTTCCTCTTGGGGGTTTGGTGGGGCAGCTCTGAAACTCTCATTCAGCTGCCCCAGCACCTCCTAGGAAGGTTTCTCATTATCTTGCTTAAGTGACCATTTAGATTTTTTCCCTTCTTTCTGGAAGTGAAACTAAGATCAATCTTAATTAAGGCATAAAGAGACTTCTCATGGTTGGACAAAGCCAAGTCATTGCTCACGTTCAAACATAAAGGGCTGAGCAAGGAGGAGGGCACGGCAGCCCCTGTCTGGGGGCCCTCAATCGTCACTTCCTATTCAGGTGGCTGCCTTTGAAGGTCCTTCAAAGGGGACAGCAGAGTCATAGAGGGCCAAGGACTTCTAGGGCTCTTGGCTGCCAGGGCTGGAAGCATGTAATGAGCCAACATCACCCCACGGGTAGCCATAGAACCCTGCAAGGGAAATGAATGAAGAAATTGAGAAACGTGGTGCTTTCCTACCCACTCCAGCCTCTCCTAGGAAATGTTTTGCTTCACTGACTGAACTCTGCCTCATTCCCCCAGAAGTTCCCACTGCCTGCTCCCTCCAGGCTGCTGAAAGGCTGCCCTCTGGGGCACCCCCACCTTCCCGACCCCAGCCCTGCTCTTCTTTGCCTGTTTTCCCATAATACTCACCTCCCTCTAACTCACTCTTCTGTTTACTTGTTCACTATCTTCACTACTCATTGTCTGTCTCCTCCCCAAAGAAAGGAGGGTCTGCGGGGAGCGGGGAGGAGATCTGGGATCTTTGTTTTGTTCGCCTAAGAACAGCGCCTGCTGTCGCCTCTCTCCGGGGAGGTAACCCTTGGAGAGGGTTCCCAGGTGTTCCCCTCTATCGGTTTTTGCAGCTTGTAGATTCCTACTTGGTTGAGGGGCTGGAAATGATTAGCCCCAAATCCCTCACTAGGCTGGGGTGCTTGCTACATGACTTTGACCTGCACGTGGAATCCTGTGCCGAGTGCCAGGTAGGCCCTCCTGGCTCTGAAGCGCCAGCTGGTGAAACACCCCCACCCCCACTCCCGGCTCAAGGAGCAGGTGCCCCAAAGGCTTAGGGAGGCCCTGGCCTCCTATTTGCTTCCAGGCACAAAGGAAGAGGAGACTGACACTTGATTATGGGTGTACCTGTGTGTTTATCCTAACTTTGTAAACTATCTTAGGCAAATTCTAAATTCCAGACTGACTTCCCGTATCACCTTAAATGTTTGTCAAATTCCTTTTCTGTGACTAGGCAGTCTTTTCTCAGAGAACAAAAATACAACAGGGGAAGTCAGCCAGCCAGGGCAACACTTGAGCCCCATGTGAAACATTCCAAAGCCCGGCTGGGTGTCTTCGTTTCTGACGGATCAGGATCTACAGCTGCTCCATTAGCACGAGCCTCTGGAGACCTTTGCGTCTCCTCCCCTCTCTCCGGGCACCTAGTTTGGACTCATTACCGTGGCATCTTTGCCTGGCCTCCCCCGCCCTGCCCGCATGCTTCCTCACGTTAATGGAGAGAGGTCAGGCCAGCCCCCCAGTGCCAACTCTTACCTCATGAAGCCCAGGAACACCAGCAGGACCAGGCTGACAAGCCACCCAGCGGTGGCAAAGGCCTTGGGCATGGTGAGGGCGCCAGTGCCCACGATGAGGTTAAACATGTACACCAATCCGACCTGGAGCCAGGAGAAATGACGTTCAAGCCTGGAAATTAATTAGCCTCTCCCTCCAGGGGCTCCCAAGGATGACCCTGGGCCACAGCCAAACCGTGGAGGCCAGACTTTAGACAGGGAGGTGAGAAGGAAGGGAGAATCCTGCCCAGGTTTGCAGGAGGCCTGCTCGGCAAGCGGAGGCTGGGGAAGCAAACATCAACACTGGGAAGGCTGAAGGTCCACGTCCTGTCAGTCTTTTCAAAATATCCCTGATTATCAGTTTTATTCTTGTTTTTGGTGTTATCATCCCCATCACCTCATCATTCCATACTGTTCAAAGCTGCTTAGATGTTACTGCTCTGCTAAACCAGACTGAAGGCCTCCTGAGGACGCCCATCACATCTGGGGTACCACGCACAAGAGGAACCCAGTGCTGACCTCAAAAAATTGCCTACTTTTCCAGGACCCCTGAGCCTGCAGCCCAGTCCTCTCCACCCACACTCCCAGTGTCCTTTGGGATGTCGACATTCACGCAGCTTCTCTTTCCTGACCCTCCTCCCCATACTAGCTTCAGGGACTTTTAAAAATTGGGATATAAATCACATGCCATTTTAAAGTACACAGTGGTTTTTAGTATGGTCACAGGTTGTGCAACCAGCGCCACCATCTGATTCCGTTTCATTCCCCCCCAAAGAAACCCTGTCTCCACCAGTGGCCAGCTCCACCCCCCTCCCTGAGTGGAACTGCTGGGTTGTGGACTTAAGTTTTAAACTCATTCTCATTCACAGCAACTTGACTGTAGCTCAGTTAATTATAATCATTCCTTTTTCAGCATCTTGACCATGAAATTCCTTCCTCTGACCTGAAGCCCCTGACTTGATGAACCTGAGCATTCCCATCAAGCCTGCTTTGTCCTCATGATGACTTCTGCCACCCACCCCTGCCCCGCACAGACCACTACCTCCGCTGGGCCTCACCTACATGCTTCAGCATCACTTACACTCCCACAAGCCACACTGTCCCCGAGCCTCCCATACCCTTCCCTGTTCTGACTGACCTTTCTGACCCCCAGCCTTGGTTACCACCCAGCACCGGCTTCCCTGAATCCCTAATGTGAAGCTGCTAAAGGCTCCTGAAAAATTTTTCTTTCTAATTATAATGACTGGTCCCACAACAACCGAGTGGTTCCTTCACGCGTGCTCAGGCAGCATCAGACTTTCTTTGTTCCTCACCAAGACTTCCTAGCATTTCCTGCAGGAACTCCATCAAACCTCGTCGGAGCTCCCAGATGAAGGCCACATCTCCTGTTTGGTGGAGGTGACCCAGGCATCCTACGTCTGCCCACCAAGCCTCACTCCTTCCTGGATAAAAAATCACAAGCATCTGCATCCTCCCCACTCCTCCCTGCCACTGGGGAGCCTGAGGCTTCCTCCTTGCTGGGGCTGAGCCCTGCACCCAGACTTCTGGGCTCAGTCCTTTCTGGAATCTTCCCTACCGGCAATTCCTCTCTGCCTACAAATGTCCTTGGCACCTTTGAAACATCACCCTCACTTTCCCTTCACCACTCATTGAAGAAGCAGCTGGAACCCCCTGCTTTCATTTCCAGGGCCCTGCACTTTGTGATTTCCATCTGCAGAACTCTTTTGAGACTTCATTCTTAAATATCACCAAAGGCTTCCTGTTCACCGAACCCAATGGCTTTCCTAGTCTTCAGTCTTTCTTATACTCTTCACATTAGCTGCCTCTTTCTCTTTACATGTCTTTTCCTGAGCAACTTCACTCAATCTGATGGCCTGAACTCTCATGGCAGACAAAAGAGAACAGTCCCTCTCTTCCCATCAGCCCTTCTGCAGACCTCCAGCCCCCTTGCTGGCTGGTCACCTCCACTAGGACATCCCATCAGTGGCCTCAGCCATATCCCAGGGCTAGTAATTTTATTTCTGAAGAGCCTTTTGTAGCCACCTCTGGCTCCTATTCTCATTTATGATTCAAATTCGTCACTTTGGGCCTGGACTATGACAGCCAATCCTTAAACCTTCCTGTACTCTGCTGACCCGGCCAACTCAATTTGTTTTACTGCTCATTTCTGGTCATTTAAAGAAAACAACACTCTGTCTTAGGGTACACCTACCCATCTCTCATTTCCCTTTCCCATTCTTAGAAAGAGGCACTTTTCTGTATTTTGAAGATTTTAAAAGATAACCATGTGTTTTTTTTTTTTTTTTTTTTTTACCAGAACCCAACTCACCAGTTGGGACCATGCTCTTAGCCTCGCTCAGAACTTTTTTTTTTTTTTTTTTTTATAGAGACAGGACACATTAACTACTGTTTTGGGGCCCTTGACAAGGAGGAAGGACTGAGCAGTGGTTAGGGAAGGACAGGCTCCCAAGCAGGAGTTAGTGAACCCCTGAGAGATGGAGAGATGAGAGGGCACCCTGCAGAGGGGAAGGAGCACCCCCACCAGTGCACTTACACCTGGCACAGGGCATCCTCCCAACCCCTGTGCCTCCTGCCCTGCCCCACAGTTCCCACTCGCATTCAAGACCCATTCAAACACGGCTCCTACCACAAAGTCCTTTCCAGTATCCCAAATCCGTCTCGCTCCCCGCTTTTGAACCGCTGGAACAGGATCACTTCCTTCGCCCTGGTCTGGGTTTTGTATGATGGTGTATTTACCTTTCCCCTACTGGTAAACCTGAGGCTCACAGTGGCCACGGCTGTGGCCTGGACCTCACTTGTCTCTGCGTTTCTCAGGGTCCTGGCACGCAGACTCTAGGTAGGACCCCTCAGCGGAGCTGACTGGGCCTGGCTCAGGTCCTCTCTCACATGAGTCTGGCCACCTTCGTCCGATTTTAAATGCCACAATCTCAATTTGATCCCATAGACAGACTCCAGAAGGATTAAAACAAGTCTGAATCATCTTCCTGCAGCTTTATTCTCTGTGTTGCTTTTATAAGCAGTAACACTTATGAAGGGTAGAACCTTATTTCTTTATGGAAAATGGCCTTGGTGATGAGTCTCGTGATGGAAGTAAAGAGAAAGCAAAGAAGCCTGAGAAAGTGATGGTCCTTAGCCAGAAGTTTAATGGGGAATGAAATAGCACAAGAGGCATTTGTAAATTCAGGGATGCCTGAAGGCCTTGGGATACAGCGGCTCAAGGGCCTTCTTGCAGGGGAGGGTTTCTCAGCCTGAGCATGGTTGACATCTGGGGCCAGGTCACTGTGTTATGGAGGCTGTCCTGGGGACTGTAGGATGTTTGACAGCATCCCTGGCCTCTCCTCACTAGATTTCAGCACCCTCCACCTCATCTCTATGTTGTGATGATCAAAAACGTCTCTAGACGTTGCCAAAGTCAGGGAGGGAAGAGGGGCAAGATTGCCACCAGCTGAGACCCACTGCTGATAGACACAACGAAATAAGCACACACCCAACAGAAACTTCAAATAAGTCTCAGTGACAGAGGCTGAACTGGAGGAGGCACAGTCCTGTTCCTTGGGACGGCTGACCTGCCCCCTGTGCTCTAGGGGGTTCAGTGCAGTGGTCTGACTGCCTCATCTCCTGTTCCAGCGGCCTCACCCACAGCCGTGCAAGAGCTGAGGGTTATGGGAATCCTTCAATGGCTTCCCCAGTGACAAGCTGCCACAGGAAACAGAGAGCAGCAGAGATGCGGAAGCAATGACCAGGATTTAAGGCTGTGAAACAGATGCTCTTTCCCTAGAAAGCAAAAGCAACGGGCTTGGGCAAGGCTGGCTGGTGAAGGCATCCTCAGCAGCTGACCCTTGTATAACACCCATCTGCTCCATCCTCTGCTTTGATCACAGCCCCCTTCAGTCCTGAGCCACTCCTGGCCCCCGTAAATGGGGAAACAGGCATACCTGCTCTAGGATCACTTACGGGGGAACGTACAGGCCTGAATCATGTTCCTGTGTCCAGAACGATCCTTGAGAGGGTCTGTCATCTGAGCGTCCTGTGCGGCTCGTCTGCCCATTGCCAATATTTTATGCAGAACAGTGCAAGCCCGGGTGAACACCCCTGATGGCCATGACAGGGAAAAGGACTCACGGCAGGGCGATACAGAGGCAAGGGGAGGCTCTGCGCTGGGAATAACCGGGTTATGGGCCGATGCACTGTCACACACCAAGTAAGTGCTCGGTGTCTGGGTCCTCCAAGGAAGCCAGAGGCTCTGCCCAGTGCTGAGCAGGGGAGTTCACAACAGCATCCTCAGCAAAGTCAGTTTCACAGTTCTCTGGGCTCAGCAGATGGCAAATCTTACACCCTTCTCCTGGTCTCACGGGGAATCAGAAACCATTCTCCCAGGATGGTAGAGTTAAGGAAGAAGGTGTGTTCTCTCCTTAAACTCTGACCACTAACTCCTGAATAATTGCACCTCATTCTTAACACCTCCCATCTTTCCCCTACATCTCTCTTCACCAGGAGGGTAAGAGGATACAAGCAGCTGTTTAGAGTGAACGCCCAGAGTCCACAAATGCCCTGAAACACAAACCTCAAACAAAACCAAACATATAGGAAATGGAGAAAAAAGATTTTAAAAAGCAGAACCCACTGAGGCTTTCAGGTCACACTGCCCAATTTCCTGTGGGCACTTGCTGACATGTGAAATGAATACTTGAACAACTGGAGACACAAGAAAAATGGCCAGATCAAAGATTAGTCCTTCCCAAACTCAGTTATACAAACGACTCTTTTCCTCAACTCTAAGTATATAGATGCTGTGAGACAGAGGAACATCTTCTCACTGGTGACTTTTATGGACAGTGGGGACATTTTATTGCTGATACCAAGAGAAGGCTGTGAGCTGATACACAGTTACTCAGATGAGAGGGGCATGACTCAATCCATTCCAAGGTTCAAAGAGGACTTCCCTGATTAACAGCAGAGGGAAGGAGGCTCCCTTGGTGCTACACATGACTGGCACAGATGCAGCAGTAAGACCCTGGTGCAAGGAAGGCTTTTTGCCAGCTGTCTCAGAGATGCTTCCCCATCTATCACACCACAGCTCCAGGGCCTGTGGAGCTAGCAGAAACAGACCAGGGATGCCCAGGCTAGGGAAGTCAGGGCAGCTGTTTACGGTTAGGTAAGTTCTAGAAAGAGATCTCGTACCCTTAAGGCAGTGCTGCTTTTCCTGGGGATACTTGGTCGCAACATGAGTCAATCATTTGATTATTCCAGTCCCCCAGCTACTCATCCACACAAGAAGGCTCCATGGGGTAACCATGACCAATCTTATATTACACAAAGAAAATAAACTGTGTGTGTGAGTGTGTGTTGTGGGGTGGGTGGAGGGGGCGGTGATGCAGACCCAATACAGTGAGCAATCCATCACTCTAATTTTCTAATTACAGACTCCAAACTGCAACTGGAAGTCTCCGCATGCTTTCTCTGCCTCTCACACCATCCAAGACTAAGTGTTGTGCAATTTAAATTTCAGCTAAAAATCAAAGTGGTTTCAAACTGCTGAGATGAGCAAAACCCAGAGTCAACAGCTGTCAATCATTCTCCATCTGAGCAGCACAGGGAATGCTAGGGGCGCTGAGGTAAATATTATAAAGAACGAACAAGTTAATTTTGTTTTCTTGATCACTCTCTGATCAACACTGAAGAAGCCATCAAACTCTTACTACGTGTTCTGAGTCAGGACAGCAGCAACTCGGCTGCTGCCGAAGAGTTCCGGCACACTGCTTTCACCAGGGACTACAAAAGCAGCGTGCTTCTCTAGAAGCCAGCGGGCACTGACGTGGGCAAAACAGGTTTTGAAAGTAAAACTCACGTAGGGAGAATAAAGCTCCCCGGTTTCTGTGATTTCGCCCGCCATTTCCAAAAGTGAGGAGGGGTCAGTCGCAGCCGAGGTTCCTTCCGTGCGGAGGCGGCGGCTGCTGCGGCTCCCTAAGGCGAAAGAGCTGGCTTAACTTTGTGATGGCCCCGGACGCAGGCTGCAGAGCCCCAACCCCATTCCTGTCTTTTTATTAGAGACACTTAAACGGCCTCAATATATGTCACAAGACAGCCGGGAGGCAAGGGTCCCCCTGCATGACTCTCACGTGGGTGGTTTCTTCTGACTTTTTCCTTGCTGTGCAGGGCATGCATGTTTTCACTGCCGCTCAGACTCCAGCTGATTTAGGGGCCCCAGAAGCCACTAAGTCTCACTCACCATAAGCGCCCCGTTTGCACACTCTGCAGTGGCTGTCCCCATTTAATGCCAGGAAGAGTGAGCTCACGCAGGGCAGCCCAAGTAACTGTCTGTCCCTCCGCCTAGTTAAACGGGCTGCGGGTTTTCTAGGTTGCCCCTAACCTAACCCCTTTCCCCAAAGCCTTTCTTTTTTAATGGGGCTTCCACTTCCCGCCCCCCAATCTGCCTTCTGCTCAGCCTTAAGGCTTCCCACCCTCAAACCTCCTCCTCTTCTCAAGAGCCCTGCTCCGAGCCTCTCGCCGACTTCTTCCCCCCCTCCAGGAGGATCTCGGAGTTTGATGCCACCCCAGCCCATCCCACCTTCCCACGCGGCCGGACACCTGCAGCGTAGCTCGCTCCGAGCCACCGCGCCCACCGCCTCCAGCCCCTCTGCAGCGGCCGGCTCCTGCTGTCCCGAGTCAGCGCCCACAGCGCGCATGCTCCTGCGCCAGGAGCCCACCTTTTCCGCGCGCGCCTCGGGCGGGGCGCAGAGCGCTGATTGGGCGCCTCGCGGAGGCGGGACCGGGATTGAGCCCTAGCAGCTGCCGTCTGCGTGGCGGAAGTGGGCGGAGTGTGCTCCGACGCGCTGGCGGGAGGGACAGCAGCCAGCCAGCCGGTGGCGAAGCCGTGCTGGTTGTAAGAGGTGGATCTGCTCTTTTACTTGGGACGCTTTCGTCAGCAGGGAGAGAGTGTGAACTTAGCCGTTTCGGGACGCCGTAGCTGGCGGGTGGGGGCGCGGGGCGGTCGAGGAGAACAGCCTGTAGCTCCACACAGAGGGGAGGGGACTGGGAACTTAAGCCCGGCCCTAAAGTGGCCTGGTGGACTTGGCTTGCGGGATAAGAGGGAGGGGCCAGAGCCCAGTGCGTGGTTGCTGAGGAGAGGGGTTGCGCATAGGTTTAGGGCAGGGCTGAACGTTGATCCTGGGGCGGGTTTCAGGGCTAGGGAAGTGATGGGAACTTTGGGGATAATTAATGCGTGGGTCTGAGGCGTCCAGGTTTTGGGAGGGGGGATGGAAGGGACAGGTCGAAATAGCAGCTCAGGCTTAGCTCCTTGAGGTGAGAGTCAAAGGTTCTTTAAATATATTTAACCAGCCCGGTTCTCCTTGCAAGGGGTTTAGAGCCCGCCTCCGAAGTGTATGGAAAAAAAGGCCCAAGGCACTTCAACAACTTACCCGCAGGAGGCATTTAGCTACTACCCTAAGTGGGAGGGTTCTGAAGTCTGCCCTCGCACCTGCAGGCTGCTTCCATGAGATTAAATCAGAACATCCTGCTGCTGGGGAAGAAGGTGGTGCTGGTACCCTACACCTCGGAGCACGTGCCTAGGTAACCATTCCGCCTGACACAGGATGCGACTCGCTCTCCAAGGCACAGGAAGGAGGGTCAGCCTTCCTTAGCCCAAATATCGGGCTGTTTCCTCTGCGAAGGACAAATATTGGTGTGAGAAGTGATTATATACAGGCAAAAGTGAAAACGGAAGCAGCGGACTGTGACTTCCTTGGAAGAAGTTGCCCATCGCTGTTTTTCCCTTTCACCCTCTCAACTTCCCTTTTGAATTTACAGCAAGAAAATGAAATGTGTGTAAGAAAAAAAAGAAGTTTTCTCGCCCAACTGTAAATTAGTGCCAGTAAATATGCTCAGTTCTTGGAGACTTAATGTGAGCGTGTCATAAACCTGAGCTGGGCTGCTCTGATGTCTATTGATTTGAAAGCACAGGAGTGAGTCACAGGGCAGGACTTGCTGGAGCAGCTGGTGATTGTCTGGTAGACTGGGATAGTGGTGATGTAGGGGTGTATTCTCTACTTGTAGTTTTTCTTTGTGTGTATGTGTCGGGGGAGGGTGCGGTTCTTGATGCTTGGCCTTTGTGGAGATCTGTACAGCTTTGTTTACTGAGGTCAGCTTGTCATGTATTTCCCCTTAGGAATTTGAGGAACGTTTGGCTTCAGACTGCTCCCCTGCACTGACCCCTGAGACTGGATGGGAAGCTGGATGGATAGAACTGACCCCTCGTGCTGTCTTCTTGTAGGACTGGCCTGACTCTAGGCCTTGTGTTGTGGCCCTCTGCCATAGAAGCAACGATATTTCTTTAGGTCTTCTGTGAGCCCTGTGTTAGCCCTATGGGGTTCTCCTTTCTTACCATCCATTTCTTCATCTCATAGAGTGGCAGACCCATGCTTCTGAATCAGTCCTGCATGTTGAAGGCCATCTCTGTGTCCCTGCAGGTATCATGAGTGGATGAAATCAGAGGAGCTGCAGCGTTTGACAGCCTCAGAGCCGCTAAGCCTGGAGCAGGAATATGCCATGCAGCAGAGCTGGCAGGAGGATGCAGACAGTGAGAAGCAGAGGCCTGGGCTGGGCTGGTAGTGGGAGGCCTGACTCCAGAGGCAGTCTCCAGCTTCCCTCCTTTCTCACTCCCAGTTGAAGCCCTTCTGGGGCCACAGAAACTTTGTGAAAAGCGCTTTGTGCAAAGTCTGAAAGGTGCCTGAAACCCATATACTATTATGCCCACTGAAGCCTGTCCCTGTGGCTCATGCTTCTGTCTTTCCACCCACTCAATGCACCAAGCTCAGAAGTAAAGCATTTGGGGCACTGGATATAAACTGGGGCCTGTTCCTCACATCCCTTGCCACAAACTCAGTTGTGGTTATTGCTCTTTTTTGGTTCCCATGCTTTCTGAGAATACACTTGTTGTTTGGAGAAGGCTGTCTTTTCCTTCACGAGGCAGAGTTAAGGCTTTGTCATCAGCTGAGGGAGACTGTGGGCCCCCTTGTCCCCTGACGGTCTCAGAGATGGTGGTGGTCTAGAGGCCTCTAGTTTGGGGAGAAAACTGCCCTCACCTCACCCCTCCTGGGAGTACAGGCAGTAACCTCGGCCCCTCCCTCCCTAGAGTGCACCTTCATTGTGCTGGATGCTGAGAAGTGGCGGGCCCAGCCAGGCCCCCCTGAGGAGAGCTGCATGGCGGGAGATGTGAACCTCTTCCTCACAGACCTAGGGGACCCTTCCCTGGGGGAGATCGAGGTCATGATTGCAGGTTTGTTCTGCCTGACCCCGCCTGCCTTCCCTCCTAGCCTTTGGTTCTGCTGAACCTTAAGGCAGCCGGGGCTGCCCGGGGCAATCAGAGAGCTCGATGGGAGGCTCTGTGTTGGTGAGCCCAGCACCTGGCCTGGGCAGACTGCCCGTCAGCCTGGTGCTTCATCCTTGCTGGTTCACTTTATTCCTGTCTTATACTTAGATGTGTACTTAACCTTTGGTTTGGGGGTCTTTACATTTGAGCCTTCCCCACTGTTGGGAGGGGGCTGGGAGCCCTCCAAAAAATATATGATCTCCCCTGGAGCCTCTTCCTATGCTCTGGGAAGAGCCTCTCCAGTTTCTGTGTCCTTGATCCACAGCCTTCCCCTAAGGGGCTGCTGCCTCTCCTATTGAGGCAGCACACTCAGGTTAAGGCGTCAACTCTGGGGCAGGTTGCTGGGGGTCCCCAAGCTGGGAACTGTTGGGAGAGTCCTTGAACTTCTCTGGGCCTCTGTTTACATGTCTGCAGAATGGTAATCATAGTTCCAACTTCATAGAGTTGTGGGGACTGAATGAGGTCCTGTCTGTCAAGCGCCTGCCCTGGAGCCCAGCACGTGGTGCCAGTGACTGCCGTTGTCTCTCCTAGAGCCCAACTGCAGGGGCAGAGGCTTTGGCACGGAGGCCGTTCTCATGATGATGTCTTATGGTAAGGGAGTCTGAGCAGAAAAGTGGGGAGAAGTGGCCAGGCCCCAGGTGAGGCCTAGGGGTTGGGAGTGGGCCTTCTTCAGGCCTGAGTGTGGGTGTGGGTGACAGGTACCCACAGCCTTCCCCTAAGGGGCTGTGGACATGAGGACAGGAGGGGTGGGTGCTGGGTTTGGGGGGACTTCATCCTGCAGCTTGTCCCTCTCTCTCATCTCTGGGAGGAGTGACCAAGCTGGGTCTGACCAAGTTTGAGGCTAAAATTGGGCAAAGAAATGAACCAAGCATCCGGATGTTCCAAAAGCTTCACTTTAAGCAGGTAAGGACATCTGTGACTTGGGGCCAGGTATGCCAGCACTTGTGGCTGTTAACTCAGCAGGCTGCTCTCTGGCTCACGCAGGTGGCCGTGAGCAGCATCTTCCAGGAGGTGACACTGAGACTGACAGTGAGCCGGCTGGAGCGGCAATGGCTCCTGGAGCAGACCAGCTACATGGAAGAGAGGCCCTACAGGGATGGGTCATCGGAGCCCCACTGTGTCAGTGGCTCCACAAGGCCAGAGCCCTGCACTGGGCGGTGAACCGACGGGCTTGGGTGCGGAGTGCTCCTGGCCTCCCGCAGGCTGGCAGCGTGGCTGAGTGACTCCAGGGCCCACCCGGACTCAGGCTCTCGGACCCTGGAGTGAACAACACAAATCCATGGGAGGACAGATGCAGGGTGGAGGGGGGAGCTGGAGGCAAAGGGGACCCTGGTGGATGGGCAGGATCTCCCTTCCCCTGAAGGTCAGAGGCACCGCCCTGGGGCTGAGGCCTGGCCCGGAGTAAAGTGGTCATGCAGCTTTCTCTGTTTCTTCACTGGGCCTGAGTGAAAATGAGCTCCCAGGACTGCAGCCCGCAGCATCCAGCCCAACATGGTAGGAAAGGGGCAGGGGCAGCTCATGACCATTTGGTCTTGCAGAAGCAGGCTGGGTGTGAGCCTGGGCTTGGGAATGAATGAGCTGGGCCCTGGAAGGACAGATAGGAGGTTTAGAGAGAGGGCAAGTGTCCTTCCTCTTCTCCCCTTTGGAGTGTTTAGGAACGAGTTTTGGATACAGCTCCTTGTGCCTAGAGCACCCTTCTTTTGATGAAACCTGGAGCCTGCTGCTCAGTTGCAAGAGGTGCAGGAGGAATTGGAGGCCACTCAGTGGTACCCTTCTGAAGGTACTGTGGCCTCGCACTGGCCACTCCTCACCCTTCAGCCTCTGTAGCAGCTGCACCTGACGAGCCCACCAGGGGGCGCTGGAGGCACAGGTTTGGAATAGCCAGGCTGCCTGGCAACTGGTGCCAGGGAGCAGCAGAGCTGGGCCTGTCTCCCCATCTCAGAACAAGGCGGGTAACCTTTGGCTCCTAACTGTCCTCCATCATAACTGGGGGACTGAGAAGAAAGGCCAGGCATGTTTCAAACAGTTGAGGAAGACTCCTGAGGACACTTCAGGCACTCTGAGGAGGAAACAGCCCCAGGAGAGGGGACCTGCTGGAGGACTCGCGTCTGATGGCAGAGCCACAGTGATTGCTGAGGTCTCCTGGCAACCAGCCCCGTCCAGCCTGGCATCTCACACCAGACTAAGCACATGGAAAACTAGAATAGAAGACACACCTGGGACAACAAGCTTTGCTTGCTGGGGCCTCTCAGCCATGAGTTACCTCTGAGCCACTGTTTCTCCCATCTGCCTTCAGGGCTTCCCCACCCAGTAGGTGAGGGTAGGGAAGGCGCCTCCACAGCCTGAGGGGCAGTCCTCAGGCTTGCTTACCTCCCCCTCTCCTCAATGGGTCAAAGGATAGAGGTGGGGCTGGGGGAAGGCCACACCTACCCCATCAGGGCCTGGGGCTTTTGGTGCCAAGGTAAGGGCTTTTTTGGATAGCTTCTCTTACTGCTGGTTGAATCTAAGCGCTAACAAAAGATAGCCAAAGTGTGATCGGCCCTTCTCTAAGCCCCAAGTGATCCCTGGGTCCCCTCGTTGATTCACTGTCTTTTATTGTTCTTAGTTCCAGGAACCTGGATTCTGAGTGATCTTCCGGCTTGGCAAGAGTAGCCTAGGGCCAACTCCCCTTCTTTCCGAGCACCTGCCCTGGTACTTCCTAGCTCTGCAGCCTTGGCCCTCAAGGGCCACCCTCACAGACCTCCAGGATGTGGCCTCAGGTGCCAGATCCAGAAAGGACCTGGACCTCTTGTGGAGGAGCAGGGCATTTCGCCCTTGGAAAGTCCCCCTTTACACTACCTGCCGCAGGCATGTCTCCAGGCTCAGCAGGCTGGTCTTGTTTTCTCCTAGTCTTGGACGACTGCCCTCCAGTCATGTCTGTGGCCAGATAAGATAGAGCACCTGGCGCCAGCTCACATCCCTCCTGGGAATCCGCACCCCACTGGCGGGTGGAAGCTGTTTCTCGTTCCAAACCCAGCTTCGTCTGTGATTTACACGTTCAGTGCTCTTGTAATTAGAGGAACTGCTCAGAGCCCTCTGTGCATTTGGGTCTCAGCTCCCACATCCCTATA
This sequence comes from Manis javanica, assembly GCF_040802235.1. NCBI lineage: Eukaryota > Metazoa > Chordata > Mammalia > Pholidota > Manidae > Manis > Manis javanica. The sequence continues at coordinate 177,229,510 of NC_133159.1, read as the reverse complement.
GTGCAGCCTCTGCACGCAGAGACATGCTGACCCCTGAGCAAAGCACACAGGAACTGGGTGGCTCCAGCTCTCACAGGACGTGTGTGGCCCAGGCAGCTACAGGCTTGAGCCCTCTGGGAACAGCCACCCACCCACACCCTATGCCTGGCTTGGGAGCCCGGGAGCCCAGGGCTACCCTCCCCCTGGGCCACCCTCTCAGCCTGAGGCCACCCTGGGAGTGCCCATTCCCCAGTTCTTAGACCAGGAGGACAAGAGATCTGAAGGAAGACGCAGAGGCTGAGGCAGTTTGGAGAAACCAGTTGCATTTCTGATGGAGTTTTCTTAACAATGGTGGTGCCTGGCTCAGGGCTGGGCAGGGGGAGCCAAACCCTCCCCATGCTGTCTGGGGCCAAGGGGGTGGGAGCAGGAACAAAAAAGCTTTAGGCCCAGGCCACTGCTATGTCCTGGATGCAACAACTTGAAGAATCATGTTAATCAAGGAAAAAAAAAATCCCCCCAAAACTCTGATACCACACTCTTAAAAAAAAAAATCAAATGAACAAACATGCCCAAGCTAGTCTCGGGATGATGGGCCCCATCTACTGTGAGATGCCGCGCTGTAATCAGATTCTTGATCAACCCTGGACCCAGTCACACCTGGGGTCGTGAGGGAAGATGACCTCTCGCCTGATCCCATGATCCTTGCTTGGTTTAAATTCCAGTGATGTCCCAAGAGGGTGGGGACGGGACAGCCAGTTGGTGGAAGCACTCAGTGAGGAGGGAGGACGGTCTGCTTTTTGATTGGGAGGGATGGAAAAACGGCCTTCCGTGAGGTAAGGGAAGAACACAGTTCTCTAGAAAAATCAGGAAAAAAAGAGGGAGCTGCTGGTGTCGATTGATGTCAATTCAGGGGCAAGTTGGGGGAAGGGAAAAGAGGTTGACTGTGGGGCTGGCCTGGCCCTTCCACCTTTCCTGGGTGGCCGGTGCAAGGGGTCTCAGAGGTTGCTGAAGAGTTCGTTTTTCTTGCTCCAGTCCATCTGCGGGGCCCGTTTGCTGCTGCGCTTCTGGTGGGCCCTCTCTTTGGCCACAGCCAGGGAGATGTTGAGGTCCAGGATGGGGTCAGAGGATGAGGAGGTAGATGAGGGTGCTGCAGAGTCCTGTTTCTTGGGGCTGTCCTGGGAATTCAGCTGCAAGGAGGAGGAGGACGCAGAGGGCAGGGTCAGCGCCCAGTAATGTGTCCTGGTCCTCAGCCCTGGTGAGGTGACTCCCTTGGGGGTGGTGCCAAGGGAAGCCAGGTCACAAGAATAGGACGTGGCTCAGCATGTGACCTCCAAGGCAGGCTGGTGTGCCAGGAACGTGTGGCCTGGGACTGGGCTTCCTGCAACCCCCTGCCACCCCCTGCCCGCCCAGCTAGCCAGCCTACCTCCTCACTGTTATCACTGGAGGTGGATCTTGCCAGGGCTGGCCTGGGGCTCTCGGAGGCCACCTCGGCCAGGGCTTCACGACTGTTCTCCTGGTACAGAGAAGGAGGGGTGGGGGTTGGGCTGGGGAAGTCCTGAGCAAGGAGGGGAGTTCCCAAGGAAGACAGGTGCCTCAGTCTGAGAAATTCCACTCAAGCCCTTGCCACCCACCCCAAAGCCCCATGCCTAAGCCCGCCAGTGCCTCCTGGGGGATTTACACTTTTACATTCTTCCAAGGATCAGTGGGTAGTCTGGTTCTACAGCCCAGCTGGGAGGGGCGTCGTGGGATGAGCCGAACTGCTCAGTCCTCCAGTCCTCCCAGTGTAGCCTTCAAGGCCGACTCACCTTGTAGGCAAGTGATGGAGGAGGGGCTTCTCTGCTTGGCATGGGGACACGGGTGATGCTCCCTGAATCTCCTGTGGCCCTGCTGTTGGACTTGACCCCAGAAATCTCGAAACCTTAACCCCAAAGCAGCCAAGAAGGGCTTTAATGGAATAAGTTGAATGAGAGCTCTCGACCCCTGGATAGAGTGGTGGAAGGTTCAGGTGGCCCAGGGCTACGTCCCTTGGCAGGATCCCCTGGAGAAGGGAAGCCTTTCAGCAGACCCTGCACAGCTCCTGTTCTGTGCCTGACCCTTGAATCGGCCCACCCCCTGGCCAGGGCTTCAGCTTGGTGCTCAACCCTGCCTGGGTTCCTCTGCGGCTCTGGCTGGCATCTAGCCCTGCCTCCCCTTCCCTTCCCTTCTGCCAGGGAGGAGGGGCTTTGTTCTTCCAACCCAGACTGGAAGTAGCAGGGCCAGCGCAGTGCACGTCCAGACACTGAAGCTCTGTTCTTGGGGGGAAGAATGGCTTCCTCTGTACGGTGGGGAGTTGGAGGCAGGGCTTGTCACCCAGGATGGCTGCTGCAAAGGGCCTGGCCAGGCCTCGCCCACCCAACCGTATGAGCCCTAGGCAGAGCTGAGGAGTCCACCAGCAGTTACATAGCCTGGAGCTCAGGGACTCGACCTAAGCCAGATGGCCGCCCTCCACTTTCCACCCTTTTCCCGCAGCCCCGGACTGAGCCAGAGGAGCAATTAGAGGGCCTGCCCTTACCTTCTGGATCTCCCCATTGGTGAAGGGCTCGGGCAGGGGACCTAGGTGAAGGAAAAGGCAGAGGTGAGTCCAGCAGCTCTGGGGAATGCCGGTGCAGTGCAGCTTGGAGGGGAGGGAGACCAGGGCTGGGCACATGCTCTGATCCGTCTCCTGACTGCGACCCGCTGGACGTACATTTGCCATTTTGATGACTCAGCTGACACAGTGACTGCGTGTGTGTAACACAGGTTTCATAAAGCAATACTTTTATATTGAAAAAAATGCTCTTTGATATTTTCGATTCAGTTTCATTTTTAAAAATATGCTGGTCTCTGCCTACTCAACTGATCTCATGAGCCACTGATGGGTAATGAGCTGTTTGAAAAAAGTAGAGTCCTGGACAGGGTGGAGATCCTAGGCTGGATGCCTGAGAATCACCTGGGAAGCTTGTCAGAAATAATTCCTGGACTTTGGCACCCAGAGCTTGTGATTCAGTGGGCAGGCCGAGGAATCAACATTTTTCAAATGCTTCCTAGATAATGATGGTGTCACCAGAACTGGAACTACATCCCAGATTACGGTTAGTACCTGCCTCCGCTGAAAGAGAAAATAACCTCAACTCTTTGGCTTGCCAGTGTGGAAATGAGGGGACAAGAGGGCTCAGGGTAGTGTCCGGGGTGTGCCCTGCCCCAGCCAATGGGAAACCTGGGGGTGTCAGCAGTGTCAGAGGGGGAGAACACCAGCCTAGGACCACCCTCACTGGACTTGCTGCGCACAGAGGTCCCACATGGCTACAACGGGGACTGTTCCAGCATATCCTCCTTTCAACACCTGCAGCCCTCCCACAGCGGCCAGGGGACTGCTGACACACAGGGACATTTACCCACTCTCCCCAAGCCAGCCCCTTCCTTATGAACTCCACCCCGTCTCATGGTGGCCAGGGGGCAGCTGCTGGGAGGGGGTGCATTCCCCTCTTTGGGGACAGTTCCATCCCATTGGAGCAGGGTGGGGACACCAACCTGGAGGGACACCTGGGGAGGAGACCTAGCCCCAGGCCTCTCCCTGTGCAGGTCCTCTGGCTAGAGGTTGCCACTACTAGTTCTCAGGGCCCTTCCTGCCCAGCTAGAGTGAGACAGGAGAGAGGATATCTGAGGGTAGGGGAAGAGAGGGGCTGGAGATGGCAGGGTAGGAGCGGAGTGGAGCCCCAATTTCGGTTGTGTCTTCCCACATCATGTCACCAAGTGCAAGGCTGGGCTTCTCTGGGTCTCAGTATCCCTCTCACTGAGGAAGGCAATTATCTTGAGTTATCTGGTTCCCATGAACTTGGGACATGAGGGTAAGGGGCTGCCCCACCTCCCAGGCCCCAAGTCGGCTGGGGACTTCAAACTGACCCATCCCCAGGAGACCCTCAGGACCCACGGGCCCCTCCAGCTGGAGGTCTAAGTCTGTGGCAGGAACAGCGGGACCTTTGTGTGGACCCCCCACCCCCCGCCAAGAGAACTCTGACACCCCTGGGAGGCTCCACCTCTTACAAAGTCCAGAGAGGTTCCACCTACCCCACATCCCCCCAAGGAGCCATCTTCTCAGGGAGAAAGTCCAGACCGGGTAGCAGAGCACCGCTTGACTCCTCCCTGATCCAGGGTAGCAGCCCTGCCCCGTCTGGCTTGGGCTCAGGCAGGGGGAGGTGCAGGGCTTGGCAAGGGGATGTGGGGGATGGGGAGGGCAGGGGCCCAGGGACCGATGGGGGACCCACTGCTCCCTACGGCCAGCAAGCCTGGGTTTCCAAGACAACCTGAGGGAAGGGAGGGGAGGCCCTGGGCCCTGTCCATTGGACTCTGATCTGACCACGCAAAGGCTGGAGGCCTCTCCGGAGTTAACCCTTTCTTTGTGTCAGCACTGCCCTGAGAACCTGCTGGGGTGGAGGCGTTGGGGGCTCAGGTCTCCCTTTGGTACGGCAGCTCCACCCTATCCCACCCTCCCTGGTACCAGCTCACCACTATCAGGGGCCAAACTCAGGAACTTACTGTGGCTCCCTGATTCTCTCCTGACTCCAGGCCCCTCCCTCCAAACCCGCACCTCTGGGCCCCCCGTGCAGGGCCAGGTGGGAGTTTTGATGCAGAAAGCTGCCCACCCACAACCCAGGACGCACTGCGTGTGGGGCGCAGCCAACATCCCCTGCTCGGCTGTCCACCCAGCTCACCATGCAGGTGCTCCTGGGATGGGGTCACCTTGCACTTCTTGAAGAACTCGTCGGTCTCCTTGTCCACCACCAGCAGCTTGGTCTCGTCCCCACCGGCCTTGATGGCAGATACCACATCTCCATGCTGCTTGCCCTCCATGCAGACCCCGTTCACCTGGGGGTGGGGGTGGGGTTGCCAGCACAGGCCTCAGCTGGGGTGGGGGTGGGGGTGGGGAGGAGGGCTAGGTGGAGGAGGTGCAACTGGTCCTTTCTGTCCTTGGCCAGTGGGCAGCCTGGGGACACTCATGCCCCTTGCCCAGAGAGTCCGAAATCAGGCCAAGGGACAGTCAGAGGGGGAAGCAGGACATATGGAAAAAGCCGAAGAAATGATCTAGACGAGACTAAACAAACACAGCTGTGACAGAGGGGACAGGAAGATCGGGGTCGGGCCCCAGCTTCTCTGTGCACTTGCCATCCGACTTCCCCCCCTGGGCCTCAGTTTGCTCACACGTAAAATGAGAGGTCTTGTGAAAGCTGCTCTTCCAGCTCTAAGGTTCTAAGACTGAGATTCTGGGACCCGCCCAAGGCACTTGGCTCACGTTTCCTCTCCCACTGAGCCCGGTCCAGGGGTGTACAAGCAAGTGAGTGCGCCAAAGGCCTCACCCCTGGGGAAGGCGTTCATCCCTCCTGCCTACGCCCAGCATGGGGGCCTCAGGCAGTGGGTAACTCTGGGGTAGCCCAAGACGCTGGACGGGTGGGCAAATCACGTGCCACTGAGTGTGTCTGCTCGGGGAAGAACTGCCCAGGGGACGTGGGGGCAAGAGAGGAGTCAGCCCTTCTGTCCGTCCATCCGTCGTCCATCCATCACCCATCTTTCCTCCCTTCCTTCCCTCCTGCCCACCCTCATATCCCCCCCAACCCCCCCCATCTATCCAGCACCTGTGGGTGGCCTGGGCCCAGGGGCTAACCGAGGAGCAGAGGGTGTGCAGGCTGCCCCAGGAGGGGCTTATCTGCGGGGAGGCAGTCAGGAAGGAAGAGCCCGGGAGGAAGGCAAGAAACACTACCTCCACGATGCGGTCCTTGGCCCGGAGCCCCGAGGCCTCAGCAGGCGAGTCTGGGTCCACCGCCCGGATGAACTGGCCTGGCTTGGACTTGTCACTGTGCAGGTTGAAGCCATAGCCATTGGCGCCCTTCTTCATGGTGCAGAGCCGAGGCCGAAGCTCACTCTGTGGGGATGAAGGAGGATCCATGGCCATTCCACATCATCCCGGGTCTTGCCTCCCAGCCCCTCTGTACCCTCTTCTCTGCAGTGAGCAAGGCAGGGGATGCTAGGCAATGAGCAATGGCCACTAAGGGCCCTGGCCCTGGTCCCACCCCCACCCCCACACACTAGCTATGTGCCCTGAGGAGAGTAATTTCCTTCTCAGAGCCTGGGGTTCCTCATTTATAGATCATTCTATATATTCTATAGTGCCACCTGCCTCCCAGGGTTGCTGTGAGACCCAGTGAGATAATTAACATACATGGAAACACTTTACAACTCTGAAATCCCTGTGCACGTGTAGATTTTCCCACTGTTGTTAAGACTAAAAGAATGGTCACGAGAAGCTGAGAAGGGAGATTCTGGGGATGTGGGGCCAGGTTGCTCCAGAACCCCATCCCCAGCTGGGTGTGGAGGAGGCAACGGAGGGGCTGGGGAAGGAGAGGAGGGTTTACAGACCTCCTGCCCCGACTTGCTGGCCCCAGGAGGCAGCAGCCACCTGAGGCTCCCCAGCCCTCCACTCTCAGGGGGTGGCGCAGGCTGACTTGGCTTCCTTTAAATGCCTGGGCGGGTCTTTCTGTGTTTCAGGATGTTGGTGAGGGGTGTGGAATCACCAATGCAGGAAGGCGGGGTGACCGCTGGTCTGCGTTTACCCTAATCAGGGATAGAGGCCTGGGACTTCGCTCCAGGTGCCCCTATCCCAACAGCCAAGACAATTAAATGAGTATAAAAAAGTAGGGGGCCCACCGAGGCGCTCTCTGCCCCACCGGGTTCTCGTGCCCCTGGCTCCTCGCTGCAGGGCCCACTCCCAACAGGCCTGCTGATGCCACTGCCTGCTGCTTATCCCGGTGAGGCCCTCCTGCAGCCCGGAGGCCCCCACAGCCCACGGGGATCTTGTTCTGGGCAGTGAGGCTCTTCTCCCCTCCAGCTAATCCCTCCACAAAGCCGCCAGCCCAGCCCTCCCAGGCCCAGGTAAGCAGAAACAGGTCCGACCAGTTGTCACCACCAGGCAGGCTCAGCTTTCTGTCTCAAGGAAGCGGGGAGTGGGTGGCTCTCATGTCTCTGCTCCTTCCACCTCCCCTCACTCCAAAGAGCTTTCCCACAGCAGCCTGGCCAAGTCTCTCCCGTTTCCAAGATGGGGAAATAGACTGGGGATGATTAGCCCACTGCCTGACATCACACAGCCTTACAGTGTTGGAGCCAGAACACCAGCCGCGCTCTGGCCCCGTGTCCCTGCCACCATCCGTGGGCTGGCCCTTAAGGATCCACGTCCAGCCTGAGATGAGGCCCACTTGGAGCTGAGGCCTCAGCAGGCGTCACAACACCGGGTGGCCCTTCCTGCAGGGGTTGCAGTCTGCCTGCCAGGAGGCAGCTGGGAGCTGCAGAAACCACAGCCTTCCTTCCGGGTGCTCATGGCCTCTTGCAGCCAGGGCTGCAGCTGTGGGCCAGGTGGTGAGGCAGTGGGCAGCTCCGGGCTCGGTGTGTCAGCGGAAGGGGAATCTGGGGGCTCAGGGTACTCTCCTCGCTTTCAGGCCTGGTCTTCTGTGCTGCAGGCTTCCCTCACCGATGATCCTCAGCACATTTCAACCCTGGACCTCTTGCCTAGTGACCTGTCGTTAAAGCTGGAGGGCCTGTTTTGAACCTGACTCCCTTCTTCCAGCACCATGAGGATTGAGAGTGTTGAGGACCCAGCCTGAGGGGTCAGGCTCCCTGCTCCCTTCCCCCTGCGTGATTGCCCTCTGGGGGTGGCTGGGATGGGAGGAGAGGGAGCCTCAGGTAGTTTTCTGGAATGTTCAGATACCTACAGAGCTCTGTCTAGCTCCTTCCTTCTCAAATCCTTGGAGGCTCCCTCCCTTTCCATGGGAGGGCTGGGGGCTTCCTTTTCTTCCAGGAAGACCCGTCCTTCACCCCTCCCCACAGCTGTCTCCAAGGGGTGTCACTGGCAGCTCTAGGTCAGCCCATCAAAGGAGCCCATCTCAGCCTGGGTGCAGGCTGGTGCTGCCAGAAGTCCCTGGGGGCAGCCTCCCTGGGGATCTGCAGGGCCTGGCCCGGCACTGAGAAGAGAAGATGGGAAGGCGTCAGAAACCTGGCGGGAGTGTGGCCACCATTGCTCCTGGCCCTACATCCTCAGAGCTGGGCAAGGCCTGGGTTCTGCCTCTGGGGACAGTGGAAAAATGGGAAGTATACCTGGTATGTGGCCTGCAGGAGCTCAGGAGGGGCCTGCCGCCATGGTACCATATTCAGAGGGGTGCAGAGCCAGGGTGAGGGGGTGACCTCAAGGGGAACATGGCCCCAGGGTGCTCAGACCCTCAGGGGGGACTCCATGACAATGAGAACGCAAGTAAACATCAGGATCTGTTTAGTAAAGACACTGGCAGAGACCCAGAAGTGGGAGGAAGGACCACAAGGCAGTGGTGGCCAGCGGGCAGCACAGGTGGGCTGGGTGCGGCTGGGGCCTGGGTGAGTCTGAGTCTCTCAATTCCAGAAAACAGCAGACCAGAAAAGGCCCTGCCAGGACAGCTGCCCTTAGACTCCTCTCACAGGGCCTCTCCCACCCTCAGGTCCTCAGGCTGCCCCAAATCCTGTCCCAGGCCTGCCATGGCTTCCCCCTGCAATACCTCCTCCCCACCCCAAAGAGAGCCCAGCTCAGCCCAAGTGGCCACCCAGTCACCTCCACCCACACAGCCCAAGGGAGTGGACAGCGGGCACGGAATTCAATAGGTGCCACCAGCAGCCACCTGGAAAGCTGGGGAAAGTCGATATACCCGAATCCTGGTGACCGTCTCTGGGGAGCAAGCCCAGGGCCAATCCCTGCTCCTCTTCAGGAAGGGCAGCTGGTGGCCAACGCCCCACTGGGCCCAGCCCCTCCCTGGATGGTGCCATGGTGATGGGCTCTATAGAAAACAACCAGGCTGTTTCCAGCTGACCAGCCAGCTCTAGGGCCCAGAAGGGGTGGGCTGCGGGACCAGAAGCCCACCAGAGTGGCTAGGGGAACAATAGAGGTGACCCTCACCTCCCTTCCCCTGACCCAGTCCAGCCAAGGGCTCTTAATTTATGCAGATAATGGAGCCCTGCTGCCCCATATTGGGAAATCAGCCCCAACAACAGGGCAGGTGAGAAGGGGATGGGGGGTGGGGAGGAGCCCTGGCCGACGTGGTGGACGTGGTGGGGGTGGGGGGCACGTCGGGGGTAAGGAACTGTGGCTGCTGTAGGAGGCAGCTCCGTTCATTCCACCCACAAGACTCAGGCGACAGTCTTGGGTCTTGTGCCAGCTCTTCAAGGAACCCAGGATGGTAATGTGTCTGAGGGTAGCGTGCGACTGGGCAGCATGGCAGCACTGTCCTCAGGGCAGGCTGGGAAGTGACCAGGGGCTCAGACCTCTGGCCAGTGCCCAGAGCTCTAGGCTGAAGGTATCCTTTCCTTACTGGGGGATGGAGGTGGGAGTCGGGGTAGGGGTTTCAAACGGTTTGGCTGCTACTGCCCCATGCCCTATGACCCCAAGTGGCTTCATTTCACACTGTAGGACCTCGCCACCAGGTCTGGGCAAACTGAGGAATGTTGGACACCTCCATTTGCAAAAAAGGAGCTGCTCCAGCCCTTGATCTTGTACTTACTCCCAGGCTCTCAGTGGGAAGCCCATTCTTGGGACCCCAGCAGGGTGGGATCCAGATATGCTAAAAGTGGGGGCAGCTTCTCTGACACCCCCACACAGGGGCCCTGAACCAAGCCTCTTCCTCTGGCTCTTTTCTCCAGGTGCTGGCCAGAGACCCACCGGAGGGAGTTTGGCTCAGGTCTGCCCAGGGCTGGGCAGGCCTGGGATGGAGCAGGCTGGTACATGGGCTGCTGCTGGCTGGACACTATCCAAGCTGGCCGCCCCATGCGTGCTTATCCCGCAAGCACTCCATCATCATCCCTCCCCCATCTCCCAGAAGTTGCTGGACACCCCTGTGGGCTGTCCCAAGAAGCTCTGTGAGGACCTTCAGGAAGCTTGCGAAACTGACCTTATGGAAATAACCCACAGCACCTACCCTTTACTGAGTGCTTACTACCTGATGAGCACTGCCCTGTACTTTCTCATTAAAGCCCAAATATAATGCTGTGAAGATATATGTAGTATAGAAATAAGGAAAGTCCTATGGACTTCATCCCAAACTCAGGTTCAAAGAGGTCGCATAAATTGCTCAAGTACATGCAGCCCTGAACTCAGATTGAGAGCAGCAACATAATGCCAGTCATGTATGTATATAATATAAAATGTTCTAGTAGATATGTTAAAAAGAAAAAAAAAAAGAGAAATAATTGTAATATCTAATTTAACATACTATATGAAAACTATCATATCAGCAAAATGGGATATTTTACATCCTTTTATTTGTACTAAGTCTGCAAAATCTGGTGTGCATTTTACACTTGTTGCACATAGAAGTTTGAACTTGCATGTTTCAAGTAGTAAGAGCCACCTGTGGCCAGTGACTGCCCCCGTGGCCCACACAGATCCTAGAGGCCACATCCTCATCCATTAGGCTGTCAGCCACACATACTCTTCTAAATCCCTATGGCCTTTGCTGTTTGAATCAGCCACCCATGACCTAGTAACTTCCACACGGAGAGCCTGGAGCCTTTTCTCTGGGAAGTCAGAACTCTGGCCTCAGACACACAGCAGGGAGCACTTACCCAGACCTCAGGGGGTCTGTACCACTTGTCCTTTTCTAGGGCACAAGAACCCAAGGGTTGCCTAAGGGTCTGGGGACATGGCAAGCTGTACTACCCTGAGGAATGGAGAAGGAAGGCCAAGGCCAACAGTCAAAGTCAGCCTCCAGGGGGGTTTTTGTCCATCATGACGTAAGGGCCAGGGACAGAAGCCTGCTCCTTCTTGGCTGAGACCTTCCATCAGGGCTGTTACCTTCCCTGATAGTACTTGAAGCACGCCCCCGGGGACAGAAGCACCTGGGATCTAAGGGTCTAGCTTCTTGGATCCTCGCAGGGAGTTGGTTCAAGTAACCTGAATTTATGCCACTCTGATGACTCTCGTGTGGCCCAGAATGTGATGGGCAGAGATGCCCAGCTGGAAAGTTAGGCCCTCAAGCACAACCCAGCTGTGTGGCTGAATGGATGAACAGGTGCTGGACTGAGAGCAGCGGGGTTCCACGACACACCCCCTGCTATGCTCTCCCTACCAGCTGAGAGCCCTGGGGCCGCCCACCTGAACTGGCCAAAGCTGAGTCTCCACATGGTAGACAGGCAAAGGGCGGAATATCTGTCTCACAGAGTGGGCGTATGGATTGAATGAGATAAGGCATGTTATTACATAGCATGTTGACAGACACAAATAATAACTATCACTTATTGAACAATTATTATCAACTGACAAAATGGAGAAAGTACCTAATTTGCAGGGTTGCCATGGGGAGTCAATGAGATGTATATTGATATTTTTATGGCACAATGCTGGGCACTAGAAATTTGAGTTTCCTTCCCAGGTAGGGCCATTCTATCTCAGAGCAGAAAAAGAGCAGAGTACCTGTAATGGGGACCTAGGACTCTGGCTTCTCTCTGTTAAGAGGCCTGTAGCACCAACAAGACCTTGGCTAGGCCCGTTCTTCCCCTAATTCTTAAGTGCTCACCTACGTTCCCAGGGCCCTATGGGATGGGACATCTGGGCAGGAAAAGAGGGGCCCCCATGTAGACATACAGAGTTCCTTGCAGAGGAAGTCCCATTCTCACTCTCCAAGAGAAGTACCTCTGGAATTACTGATTTGACTTTACAGGAACCTGAAGGTAAGAACCTGGGGCTGTCCCAGGGGAGAAAGAGATCCCCAAACATGTGGCCTAAGGGGATGAACGAACAAACGATCACACACCATGTCCATTTCAAACCCAAACACCCTGCAGCTCAAACCCTGTTCTGCCCTCCCAAACTCCAACTTGATCAGAGTCAAATGGCCTGCCTGTCTTGCCACCTGGGTTGCCTGCACCGTCTGTGCCTCTGGGATCAGGGTCAGATCTGGCAAGAACCCATCCTAAGCCGGGTACTTACACACTTATACACACACAAACCATCTCATGGAATCACACCCAAAACCCTGTGGGTGGGTGCTGGTGTCCTCATTTCCCAGAGGAGGAAGCTGAGGCTTGCAGGGAACAATTAGGATCCCAGCGCCAGTGGGTGTCAGAACTTGGATTTGCACATGATCTGGTGGACCCCCAAAGTCCAGAATTTTGGTTTTCTAGTCTTAAAATGGAAGCTGCTAGTAGACAGTAAAAGGAGTGGGTAGGTTCTATCTGGAATTCCGGTCTCTCGGTGTGCTTCAGGTGCAAACAGGCCCAGGTGTGCTGGACCCGAGATGCATTAGGATAAAAGTCCCTGTTGGCTGGTACGCATTCATTCATTAATTCAAAGATTATTTATTGGGCCCCTCTGGACTCTGTGCCAGGCGCAGTCCTGGGGACATGAACACAAATAAGCCACAGCTGTCTCCCTCAGGACCCATCATGCAGTGGTGGTGGGGACTATGAACAGATGACTCAAATATTGTCTGCTCAAAGCGATAAAAGGTGTAAGGAGAGGGAGCAGAAGGAAGTGAGGAAAGGGGGTCAGTCAGCCTGCGGGGTCCCAGAGACACTGCTCGGTCTTAGAGAGCGTTCTGGAGAAGGGGACTAAGGCTCCAGCCAGTGTGAAGGCTGAGAGTGCATGGCGGGCTTGAAGGGAATTCTGATCCTTGGGGTGGTTTTGAGGGGATGGGGACTAGGAGGAGTTTACACCCAAGAGGGATGGTGGAAAGAGTAGGGGGCCAGACTGTGAAGGGCTGTGAAACACCATCTGGTTATTCAACAATGACCCGGAACTGGGCACTTACTGAGCACCAGGCCTGGCCTGGCCACAGCTGCTCTTGCCCAGCAAGACAGGCAGATCCAGGGCTAGTTGCCCCAGGGGTGGGTGTGTAATAATCTCTGTGAAATATTTATTAGTTAAAATACCAACAATCAAGGTTTGCTGAGCACTTACTTAGTGTCAGGCTCTGAGCACTTGCCTGACAGGAGGCAGCAGCGATTGCCCCCAACTTACACAAGAGGAAACGGAGGCTTACAGAGGTTAAGACACTTGGCTGGAAGTGGCCCAGCTAGTACAGCTGAGCTGGCTCAGGCCTGCCAGCTGTCACTGTGGGCCCATGTGCCAGGTGCCAAGCTGCAACGTTTAGGTCTCATTCTGTGCCTGCCGGTGTTGCTGCTCCCCCCCCCCCCGGGAGGTGGGGAAAGCCATCGACAAAGCAGGTTGGCAGAGCTGGAAGTACACCTGTACCTCCTCCTAGACCAGTACTGTGGCACCCCTCACCCTCTGCCCTGTACAGTCTCAACCCAGGTTGGGCTTCCCAACGTCATCACGTCACCAGCACTCACTCAGTATTGTTCCACTTAACACCTTTTTTGCTTGGGAGAACTAGTGAAGATAACATAACAGCGCCCACTTAGTGAACAAATTCAGGTTAAAACTAGTAAGTAAAACTCAAATGCTATATATGAGAGAATTTTTTTTGGAAAAAAAGTAACTTATGATATTAACATTTTTTTGCAATGATAAGGTGGGTCATCTGCATGCCCACCATACTAGATTTCATGGGAATTTCCTGACAGAGGGCCTCAACAGGGCTGAGAAGCTGTGCATAAGGCTGTGGATTTAAATGCCTGGGCATAAAGGAGCTCAATCCACTAGGGGCTCAAATATTTCCCATTATTTAGAAAGTTCTAGAGAAGGCAGGTACCACTGTAATCCAATACTTCCCCTCCCCATTTTATAGAGAGGAAAAACAAGGCTCAGAGAAGTTCTGTGACTTGCCTGTTGACCTGAAACCCCAACCCCAGGTCTGACTGGAAGTGATTCTACCCTTCTCCTGGTCTAACAAAGTACACACAAATGCAGGTGTCACACCACCAACTGGGAATCCGATTCTGTGGACACCCAGAGAGCAGGAAGCCAAGCCTTGATGCCTTTTCAGATGGCCTGGCAAGAAAATCACGTGCTAGGTCAAGCCTCCACTCTGGCCCGGGCACCCCCCACCTGCCCCCAGGCCCAACCGCACCCAGCAGTAAAACCTGAAGGGCAGTGGGAGGAGCTGAACCTCACTGTAACTTGGGGGTGGGAGCAGGTTATTCACGCAAGTGCCAAAGTCCAAAAAAAAAACCGGGGGAGGGGGGTGGTGGTGATGGCAAATCGATGCACTCAGCACAAACATGACACTGAATTTCTGCCTGGGATCAGAGGTCATGGGCTCCAAGTTCCTGGTGTCAAACCCCTACCGTGGTGCTCCCACTCTTGCCAATGCCAGCCTGGCAGCAGCAGGAAGTGGGAGCCTAGCGGCCCCGGCATTCCTGGCACCCAGCTCTGGCTGGATGGGACTACTGGTGACCTCACTTCCCTCGTTTCCACCAAACCAGTTGGTCCTTTCAGGCTCCACCTCCTACCTTGAGGCTGAAGCGTGCCCTTTCTCTGTCCAGGGAAGCTCCTGCTGCCACCATGGACACCCCTGCCACACGCTGCCACCAGGTTGAGAGCTGGTGCAAGCCAAATGGGCCCTGGGGAGACCCAGGCACTGCCCCCCAGAAGTCTGCATCCTGAGGCCTCCCCTTCATTCTCTGGGGACAGGAGCCTCAGCACAACTCCTGTTTTGCCACTGCCCCTCCGGCAGCTGATCCAAACTGGGATTGTTTGGGGAAACACCAAACAAGGGCAACAAGCCACCAGCTTGCTTACTGTCTGGGCCTGGAGACAGAGCAAACTACTTGCCAGTCGTGAGCGCCTGTGGCCGCTCCTGGGCCCAGGGCCGCGGGACACCCCCCCCTACCCGTAGCCATTTCTCCTCCTCCAAGGTCCTCCCTCCCGCGGCCAGATACAAGCTAGCGCTTACTCCTCACATTCCTGGGCCTCATAAATCCTCCTGGGTGGCAGGGCCGTCCCCCACCCCACCTCGGTAGCCTCTGCGCCTCCTCCCGTACCCCACCCCCACGCATCGCCTTGAGACGGTGGGGCTTCCCCTCTTTCTTAGAAGGCACACCGACTTCAGGGGGAGGATGAAGTCCGGCCGGGCTGAAGTTACTGATACACACAGCAGCGGATGGGGTGCGGGGACAACTATGCCTGCGTCCCTCCGCTCCCAGAGCCTGGGCTCTGAGCAGGAAGAGGCTGTTACTCCTCCAGCTTTTTGAAGTCGGGGCGGTGGAGGAAGCTGGCACCTCTGGGGCGGTTGGGAGTAGGGTGGCCGAGGAGCCGACCCTAGGGGGGGCGGGGCTAGGGGGTTCCGTAGAACCGCACCAACAGAGTCGAGGAAAAGGGGACTGGGCCCCTGAGCCGCCCTTCCTCATCCCCACTCCCAAGGGACAAGAGGTGCAGGTGGCAAGGGCCTCGGAGTACCAGTCCGGTCTGGGGACGGGGTGCGTGTCGCGGGGACGCAGCCCAAAGCCTGTAACTGCCAGTACGTCCGGCCAGAGGGCGGAAGGAGGCTCCCCCTCGAGGATCGAGTTTCAGAAAGAACAGGCGGGCACCCGCCGGGGCATCCGGGAACGCGTGGGACTCTCCCCGATCCCCCTCTCCCACTCCATTCCAGCCTCGCCTCCCGGCGCACTTACCTGCTCCGGATGGCTCTTCTCGGCCTCGCGTGACTCTGGCGTGGCGGCCTGCGGCTCATTTTGGCTGCCAGTCCCCTGCGCCTCAGCGGTTGCCGGCGACTCGGCCTGCCCGGGCCCGTCCTGGGCGCGCAGCAACTCCTCCCGGACCTGGACACCCAGCTTCTGCAGCCGCTCGTCCGTCTCGGGGTCAACCACCAGCAGGCGCACGGCGTTGAGCGCGGCGCGGATCCGGCTTACCACCTGCTGGTGGGTCTCCTTCTCCACGTTCTCACCGTTCACCTCCACCAGCCGGTCTCCGGCCAGCAGCCCCGCCTTCTCGGCTGGCGAGTCAGGCTCCACCAGCCGGATGAACTGGCCCATCTTGCCTTTCTCCCCGTGCAGGTGGAAGCCGTAGCCATTGGGACCCTTCTCCAGGCAGCAGAGCCGGGGCAGGGGCGCCCCAGCCTCTGCGTCCGAGCTCATCTCGCCCTGCGACAGCTCAGCGGCGCGATGCGGGATTCCGTCGGGGGGCTGGAGGTGGGACGGTCTGCGGACCGGGAGGTGAGAGGGAGCGCAACAGGGAATACCCGTGCCTCAGGACAGGTAGATCGCGCAGGTGTCCCAACAGCGGCGACCGCCAGCTGCGAGGGTCCAAAACGGGAACGCGCGGGCCAATCTACGCCTCGCGCGGCGTCTGAGTTCCACGACCCGTCCCGGCCTCTTATTTCGGGAGGCGGGGCCGCGCCGAGGGTGTGGACCTCCACGGACCAATCAGGGATCACAGGTAGGGCGCTCGGGCCTGGTGAACTACGCTGGCCAATGGGAACACACGGGGGCGGGACCCTGAGCTTAGCGCGGCACCCCGCGGCGGGAGAAGAAAGAGGGCTCAGGAAGTGGAAGTGTTTGTTACCAAGAGGCAGGAGTTGGGGCGTGAGGCGGGGCGAGTTCCCAGTACTGGGCGGAGGGGCCAGTAGGCTCCGTTCTAGTTCTCCCAGCCTGTGGCGGGAATTGAGGAGAGCCATCTCCCGGATAAAGGACCCTAACGTTTTAACAGCCTTTAGCCAAAACCTGTGTGCATCTCCAATGGGTTGGGGTGGGGTGGGCGACTGTTGCCAAGGAAACAAGTTATTGCTCTGGGACTGGGAGGTCCCAGAGGTCTTACGAATAAGACAGAGGTCCACCTGGGACTTAACAGAGTTGTCTGAATACCGATATTTTCCCATTTGTGGAGTCACTTTGCTCTGCCCCAGGACCTGCTCATAGGGGTGCGGGCTCTGATCCTCGCTGGGACCATGTGAGGGCTCAGCAGAGAGCGAGCCCAGGCTTCGCAGGGCTCCCCACTGAAGACAGGCCACCTAGAGCAAAGGCGTGAGCATTGGCATCAGCGTTTGACTAGGGAGGTGGGGTTGAGAGAGGTGGAACAGAGTCAGGGAACCAATCTTTGGGTGCCATCCACAGGGAAAGGAGCCCTCGCTTTTTATAATAGAGAAATAAAAACGATTAGGGCCATTAAGATAAACCTTTCAGCTCCTTGGAGAGAGTCTGGTCACAGAGGCTGGGGCAGTCTGTTAAGGGTAAGGTGACCAGTTGGGAACATTGGATCAAATTATTTTGGCAGTCGGTGATAGTTCCCTGTTAAAAAGAAAGACACAGGGCCAACATGGAGTCACTTCTGGTAGGCTACGACACCGAACCAGGGGCTTAATACTTAAAGCCAATTACGGTTTCAACCTTCCCAAGAAAAGTAGTCAGTCAGGAGTTTTCTGGTTATCATCTTTGATAAAATAATCTGTCAAATGAGGTCTCTCCATCTTAAAAGAAGATGAAGGAATCTGCATTATAAGAACCCCTGCTCTTCCCCTGAAGACAAAGTGACCTTGTCTGAAATAATCCCTACTTTTCTTTTGCTAATAAACCATCCCCCCCAACCACCAGCTGTGTATAAAAACCTTCCATTTTCTACAATTTCTCAGAGCAACTCTCTACTTTCTAGAGTGGATGCTGCTCGATTCATGAATAGTTCAATAAAGCCAATTAGATCTTCAAATTTACTTGTATGAATTTTTTGTTTTAAACATTTCTCAACACACAATAGCAGTCCTTTCAACATGATTCTCCCTCCCATGCACACCTCAAAGAAGCAGGGGACAGCGTGTACTTCACAAAATACTGCTATTTAATTCTCAAAAACACATATGCTAGAAGCCCAGAGCAGCCTACATGATTGGATCGCCTGTGACCTGCCTTGGGTCCCAGAAAAGCCTGGCAAAGTCAGTCTCCTCCCTACTGTGCCCGGGAGAGGCCTCAGAGAGCTTCCCTATCCGGCCGGAGTTGGAGCTGCTGACTGCTCAGAGAGCAGATTTCTGCCTTGAAAGCAAATGCAGTAACCTCAGAAATGTGCAGTGCATACTTTTTTCTCACCCCTCTCCCCTGCCCCTGCCTGGAGAGCTGGAGGAAAGATATCTCTAGGCCGTGGCCTGCATGTCTCCTTCCTGTCCACTTGCAATTGCTAGGGTCAGGGCTTTGGGACATGTGACCTTGACCCCACGTAAACTCCTTGCTGCTCCTCTCCCCACCCCAGTCTCACCTACATGACCTTGTTTTGCACACCTCCTGTTGGTTTACCCAGAAGTGGATGACCTCTCACTCCCTAACCTGGCTCACTAGGAGTTGGAAGATAAAGCAGTTTGGTGTGTCCAAGAAGAAAAGGACGTGGGTGGTCAGGGAGAAGGCAGTGCTTGGACTTAGGGGATTGCGTGTGGTGAGGTTTGTTCACTTCTGACTCCCACCTCCCCAGGAGCCAGGGATTTCTCCTTATCTGGCTCTTAACACAGAAGATGCACAACAGCTGCTTGCAGAAGTAGCCTGTGGGGCTGCATACCTACCAAAGGGTTGGGACTGAACAGAAACCTTTGCCTAGCTGTGACCTTAGGTGTCTAGAGGCAGAGGCAGAAAAGTAGATAAGACCAGGGATTCAGAGACAAAGGGCTCCCCTGGGATCTGAGGTCCAGAGAATAGGAACCAAATGTTTCTAGGCACCCCAATGTGCTTATGGGTTGGAGGAAAAGGGGTATACCACCCAGAGTGGGGCTAGTAAGGCCAAACAGACAGACCAAGTCTGCTAGTCCTCTGTCCCCTTCCTAGGGAGAGAGGCTGCCCAATCTCCATATCTCTTATCTTCCCTGAGGCTTTGGTCTAGCCCCCCAGCACAAGAGCCTGTCTTACTGGGGAAGATTGTTCCCTAGGGAGCTGGAGGACATGAGGGCTGGTGTCTGCTCAGCCTCTCCAGCCAAAGGGTGGGAATGGGGAGGGTCCTGCCCTCAAACCCCAGGGGTGCATCAGTGCCCCCTAGTGCTGAGCTGGAGCAATAGCACCCTCATTATGGCTGGGAGGTAGGTCCAGCCCCCAAAGTTCGAGTATTAGACGGCAAAGGGGCCACCAGTTCCCTTCTTAGGGTTCCTGGTGCCCTTCTTTTGTATTACATTATGTATCATTAAAATGAAATATAAATATATTACGCTTTCCCAGTTGCAGGGAAGCTACAGGAACAAAGGGAAGGGAGGCAATACAGCTTCCCCTTGGGAAGGGGCTGCATACTGGGCCCCTGACTGCCTCCCCATTGGCTCAGCTGCTCAGAATAAACCAGGTCTTGGGGAGAAGGCTGCATCCTTGTGGGCCTCTAGAGCCTCCTCTCAACCCCTTGGGATTCACAAGAAGGAGCAGCAGCTGGCCTGCTGCTTCCGGGACTCCACATAGTCTCGGATCTGGAAGCTGGGCTCATCGGCCTGCCGCCTGGCTCTGTACTTCAGTTCCCTTGAAAAGGAAGAAGCAATGGGTTAGGCAGGGAGTGAGGAGCTGAGCATCCTCCCCACCGCCATGACCCAGGGCAAACGGACTTGACTGCACAATGCAGCTGGGCCCAGGGGCTGCACCAGGGCCAGGCCCTACTGGATTCCCAGATGGTGCCACCCTGCCTGCACGCTTCCTTCCCTTGCTCAGCTCTTACTTGGCAATGGCCAGAAAGGCTAACTCCACGTTCATGCCCGTCTTAGCGCTGGTCTCCATGAAGGGAACCCCATACTCCTGTCAGAGAGAGTTCACAGGGCCAGCCCCTGGCTGCCCCACCCCTGCCCCGCCCCGTTCACCGGCAGACACTTACCCTGGCCAGTGTCTCCCCATCCTCCAAACGGATCACCCTTTCGCTGCTCACATCTGCCTGTCAAGCCCAGGTGGGTCACTCTGGAGAAGGAAATCTTGACCCCAGCTGGCCCCTCTCTGCCCCTGCGGGCCCTCTTTTGCCCCAGGAGCAGGTACTGCCCGCCCTCTGCTGGTAGCCTCTGGGTCTGCGGGCAGTACAATTGACATGGGGCCAGGGCTTCTGCCTTGGTCCAGCTGCGTTATCCAGCTCCCAACCTGGGAATCTCACACCCACTAGGGGAAGTAGAAACTCTCCTTAGCAGAGGTGTAGTGACCATAATCAGAGGGGTAACAGTAGTTTGAGCTAATCCTTTCCAATCTTAGATCTTCATCTGTGACTCTACTTTGTGATCAAATGAGGGCTGAGCAGCTGGGCATCCCTGGATCTCTTGGGCAGCAGCTTGGGCTTTCCCTGGAGGGGGCCCCTTCCAAAGTTTTCAGAAGACAGATGACATGGGCTGAAGTGCCCTTTGAACTGGAGACTGGAAAGAATCCTTTGCTGGAAGAATATCCAGCCAACACTCTTGAGCTGGGCAACTATGGGGCTGGGTGGAGCCAATGCTGTGGGGCAGTGGGAGAAGAGGTGCCAGGATGGGCTGACCCTGCCATGGAACCACTCACCTTGTTGCCTAGCAGCATGATCACCACATCCCTCTGGGCATACTCATGAATCTCAGTGAGCCAGGCCTGTGGGAAAGGCTGAGCTGAGCCAGGCCAAGGCTGCGCACCAGCCATTCTTTCCCTCCCTCTCACCCTTGCTTCTTCTGCCTTGTTTGATTTTTGCTGAGCTTCTCACTGCCCCCTGAACATGATGCCCTCTGCATTCTCTCATCTGCATCATTATTCTGGCCTCTACAGTCCTGAGTGGCCTTCCCCACCAAACCCCATGCAGTGCAACTCCCAGTTCTATGGGAGATAGAGATGGCAGAGGTTTTACCTAAAAAATCAGCTGATAGTCACCAGTGATTTCCTGGAGTGCTTCTTAGGACACATAGGGCTCAGTGATCAAGAATACTATGATTGATTAGTGATGTCTGCTATGAACATGGGGTTGGAGGTGGCAGCATGAGTTCCATGGATTTCTGTCCTCTATGAGCTGTTTTATATATATATATATATACACAAATTGTTCCCCAAGTTTGCTGGTCAACCCCTTGAGGTCAGGGAGCATGTGAAACCTTCACAGTGCGATGCATAGGGTCAGTGCATGTACTTGTTGAATTATTGTCTCTACTCTCTAATAGTTTGTTTGTGAGGACAGAGCCACTTACTGTCTGCCTGACTGACTTTCTTACAACTTGGCCTGTTTGTATGGATAGACTTTTCTGTGGGTTCTTTCCTTGGTCTCTGTGGGCAACTGTCCAGCGTGGAGCTGGATACTTTCTGAACACCGTGTCAATTAAATGCACTCAGGAATCACAGGGCGAAGCAGATGGTACAGGCATACAACAGCCTGTCTGGCCTGTCTGGCCTCTCTGCCCACACGTCAATCAAATACCCAGCAGCAGTTTATTACTTCTGAGTCACATCTCATGTGTTTTAGAAGGCAGCAGTATTCCATGCTCCATCCCCTTCCACAAAGCAGGAAGCAGTTGTGCCCGCAGAGGCTCTGCCTTGGATGCTTATGGGTAGTGGGTAGATGGGACCTACCCGGATGTTGTCGAAGGAAGACTTGTTGGTGATGTCGTACAGCAGGAGCAAGGCTACAGGGGACAGAGAGATCACACAGGGGACTTGGGGCAGAAGGATGGGTGTTACAAGTGGGCTGGGGGAAGGAGCTGGAGGGCAAGAAGGACTTACCCTGGGCATCTCGGTAATAAGCGTGGGTGACACTGCGGAACCGCTCCTGCCCGGCCGTGTCCCAGATCTGGGAAGGAATGGACAAACCATCAAAGGAAGCAGGGTGCAGAAACCGTCCTGGGCAGAGGGAACCCATGCTGTGGTATGAGACATGTGTGGGTAGGGGGGTATTTCCTGCTTTAGGTTCTCAGGGCTTCTGAACATCTGGGGATTCCTGGAGGGTGGAATTACTGAGCTCTCAAGTTCATTTAGTGCTGTAGCCTCTTCCCTAGCCCAGGGGTTGGGGGGTGTCCAACCTCCTAGAACAGATGAGGCCCAGGAAACTGGGGAGGAGGTGGGGTGAGCCTAAGCTTGTTTGAAGGCACTTTGAGTTGCCTTTGATAGCAGAGGGTGCCTGGGAACTGTTTTCTGCAGACATCAAACAAACAGAAGCCATTTCCTGTCTTGCGGGCCCCACAGGAAATTACCCCAGGCTGATGGCAGGGCCACAGGCCTCCTGCAGTTGGGGTGAGGAGCAAAGGCAGGCTCCTCCCTTCTCCCCACCCCCACCCTCGAGCCTCTTTTCTCACCTGTAGCTTCACCCTCACCCCATCCACGGTCACCACTTTGTTCTGAAAGAGAAAAGGGCAGAGGGGGAGAGGGTGGGTGCACCAGGCAGGGGAGGCTTGGTTCCTGTGCTCTGCTGACATCCTCTCCTGTCCTGGCTGCTCCTCCTGGCTAGAGGGGGTGTGGGGAGCCGTATCACCCCATCAGGGCACCAGGACCCTATCTCCAGAGAGCCCCCGTGCAGAACCCTCTCCTCTGGGACTATATCTGCTCTTCTTACAACCTGCCAAGCCATGGGGAGACTGAGAACCTGCCTCAGCAGGCAGTCCAAGGTTGGGCACTGGGGACCCTGCCCCTTTCCCACTCCCACCTGCCTCTCCCAGAGCTCAGCCTCACCCTCAAAACCGAGTCCTTAGAGATGAGATGCGCAGCAGCATCCCGGGGACCTCAGAGGCCGGGTCTGCAGGTCATCTCTCATCTGGCTGCCCACTCATTCTCCGGAGCGAAGCTTCAGTTCCCCTCCCACCAGGAGGCAGGCACCCAGCCTCTGCAGAGCCCCCCTGTCAGGGTTATACCCTCACCCTCCTGGACCCTTTGGTGTGCAGTGCTCAGTGCTCAGTCTCCCTGATGCAGATTTGTAAAGAAGGGCTCATTAAGGTGAGAAGGAGGGACACGGGCAAGCTGCTCTCTCCCGCACGGCCAGCCAAGCTCTTCAACCTACTGCTCTCCTGTGCTTCCTGGGAACTCCAGAAAGGCTGGTTGACTTCTGAGGCCTTGACAGAAGGTAATGAGCAAGGGGTCCAAGGACTGGGAAACTCAACTCATACTGGGAGATGGGTCTGTCCTGCTCTGGGGCAGGATTTTAAGACTGTCTCTCATTTCTCATATCCTACAAGTGGGCAAGGAGCCCAGACTCCTCTAACCCTGCCACCTCTGTGGTCCTTACGGGAGCACCCCTGGTGCCCTCTGGGCAGTGAGCCACAGCAGTCCGGAGGAGCCAGGGGAGCCAGGAGGGGGCAGCACCCCTTTGCTGGAGCTGAAGTCCCCCTGGCTTGCTGCTTGGAGGAGGAGCCTGCTGCCACCTCACCCTGAAGTCTATGCCGACGGTGGCTATGAAGGTCCCGGACAGGAAGGCCCCGTCTTTGAATTGGATCAGGAAACAGGTTTTGCCGACACCTGAGTCTCCCAGAAGCATCACCTAGGAGATGGGGGCAGAGGCAGTTAATGGGGAGTCGGGGCAGTTTCTGGGCTTCCAGGGAGAGAAGCCCTGCAAGGAGGGGCAGAGGGGCAGAGGGCCTGGGGAGGCCCTCCGCAGCACTGAGGGGCACCTGCTCTGGGAAAGCCGCTGCTGCCCTCCCCCGCCTCTCCTCTCCACACTCCTGGCTCAGCTGTCTCAGGCTCTCCCACTGACTCTCCTGTCCTCACCCAGTCTCCTGGAAGCAGTGTTGAGACCTCAGCACAAACAGGTCTCCAGGTGTGTTCAGTGGTCCCAGAGAACCATTTGTGTGGTCTAGACTCTGGCCATGTCTGCTCCCTGCCACCGCACGCAGCGATTCCCTCCTGGGTGGCATGTCCTGCAGGCAGCTGTCCACATGTGGGCGGGGCTACACTGCCGGGATGGGTGGGATTCCCACCCATGGGAGTGTATGGAGTTCTGATGAGGGTGGGGAATATTCTAAAATTATGGGTTTTTTGGTCACAACTACTTGGAAGATTCTAGTGACATCTGAGGTTTCTAAAATGGCTACATGAATTAGGGAAGGTTGAAATTTATACTGAAGTGGGGAAACGTTTAGCCTGAAGCTCTTTCAGCAGAAACCTTCCAAGTGGCACAAATGGCTGCAAATTGGCCTCCCTGGGTCACTGTGGGGAGGGAAGAGGAACTTGTGACCCACAATCCAGTAGGAAGGTAGGTGTATCCCTCCCCTTTACTGTCTGGCCAGTCTCTGCTCATCTTCCCTGGGGTACTAGTTGGGGTCAGGGAGGGGAGCCCTCGGTCCACTCGTTCCTCAGTCTTGGAGAGCAGAGGTCTAGACCTAATGCTGGAACTCTCCCAAGTGGCTGGTTAGATACTTCATGGGTTGAGCAGGGACTAGGTTTGAGTTATTTTGGGGGCTCTGACTTTGACAATGGAGCCCAAAGCTTTTCCTGCTGTGGGTGTGGGGTATTGGAATTAGCTGACTTAGATGGAAGTGGTGGGAGGGGCTGAGCAAAAGGTATATGAAGGCTGGGGTCCTGCCTCATAAATGGTCTACTTAGGGGTTTGGGGAAGATTCTTTTGACCCTAGAAGGGAGTGGATAGTGGCTAGAAGGGAGGAGGGGAAATTTCTTGGAGGCCTTTCTATCTGTTAATGACCAGAACCAATAATGTTGGCACGAACCACCTAAGACTCAGGGAAGAATGGCCCAGGTAGACCCCAGTGCTTGTCTGTGGCCCCCATCCCCTCTCATCTGGCTCGAGGAGCTTCTGCCAGGTTCCCCTCAGACTGTTCTGGATTCAGTCTCCTGGGGCATTGTGTGACTCTCAGCAAATGATATTTGGCCCAGGGGACAGATGGAGGGCTGGGGGCCTGGGAGCCCTCTGGAGTCTGTACTGGTCCTTGGCTCCTGGGTCCCAGCCCCCACGGGGGGAAGGACGAAGGGAGGGTGAGCTCCTGTCTACAGATCACAGCTGCCTCGAGCAAACGATGCCAGCCACCCAGCCAGGCAATTCCACCCAACACAAACAGCTGCCCAGCCTTGCCACCTCCTAGGCAAAGAGCCCAGCTGGCTTGTCAAGCAAGGAGGTCAGGTGGTCCATACGAGCCTGGGGACTGGCCCTCAGCAACTCCCTGGCCTGACCCAAAGACAAAGAGCCCCACTTCCTCCCGCAAGACGCTTATCTCAACGGCTCTGGGTGTGACTTGCAGAGTGGCTTCCCCTGAAACAATAGGGGTGCAGGCCTTAGGCTCCCAGTGAGAGTGAGCCCTGGTGTGGGAGAGTGAAACCAGGGCACAGAAGGAGGCAGGCCTCCTTCAAGGTCTCGCAGCATTGGACATCCAGCTATCACTCAGCTGCCCACTGCCCAACAGACGGAGAGTGGAGGCTCTGGGCCCCTCAGCACCTCTTTCGGAGCTCCTGGTGCCTGCTGGCTCCAAAGGCCTGGAGAGAGGGTCGCCGGCCACCCTCACTCGCTTCTGTACAGCCACCCTGTACAGGGAACGCCTGAGAGCTGGCTCAGCTCTCCCAGGTGGGGAACTTGTAACTAAAAATTCCCAGGTGGGCCCACATTCTGGCCAGCAGCATTCTCCTGGAAGAAGATGTGAGGCAGAGCCTGACACAGTGGAGCGAGAAGGGGATAGGACCTGGGGCAGCTGGGGACCTAAAGAGTTTTGGGCCTAAGACCTTGAAACTGGATGTCAGGTCTCAGGCTGAGAGCTCAGCTGGGTAAAGGGCATTACCCGCGAATTGCTCTGCCACCAGGGGGCGTCACCTCCGAGGCTGCAGGCATCCTTATTTCCTAGAACTACAGGCGCAAGTGCCTAGGAGGGTTGTGCGCTTAATCCTTACTGAGAAGCATGGGTCGCCCCTGGGAATTTATACTGGTCGGAGTATGGCAGAAAAAAAACTGGGTTAGGGTCCGCTTGGTAATAAGTCCGTGCTTCAGACCTTCCTCTCCCCGCCCTTGCAGAGCCAGCCCAGATCCCTAGACGCTGGCATGGGTCCCTGGGTGGTGTTTCGACCCTCCCTCTCTACTCTGGGAGATCCGGCCGCCTGGGGGAAGGACTGAGTCCAACGCAGACGAGCCAGAAAGAGGCTTGGTTCGGGGAGGGCCGGGGTCCCAGGGCAAAAGGAGCGGAGAGGGGTGGCCCTCATCTCCTTCACCACAGTCCCCAGCACTGGGCGCGTTGCTCACCCACCTTGCCCGTGAGATCGTAGCTCGGACTGCAGGGCGGGGAGCGGTCTGGGGCCTCGCCTTCCCGGGCGGCTGCAGAGCCAGGCGTGCCCATCATGTCCCTGGAGGAGCGGGAGCTGGGCCGACGGCAGGCGAGGGACCGTGCAGGAGTGGCCTTGCCTTAGGCTCCGCCCCGTCCTTCCTCCCTTCACCGCCTTGGTCCGGATCCCAACAGGCTCCTCCCTCTGTCCCGCCACCCACACCCTGAGCGGGCTGTCCCGCGAGGGAGCGCAGGACCGCAGGGTCAGCGCCCGAGGGGTCGGCGGGTCCCTTGGACAACACTGGCTCTGCTCTGTGGTCTGAGGGCGTGGGCCAGATCCAGCCCCAGGACCGATCCCGCAACATCTCCAGCCGCTGGGGTTAGGTTCCCGCGGCAGCAGTCCCTAGGGACCTGGTCTGAGGTGGAAGGTCTGGCATCGCTGGAACCGGCGGACCGGCGCCCGGGTTCCCGCTGCCGGCCAGCAGGCGGCGCCCGAGCCCTGCCCAGCTGGCGGTCCACAGGGGGCAGGGAGGTTGGGGACGCCCCTGGCCAGCCCGGGTCAGAGTTTGAGCGGAGGCCTGCATTCTGAGGACAGCGCCCAGGCATTTTCTCTTTTGCTTATAATGTGCTCCAGCCCGAGCTCCTCTGAATATAATTTTACCTACAGACCGATATTCATCCCGAAGCACATTTGCACTGTGGTTTTTTGGGACCCCTGGTCAGTGTTCACACTTTGACCCTTTAGTGTAGATCACCTCTCATTTCTCCCTGGCCTATTGGGCTGCGTCCAAAATGTCCCACCATTGGAATGCCTTCCCTGCCCATGCCTCCCAATCTACGTGCTCTTGAAAACAGGGCTGGCTTTATTCACGTGTGGGCTTCCACCACGGGCACCCATCAAGTAGGCCTTAAATGTTTGGTATCAAATTAATTCATGAAGTCGTGGACCATTTTGAGCAGAGTCCCGGACATGCCAGGAACCCTGCAGCTCCCCGTGAGGGAGGGTGAGAGTGGGTCCTGGGTTGCCCATAGCAGAGTACAGGGGCTCTGTGGCCTGGGCCCACCACTCAGTTACCCGTGTCCCACCATTCTATACAAGACGTTCAACTTTCCAGGGACCAGG
The DNA here is from genome assembly GCF_040802235.1 of Manis javanica. Classification (NCBI taxonomy): domain Eukaryota; kingdom Metazoa; phylum Chordata; class Mammalia; order Pholidota; family Manidae; genus Manis; species Manis javanica. The sequence continues at coordinate 177,202,381 of NC_133159.1, read as the reverse complement.
GTGTGTGCATTACAAAGAGACTGTCCGAGCGGCATGAAGGGGCACGTGCACTGAGCTGTACTTAGGAGCTGAGGGTGGAGGCAAGGGGCAGGTGTGGCTTATGAGCGACTGTAGGCCCTGTGGGGAGAGTGAGTATAACCGCCTCCAGCCCTCTGATTTTCAGTCTCAGCTGGAGCTATTTCTGGAGGTGGGTGTACTGTGACTTCATCTGCACATAGGGTGGGGCCCACGGAGGGAGCCACAACTGGGAGAGGCTGCCCAGTACCTGCGTCTCCCTGCTGGGATGTCAGGGCTTGTACTGCAAATAACACCCCAGTGCATTCCATGCCCCAGGCTCCAGGTTCCCCAGGGATCACACAGGGACCTGACAGGGCCGAGAGTTTTCAGTGGAAGAGGGTCATGGCTAAGGAGGAAAGAGAGGGGAAGTGGCATGGCCCTCACTCACCTTCCCCTGCAAATTATGCTGTTATGGGTCACGTGGTGTCCCTCTAAAGATATGTTTTTGGTGTCCTTACAGGAAGAGGGGAGGACACACAGGGGAGAAGACCATGTGAAGACAGAGGTAGAGCTCAGAGTGAGTCATCCACAAGCCATGGATGCCCAGGATGGCCAGGCGCCCACAGAAGCCCGGAGAGCAGGAAGGAGCATCCCCTGGAGCCCCCAGAGGGCGCACGGCCCTGCCGGCTCCTTGGCTTTGGGCTTCTCTCCCGCCTCTGTCGTTGTGTTGTTGACTTGACCAAGACTGTTTTGTCCTGTGACAGGTTCAGAATGGAGCAGGCTGAACATCAGCGTGAACTCCAGGAGTAGAGGAATAAGCGCTGTCTTGCTGCATGGCTGCGCTAGAGTTTGGCTGGGTTAATGGGACTGAGGAAAGAAGTCTCCAAGTAGGGAGTGGCACAGCAGGCCCTCGGGCCATGGCTGGCTGGCCTGTGGGGTCTGGGTCCTGTGGGCAAGCTTGTAAGCAGAGTATGCCGCGCATTGTCCCTAGCGACAAGACAAGTGTCACATGGGTGTTCAAGTGCAGCCTCCAGTGAGTCAGAAGCAGGAGGGGCCAGAGATGTTCAGAGTTGGGAGGTGCAGGGGGGAGGGAGGAAGCACAACTCACCAGGAGAGGGACCCTTCAGATGTGGTGCCAGGAGAAGGCCTCAGGGTGCTCTCCACATACCTCATACCACACACACCTCAAATCATACCACACACCATCTAAGTTGCCCTGACACCTCACATCCTCTCAAATGCACTGATACCCTCCAAATAAAGCATCTCTTAAATTACCCCAGCCCCTCTCACCACCCCAAACCCTGAATGCACCCCCCCATGTCACCCCTAATGAGACCCCTGCCCCAGGCACCACATGTTCACACACCCCTCCTGACAGAGAGGTGACGAGTACCACCAGAAAATCTCGTTCTTAGGAGGGCTCTTGTGGGCAGCTGAGGATCTGGGGGGGGGTCCTCCCTGACATCCAGGTGTGAACAGAGGGGGCAGCCAGGGGGCTGGAAGAAGAGCCCAGGGCTAGGGGGCCAACACCCAGCCCAGAGAGGCAGCGTTGGCATGTGGAAGGGCGACTGGGACAGAGGCTGGAGGGCTGAGGCCTAAACTCATGTCTCTCAAAATGTGGTACATGGGTTTAGCATTGTAAGTAATGGCCAAACTGTTTCTTAAAGTGGCCAAGCTGTTACTGTTCACATTCCACAGTGTATGGCAGTTCCAGTTGCTCCATGTCCTTGTTAACACTAAGTGCAAGCCATCTTTCGATGTTACTCATTCTGGTAGGTGTGCCCTGCCATAAGGACCAGTCATGGCCAGCATATTTCCATGGGCTTTTACACCATCCGTATTTCTGTTTTAGTTCACATATTTGCTATTTTAAAATTTTTGTTTTGCTATTATTGATCCTTTATCAGTTATATGATTTAGAAATACTTTCTGCAGAAGTTCTGAATTTTGATTAAGTCTAAGTTGTCACATTTTTCTTTAATGGCTTATGTTTTGGTATTGTTTCTAAGAAATCTTAGCCTAACACAAAACCTAATCTATTTTTTTCTTGAAGTTTTACAGTTGTACACTTTATATTTAAGTTTATGGTCAATTATGAGCTAATTTTTGCCTAATGTGTGCAAGTTTATATTTTTGTGTATGGATACCACATGTTCCAGCATTAGTTGGAAAGTTAATAAATTCTCTCCCCTTTTCAAAAAAAAAAAATGTGGTACATGGGCTACCTGCATGAGAGTCCTCAGGTGCCTGTCACAGTGTAGACTCTGGTCCCCACTGCATGTCGGCAGGGGGCTTGGAATCTGCACTGCAGACAGACTTCTGCCTGGAGGTTCTATGTGCGTGAAATGAGTGTCTGAAACCTGCCGGCCTCAGCGGTGCAAAGTCTCGACCAGCTGGATTCAGACCGTGTTTGGGAGGCAGCAGTGGCCACTGAAAGTGTTGGGTGGGCGCTGAACAGAGCAAGGCTTCTGAGGAGCGAATTTTGCAGTAGTTTCCGTGCAGGACTGGAGAATTTGGGGAGCACAGGTAGGAGGTCTCAGGAGGACCTGAGCTGGGTGGGAGAGGGACTGGCTGGAAGGATTGCTGTGTGAACCCCGTCAGGGTTGGCACCCCAAAACGCCCATCAGCAGGGCTCAGCAGCCAGCTTGATGGAGTGCAAGATGGAGGCATTGGGTAGATCTGGACAGGCCCCACTTCCAGAAGGCAAGGGCCTGGCGTTTTCTGGGGCGAGGGTCTCGCCAGAGGCCCTGGAAGCTGGCTGGAGAGCACACCCCAGGTCATCACCCCTCCCTCACCTCCACCTCTTTAAAGTGGAAGACCACCGAGTGCTTCCATCTCCTGTCCCCCAGGCTGCACTCAGCCTTATGGGCCGGCAGGACCCTCCATGGCCCCTTCTGCCTGTGACCATCACACAGGAATTCCAGGCCACAGCTGTAGCCAGCCAGGGCACCTGCAAACTGCTGGCTGCGAGCCGTATTTAAAGTCTCTGTGAATACGCAGGCGTGTTGTAGCCTGGCGCTCCAGGGACCCCCAGACCACTGATGTTTGAAGGACACCCCAATGTCCTCCAGTCCCTTTGCTCAGTGTGACTTCAGAGACTTTAGCTGCTGGGCAAAGATCCAGCTTCTCTGGGCAGAAGGTTGGAAAGAGAACTGTCTCTGGAAAGGAAAGGAATGGAGGGTCCCTAGCACTAGGCGGCACAGCGGGAAGGGGGCTTGGGAGGAGCCTTTTCCCAGTGTTCTGCCTGTAAGAGAGCAGCTGTATCGGGGACTACGTCGGTCACGTGTCCTCGATGTGGCTCCCATCACTGGCTGCTGTCATTGCCCCCCCCACCAGCGTGTGGGGGCCTCCTGGGTTTGCGTCCCCTCTGAGGAGCAGGGTATGTATCCATTTGTGTTCCCAGGTCATACTTTTGACCCAGGTGACCCCAGGCTGAGGCCCGGGTTGGTCCCCCAGACCCTCACTCAGCGTGAGCCGCCCATGGGTTTGTTCTGAGGTGAGTCCAGCCTTCCTGGTTCTGACCGCTGCGGCGAAACACCGCGGCTCTGGAAGGGGAGGTGGGGGGCCTGCCTGGCCCATCTCGGAGCTTCAGGTTCTCACTCTGACTCAGGCTTTCTTCTCCCTTGTGGGTGAGTTACTTCACTTTCCTTGCCAGGTTAGTGGCAAAATTTGGGGGTCCCACCCTGGAGCATCTGTGGAATGTGAATCAGAGTTTGTGCACCTACTCCCACCCCCACTCCACTCTCCAACCTCTGAATCTGACAGGTGGAAGGATGGGCATGCTGTGGGGGAGGTGCCATGTGCCCTGCATGCTGGGGGTCAGGCCGGGCATGGGTCTGCCACAGGGAACACGTGGCACCAGGCATCCCAGCTCCCTTCACGGCAGCCTGTCCAGCCTCAGGGCCTCAGGATTGTCAGGCCAGCCTTGCCCTCCTGGGACTCAGCCCTGCCCTCTCAGCACTCCAGTCCTGGGGTTCCCCTCCTCCCCACCAGCATGGCTCTGCTGTGCCCGACCCTGGGTGTGGCCCCACAGGCCCTGTGCTCTGCTCCTTTCAAGAGGACGGCTTCTCCATCGCCTTCACTGCCCAAGCAATGCCGTCTGCTCTTCCCCATCTCCAGATGCTAGGATTCTGGGGACACCAACAGAGAGCCTTTCTGCTCCTGCCACGAGCGACACCACCGCCAGAGCCCTCCCAGGACTCACGGTCACCGAGGCAGCCAGCCGGCATGGGGAAAGAGGCGGGAAAGGATGTGTAGTGGGGGCAGGACTTCTCAGCCCACAGAGGGGCTGTGGGTTGAGAGTACTTCCTTTATCTGAGTTTCTCTGCTGTGCTGTGTCCAGGGAGAGTGCTAGACACACTGAACTTTAACCCTTGGCCGGCTGGCCCCCTCAGACCCACAAGACAATGCTGTTTGGATTGTGTTTAAATTTTAACCACCCCTTTGCCTCTCCAGATTCTTCTTGCCCCGGAAGATTGGCCTGAGCAATCTATACCAAGACATTCCCTGGCTTTCTAGTGTCTGGCTATGTTCAGCCCATGGGGGGGCCCCACAAGGAGCTGGGATGCAGCAGGAGAGCGGTGTGGGAGGGGAGGATTTCCTGCTCAGCCACCTCCCCCTGGGAGGGTTGTTATGGGCTGTTTGCAGGAGGTCCTGGCCCCTGCCAGCCCGCTCGCCCCACAGCTCTCTTGTCCCTGGTCAGCTCCCTCCTCTTACCTATTGCATTTTAGGCTCGGGTGGGATGGAGGCTTGTACTGCTCAGGGCACTGCACCACCCCTCCTGGCTTCTCTACACCCTGCCTACACCTTGGTAAACAGTCTGGAATGAGCCCAGGCGAATGCCCATCTGTTTCCTCCTGGGACCCTAACAGACACACTGGCCCGGAGCCTGGGATGCTTACTGTGAATCCGATGCCCACGGTGGCCGAGAAGGAGCCTGGGATGAACTTGCCCTGATCAAACTGGACCAGCAGAGATGTCTTCCCGACGCCACTGTCGCCCACCAGGATGGTCTGAAAAGGAGCACCAGAGGGGTGAGGGCCTGCAGTAGGGTTGGGGTTCTGAGATGGTGCTGTGGCTGCGGGAGAAGCTTCCTTCTAAACACATGTACACATGTGCATGCTTACATATACATACAGACACACTCATGTGCAGAAACACATACATGCACGCATGCCAAACTCTTGATTTCATCTTGAAGATACTGAAGAAGGCATAAAAACATAGAGCAAGTCTTATATCACCCCAAGTTAATGATCATCTGAGGTGACCAAGAGAATGTGCCTCTCAGCCTTCTGACCACAGAGACGGAGCGGACTCGGCCCACTGCTACTATACTCTGCCATCCACTGGCGGTGTGTTTGCACCAAGGCCATGCTTCCCAGGGGCAATTCCCAGCCAAAGGCAGAGTGTGGCAGGGACACTGAGGCAGGCCTGTTTCTGGGAGACATAGGACTCCCGTCATGGCTGACTTTGGCTGGAAGATTCCCTCAGTTTTACAGAACCTTCCAGAGACTGCACGGCGGTCTTTGACACTTCTACACAAGCTTCCTGCCTCTCGCCTTCACTTGTGGCTGGACCTGCTTCGTGGTCTGAAGCTCTCCCTGCCTCCCCTGGCTCCTACCCCATTTCTTTCACAGGTGTTTCTCCTAATAAGATCCTTGCACATTTAATTCCCTTTTGGCATCATCTGCTTGAGGGAAGACTTGAACTAACACAGTGGGTTTCCTGTATGGGAAAGTCTAAGAAAATAGTCTATAATAAACAAAAAAGCTGGGGTATCTGGATATATGCCTTGGAAAGGGTTTGTGCTTGGCCCTGGAGCCAGGCCCAGAGAGGACAATATTTCAAAGAGAAGCAAGAGTTTGGGAAAGAACTTCTGGACTTGAAGAAAGTGGTGGGAGCATGAGACTGAACTTCAGGTGCTGTATTTGAGAGAAACTCATAAGCAACAGAGAAGAAATACCCATGCACCCAGAGGCTGGTACCCAGAGAGCCCTCAGTGGATGAATGAATGAATGGCTAGATGCCTTAGTTTCAAGGTGAACAATAGCCCCTTTCAAAAGGCGAGCCTTCAAGCGCATTGGGAAGGTTTAGGAGATTAGCCGGCTTTAGCTGGATTTGCAAAAACGTAAAAACAAAAAAAAAACAAAATGTGAAAACCTAAAGATGGACAGGGCCTCCTTGGGTCAGACCCATGGCCCTAGCCCTCTTTGGCTCTAGCAGTGTCATTGAACTGGCATCAGGGCAAATGCGAGGTTGTCATGATGCGGACTTTGGAGGTCCCCTGATGATGGTGCCCCCCCCCAACCAAATTTGATTCAGCTTTTGTTTCCTCCTGGTTAAAGGGCTCCATTTATTTGTTGTGTATAGTGACTTTAGTAATTTACATATCAAATCCAACTTCCTCAGGCTTGAAGAAGTGCTTCCTAGAGAGAATATTCCAGAATGTGAGGGGTCAGACCATCCACGTCCACCTTGTTCATTTACTAAGGGATATAACAGATTCCCAATATTTTCACTTTCATCCTTTGCCTTTCCAGGAAGGCGGGTTCCCACCACTTTCTTTTGTCATCATAATGAAAACAGCTCCATCTTCTTGGGACCCTTTCTGGTTCAGTGGGGACATAGTCCAGGGTTTCCATCCAGCGGAATCCTGCCTGGGGGCAGGGGCAGGGGCAGGGGCAGGGGCAGGGGCAGGGGCAGGCCAGTGCTCTCCTATTGGCCTTTTTAGAAACAGCAGCCCTGCAGAGATGATCACATGTGAATTAGTTGATGACTCTGGGACTTTTTTCTGGGCCACAGTGGAGGGCTCAGAGCTGATCAGTTTACAAACATTATTGAATGATTTCCCCCTAAATCCAGGACCCCCCGAGACCTGGCCCTCTTCTATTTATGCCCTTCTCTGTGAAATGAATGGTCCATAGGTCAAAGGCTGTGTCCCTCCGACAGACTACACTTTGCTGCAAACTCACTGCCCGTGCCGCACCCCCATGCCTGAGGAGTGGTCAAGGGTGGCTGTTTGCAGGGATGTGGGCAGAGCTTGGGTATGAAGGCTGGGCTGTGTTCACAGGGGTGTGGGGTGTCCAGGAGGGAGAGAGCAGCAGGGCAGCTGGGGGCTGGGGGCTGAGGACTGGGACGGATGTCACTAGGCTGCCTCGTTGTGGTGTGGAACTTCTGAGAACCTACATTCCAGTCTGGCTGCCAGGTCAGCGGGAAGGTGTGTTTGGTAAGGTAGGAAGCTAGGAGATACTTGACTGGGTGGTTTATTAGCTGGATTTAAACACTAAAATATTGAGACATGTGGTATATGGGCCTCCATTTATATTCTAGACCTGGTCCCCAAAGTGCTGGGGGTGTGTCCATTACTTTACTAAAAGTCCATTACTAAATCCATCACTTTAGATAAACAGTAGAGTCTCTCTCTCCACAGCTTCCAGGATTTTCCCGAAGTTTCTCCAAGCAGGCTCTAAATCTCACTGCTTGGATGAGCTGAATGTCAGCTTGGGGTGCAGGTGTTCCCCCGCACCTTCCCTCCTGAGCATTTATGGAAATGCTAATCAATCACGGTGTGACAGAAACCTCTGTCAGCTGGCCACCAGTCAGACAAGTGTCATTGTTCTCTCAGGTCATTTTGTTTATGTTCGCATTTGTGCCAAAAGGGACTTGAGGTCATTTACAGCAAGCCCACTTATACAAGAGGGCACTTAAAGACAGTGCCTGAGGAAATCTGCCCTGGAATGAGGCTGGCTTGTTCCTGATTTGGGCGTCACATTTGGCTCTAGATTTCCTGAGAGTCAAGACAAAATGGGAAGCCAGAGAGGGTGTGTGGTACTTCTTGCCTGAGTCCTTCCAGTTTGTGAGTATTTACTCCTGGTATAGGATGCAGAGACCGATCTCTTATGTGGATTCTAATACAAGGGGCCCTGAGTGACAAAACGGGCCACTGTAATTTTGCAGAAGAGACAAAGCCTTTCCTATAGCCTTTGTATTGACCCCTGCAAAAAGCCAGGGCCTAACATTACATCATAGGTCAGTGGCTGCTTCTCAGTGGAGGCTAATGACATTGAGTGCACTGCTTTCCTGTGACTCCATGATTCAGGGGAGCATTTAGCATACCTAAATGAATGGGATGGTTACCACAGCTCCTAATGTGGCTCTGAGCAACCTTCTCAATGAGACAGGAAATTCAGGTGCCATAAAGAAAAAGATCAATAGATCTGACTGCATAGAAATAAAACTGTTCTGGCTGACAGACGATATCAGAAACAAGATCAAATGAGAAATGATAGAGGAAAAATATTTGCAAAATGTATGACAAAAGGTTAATATACCTAGTAATATAAAGAGCTCTTGGAAGAAAATTTCAAAAGGAAAATGAACACGGTCTGAATAGGTATATTTTCTGTATGTGTATATCTGGTTAGTTTTATATGTCAATTTGGTCAGGCTATAACCCAGTGACTCAATTAAACATGAACCTAGATGAGGCTGTGAAGTTATATTATGGATGTAGTTAACATCTATAGTCAGCTGACTTCTAAGTTTTTAGTAATATGTATATATTATAATAAAAAACATAATATAATAATATATAACAATATAAAATAGCATATATATTTCCTCCTGATTCTTTTCTCAGGAGAACTTTGACTGATACAATATAATCTGTAATGGTTTGACCAAAATTTGATATTGGTCAATACTGGCTGAGATTTGGGGAAGCAGGCACTCAAATACACTCTATTGGTGGGAGGATACACTGGGGCATTTTGGAGAGCAATTGACAATATATCTATCAAAGTTACAAATCAGATTTCTTTGACTCAGCAATTCTATGACTTTACTTGCAAAAGTACACCCAGATCGGTGTACAAGGACGCTCACTGTAGCATTTGTAAGAGCCAGTATTTCAGCAATGGGGACTGGTTAAATAAACTTTAGAATATCCGCACAATACAATATTGTGAAACCGATAAAGAAGATAGATCTGTATGTGCTGTTTGGGAAAAACTATATTATTAAGTAAAAGAAGAAGGGGCAGAGAGCTCTGCTTGTATGATGGCTTATGTACGCTCCACTTAGGTGTATCTACTGACTATACATACATTTTTTTCCACGTAGGCATCAGTGGATGAGAGTGGTTACCTTTGAGACTGTGGGGATGGTGAAGTGGGGAAGGGAGAGAAGACTTTTACTTTCCATTTTATCTCTTTCTATGCTTTTTGTTTTTTTAAACATTGCTTGCATTACCTTTTTAAAAAAGTGTTAACTGAAAGTATTTCAGAGTCGGGATTATTTGTCATATTTTGGTTTTCTAATTTTCTGTATTAAAAATCCCTAATAAATGTAATAAACCGGTTAATGAAGTATATTCATATGTGAGTGATCCTTTATTTAATCTGGGATAAATCACTTTTCTATACAAAGAGCAAAAGATTGGTCATGGAAACACACATATATATTTAACAGTGATTGTTGCTGCGTGGGCGGATGTGTTCTTTGTGTTTATCTGTATTTTGTTATTCTTCTATAATGAGCACACATTACTTTTGTCATCAGGAAAACGTCCATGTATGTGTTGGGGAAGAATGTTGTGCTGGGTGACTGGCAAAAGTGAGGAAGATGCCAATGTTTGGCCTAATTATTGCTGAACAAATGTTTGATTTTATTTTTTCAAATAAATTTAGCCCATTAGTTGGTGCTTAAAAAAAAGATTGGGTTCTCTGAGCTAAAAAAGCCTGAATTGCAACTCTTTCACTTTGTTGATTTCACACCTTAGATATGACACACCTTTGATGCCTGAGGGTCAGGTGCAAAGAGGGCAGGCACTGTCCTGCGGTCACAGAGCCCTTTCACCTCCTCATCCTCGTGGACGTTGACGCACTCTTTGGAGACCTGCGTTTTTCTAAAAAATATGCTTTACCTCTGCCTGGTTTCGTGGACAAGAGCTTGGCTGGGACTCAGTTTCCCAACCCATAGACTCCAGAAAAGAGTCATTAGACCTGGAAAACATTCAAGGCTGGCTTTATCAGTTACTTGCTTTGTTACATCAGTTTCCAGTTGGTGGCAATACAGTCTTTCACTTTGGGGAAACCTGTTTTAAAAACAGCCATGGAGTGGACACCTCGATAATAACCAGCGCAGGGCGCTCTATCTTCTTAACTTTTTGATGCCAGCTTCCTTCTGCATTGTCAGCACAGGACCAAAGAGCAGCTGGCTTCCCTCTCCACCTCTTCAGCAGGCAGCGGGATGGTATGCTTACGTGAGCCAGACCCAGGTGGAATCCCGACTTTGCCAATTAACTAGCTTGACCTTGGACAAGTTACTTGTTCTCTGAGCCTTGGTTTCTTTATTTGAAAAGTAGAAGTAGCATCACCTTCCCTCTAGATTTATAGTGAGGACTATTTCTGTGATAACTATAGAAAATGTGGAGAACGGCACACAGTGGGTAGAAAAGATGAAGTGCATTTGGGTCAAAGGTGAACTGAAAGAGGACAGGAAGTGTTGCTGAGAACGATTATGGTTGATGACTCAGATGCTAGACAGAGTTTCGTGGCAGAGTTGTGGGGCCAGGGAAGAATGACAGTGCAGTAAAACTAGTTCATTCATTTATTCATTTTCCACCAGTTATTTATTGGGCACCTACTATGTGCCAAATGTGATTTTAGCCATGGACCTGCTAATCCAGAGTGGGAGAGACCCAACGAAACCAGCGCTTTCAGTACAGGAGCTCCTCCACCTAAGAACTGATTGGGTTCTGAAAAGATTGTTTGCAGTTTGTAAATCCAAAGTGACCAAGAGAAGTAGCATGAGCAAGTCTCTATTAACCAGGAAAACCCAACAGACATATCTAAACACACACACAACACACGCACACACCATGCACCACAGCACACATGTGTGCCCATGCAGCACTAGCATGCACAGTGCAATGCATATATGTGCACACAGCTCCCACAATATGCCCACATACAAACACAAACCTATCACATGTGCTATTACATGCACACACACATGTGCACAAACACTCATATTCATGCATGCACACACATACACACGGGTGCTTTAGGGCAAGGGGAACCTCAGATGATCCATCCAATCCCTTCCTTCACAGATGGGGACATGGAAGCCTGGGGAGGTAACTGCCTTGTGCAGAAGCCAAGTCAGGACTAGGGCCTCCAACGTGCTTCTGAGGACTCAGGGTCACAAAAGCCTGGCTCCCCCTAGTCCCCAGAAACAGTTGCTTAGAGGAGCAGTCTTATGACCACTCAGAGACACTCAGCTAATTCTATTCTTGATTCAAAGGGGAATCTTCCCTGGGTAACCCGGGTCCAGGAGGGACCAGGTTCAGGGGGTTGGGCCACAGGCAGAGCTTTGAGCAGCTCAGATGCTGTGTACCCCTTACTGCCCATGCCCAGGAATGGCAAGGTTACCTGTGAGGCTACTAAAACCTCTGCACCCTTGTTTGTCAGGGCTGCCCCATCTCACTTATTTCCTCAGAAAGCCAAATGGTGCAAAGGCTGATGTCTCTGGGCATAAGCGTTCAGTGCCCTGGCCAGAGGATAAGCTTGCCAAGCAGTGGGGACCATGGGCTAACCAAGGCTTCACCCTGTGTTGCTGATCTTTATGGTCTGAGGGTATGCAAAGTGAACAGTTATCTCTGACCACATCCTGGAAAGGTCTGGCTGCTGTGTTTATCTGTGCAAATAACCCTCCTGCATACCCACTCATTCCTGACTAGGGCGTGAGGGGCTTATGTCCCTCCTTGGGGCTCATCGCTCCTTGAGATGTCATGGGGTATGGGTGACACAGCAAAGTGGCTCCAGCAGCAAAATGAGAAAGGGCCTACCTTTTCCTAAGCTCTGTGCCCCCCCCCCAGGGCTTGCTGGGATCCTGAGGGGGGGATGGGGAACAACATTGTCAGAAGGGAGTAAGACAGGCGAATCTGGGCTTCCTTTCTGCTTTTGCCAACAGATAATTATTCTGAGGCAGGGGTGGGGGCGCAGGGGGTGAGGAGCACGGGGACATCGTCCTGAATAGCAGGTTTCTTCAGGAGGGAGCCCCTGGTATACCTGACACGTCTCTGGAGGGTTCAGGCTGGTGTCGATGTCCACGGTCTCACCCCTGGTGGGCCAGGCACAGCAGTCACAGTTTCTGGTATATTCTCAGGACAGAGGCTCTTCTTGCCCATTGAACCAGTCCTGATGCTTTGAGCCCCTTTATTTGTAGTCTGGGTTTTGAGATCCCCTCAACCCTCATTCCAATCTCTAACTTTGGCCCAAGCCACCCTTAATACAGTTGAACACCCAACCTCTGGGCTCCCGAGAATATGGCTACACCTGAAATTCCATTTTGGGCATTGTATTCATCAGTCTTGGCTCTCCAGGACCTCTCTGATGGAGTTGGGTTCCCCCCTGACCCCGTCTCCCCAGCAGGGAAGAAAGATTGAGTAAGAGCCAGCCAGGCCCAGAGGTCCATAAATTCCACAAGACTAAGAAGGGGCTGCAACGTTCTCTTTTTAAAGACGCTGCTGTGGCTCTGCGCAGAGAGGTATTTCTCAAAAGCTTATTCATGATGGCTGGGACTTCTTGCATTGCCAACTGCCTTGAAATTACACTCAACCTACCTCCTTCCTCTTTTCGTTTTATTCACCAGTGGGAAGTGGCTGAGGGAGGAAGTAACAAGAACAAGTAGGCAAAGCAGAGGGTTGGGAGACGGAGGCGTTGAGCCTGCAGTTGGTTCTTACTTACAGGTTCAGCCGAGGTGAGGAGAAAATGCACCTGCTGCTGCTCTTCCCCCTCCTCGCCCAGGTTTCAGGTGAGTGGGGCTCAGCTCTGTCCTCCTGGGAAAAGCTCATGGGGCAGGAGAAAGTGGCTGCCAGAGGCGGGGAAGGTGTCAGCGAGGTGTCCTGCTGAGAAGCCGGCTCCATTTCACAGTAGTTCCTCCCAGTGATGGCCTGGGTCTTCCATCCACTGCACAACTCACCCAGCACTTCAGTGCCCACAATCGATTGCCAACGCAGTGATAATGGGCACGGCCTTCACGGTGAGCGCAGCGAGAGGCAGAATTCCTGACCACCTGAGAGCTGATGATTCAGGATGGACAGAAAGAGTGGCTCCCCTCCAGTCAGGGGGAAGTAGAGGGGCCCTGGCCACTCAGGAGGGCTGGTGAACACCTGCTCAGCACCACCGGATGTGTTATGAACCAGGGAAGGCTTCACAGAAGAAGTGAGGGCACAGAGTGCTTTGAAAGACAGGAAGCAGGGAGTTTGCCAGACTGGGAACGAGAGGTGATTCTAGGCATTTGGGGCAGAAGGAAATAGTGAAAGTTGCTGAGGGATGGGAAAAGTCCAGGGGAGGTAAGCTCGGTAGAGACATGGGGAAAGGAGGGGCTGAGATGTGAGCAGAGACGGAGCCATGAAGTCAATACTACGGCGACGGATACCCCTTTGATAAAAAAAATTAAGGGGATTTTCTTGACTTTGAACTGCTAGAGGGCCTTCGGCCTCAGGTTTTGGGCTTCCTCTCTGTCTAGAGTCACTCCCTTGTTGATCTCACCTCCTGTCTTGACTTTCAATACCATCTTTATACAGATGACTCCCAATTTTGTATCCCTAGCCTGGACAACCCCTTGGACTCCAGAATCTTCTATCCAACTGCTCATTCATTAAAATTTGTTTTTTTCCACTTTCTGTCCCTTCCCTTCCCCACCTTGTTAGAATATAAGCTTCAGAAGGGCAGGGATTTTTGCACCTACTACCTTACCAGGTAAGATTAGACAAACAGTATTAGTATTAGCTGAGTGAGTGTATCTAACGGAAAGGGAATGATATGATTGCTGCAACCACCCCCTTGACACACACACCAAATCTTTCTACTGTCAGAGAATTGAGCAACTGAGACTCTTAACATTAATTGGAGAGGACACACAGTGCTCATGGGAACATCACATGGTGCAGCTACTTTAGAAAATACTTTGATGTTCCTTGAAATGTCAAACATGTGGTCATCACATGACATAACAATTCCACTCCTAGGTGTAGACCCAAGAGGTTTGGAAACACTTGTCCATGTAAAAACTTGTACACAAATGTTCATGGCAACATTCTTCATAACAGTGAGAAGGTGGAAACAACCTAAGTGTGTATCAACTGATGGAGGGAGAAATAGAAGTGGTATAACCATCCGATGGAATATTATTCAGCCACAGAAAAGGATGAAGCACTGATCACATGCCACAACTGGATGAACTTTGAAAACATTATGCCTTGTGAAAGAATCCAGGCACAGAAGGCCATACATCATTTGGTTCCATTCCTATGAAATATTTAAAATACCCAAATTCATAGAGACAGAAAGTAGATGAGTGCTTGCCGGGGCTGGAGTGGGGGGCAGAAGTAAAGGGGAGTGACTGTTAATGGGCATGGGGGGGTTCTTTTAGGGGCAATAAATATGTTTTGGAGTTAGATAGGGGTGCTGGTTGTACAACTCTATGAATGCCCTAAAAACAACTGAGTTGTACCCTTTAGAAGGATGAATTGTACAGTATGCGAATTACTCCTCAAGAAGAAAATAATAAAGGAGGTGAGAGAAGAATTGGGAGAGCAGAGCTTTCTTGAGAAAAGTTTCTGGGTAGCGTTTGGCGTGTCTGTGGACCTGAGGCTCTGGAAGGGGGTGTTCATGGCAACCGGACAGCCTTTTAGGACTTGGGACTCTTTCACGTGGTTGGATTTGATCATTCAGTCCACCAGCCAGAGAAACGATGCTTCAAGAGGAGATCCGTGCTGTGAGGAAAGCCAAGCTAGATGACATGGCCCCATGAGACCCCTTTAGATAGGGTGGGCGGGAAGGGGCCCTCCGAGGAGGCGCCGTCTGAGCTGACCTGGAAGATGGGGAGGAGTGGGCATTCGTGAGCCCAGGCAGCTTTTCAGGCACAGCTTCTGATGTGGAAATGAACTTGGCCTTGGCAGCTTTGAGGAACAGAAAGGCCCTATGGCTTTGTTACATTTTTCAGAACAGCCCAGTGGGCACGTGGGGAGGGTATTATTATCTCTGGGGAAAGGTCTTAGAGGAAGAAAGTGATGTTCTGGGACCACAAGGCTGTTAAAGGCAGAGCTGGAGCTGGTTCTCAGAAATGGAGAAGGCAGTTTTTGGGTTAGGAGATACCTTGGCAAGACAGAGCACACACACAGAAAGGGCCGCTTTTTTCTTGATGTCTGGAAACAGGAACTTGAGGTACGCAGATGTGAGAGCAGTGCGTGTGTCAGGACGTGCGTGTGGTTTGGGCGTGATTGAGGCGAGCGCGGACATCTGTCTGAGGTGAGCAGGCACAGTATGTCCTCACCAACCTCTCGCACTGAGCTTCCAACACACCGCCTCTCTCCTCTAAAGAGCTCATAGTTTTCAAAGTACACAAGAAAAAATATCAACTAGAAAGTTCCCACTGGACTTTATCGCATTCATTTTTTGTGAGGGAGGAAGATTTTGAATTACTTTATATTTTTCAGAGAAAATTTAGCTGCCTTGTCCAACCCAAGCCTCTCTGTAAGTGGTGGCAGAGATGGACAGGACCCCAGCTGTGCTGACCAGAGTGGAGACTAGCCGATGTCCTGTGCGGTGCTGGAGATGGGCTCCAGTCTTGACTGTTACTCACAGAGAGTGGTCACCTCCCCCTGGGGCTTAGCTTCCGTCAGATCTAGGATTATTCTGCAGGCACCAGCCTGGGAATGACCATGCCTGAGGAGGATGTTGCTCCTTGGAGCTCAGGGCTGGGTTTGGAGTACAGGGCCGGGTTCTGCCCAGGTTGATGGGGCAGGGCCTTCTGGACAGAGCGGTCCAGAAGGGAGTGGAGCAGTTGGTCAGGAGGCAGACCCAACGCTGAATGGCCAGGCGAGGCGGGCTAACAGGGCAACTGAGGCTGGAACGGCCATCTGTATGAGAGTTCCAGGGCTGCTGGGACAAGTCACCATGAACTCAGGGACTTAAAGCAACACAAATCTATAATGTACAGTAGTCTGGAGGTCAGAGTCTAACATGGGTCCACAGAACCACGTTCCTTCCAAAGGCTTCAGGCGGGAGAAGCTGGTTTCTTGCTTTTTCCAGCTTCCAGGGCTGCTGCACTCCTTGGCGTGTGGCTCCATATCACCCCAAATTCTGTGTCCTTCAGAGAAGGAGGAACCACTTCTCCTTCTCTGACTCTGAACTTCCTGCCTCCCTCTGATAAGGACCTTTATGATTCCACTGGGCCCACCTCCATATTCCAGGATGCTCTGTCCATCTCAAAATCCTTAATTTAATGACACCTGTAAAGTCCCTTTTCCCCATGTAGGGTTTAACATATTCCCAGGTTCTGGGGATTAAGATGTAGCCATTGTTAGTGGTCATATTCTGCCTACCACACCCTTAAATAGCTCTGTCCAGGCATTGGTGGTTTTTTTCCCATGTTTTTGAAAGTAATAAATGCTCATTGTTGATAGTTAAGAGAGTACAGGAAAAAAAATGAAGAACTAAGAAACATAAAAAAGCCTATGTCTATGACCTTAATGCTCAAGGCAACCATTTGTCAACATTTTGGCTTATTTCCTTTTAACATTTTTTCCATGCATATTTTAAAGGTTAGTTGAGATTATACTATCTATGATACTTAAGAAAAAAAACATTTTCACTTCATGTAAGGATTTTCCACATGTTTAAGAATAGCTCAAGGCATAATTATCTGTGTCTGCATTATATTTCACTGTACACTGATGTCCCCAATGGATGAAAGTTAACCTTGGTTTTTTTTTTTTTGCTATTATAAATAATTATGTAAGGAATCTTTGTGTACACATTTTTCTTAGCCTTTCTGATTATTTCTTGAGGAGCAAATCCTAGGAATATGATGACTGGAGCAAAGCGAAAGGCTATGTTGGATACGTACAACTGCCCCATTGCCTTCTGATGCCTGCTATAGCAACTTCTTCTCACAGGGCCCTCTCCCCCTCATCCATGTCATGAATATGTTAGTTACAGAAACTTGGCTGGCTGGATATATGAAAAACAGCACTGCCTTTTTTTTTATTTGCTAGATTATTTAGATGTAACATTTTGGATTATGACACCTGAATTTCCTCTTGTGACTTGCCTTTTCTTTCCCTCATCAGTTTTCCAAATGGAGTCTTAATGTTTTTCTTGTAGACACTCTTCAAAAAAGAGAAAGGATATGAATCCTTTCTACATTATTTATTCTAAATATTCCCCCAGTCTGTTCTTTGCTTTTATCATCTTTGTTTATTGGCATGTCCAAGTGTTACATTTGTGTACGGTCAAATTGGCCAACTTTTCCTTGTGTGCTATTATCCACTAATTTTAAGTTTAGGAAGTTCTCCCTTTCATCTGGAGATTTTTATCAAGATTCACTTCTGTTTTCTTCTGATTTAAAAGATGATTTGCTATTTTATGCTGACCTCCTTCATGTCCCTGAATTTGCCTAAATGGGGATGCAGAGGGGACAGCATCCCGCCATGACTTCGCTTCTCACCTATCTCTTTTGTCATCTGTGCTATATGTAAACTTCTTAAATAGGCTACGTCTGTTTGTAGGCTATTGATTCTATTCTATATTCTTGCCAGATTTCCAGGCTGGTCTTCATTATGGCTGCTACTGTACTAACATCTGGTGGGGCAAGACCTTCCTCACTCATCTTCAAAATGTTAAAAAGGCTCATCTGTTGACCTATTCAGATGTCTAGTGTGTGTGTATATATATACATACATATACACACATATATGTATAATAGAGTAATATTATTCAGACTTGATTTTATGTATATGTATATATACACATACATACATATACACATATACCACAGATTATCTAAAAAATGTATATGCTCTAAAAGTGTTCTGGGATTTTGAGTTAAATATATAAATTCATTTGGAGAGAAGGGGACTCTACAATACACAGCATTTTCACTAAGGGTAGGTCATAATGTAGCTCTTCTCTTATTTAAAACTTTTGTTTTTCAGTAAAATCTTATCGTGTGTATGTTTTTTTCTACAAGCCTTGATTGTTTCTGTTAGGGTTATTTTTTATTACTTTATTACTATTGTAAATAAGCACTTTTCTAATTTATTTCCTAACTACTTATCACTGGCTTACAGGACAACCATTGACTTTCATATGTTTATTTTGTATTTAGCGTATTTAGCCACTCAATTAAATCCAATTATGAATTAAAAGACTTTTTAAGATTTAAAAATTTTCTTTAAATGTTATCATTTCCCCCCAATAATTATATATTTGTATGTTTCCATGTCTCATCCCATTGGTCAGGACTTCCAACATCATGTTACTATATAAATGGCAACTTAGGTTTTATTCATAAGTTAACTTGAAATGCCTGTAGTATTTCACTGTTATGAATAATTTGGCTGCCGGATTATGATAGTCTTAAAAGTTTTCTTAATTGTAGAAAATAAGGTATGTACAGAAAGTGGATAGAGCATCAATGTCCAGGTTGATACATTATTGTGAAGTACATACCAGTGTCTCACAATAATTGTGATATTTGCTGAGGTTTTTGACAGATAATCCTTAACAAATAAAGGGGGTTCTACCCTTATTTTGTTGAGAACTATTAAAAAATCATGAATAGGTGTTGAATTCTATCAAATACTTTCATCTACATCTATTGAGATGATCATATGATTTTTCGCCTTTACTCTGTTAATGTGGCATACTCACATTACACTTGATTTTCTAATGTTGAAACAATTGTACTTTCTTGGTATAAACCCAGCTTTGGGGTAATGTATTATCTTTCTTATAAATCCCTGGATTCAGCTTGCTTTCTATTCCTTTTTTAACTTTTGAAATAAATGTTTAACATTAAAGTCCTTTTTTTTCTAATATATTCATTTAATGCTATGAAATGTCCTGAAGCACAATTCCAGATGTATCCCATAAGATTTTTTAAAATTAAGATACAATGAAAGTATAGCAAAATGCATATATCTTAAGTATACAATTTTATGCGTTTTGGCAAATGCACATAACTTGTAACTTTTCTCAAGATACAGGATATTCCCATCACCCAGAAAGTTCCTTAGCCCCCTTCCCAATTTCCCCCACTCGTGAATCACTGTTGTCATTTCTGTCACCAAAGATTAGTGTGCCTGTTGCAGAACTTCACATAAATGGGATCATAAAGTATGTCCTCTTTTGCATGTCTTTCACACAGCATGTTTTTGAGATTCATCCATGTTGTTTGTATATCATTAGTTTATTCCTCTGATTATTTTGCAGTATGTTTTTTTTGAGAGGGCATCTCTCATATTTATTGATCAAATGGTTGTTAATAACAATAAAATTCTGTACAGGGGTACAGGGGACTCAATGCACAATCATTAATCAACCCCAAGCCCAATTCTCAACAGTCTCCAATCTTCTGAAGCATAACGAACAAGTTCTTACATGGTGAACAAATTCTTACATAGTGAATAAGTTCTTACATGGTGAACAGTGCAAGGGCAGTCATCACAGAAACTTTCGGTTTTGATCACAAATATGCCACTATTTTTTATCTAGTCTCCTGTCAATGGACATCTGAGTTGGTTCTAATTTGTGGCTATCATGAATAAGGCTGCCAAGAAAATTCTTCTTATGGATATTTGTTTTTATCTCTCTTAGATATATATCTAGAAGTGGAATTGCTAGGTCGTCGGGCAGATGCATGCTTCATTTGATAAGAAACAGAGAAACACTAAAGTGCACCAAAGTGGTTGGATCATTTTACAATCCTACTGACAAGGCATTCCAGCCGTACCACACAGTCTCCAGCGTTTATGATATTGGTCTTTTAAACTTGAGCCATATAGTGGGTTTTAGGTGCTATCTTACTGCAGTTTTTTTTTTGAGAGCAAGGTACAGGCTTTTATTTAGAAATAAAGTGATAGAATAGAGCTCCTGGCTCATGCCAGGAGGGGACAAGATAGCCCCTCTTACTGCAGTTTTAGCTTGCATTTCTTGATGCATCATGATGCCTGAACACTTTAGGTGTCATTGGCCATGTGGAAGTAAAGTGTCCTCTTTTGTGAAGTGTCTTTTTAAGTCTTTGGCATTTTCAAAGATTAAGCTGTTTAATGTTTTTATTAAGTTGTAGAAGTTCTTTATATATTCTGCACATAAGTCTTTTTTTTTTACAGATATATATATATAGTATATGAAAACTTTGGACTGCATCAGGATCTCTGACAAAGCTGAGGTTCAAAGTGGTGAGCACTGCAGGACTCCTCACTGCAGAGAGACAGGACTGCATTGCCAGTGGGACGCTTGCTGGCCGCAGAAATGGGGCTGCACACTCGAATCTGCTTCCTATGACAGCCACAGGGACTAAGAAAACTACACACAGCCCTTTTAGGAAAGATGAATTTTCAAGGTCTCTTTAGCTAACTATGAATAAATTCCCACATCACAAAGGAAAGATAATATTAAGCTAAATATTCAAGAGAAGAATACACTTGCAAATTATTCACAAGAAATAAAAAGACATCTGAGAATGCTTTACAAAAAATAAAACTTGATATGGGGGAGGCAAAAGTCCCTTAAAAAAACTCAAACTGATTATAGACAATATAAAAAATATACACAGACTCATTATATTTTAACAAAAATACCAAAATCATATGTGATGTGGCCAGAGCTGTTTTTCAAAGTAACTTTTTGGGGAAAAGTTTGGCAGCTCCCCCAAAAGTTAAACATAGCGTTACTGTATGGACCCAGCAATTCCACTCCTACGTATGTGCCCCAGAGAACTGAAAGCATGTCTTAATGCAAATACTGATACATAAATGTTGACAGCAGCCTTATTCACAATAGCCAAAAAGTGGAGCCAACTCAAGTATCATCAACTAATGGATAGAAAAACAGCATGTGGCATATCCAGACCATGGAATGAAGTGTGGATGGATACATGCTACAAATGGATGAACTGTAAAAACACTATGCTAACTGAAAGAAGCCAGACACAAAAGGTCATACACTGTATGATTCCATCTATATGAGATGTCTGGAATAGAAAAATCTAGAGAGACAGAAAATAGATTATTGGTTACCAAAGGCTTTAGGGGAGAGGGTAGTGGGGAGCGACTTTTTGGGGTGATGAAAATGTTCCAAAATTAGAGTTGATGGTTTCATAATTTTGTGAATATCCTAAAAACCACTGGTCTATATTAAAAGATTAAAATTTATGATATGTGATTATATCTCAATTTAAAAGGTGGGGAAAAGTAAATTCTGCACCTTAAATGTGCTTTCCCACCTGAATTTCGAAACTGGTTTAATGCAGGAAAAGAGGAGGAGGTGGATATCTGCTGCACATGTAGCCAGTAAAACAAATAGTGCATGTGATCAAAATGTGTCACTATACTAGACATGAAAATTTAATTATAAAATGTTACTTTCCAGTTGTAGAACTTTGTGCTAGTATATACTCCATAAAATAGAAAACATTTTGGAAAAAACAAAACAATAGAATTGATTTGAGAACAATCAACACACTTAAATAGGTCAATATTCATGGGAAAACAATCTTAAGGAACCAAAGGATTTGCCCCAATAAAGAGGCTGCCAGATAGTTTTGCAGATAATCTTTTAGGTTTCTAAAGGTACAACAACTCCTTTGCTCTGTTTATGTTCTGACCGCAGAGAATAAAAAAGATGGAAACTGCCAGATTAATTTTAGGAAACTAGCATGGCTGTCATGTCAAACCTTGACAAGACAGCAGAGAGAAACTCCGAGAAAAGCACCTTCCGGGTCTGGAGGTGAGCAGGGACAGCCGGGGTCAGTGTGGACGGAGTCTGGGCGGCTGAGCCTGTGCCTGGGCCCTGTGCTCTCCAGGTTGCACTGGCCATAGACGGGGAGGGAGGGAAGGACAGGAAGCCAGTACTGCTCAGTGTCAACATTTTTGTTCTTTGGGATTTGCAGTGGTGCGTCAGGGGATCTCCATGGTGGCTTTGGCCCAGTGCAGGACAGGAGCTCTGCCTTGTGGAAGGTGTATTCCTTCCCTGTTACTCAACTCAGCAGGCACTGGATTTATCGGGCTAGTCGCAACACAGGAGGCTGTGGCCCTGGCCTCAGGCTGGGAGGTGACAGGTACACGGATTTGTGTTTTCCAGCCTCATCTGTCATCAGGGGTCCAGGAGCGGTGAGAGGCCCGGTTGGGGGCTCACTGACCGTGCAGTGCCACTATGACCCAGGGTGGGAGAAGTACGTCAAGTGGTGGTGTCGGGGAGCTGCCTGGAGCAGTTGCAATATCCTTGTGAAAACCACTGGATCAGAGCACAAGGTAAAGATGAACCACGTGTCCATTGAGGACGATCAGATGAACCGCATGTTCACTGTGACCCTGGAGGAGCTCAGGTGGAGCGACGCAGACACTTACTGGTGTGGGATTGAGAAAATCGCAGGTGACCTTGGGGTCCAAGTTAAAGTGGCCGTTGACCCAGGTAAGAATATGTGTATGTGTGGACATGTCTCCTCAGGGCCTGCTCTGTCCCGGCCCCTGAGGTCCCTCTCCAGGGACTTGACTGTCACTCAGAGTGAACCGTCCCAGAGTGGCTTGGGTCCTGAGTCTTGTGGGAGCCTGACTGGAGGCCTGGGGCTTTCCGTAGATGCTCTCACGGCTCCTGGGCCTCCTCCAGGATGGGGTCAAGCCTTTCTGGGCACATGTGTTTCTCTGCATACATAGCTCAGTGCCTGAGTCTATTTCCCACAGAGATCAAGGTGATGGTCCCAGTTTCAGTCCCTGGGTCACAGGGACCCTCTTCTGTGGGACCCAGAGACCCCAATTCCTGCCAATGCTTTCCTGGGACCTCTGGTGCTCAGGTGTCCTGCCCTTCATAGTGGACTGAAACTGTCCCCACCACAGAAGCTTCATAATTTGCCCAAAGGAAAGGCTCTTCCCGAACACCATCGTTTTGTTCAGGGCTGGTCCTGACCTTAGAGATCACAGGTCTTGGGGGTGTCAGCCACAGAGCAAGCCTGCGTTCTGCTCTGTTCTTGCTGGATAAATAAGGTGGCAGGAGGCACTGGCTGAGGCCCTGTCAGAGGCATCAGGAATGTTGAAAGTTCAGCTGAACTCCAGCTGCCCTTGTCCTTAGGCAATTCTGGTCCCCCCACTACCCTTCCAGGGCCTGCTGGATGATCACCCTGGCCCTGTGTCCAGCCCCACCTGCCTGTGGATCTCCTAGAGGCCAGGGACATATGAGCAGTCTGGGTCCTAGGTCCCTTCCCACTTCTTAGGCCGGGCAGCCAAGGTTCCCAGGGCCAGAGCCACGTACAGGGCTGCGGGCAGGTTAGCGGGCCGAGTAGTATGTAATCTGGTCTGTATGCGAAGCACCGACAACAGAGGCGGCCACCACCCCCACCTCCACCACCACCACCATGTTCACAGTGCCAGTCACCCCTGAGGAGACCCTGCACTCCCCGAATATGACCAGCCACCACCCGGATGGCAGGTAAGCCAGCTGTGCTGCTGCTGTGTCCTGTGGCCCACTTGGCCCAGACTCCTCCAGTGGGGGGCCCTTCATCGTCTCAGGTCCCAGCCAGAGCATGTCTCCAGACCCTCAGGCCCCTTTGAGAGGGCAAGGATTCCAGGGGCTCTCCCCACTCCCCCTCAGGCTCCCTTGGATCCCCCCCAGATCCTTCACCCTGGAGCCCAGTGCATGGCAGCACTGTTGGAGCATCAAGTTGTGCATCTCATTTTCACTGTGTTGACTTCTATGTGGCCAGCACTATGCTGAGCCTTGGAGACATTGACATGAGTGTCCCCTGCAGGGCTCAGAATGAAGTGTGGGACATGGATGCGCAGGGCAGGCAGTAGTGAAGATGGCCTGGCCGGTGTGGTCTGGGCTCGGGGGTCGTGGGGTCATAGGGATGGCTCTTGGTTCAAATTCTGGAAGAACAGGGAGGGCCTGGGGATATCCCGTTTCTCCTAATTACTGTTTCTGCAAGAACAGTGATGCCAAGAGCTTCTTGTATCTTTAGGGCACCTGGCAGCTCACAAAGGTCTTTCCTGCCCACTATCTATTCATTTTTTTACCCTGCCTATGACCACTGCATGAGGAGCAATGGGCAGATACGAAAGTTCCCATTTTACAGAGGAAGAAACTGAGCCTTGTTCATGCTTCTCAGTGTCCTGCCCAGCCGCTGCAGCCAAAGGGGCTTTACAGAGACCGAGAGGCCCTTTCACGTCCTCCTTTGCCCTTTTCGGCTCTCTTGACTTTGTTTCTAGATCTCTGCAATCCTCTGCTGCTGCGCCTCCCCTCAGAATTCCTATGGGAGATACCAGGCTTTTCGGCCCCCAGGACCCCTCTCTTCTCCCTCTCTCCCACCTGCTCTCAGTTTTGAAAGTTTCCTTCTAGCAAACTGCTTTTAATAAATAATAGCTAAGGAGTTTCCACATTTTATGAATCAGAGCCAGATTCGTCAAGTAAGTACCAGTTAGGGCCTCTGATCAGCATGAGATGCGTAATTTGTTCATTCATTCAATAAATAATTATTGCACACCCACTCATGCCTCATAAGGGGATTGTAAGGGGATGCTAGGATGAACAGAATAGTCAAGCTGTCTGCCCTCCCGGCGCTCACAGTCGAGACAGAATTGATTCATTAATTTAATAGAGGAAATTAATCGATGGATTTATTCTACAAATTTCTGTGCATGGTGATGAACAAGAGATAGGGCTTGTGTTAAGTCTTTTCAGGCGGCCATAACAAAGTACCACAGGCTGGGTGGGTTAAACAACAGACACTTATTTTCTCCCAGATCTGGAGGCCAGAAGTGTCGGCAGGGCTGGTTCCTTCTGAGGCCTCTCCCTTGGCTTACGCATGGCTTCTTTTCCCTGTGTCTGTACGTGGCTTCCCCTCTGTGTGTGTCTTTGTCCTAATCTCTTCTTCTTATGAGGACACCAGTCCTTTCCTTCCCCATAAAGCAAACAAGGGTGAGAATAGTAAGAAACGAGGAGTATGGGGGCAGTGGAAGTCATTGTCATTGAGCGAAACGGTGCTGTTGTGGGCTGTGGACAGACGGGGATATGCTGGGACTTTTGCTTAAAAGGCCCCCCAACCTTGGCTGTTGTGAGGAGGATGGACTATAGGAAGATGCTTTTGTTTCCTGCGGCAGCTGTAACGAAACACCATGCCAGGGGGCTTAGAACGGCAGAAACGACTCCCAGCTAGTACAGGAGGCTGGAAACCTGAAATCGGTGTCAGCAGGGTTGGCTTTTTCTTGAGGTTCAAGGGAGGACCTGCCCCGGGCCTCTGTCCTGGCCTCTGGGGGGTGTGCCAATCCTTGGCGTCCCTGGCTCTGGCGGCATTGCTCCAATCTCTGCTTCTGTCGTCACCGACCTTCCTCCTGTGTGTATGTGTGTGTCCCTGCGGGCACCCAGGCGGGAAACCACAGGTCTGCAGGTGACAAGGGGTGTGGCCCCCCCCTGCTACTGGGTGGGTGGGGGAAGGCCTGGGGCCGGAGGAAGGCCGCATGCATGGGGCGCCCTTCTGTCCCCAGCAGCGACTCCCTGCAGCTCAGCGTCCTCCTTCCCGTCGTCTCCACTGTGCTTCTGCTTCTCTTGGTGGCGGCCTCGTTCTTGGCTTGGAGATTGGTGAAGCGGCAGAAGAAAGGTAGGAAGGCCTGGCTGGGCTGGGCAGAAGGAGGCGCGTGGGGCCAGTGGCCGGCATTGTCACCTGGGCCATCTGGCCAAGGGGCTACCTGCATGGTCTGGAAAGGGCGCTGTAGCCAAGGCTGCCAGCAGCCAGCAGACCTCACGGACTGGAGGGAGGCTGGAGCTTGTGGGTGAGCCCAGGAGGTTTCGGCATTAGCTGTCTGCCCTCTACTCCCTCCCTGCTTTTCTCTCTAACCTGCTCCCTCTCTGTTTCCCAGTTTGACTCTTGGGGGCACAGGCGGCAATAGCCTTAGGTGGGCAGCCCATCTAGGTGCTGGACACTTTAGTAGGATTTGTGTGTGGTTGCCAAGGTTCTGAACTGACACGGGGCAGGGAGAAGTACACACACCATACACACACACACACATACACACACATACACACAGGAACACATGTATATGCGAGCACCTGTAAGTCACACACACACACACACACACACACACACACACACACACACACACACACACACACGAACATCCCGTCCTCTGGATTTGACCATGAAGGTTGGTTGCAACACTTACTTTTGCCCTTCCTCTGCCCCAGCCCTTTCTCAGGCTGACCTACTTGCTCTTTGTACATTTGCTTTTTAGGGAAGAATCTCTGTGCTTGGAGCCTATACCCATCAGTCACAAGTTCTGGCCTCACTCAAACCCTTTTCCTGTCTGGCTCCACTTCCACTTTCTCACAATGATTGCAGCACCCCCTTTCTCAGAACCCAGGGGACCCCAGCCCTCTCCAGCACTGCCCCTCCCACGGCACGGGGAATCTTGTAGTCTGGAGGAGAGGAGCCTGACTTTTGTCCATCAGATTTTCTCCCAAATATATTGTCTGTGACCTATGTTCTAAGCACTTTTGTGCTCCTTGGTATCTAGACTTTTGAAACTTAAAACTGGGGTAAAAACCCTTCTTGTTTCTTTGTTGTCTCTAAAGTGGGGAGACAGGTGTCAGGGGAAAGGGCCCAGGGGCAGAAGGAAACAGGGATGGGTGGGCCCCTGAAAGCGGGCCCATACCACACTGACTCGGCTCCCACGCTCCATCAGAGGGCAGCCTGGAGCCTGCGTCTCCGCAGACAGCTTGGGCTCAGGGGCGCTTGTGTGGCAGGCACAGCCAGGCCCTGGGGAAGCAAGGATGGGCTCAGCCACCCCGCGGCCCTCGGCTCACCTGAAGAGTCACCAGAGTTCAGTGGGGCAAAGGCAACGAGACAGACATAAATCAAGTGCCAGGGGGCGGGCAGGGGGCAATTAGACAAGCCTGAGCAGTGAGGGCAGATGGGTGTGACTTTGGGTGACCCCTGAATGACAAATCAGGCAGAGAAATGAGTTCCAGGCAGACTTCTGGCAGAGGCTAGAGGCTGAGCCTGGGGTTGCACAGAAGGAAACTTAACCCCAGGGGAGCTGATGGTTGGCAGGGCACCTGACTGGTCGCTCACAAGTTCTGTGACCTGGGGAATAGATGGGCCAAGTTATCCTTACTTCTCGGGTGGAGACAGAAGCTCAGAGATGCAAAGCGCCCAGTGTCACACTGAGTGTCGTCAGAGGAGACAGCGTTAGAACCAGGCCCCCTCTCTCTGGGCCTGGAGCCTCGGTCTCCCCTTTTCCTCCCCGCCTCTCTCCCCCAGATCTGGGGCCCTGCGAGTCTCAGGATGGGCTTTCTAACTCTGATTGTTTTTGTCTTTTAGCTGCTGGAACATCTCCAGAGCAGGTAAGAGAGCCCCGAGGTGAGGCCGGACACCAGACAGTTCCTCTCCCTCTTCCTCCTTTTCCATCTCCCAGGAGCACACAGGTCCCAATGTGTGCATAAACCATATGCACAGGTGGCTGTGCTGCAGGGCCCAGGGGAGGGGCCGGGAGGATGGTGGGGGTGCTGGAAATAGCCGGAAGGGAGGGGAGCCGGGAGGCACAGGCGTGGGGTTTGCAGAGGAAGCTGGGAGGGGAGATCCAGGGAAGCAGGGCCCATGTCCCTCCTGGGAGGATGACCTGTGCTTCCTCCTGTGGGTGCTTCAGCCCCTGGAGGGAGACCTCTGCTACGCAAACCTGACCCCGCAGCAGCCCGGAACCTCCTCCGAGAAGAAGGCCTCCAAAAAGCCCCCCGCCTTTGCCCAGGCGAGCCAGGAGGAAGTGGAATATGTCACCATGGTGAGTATTTGGTGGGGCTGCGTCCTCCGAACCAGACCTGCCATTGCCCTGCTTTGAGCATGGGCTTCTTCCCATCCACGCGGGCAGGGAGGAGGGGCGTGGGCTCTGGGCAAAGCTGCAGCTGGTGAAAGACCTGCCTGTGGAGCTCTCCAGGCTTTCAGCCTTTGAAGTGTCCACAAAGGGGACACAGAGACCAGGCAAACATGGTCTTTGTGCTGGGCAGGGGAGACCCAGATGGGCCGAGTGACCTGGGATTCCATGCGAAACGTGCTGCTCTGGCACAGAGCTGAGGGAGAATGCCTTCTGCTGAGGCCAGCTCGCGGGGCACCTGGCAGAGGGGACGCAGGGGAGCTGGAAGGCCTGGGAGTGGACTTCCAAGGCCCTGAACGGTCTGACCCCCAGCTTCATCTGCAGCAGCCTCCACCTGTGGGCGTAGCCTCTTGCCAGCCTCTCTGACCCGCGGGTGTCTTTACTGCAGGCTCCCTTTCCCAAGGAGGACATCTCCTATGCAGCTCTGTATTTGCACACCTTGGATCAGGATCCAACCTACAGCAACACGGGCTGCCTCATCACCCACACTTCCGGCAGGGGCCACGAAGAGCCCTCACAATACAGCGCCATCAGGAAGTCGTAGCCTGGGCCCCGGCCCCCCTCTGGCCCAGCCACAGGCCTGTGATCACGTTCCTGCCTTGTCCACCGGTGCCTGAGGCCTCTATCTGAGTCAGTGAGCATCATTCTAGCTCTGACCTGGACTGGGGGCCTGGTCTCAGGGGGCTGCTGGGAGATAGACAGGGGTCTCTCCACCTCCCTTCCTCTCCCACATAGCTTGGGAGGGGGCTAGGATATTCTCTGGGGCTGCTAAGGGAGTGAAAATGATGATAATGGTAGTAAAAGTATTTAACCTTATTTATTGCTTACCATGTGTGGTGAGCTGAACAATAGTCCCCAAAGTCATCTGTGCCCCAAGCCCCAGGACCCGTGAGCATATCTTACATGGCCAAGGGGTGGTGTGGATATAATGAAGTTGAGGATTTTGAGATGGGAAGATTATTCTGGATTACCCAGATGGGTCACAAAGGTCCTTATAGGAGGGAGGCAAGAAGGTCTTGAGAGCAGAGGCTGATGGAAGCAGAAGTTGGAACGATGAGGCCAGGAGCCAAGGAGCGCTGGAGCCTCCAGGAGCTGGGAAAGGCAAGCAATGGACCCTTCCTGGAGCCTCCAGAAGGAACCAGCCCTGCCGACACCTTGGCCTTAGCCTGGTGAAACCGATGTTCTATTTCTGGCCTTCAGAATTGTAGGAAAATAAATTCACAGTGTTTTAATGAAGCCACTAAATTTGCAAACCCCACGCCTATGCCTCCCGGCCCCCCTCCCTTCCGGTAACTTGTTACAGCAGCAACAGGAAATAGATACGCTGTGTGGCAGTTGCTCTTCCCTGAATGCTTTTACTACAGTAGCTAATTCAATCCTCACAACAACCCTACGAGGGCACCTTTATTATTGCCCCTGCCTTACAGCTGAGGAATCGAGGCGTGAGGAGGTTCGGTGACTTAGCATGCTTTATGCTAGGGAATGGATGAGTCGGGGTTTGAACTTGGGCATTTGACTCCAGAGTCTGGAGTTTGGGCTGTTACCCTGCACTGTACGTACAAGGAGGATAGTGTGTTTGTGTGTGTGTGTGTGTGTGTGTGCACGCCCATGCATGCACATTCATACAGCTACTACTCACACAGCATAGTTAGCAAGCATTTACAGATGTCGGACTAGGGTCTGGACTAGCGCTCCTCCAGAATAGGTCCTGAATTCTGTCACATCCCATCCCATCATTGTCTCCATGGTTACTAGCTTAGTCCAAGCAAGTGTCCTGTCTCTTGCCCAGGGTCCCTTTTAGTTCTCTACCCCGAGTCCATTACCCTCCCAGTAACCAGAATGACCTTTCTGAAGCACAGACCTTCTCATCCCTGTTTATCACCTTCTGATGGCTTCTAGTGCATCCCTGAGGCCCCAGGCCCATCCTGCCCCCACGGCCCATCCCCAGCCACTTTCACGTGCACTTGCTCTGGTCCATCCATACTGGGCTTTCTTTTTTTCTTATAATTAAAAAAAATTTTTTTTGCTATCATTAATCTACAATTACATGAAGAACACTATGTTTACCAGGCTCCCCCCCTCACTAAGTCCCCCTACACACCCCACTACAGTTACTGTCCATCAGCATAGCAAGATGCTGTATAATCACCACCTGTCTTCTCTGTGTTGCACAGCCCTCCCTGTACCCCCCACAACACTATACATGCTAATCGTAATGCCCCCTTTCCTTTTGCCCGCCCTTATGCCTCCCTTCCCACCCACCCTCCCCAGTCCCTTTCCCTTTGGTAACTGGTAGCATGCTGGGTTTTCTTCTGTGCTTCTAACAGGGTTAGCCCTGCTCCCTTCTCAGGAGGCGGGCACTTGTTCCTTCTTTCTGGAATGCTCTTCCTGCAGAACGTGAATAGCTTCTTTTTATCATCATATCTCAGCTCAAATGTCCCCTCTCAGTGTGGCCCTCCCTGACCTCACCCAGGGCAGTAGGCCCTGCTACCACCTCCAATTGCCCTATTTTACTGCCTTTTTGGCATTCACTGCCCTGTAAACGTACATAATTATCGGCATATGGGCTCACTGTTTCCCCTCGCTGAGAGGCTGAAGGCTGCCTGAAGGTGGGGACTCTGTCTCGTTCGCTGCTGTCTCCCCCCTGCCCAGCTTAAGGTCTGGTACGTGGTGAGTCCTCAAATGTTTCTATGTTGACTGAATGAATAAATAAATAACACGATGCTTTGGATTTGGGAACCCAGGCAAGTTTTCAGGGGCACCTGTGTCCATCATTCCAGGAAGGGAGTCCAGGCCCCCTGGGCAGGATTTCACAATCACCTTCCCAGAAGCATGAAGTGGAGAGCCTTCTTTCTCTCCTCCTGCGAGCAGGGGAGACGTGAGAGCCGTCACCCTTCCAGCGGGAGGACCAGGGTCTACACTTCACTTGGGTGTCTTTGGTGGCTGCTGGGATGAAGTGTCAGGGGAAAGAGACATGGCTTGCAAAGGAAATGACAAGCTAGGCCTGGGGCCACAGGGAAGTGGCCCAGCAGGTGCACAAGCTGTAGACCGCTTAGTGGGCCACCATCAGTGTGTCCTGAGGGTTACCCAATTGCTCACAGCCCCGGACACCCCCTGTGGTCTGGGGAAGGTGGCCTGGTGGACCTCAGCATGTGCTGTTCTTTGCTCTGCCTCCCACTCCCCGAAAGATGATTCCCCAGAGCTGCAAGAGCTTTTCCCATTCTAGGGGAATTCGCAGAGCCCAGGCAAGCTTCAATAGTCTTGCGCTGTTCATTTATGCTGGTGGGGTCAGAGTGAGATTGTTTTTGACCCAGGCCGTTTTAAGATTTACCGAGCAAGAAGTGCCTACAGAAAGATCTTTAAATGGAAAACCTCAAAGCAGAGCAAAATTAGAGTGAGTCGAAATACAAGACTAGAAGTCCTAACAGAAAGCCTTGGGCCTGTGCATCGCTGTACCATTTTAACTATTATGTATAAAGTGGCTTTTTTAAATTGAGTTTTGAAGCAGCCAGCACCAAACAGAATCTGTAAGTACATGCGTCTGCTGGATAGTAAGGAATTCATCATCTTTTTTGGTAATCGATCACAGGTACTAGTGAAGGTTACTGCCATAGAACTTCTGACATAAACCTAGAAACACAGGGAAGATGAGAATTTAGTTCCGTCTGTCTGCAGGAATCTGGTTTTGCCTGCCTTTATCTAGACAGTGGATATGGGTTGGAAATGGAAGGTTCTGGCACTCTGGTTGAACTGAGGAAAGGTAAATCAGCTTAGAAAGATCCACTCTGATTACTTTTAATTGCCTTATTCCAGCTTTGAAAGAGTGTCTATCAGATAGATCATTGGATTTAAAATCTTAATCCAAAATTCTAAGCAGCTGGATCGGTGGCTGTCTGAGAAGGGGACTCTTGGTGTTCTCAGAGGGGCAGCTGACTAGCCCATGACACTTATGGAATGTGCCAATCCATTCCACAGCTGGGCAGAGCAGATTCCTGACAGGTGGTCCTCTTGGGGAGCACTCGGGCTCTTTAGGTGTCGGGGCATGACTGCAGTACTGGGCCCTGAATCCAGCCCAGTTTCTTCCAGCCTCAACTGGAGAGTCCAGAGAGTGCTGGCGAAGAAGTCAGGCCTGGGGGAAGGGAGGCAAACAGACGCAAGAGGCTTGAAGGGAAATTGTTTGTAGATTGGTATCTTGGCCTGTCTCAGCCATATCAACTGCTCCCTAAAGACTTTGCTAAGGCATATATATCGGGTGCAAGAGAGAAACTTCAGGTATGGATCTTCTGGTCTGACTGAGAGTGACATTTACCACTTTGCTGTATGGTTTCCAGGAAAGCATATTCTGTTAAGACAAACTCCAAGATATTTAACCACTCAGCGCTGATTATTTATAGCCTGTCTAAAGTTGCTGGGGTTTCCCTCTTTTGGCTTTTGAGTTATTAATATTTAAAGTCCCACTTTATACAAATTGTAGGATTTGGACCATCTCTTTTGAGAACTATGTGCATATTGCTGGCTTTTTGAAGACAGAGACTTTTTGAAAGTCAGTTGAGGGAGAAAAACATACCAGGCTGGTCACCTCCAAAATACACGTGTGGGATTGAAGTGAGGCTGAAGGCTACTTTTGCTGGGCGCTCTGAAAATAGCTTTCATAGCTGCTTAGCCTTGGAAGGGCCAGCCTGCTGGTATCAGTTGATTTCATGTGCCAATCCACAATTTTTAGATTGGGAGGGACTGATACAGTGATCAACCTTTTATTTTACCCAAGTAAGTGTATTCTTATCCAATGTAATTGGATTTGACCATTGGTCAGTTCATTGAAAATGTTGGTTAAATCAGGGAGTTATAAAAGAGATATACTCTTTCTTTAAATGACTGATTTTGATTCAAAATATCTAAATGTATAGTCATTTGCTAGTATTCTGATGTAGACCTAAGCCTTTTTGCTTATGGATATCCTGAAAGAAGGGGCTTGTTGCCTTTTTTGCACAAACCACACGTACATGTGCTGTTCTAGCTTCTCTAACATGGAGCGAGACATTCTAGACACTTGTGAAGTAATCTGCAAAACCCTTCTCTGTTTTCATGCGTTCACAGATTTTACAGTTCTCTCATGCATTCCTAATTTGACAGCATTTTTTAAGGCATGCTTTTATTGATTCTTTCCAAAGCATGCAGTCTAGTTTTTGCAGAAATAACAGTTCTCTTTTTGTTTATACTCCTAGTTCATTGGTCAATATCTTTCCTGTTTCCATTCTTGATTAGTTTATGGATGAGTTAAATAAATTTCATAATTATAATTAATGTGTATGACCTTCCTAAACAAGTTTGGGCATGAACACAGTTGACTCCGTTAAACATGCATGTCAATGGGTGACAGCAGAAATGAGGGGGCTACCCAATTCCAGGAGCATAAAGTCAGTGTCTCCCCACAAGACTGAAGGGTGTTGGCTGTTCTAGGAAGTTGGTTTAGTAAGTGAATGTTTAAGAAAATTTCTACTAAACCATCTATTATGGCCATAATTTCACACAAAAAAAGGACATTTGAGCACCCCAAGTCAGAATAGTAGGCAGTGTTTCTCACGAAATGACAGTCAGTAACTTTATGACAATGTGGACTTATGTTGTGCGTGCATAATCTCCTACAAGGCTGGCGCTCACATATGGGTTAAGGATTGGCAGCCAGTGACCTTGGTCATACTCTTCCCTAGACAGGGATTCTCTCCTAGCTATTGGAGTCTAGCATTCCCCAAAGGCGTCTAGCAACCATCCTGGTTTGGACGCTGACTGAGGATGTCACTCATAAGGGCCCCAGAGCCTTACATGGGTTGTGAAAAGGCTCCTTCAATCAGTCAGATTCTGCCTGCCCTGCACAAGCTCCTCCCCTGTGCCCACAGCTGACATGACCCTGTCCTGAGGGTGTGTGGCTCTTGCATCAAGGGAGGGCAACTGACTCCCCAGATTGACTCACGGAGGACAGGCTCAGAATTACGGAAGGGGAAAGACTCTGTTTCTAAGGGCAGAAATAGAGGACAGACATTCTGAACCCTTCTGTGGCAGAAAACCTACTCTTCGCAGAGTGGAGGAAAGTCTTCTCTTCTGTTCACTACAGTTTCCAGAAAAAAAATCCCATCCTAGGGAGTTTTTGGAACCTCCCACATCTCTCCACATGACCTTCCTGTCTTCTGTGTTGCAAGCCCAGATATCCTTAATCCTGTTGTTTATTAGCTTATTGTTTCATTTTAACTTATAAAATATTTAATGTGTCTACATAGTGTGTGTACATGTTACAAAGGATAATGAATCAAACACCCATTTACCCATCACCCTCCTGAAGAAATGGAACATTAACAGTACCTCTGAAGCCACACAGCTCATTATTTGCCTTTTTTTTTCCTTCCAAGGAGGAAGATACTTGCCTAAGGTAGCTCTCAGGGTCCATCACAGCCCTTGGCCCACTCTCCTTATCTTCAGGTTAATTAGCAAAGTTATCAGATGACCTGGTCTGCGTCATGAGGCTTTTTGCACTAAACGGACAAGCCTATGCAGCTCTTTTATTTTAATGTTATTTTTCTCCCCCAGTAAAACCACAGGCCGATGCCAGTTGTGCCTTTGTGTTATTTAAGGATCTGATAGGTTTGCCACTTGGAAAGCAGCCGCATTGAGTTTCCTCATGGCTTTCCCATGCAGAATGCTACTCCCTTCAAGGGTGCTGGGGGCAGACCAAGAGGTAACAGGTCACAGTCCCTGGTCTCGGCCGCACTGCCCTCTGGTCACTGGAAAGAGTTCCAAAGTTCAGGCGATGTGCTCATTTCAAAATTTCACACAGCTTGTGCAAAATTAAAAATAAACCACAAAAGCAGAAGGACTAACCCCTAGAGATCTGTGTCCTCCCACTGAAATACCCTGGTGCCCGATGGATGGCAAATCAAAGTAGAAGCAGTGAAGAGGTAAAGTATTTTATCTTCAACAAAGTGAGACATGAGAACAGGAAGTGGGGCAAAGGTGAGGGAGAGCCACCCCAGAGCAGCTTGGTGTCCATCAATCTTGGCTGGCTTTCCTGGGTTGTTGTCCTGCAGTCGGATGCAAATCCCTGGGGGATAACGTTGCTTGGCTCCTCTGCCCCTGAGACCCAATTAACAGTGACTCACTCCACCGGGGCTACTTGCCAATGGCATCTGCATGGCTTCAGGGGTCAAGTCTTGAGTCTGCTTTGTGAATGACCGTCCCTCACCGGCACTGCTGCTGCCTCCCTGTTTGTGTTGGGCCAGGCTGAGACTGTCACCAGGGCTGCACTAGAATTTGGGGAGGTCAGCACAGAAAGGGTTTGGATAGCTTCCAGTTGAAGCCTTCCTTTCCCTGAGCACTCTGGGGGTCCAGGGAGGGAGGTCAGACGCCCTGAGTTGGGCTCTGCCTTTTATGTACTTGCTGAGTGGACTTTGGCCATCACAGAAT
This sequence comes from Manis javanica, assembly GCF_040802235.1. Lineage (NCBI taxonomy): Eukaryota > Metazoa > Chordata > Mammalia > Pholidota > Manidae > Manis > Manis javanica. Next base: position 177,166,998 of record NC_133159.1, on the reverse strand, counting down.
GTCTCTCAGGGTCTGTTTACTCCTCTGCAAGATGGGGCTTAATCAAAGTGCCACAGACCTTCCAGCCTGTGATTTCAAAGTAATCGGAGTAAACTTCTGGCTCCCAGTGTGTGTGTGTATATAGATCTATGTCAGCTCAGCCCCCCGATACATCTCCAGCAGATCCCAGCTACCTCTGAGAGGTTCTCAGGGCTACTGCCTGGGGCCCAGTAAAAGGCTCCTTCAATGCTTTTTTTAAGGCAAAATGTTAGCTATGGATGGTAGGTACTTTTGCTTTGCTGTTCTCTACCTTTCATCAAGCTTCAAAATTTGAGAATTAATGATGAATTTTCACATATTCATACCATGGAATACTATGTAGTTATTAAAAATAATGATAGTGAAATGTGGATGGCAAAATGTCTCTTGTATATATATAAAACAAACAAGCATTTTGCCATCCATGTTTAATATATATATTATATATATATAAAATAAAAACATCAATATATATTTTGAGCACAATTTCAGTTTTATTTAAGATGTGTGTTTTGAAGCAGTGGCAACACAGGTTAACTGTTTTCTTGTGCATTTCTCAGGTTTTGTAACTAAACATGTATTAATAATAATGGCTCCCATTATTAATTAATAGCCACCAATCAAAGCTGCCTGTTCATCCAGCAGTGCTCATATCACAAGCGCAAGCCCCCTTCACCTCTTCCCCAGGCTCCTGAGGGTGCACCTGAGGCCGGAGCCGTGCCTGCCCACCTGTGCGTGTTCCCATCTGCCTTCCGCACCAGGCTTCCTGCTGCCCATGAGCTCGCAGATTCTCTTCTGCTGGACACAGCCACTCCTTGCCATTCCTAACACAATGAAGGCCCTGGGGGGGCTCTGCCCATGCCTTTGACATTTTGCCCAGAGCATTAGGTGTCCCTCCTCGGGCTCTGCATGGCTCCTCTGAAAGCACGTGTGGTGTGAGGCCAAAAGAAGGGAGACACACCCCAGAGAATAGCTTAGAACTACTACAAAGACCTGACCTCAGACACCCCCTCCAGGGGTTCTTATTTGACAGTAGGAACAGTTACATCATGTGGGGCCCAGCACAAAATGAAAATGGAGGGCTCCTTGAACAAAATTTAAGAGTCTCAAGATAGTGACAGCAGAGTATTAAACAAAACATGGGGCCCTTCCAGGTGTGGGGCACTGTGTGACTGCCCAGGTGGCAACCCCATAAGCTGGCCTTCGGTACCAGGCTTCTGGCTCACTTCTCACTGGCCTTCATGTGGCCATGGACGACCTGTGCCTGGCGCCCCCCACTGGCAAATCCAAGTGTCCTCATACCAACTAACCCTGGCCACAAAACAAAAAGGAAGAGCTTCCCCTAATTCCAGTCTCAGCCCCACACCTATGCCCCCTCCCCTGGCCCCACATCAATCTCCTCCCAGGGGGACTCACAGTTGGGTCATCTATTTCCATTACAGGAAAGGCTGCTCCCACCCATAGGGTGAGGTCTGACTCCTGGCCCCAGTAAGCTAATTGCTTTATAAGGTGACATCAGTTCATTTCCTAAGTCTGGCTATTAATAATCTAGGACTGGATATTCAGTCTTAAATGACACCATGGGTGAGACACAACTAGCCCCGCTGAGGTGAGGGGGGTCAAGTTCAGTTAATTTCTTTCTCAGTCACTTCTCATTAAAGATATAAAAGTATGGAACTCAGCTCCCCATCTGTTACCATCTGGGGGCATCTGTTGATTTTGCATGACTAGCCTATAGCTAATCCCACCTCTGTTTTCCTTGGAAATCACTCTCCGTAGTCAGGGCCTGGGTGGGACTGACTCCACCTTCAGGGGTGGGTCTGGGACTCATTTCCGTCCAGTGAACATTAAATATAGGACTTTAAGGTAGGAGCTGTGAGGATGTGACCCTGGAACTGCAGGTGACCCTGTGACCCCGTGAAGAGAAGCCTGCCTGTGAATACAGCTGAGCTAGAGGAAAGAATATTGAGAGACAGAGCGAGACAGGTGCCATCGTTTGAGTTGCCAGATCCCACCAAACAGCGTCCCCAGGCTTCTCAGTTACACGAGACAATGAATTCCCTTTTTTGCTTAAGATGGTTTGGGCTGGGTTCTGTCACTGACGATCCCAAGGAGCCTGACTAAGAGTTCCCCATTTATGGGCAACAATAATGTCTGTGCTGCTTATGCTCAGTGCCGTAGAAGTCAGTGAAAAAACTATGCAAGTGTTGTAAAGGGCTGTTTGAACCGAATGACCGAGGAAATGCAGTGGCTAATGGCAGAGCCAGGACAAAAGCCCTGAGGCAGATGGAGTGGGGCGGACAGGACAGGTGGTGGACCATACACATGCTGGGCGAGACTACTCTGTGTGGCCTCTCATGCATTTGGTGCTGCCCTGTGATGTCTGGAGGACACCTGGCTTTTGGGCATTGGGGAGAGAGGGTGCTGGAGGGCATGGCTGCAGGAATCACCTGGCCCCTCTCTTCTGTCTTTCCCAGCCTCTCTTCGTTTGCCAACCTGTTATTCCAGGGTCAGGCCCTGGAGTTTCTGAGTTTGCCTGGATGTTCACTGGTTCAGACCTTTGGAGATGTTCAGGGAAGGGGTACCAGCTTTGCTTCGACTTATCTGACTCTGCCAGGCTGGGGGCATGGATCTGCACTCTAGCACTTCTCAGGAGGGCACTGAGGAACCCCTTCCTTTCTTGGATGTGGATTTGAAGGGATCCCTGTCTTGGGGGCCAGAGCATTCTGACCTTCAGACACTTCTCCCACCTCCCCCCAAGAGCTGTAGATCTTTCAGCCCTTCAGACTGAGCTGGGACCCAGAACTTGAGGACCCAGTCTGAGAGCTGCAGGCACTTGAAAGGGTCCCCAGAGGCCCACTTCCCATCATGCAAGACGGGAGGTCCATGACCTTTAAGAAGTCTTCATGGGCCCTGAAGTCCATGTGCCACGATGGGCTGAAGTCAGATGTGGCCGGAGCCAACTCTCCGCGCCGGCTCGCTGACCCACCCAGCCGGCCGGACTCGGGTCCTCCGGGGTGGGGCGGCGCCGTGTCCCTGGGTGCTCGCCGGAAGTTTGCTGAATCCACTCTCAAACCAGAAATGCCTGATTCCAAGTGGGGCACTGGAACGAGGCAGTGGTGGGATATAAGGAAATAGCCCCATCACCTTCTGGTTTTTCATGGTTCTCTCCCTGAAGGCCCAAACCCCTAAGGCCCTGACATTCGCACTGAGCAAGCTGGAGGCAGAGGGGACAACTATGGGTAGGTCCGATGGAGGTTCCTGGAGAGGAGGCACCCTCCTCCTCCCCATCTCCTGCCTGGCCATAACCAGGTCAAGTCCAGGGCATTGTCGACCTCAGAGGCAAGTGGCTGAAGAACGGCTAAAAGAGTGCAGGAAACTGGAGATCTAGAGAGAATAGCACACCCACCCAGCCTAGGTCACAGTTAAGTACAGCCAAGGGAGGCAGAGGTCAGGGTGGGGAGGACCCAGAGGCAGAAGTTGTGGATTGAGGCTGTCTTCATGGTGTAGCAGCCATCAAACCATATCAGCCTGATTTTGTTAAATATCTGAATCCTAAGTCCCTTTTTTCCGGATTTCATGCTTCGCAGCAATCCCAACTGTACTGGCATCTAGGGCCCTACATCAGTCTTGAGTGTGATTCACACCAGCCTGCCTGGAGAGAGGGATCCACTCTTGAGTGAGTGAGCAAAACTGCACCTCTGATCCTACAGAGTTAGGGCCACACGCTAGACTGCTGTCAACGCATGGGGCAAAAAATGGGGCAATCTTGCGCACCCTTGGCTAAGCTCTCTGCTCTCTCCCGACTCCTTATTTGTGTCTAGTTTGTTGGGTTTGAATCTGGGCTCTGCCACTCATTAGCTGGGTGAACTTAGGTAAGTTTCTTAAAAGCTCCAAGCCTCAGTTTACTCATCTGTAAAATGAGATTAAACTAGGGTTGTAGGATTAAGTGACGTAAAGTGCTTAGTCTCACTGGGCCTTGCTAGGTTACAGCACAAAGATGATTTCACACTTCTCAGTTCATAACCTAAAAGAACTTGAGAAGGGGACCTGGAGAAGAGGGTAGAATCTGGGTAAAGACGAAGGTGGGACTGCCGCCCCCCAGAGGGAGGAGGCTCCTGATGGGCCGGAAGGGGCTCTGCGTCATCTGGGCAGCGTCTGTGTCTGCAGCCTCATTCCCTTCCATGCGGAGTCAGGCGGGGCTGGAAGAAGCCAGGTGCTACCAGCTCCTGACTGTCCCCTGAGGAGACTGTTCTGGGAAGAGCTGCTTTTTAATAAGCATACTAGCTGGGGGTGCTGTGGATGCAAAATCCAGAAGGCAAAGGGAGGAGGAGGGGGAAGGGTTTCCTTTGCCTTTAAAAGGCCCACAGCAATGAAAGATTGGAAGGAGGAAAACGGGAACCCAGAATGCCTGGCCCTGCCTATACCTCAGGAGAGGAGGGTGTGTGTGTGTGCGTGCGTGCGCTGACAATAGCCAGGGGCAGAGAACTAAAGGACAAGAGAAAATATGAGCTTAAACACAACTTGATTCAAGACACCTAAAAGCACACCAGTGGCATTTGCAGCAGCACAAGCTGTTAAATAACATCCTCCTGTCGAGGGGTAAAAGCTGTCTGCTAGTAAGCAGAAATACACGTAAGAAAGGAGGGAGCAGACTTGGGCAGCAAGGTCAGGGCAACCGGAGGCATTTGCTAGGGTAACTGAGCCCTGCTTGTTTCAACAGTTAGGTTGTTCTCACCTCACCATTTAGGACCTTGCTACCTTTAGGAGCAGGGCAATGTCTGGGGAGGCCTGGACTGGTACAGTCAGCTGGGGGTTAAGATTTCCAAATCTGTAGGGTGCAGCTGGCTTGGGGCTCTCTCACTCCTTGGTTGGCAGATGGGAGGCTGGCCCTGGGCTGCTTGCAACTGGAGAAATGCATTGCCTGGATGCTCTGCAAGTTAGCAAAGGAGCTGTGATCTCCGGTCCCACCTGCAGTCTCCAGGGTCTGCTTCCCTTGCGTGAGAAGGGGCGGATGGAAACAAGGAGCATGCTGGGGTAAGTTCAGAGTCACTTCAAACTTCCTGTTCAACCATTCCCCAGCCTGGTGCTCACCTCTGGCCTGTTTACTTTCAGTAGTGCTGGGTTTCCTGCCCTGAAAAGGAAGTCAAAGCCCCTTCCCAGAGCAGCTCCCAGAAGGAAACATTAGCTCACTGACACTACTGAGCGTCAGACAGCGTCTCTTAGAGGGCCCCGGGGACTCCAAACTGGGGGGAAGAGTGCTTGGGGAGGAAAGCCTGAAGAGCTTGGAAAATGACTCTAAGATGTTAACCTGAGTCACCACCGTTTCCTGCTACGGCTAGCCAAGAGACCCAGCCGGCACGGCTCTCTAGGGCAGCTGCAGGCTCCGGGGTCCGGGCGGGACCTGGGTCGGCCAGCGGAGCCCCAGAAGGCCGACCGGCGGTGATGCACATCGCTTGTTTATCTGAAAGCCTCCCCGGCAAGAAAGAGAGGAAAACAAGCAAATGGAAAAATTCCACAGGGAGTGGCTAACTTTTCTTGTTTTTTTTTTTTTTTTTGTTCCTGGCTGAGGATGAAATCTGGCAAGAATTGGACCTAGTGCTTTTCACTTTGGTTTTTTTTCTTAAAAAAAAAAAAAGCCTTCACACCTTTATTGAGGTAAAACGGACTCACTTTGAAAGCCAAATGTCTTCCTCTCCAGGGTATGGATTTTCCTGTGGAATTGGATTCTTTTACTACAAACTTTGTTTAACTGGGAAAAAAAAAGTCCCCGAGGGATAAGGAATGTTAAAGGGAGAGAAGAGCGGCCTTCTGCTGGTTGTCTGTCTTCCCTTGGTAAAATTTTCTGGCACTGGAGGAAAATGCTGCTGACTTCACACCCTTCTCTAGAGTCAGCAGGTGACAGTCCCGTGGGGAGGGGAGGCTGGCCTGGTGTGTGGAACTCCGGTTCTCTTAGATATTAACTCTTCATTAGAGGCCATAAGTGAGAGAGGACATTTCAGTTGAGTTCAGGAGTGATATAGTTTCTTCCAGGATTATCTCACTGTATTTTCCTGCACCTTTGGACACTTCTGAGACACTATGTGGTATCATAGTCATCTGGGTGCATGTCTGAGAGACCACAGACTTATGGAAAGTCAGAATGATTTGGTGCGCGCGCATACGCTTTCTATCATGCCCAGCACAGTTTCTTACACTCTGGAAATGCTCAGTACATGTTTGTTGAGTGAATAGGTGAGGCTTTTTATCTAATGGGGAGGGACATAGACATCATGAGATGAGCCATAGAAGAGGGAAGTAAAGGACAAATCTAAGAGAGGGAGGGGAGGGCTAGAGAGGGCCTGCTCGCCCTTCCTACTCACCTGGGAGAGGTATTCGAGCAGAGTCAGAGGACAGAGACTTTTTGTTCTTATCTCCCCAGTAATTCCATTTTTTCCAACAAGGACCAAGGCCTGGAAGAATGGATGGACAGTCCACATCTGTCACTGGTCTTTGTGAGGTGCTATGGACAAGACTGACTTTGGCTTGGTCATTGTTTGCCCCTCTTGGAACAAGATTGGCTTGTGAGCGCTGGGGATGGCGAATTAGGAAGTAAGCTCTTGGACTGAAGTCTCTTTGACCTGACTCACTAGCATCTGGGGCAAAAGCTGCCCCTCTCTGCTTCATCTGCCCAGAGTTTATAGTCACAGCAAGAACCCAAACCATGGGTTTGGGGGCTGTTCCTGATCCCCTAAGTCTTATCATTGCCCTTAATAGCTCTTGAGACTTTACTGGTAGCAAGGGAGGGCTGGCAGTTCTCTGAGGGAAAGAGCAGCAGGGCTGCTCACATGTTTTGAATTATTTAGCTGCATCAAATATTCAGATTTGTGAGAACAACAGCAACTCTATTTAAAAACTCCAAGCATGTGATGGATGAACTCAATGTTTCCAAGCAGCTCCCAGCTTCTAGCCCATACTCCAGAATATTCTAAGAGTTGCTCAGGCTTATTTGGGTCAGCCTCCAACTCTCGGGACTAGCTAAACTGCAAGTACCATCCAAGGTTGATGATATTGGCATATGTTTTTCATAGAAGTGATTTAGTGAGAGTGTCACATACCTCACCTTCCAGAGAAAGGAGATATTCAACTTCGGAAATTAAGGTTGGGATGTTCACACAGAAATCATGATTTTTGTAGGTATGTGAGCTTAATTTCATGGGACTGTGCCTGTAAAGTGTGTGTGCGTGTGTGCGTGTGTGTGTGTGTGTGTGTGTGGTGCTACCTACCGCTCTTCTCACAAGTCCTCATCATTTTGGGTGAGACCCAATGTGACCTATTGAAGTTGCCCTGGAGCCCAAGATGTGTGCCCTAGTAACAACCTTCATATATTCAGTGCTTCCTATATGCTGGAGAATGAACATGTAAGTGTACACACACACACACACAAACATTCATATACAAACTTTATATTATCTAATTTTGTCAAAAAACAAGCCAGGTATTATTATTCCTACTTAATAGATAAAAAAGATAGGGATCACAGATCTTGCTCAAAAATCACACCAAGAAAGCCTGGGGTTTCTTTCCATCATACAGCAATGTCTTTTCTCTGGCAAGTTTCTATGTCTATCCTACATAAAATCTGGCAGCCCTACCAAAACATTAAATAATCCTTCCACCTCTATAAAAGTTATCTCTGGGGAAGAGAAGGGAAAGAGTATGTGAAGGGGGTAGGAGGTTTCTGCAAAGCTGGCAAGGTTCTGTCTCTTTATTTTGGTTGTGCTTGCACAGAGATGCTCGCTTGGGGATAATCCACCAGGGTGTACACGTATGGTTTGGGCTTTTCTTCTGTTTGTTACACTTCAATAAAAAGTTTATTTAAAAGGTCCTTCTTCCTAGCAACTAATGTTGGAGGGGTGCCCTGTTTCCTGTTCTGGTGAATCAACAGGAATTCTTTGGACTCTATTATATAGCAAACTTAAAAAAAATATGTATATGTTTATGTGTATGTACATGTATTCATGAAAATGTTTTTAAGTAGATCACAATAAGAAGTCATGGATAATAACAAAATAATATTAGGAGGAGGTAATCAGCACTGCATGAAAAGGAACTCTTTCTACCCACATATGTTATTCTTCTTGGGCACAGAAAGTTTAAGGTCAGCTTCTGCGCCCAAGATGCCCACTACCAAGCTGAAGAGACTGAGCATTTACTGGTAGTAAGTAGACTCTTATCTTCAAATATAGTGGAAGTTAGTAGGAATAGGCTGTCTTCCAATCTGGTGATCAATAAACCCAGAGGAAAGGAAAGTCTCATGGGCTGCCTCCTACATTTCACAGGTGGGTAACTGAGGTGGGAAAAACCACACTTGATCAATAATTTGGAAACTTTGACCTCCAAATCTTAAAGCTTTCAAATGAGTATTTGTATCTTTATAAGATGGTTTAAACTTGGCAACACCCATATATCTAGTCACCAGAAGGCTTTTATCATTGATTTGTTATTGTGTTCTTTAGCTTTTATGTACTTTCTACTGGGGATAGACTCACCACCTCAAAGAACACAATTTATTCTAGTTTACTTCAAACTAATGGTTTTAAAATTTCATGGCTGGGGCAGTTGTTCTAAGTTTTCCTCCTTCTCTATACCCTAGGAGTTGGGGGACCAGGAGAGAGAAGTCACATGGACTATTCAAATCTATAGACCCACTTCCCTTAATCTTCGTTTTTCCTGTATTTGTGTGAGAAATAGCCAATGTGACATAGGGCTGTGCATATGAAATGTTAATGTGCATCTGAAACATTAATGTGCATGCTTGTTTCCTAGGGATCTTGTCAAAACACAGATTCAGATTCAGTAGGTCTGGGGTGGGGCCTGAGAGTTCACATTTCTAATAAGCCACCATGTAATCCAGCGTTACTCGCATAGGGATCGAACTTGTATAGAGAAAAGAATATTAGACTTGGAGTCATAACTCCTGGCTTTTAGTAAAGCTCTGCTATTTATTAGTTTGCTTTCCTTTGAGAAGTCAGTTTGCCTCACTGGACTTTTAGTTTTCTCAAATATAAACTGTCATAGGGGAAGAGGGTGGATCAGATTATTTCAAAGTTTCCACTCGTGGAATCTCCAGGGCGATATTCTGATTAATCTCCAAGTACAAGACCATGTTCAACCCTTCAGGGGACTGATAAACCGGTATTAGCAAAGTAGGACATATAAAGGCTCAATGGAGAGAGCAGAGAAAGGGATGAGGAGCAATGATTTCTTATGGGAAATATGAAGCTCTGATTCTTTCAAGGTGATGGATTTAAAAAGTGTAGCCTAGAGAGAGGCTGTTGCTTTTTCTCAACAATTGCTTTAAGAGGAGAACTATTTTATTGAGCAGAGTTGCATAAGAAACTTGAAGGAGGGAAGCCATGGACAAGTTAGAGCTTTGAGGTAAGCAAACACTTTCAGGTGACGTGAGTCATGGCTGGAGGGCAGCTTTCTGGAGCCATAAGGAAGTCTAATTGGAAAACGCGAGTTTATTTCTGGGGCATATTGTTTCTGTCTAATTTCCGCCAAATTGGCCAGGGACTTAGGTCTTCGACCCAACTTACCAGACCTATCAGGGCCAGAGCTTGTGAAGCAAGGGTGGGAGGGCAGACTCAGCCTCCCACAAGGATTACGGAGGGCGAGGATGCTCAGGGCACTCAGGGTTCAAACGGACGAGGGGCAGGAAGGGGTGCGTGAGGAAGGGACACAGGTGATTTAAATGAATGAGAAGCTGCCGACAATTTGAGCCTTAGGCGGCGGCCCCTCCCCCAGCATTTAGGCATGTTTGTTTTGAGTAGCAAACAGGATCAAACAGCAGGGGTTCCCCAGGCTTACAGATACCGACTAGTTTCTCTGTAAGTCCCAAAGCCACGGCAGGGGAACAGAGAGAACTCCTATTGACAGGGCGCCTTCTGCCAGCGTTGGGATGGAGGCTGGGGACTGCGGGATTCTTACCTTATGCAGGACGTGCTCGCTGAAGTCAGGGCCAGCGCCCCCCTGGTGGGAGTCGAGTCTCTGCAGGTCCATGCCGGGCGTGGAGCCCACTGCTCCTCGCTTTCCCAGCGTTCTGCGTCAGCGCTCCCAGAAGGTCCGTCTAGGCTCCACGGGGAACAGCAAGCTCGGGCCTAGCCCCACGGGCCTGGCTGCATCCGGGTTCAGCACCGGACAGTTACCGCAGCTGCAGCGGCTCAGCACGCGGCGGGCGGGCCCCGCACCCAATGTCCGCCGCGTTTCAGCACCAGGAACAGCGGCTTGTCCCTGTGCGCCCGGCACCGGAGCTCTGAGATCCAGTCCGCTCAGTCCCCTGTCTCGTGACTCCAGGAAGCTGGAAGGGACGCAAGACTTCACTCTAGCCGGTGGTCCGTGAGTATCTCATTCAGCTACCGGACTCCGAAAGCTAAGCGACCCGCTGCGTTCTCAGGGCACTGCAGTCCCTGGAGCTCAAGGTTCCTGACTCTCAGTGAGCAAGCGTCCCCGGCACACCACGCAGCTCAGCTTATCTCCTGCTTTGCAGGGGCGTAGTTCTGCGGCGCTGGCGCTGCTCCTCTTTGGTCTCTGGACAGTTGCCTCCAGTATGTATGAGGTCAATGGGTGATGGGCCTTAGGGGTCCTTGAAGTCTCTGAATTATTTAGCAAGATTCTGCTTAACTGCATTTTCCTAAGGAGAGGGTGCAGAGCTTTAATTACACTCTCGAGGTTGCATGTGACTCACCCCCCCAAAGTTATGAACAATTGCTTCAGGAGGGGCAGAATAGCTGTTTGGTTAAGAGCATGGGCTCCAGAGTGCAACTCTTGGCTATGAAAATTGTTAGTTGTGTAACCCTGGGCAAGTTACTTAACCTCCCTAAATGTCTGCAAAATGGAGCTAATAATAGTACCTACCTCCTGGTGTCATCCAGAGGATTTAATGAGTTAATTTATTTAATGAGCCTAGAACGGTGCCTGACATATGCTAAGAGCACAAAGAATGTTAGTTGGTGTGCTCTCTGGGTAGGAGGATGGGAAGCTCTGGATACCTCCCCTATACACTGGGGGAGTCCTGCTGCAGGAACCTCCCATTCGCAGTCACTTCACCACCTGGAATAGGAGAGCATGAGACTGACCGCCATGGGAACTGGGGGCTGAGACGGTGGCCCGGGGGTTATCCTCATGTATGACCTTGGTGTTCAGCAGGCAGCATAAGTGCTAACGCCACCAGCAGTTAAGGTCAATACCAAAATGGGGAACAAGGGCCAGGCCTAGGGTCTAAAGGGTATACTTTACTACTGGGTTTCAGGTCCTTTTTGACTGGGTGGTCTTAGCTTATGTTTGGGATTGCTTATGTCTTCTCATCTGTAAAATGGGTAGAGCAGTGTATGCTCACCTCATTGGGCTTTTGTGAAGTGTAAATGAGAAAATGTATGCAAGAGTCCTTTCTTTTAAACCATAAGTCAAGTTTAATTAATAAGGTATTGTTGTTACTGGAATCACTATATGACAGATAATCAGCAGTGGTTAAATGAACAAAGCCAGGGAACTAGTGTATTTGTGGGTATGACATTCTCACTACGTTTACAGTTGGCGTTCTTAACTTGAGGTGAATAGATGGACTTTAGGGGAATCGTGAAGCACTGAAAACATTACCAAAAGTTTTGCTTATATGTGCTTTTCTGGGGAAAAGTTCCATAAATTTCATTATGTTTCAAAGTATTCAAAGAAAGTTAAGGACCAACATCTTAAGAGAAGCTCGGATCATTCCTTTCTCCTGAGTGTCCTCACCATCCATGACTGTAGAAAAGAAGGTTCCAGAAGCCAATGGTTGTTTTGTCCTGAGCCTCACATTCCTGGGAAGGGTCACCACTTCTCAGGGACTGGTCCTGACTCTGAAGATTCAGAAACATGATTTCATCTGTTTGTTCAAGGGTTACGAAGAGCACATTACAGTATCCAAACTGGTCTGCAGCTGATGATCAAAGATTTCCCTGAGAAATGGTGACTAGGCTGAGATCTGGAGGAAGAGTGGGTATCAGCCAGGTGTAGGAATTGGCAGTGTGACTCCAGGAAAAGCAGTCCGCATGTGCAAAAACTTTTTTGTGTCAAGGAGCTGAAAAAAGACCAATCTGGCTGGAGTCCAGAGAGGGAGGAGACAGGGGTGAATGGAGAAAAGTCTAGAGAGGTAGGTGAGGTAGGTAAGGTAAAATGACCTCTAATTTATATTTGTCTGATGTTTTTTCTCATGGTTAGATTGGAGTTATATGTGTTTTGAGAGGAAGACTATGGAAGTGTCGTGTCATTATCAGCACATCATGTTGAAAAGATGCGTTATCAGTATGATTTATCACTGATGATGTTAAACTGGATCACCTGATTGAAGTAATATTTGTTAGGTTTATCCACTCACATTTTATTCCCTCTTTGATACCCTTCTATTGTTTTTTAACACTTCTTTCCCTCTGGAACTGGGATTCCAGGGTTGTAGCTCTAGGGTTATTTCATATATTCCTACCCCAGCCTTAGAATCAGTCATTTCTCCAAGGGACACGTGTTCTTTTTATTGGAGAATGGCATTAGGAACCATCGTCTGGGTGCCTGACATGTTCATTACACCTGGGGTATTGTCAGATGTACTTTTAATTTTAAAGTTCTCAACTGATAGAAATCACATTTTAAGTGTAATCATAGTTATATAATACAGAACTGTTATGTTCTGTAACTTTTATATATTTATTCTAAAATTTGAACCCCTTCCCATACCCCCAGGATTTAAATTTCTGTAGTTAGGCAAGGACAGTTTACTCACAGAGCCAAAGGGTATGTTATGATTGTTTCCATTTTATTTTCAAAAGTTTATGTCATCAAGCTAAAAAAGATTATTCTTTTAAAATAAAAAGCCATTGCTCTAATCAGGCATTGTTTTAGTCTGTTGCATTTTACATATTTGTTGTTTTCTACAGTTGCTGATTGCCTTGCTTTTTGCTGGTTGAATATAGGCGTTCTTTATTATATCTCTCATATTTCCCACCTTTTTACTTTTCATTTTCCTTGTAAGGCATTTCATTCCTTCCTTGAATCTCAGCAGCTTCCTGTTCTGATACAAACTGGTTTCTTTGTATTTAAGTAATGGCTTTCTTATATTTCCTTCCCACCGAGTTTCTAATTGCTTCTAAAAATTGAATTCTGGGCCTTCATCATATGCTTGTGGTTCATTTTCCAGGTTCTCTTCTGTACTATCTCATGAACTTCTCTGCTATGGGACTTTATTTTCTTGGTCTAATATGAGCCAGTTGCTTTCTGGCCCTGCTGTATAGCTGTAAACCTGATGTTTTCCTTTAGTTTTATTCCTTTGTGGGTTCAGTATTTCACATGATTCATGCTTTCGTTTTTCCTGGTTTACTCCCTTATGAACTTAGTTTAATTTTCTTGGTTTACTTCTCATGGATAAGTATTTGAGGAAATTGCTCGAGAATGTACTCAAATAACTCCTTAAGAAAAGGGCATAGGAGGTGAACTTTCTGGGTCTTTGCATATCTGACTATGTGGTTGTTCTACTCCTACTGGATGTCAGCTGGATCTGGAATTCCAGGTTGAAGGCTGCTTCCCCCAAGTTGGAAGACATTACTACATTGTCTTCTGGTACACAAACAGGAGTTCGTATTGTTGATCAGAAGTGTTGCTAATAGAAAATGTTTTGCCAGACTAATTCCTCAGCTTTGGGAATGGCTTGTCTTTCTATTTGCTTCTCTTGGGATGCTTTTAGGATCTTGTCTTGATCCATGGTTTTCTGAAATTTCACATTAATTTATCTACTTGTACATCTTCTTACATCTATTGTGCTGGGTATTCAGTAGACCCTTTCAACTTGAAGATGCATGTCTCCTTTCCTTCCTGAGAAATTTGCCTGACTTAACTTTTTTTCTCCCTTGAATTATTACTATTATTTTCTGAAGTTCCCAAGTAGTGAGATGTTTCATTTCCTGGATTGTTCCTTTTTTCTATCTTTAAAAAAATCTCATATTTTACATCTTCTTGACTTTTTATCCTATGAACTATAGTATGTCCTCAACCTCATGTTCAAATCCTTACAATGCATCGAAAAGTTTAGCAACCTCCCTTTTAATTTCCAAGTATCATTATTTTTTGTTTTCGATTAGAAGTTTTTAATTGTGGTAAACAATAAGATTTATCATCATCACAATTTTTAAGTGTACAGTTCAGCAGTGTTAAGAACATTCACATTGTTGTGCAACCGATCTACGGAACTCTTTTTCTTGAGAAACTGAAACTCTGACCCCAGGAAACAACTCCCCATTCCCCTTCCATCCAGCCCCTGAAAACCACCATTCTGCTTTCAGTCTCTATGAATCTGACTGCTCTCTGGTTGGCTCACACGAGTGGAATCAGACAACATTTGTCTTCTTGAGACTGGTTTATTTCACTCGGCAAAACGTCTTCACTGTTTATCCATGTTTTAGCACGTGTCAGGATTTCCTTCCTTTTAAAGGCTGAGTAATATTCCAGGGTATGGATGGACCACATTTTATTCACTCACTGACAGACATTTGGGTTGTTTACATCTTTTGGCTTTTGTAAATAATGAACATTGTAAATACACAAATTTTTCTTTGAGACCCTGCTTTTAATTCTTTTGGGTATGTACCCAGAAGTGAAATTGCTAAGTCATATGTTAATTCTATTTTTAATTTTTTGAGGAACCGCCTTGCTCAATGTCTTTATTTATTTATTTATTTATTTATTTATTTATTTATTTATATTAAGGTAACATTGATATACAATCTTAGGAAGGTTTCACAAGAAAAACAATGTGGTTACTACATTCACCCTTATTATTGAATTCCCCCCTATACCTCATTGCAGTCACTGTCCATCAGTGTAGTAAGATGCCACAGAGTCCCTACTTGTCTTCTCTGTGCTGCACTGTCTTCCCTGTGACCCCACAGATTCTCTCCTCCTCAAATTATCTCTGTTTTGTTAGGGTCAGTTTTACTGTTTATTTTGATTTTGTCTTCCATGCAGCAGATTTTAAATGCCAAGGAATTCTCGGTTGTCTTCATGTTTGAAAATGAAGCATCAGACTGGCTGAGATCGTTGCATCTGGGCAGAGTTTGCAGCAGGTTAAACTTGTGGTTGAATGGTCAGGGGGTTTGCTGGTAACCAGAGGAAACCCTAAAGCCAGAGCGATCTGGACGTTATTCTGGGAATACCAACACCTATGTGACTGCCTTCAGTGTCCCTGAATGAGACCTAATTTAAACATTAGAATTTATAGAGCATTTACTATGTGCCAGATACTATGCTAAATGCGTTATACATGTTCTCCTTTAGTCTGACCAATAATTCTATCAGATAATTATCATTTTACCCATTTTACAGAAGTGGAAACTGACGCTTAGAGTGTTTTAAAAAGCTTACATAGCTAGTTGGATTGCAGGTATATGTGACTTTAGATTTTGCACTCTTAAGCAATATACTATTTTGATTCTGAAATTTTGAGTTGAACCTCATGTGGGATTAAGTGGCAGTTTCATTCTGGGGCACCAAGGAAGTCGTTTATAAACTGTAGTAACAAATGTGAAATAAGAGAACTGCTGAGTTCCATGGATTTTAAGAAAATATCCAGAATAAACACTGTGTGAGGACTTAATGCTGGAAAAGGGGAGA
This sequence comes from Manis javanica, assembly GCF_040802235.1. NCBI lineage: Eukaryota > Metazoa > Chordata > Mammalia > Pholidota > Manidae > Manis > Manis javanica. The sequence continues at coordinate 177,151,305 of NC_133159.1, read as the reverse complement.
AATGGGGAGATGGGATGGCCTTTCTAGCATTAAAGCTCCAGGACCATGTCTCATCTAGTGAAGGGCTTGGCATCACTCCCACGGCCAAGCTCTGGCTCTTGGCGTGAGTGAGAAGTGCCCTGAGGGGAAGGAGCAGCCTGTACACGCAGCCACCTGTCCTCCCCCGCCCTGCAGAGCGTGGTAGGGATGGAGGTTCTGAGTGGCATTGCCCCAGGATGAACAATGGTGCTGCCCCTTTTCTTGGAGTTTGGAGAAGATGGTGCATGCATTCATGTATGGATTCATTTATTCATTAATTCTCAGGCACTGTGGTAAGTGCTAGGATAAACAGATAAAAGGGCTGCCATTTCAACCTCTGAAGAGCTGACAATCTACTAGGTGTGATAAATACCATATCATGTGAGAAGGGCCATGAAGGGGTGTGTGGAAGACAGTGTTTGCAGTGATTCAAAAGTACTGCGGCCAGTAGACACAGGTCTGAACCTTACTCTGCTGTTGTTTGTCTGTGTGGCTTGGTCTATTTTGCTTTGCTAACTTCCACTTTCTTCCTTTGTAGGGTTGTTGCAAGATTAAATGAAATAGGCCCAGGAAATGCTCATCCCAGAGGCTGGTACAGGCTGACGCTCAATGTGGGGACTTATTACTGTGAATAATACAGACTGAGTTGTGCTGCAAGCCTGAAGAGGGTGGGAGCCGGGGAGAGTGTCACCCAAGAAGGGCCTCTGAGCATCAGGTTTTCCTTCCCAAGAAAGGCCCCCAACTGGTGTCTTCCTCTGTCCCGGCACCCCAAAGAGTCACATTTTTGACACTGACAAACAGCCTCCAACAAGGGAGATTCTCTATGAGGCCACCTGGGCAATTCTCTGTGACAACAGACTTCTGCTGCCTTCCTTCCAGCTCCTTTAGCAGGTGCTTTCTGGGAGATACGAGGGTGGATAGTGAGTGGATGGACCTTTATTACGACCACCACGTGCCAGACTCCTCTGCACGTATTGGCTAATTTAACCTTATCCAATAACCCTCTGGAGGAGGTTACTCTTCTTTCCATTTTATAGATGGAGCGAGGTTCAGGGACATTAAGTCACTCACCTGCCACCATGCAGGTGGCAGACACAGCTGAGATGCAGTCCCCAGCCGTGTGGCCCAAGTCGATATGCTTGCCACATCCTGCAGCTGCCTCCTTCACACAGAATCATCAAACAACAGTCGTGGCTCAAGAAGCGTCTGGGGCTGTGCATTCAGTGCTTTGAGCTCCATAGCTGGAAAACTCCCTGGCATACAGGAGGTTGCCAGCTCTAAGTTGCAACCTTGCCTGCCACCTGGTCAGGGGCAGGAGGGGGAGAAGCAGAGGGGATCTGCCTCTCCAGCAGTACGGAGGTGCCTGGTATTGTCAATCTGCTCTGACACCTCCATTTCTGGTACATACACGGGAACGCCCCGAGGCAGAGAGCAGTGTTCCAGAGCCTCTCTTACCTGGAACCTGGTTAAGTATCACAACCACCATGGGCTGGGACCCCACTGGCTTGTGCCCTTCTCCTGGGCATCAGGCCTGAGCTCTGCTGTCTCACACGCAGGCCGGCAGCTGCAGAGCTGACAAACTGAGCATCTGGGCAGCTCCTCTACTGAGCTGGAAGCTTTTTGCAACTCGTTGTCTCCTCCTTGTGGGCATTTGTGCCCAGCAGGGTCTCCGAAGCTGGCAACTGTGCTGGGCGAACTGCAATGCTCAGCAGCCTCAGGGAGGTGGGTTTCTTTTGCCCAATATTCAGGGAGTCCAGACAAAATGGTAACAGTCAGTGGCCTTCACTCTCACTCTTCTTAGCCGCCCCGTCTGTGCTCTCTCTCCTCTCCCAGGTGGCTGAGTTCTCTTTCCACATAAGAAACATACTTTTGGGGAGAGATCAGATTTTAAGTGCACATATCACCTTTTGGGAAGGGATTTATTCTTTAGGCTTCCTCCTTGACTTAAAAAAAAACTCATTAAAAAATGACTTTTCTCCATAGTCAGCAGCAGGTGTGTGCGTGTGTGTGTGTGTGTGTGTGTGTGTGTGTGTGTTGTGTGTGTGTAGCTCTGTGTGGGAAGCAACATATTTTTGAGGGTCTGTCTTTGCTGAAATCACACCTGACTTGGCCATGAGCCTATCCCGGCAGGCCCTCTTACACAGCCTGCCACCTGCTTGCAGGGATCAGGGGATTCAACTCCAGGTATTTTCCAGAAGCGGCAGAAGGTCCTCCGGGCTCCTTCATGGTTTTTCTCCTCCAGGCTCACGTTGAGCATCAAAATTGGGAAGAAGAAAATTCAGTGCCTCCTTTCCAGACTTGATAATATAAGGATATCAAGCAAACCATTTATTCATCTACTAACCTAATTTTTCTTTAAATTGGACCTCAGAGTGCACAGAATTGAGATCATCAAAATAAGTGAATTCTAATACACTCAGTCTTCCAGGAATGATTCCCTTTCTCTCTCTCTCCCTTCCTCCCTCCCTCCTTTATTCCCATGCTCTCTGTCTGGTCTGTCTTTGTTTCTTTATTATGATATAATAAGAACCTGGAAACCCAAAGCAAACATAGAATCTTGACAATAATCTACATTCTACCACGTGCCCACTGCCCACCCTCTGCCCATTCTTTTTCCTCCTTTCCCTGAGGTTATGACTATTCTGATCTCTCTGTTTATCATGACCCTCTTTCCTGATTTAGATAGTTTTATTGCATCGATATGCATTCCTAAAACTACACTTTTTATTTTAGTTTTTTGAACTTAAAATTATGTTGCAATTGATAGACTAAATGGTATAGCTGTTATGTGTACCAAGAGTAAACATTTTACCATGTGGCCAGAAGAGCAAAGGGGCAGGCAGGGATGGGAGAGAAATACTTGTTTGAATGATGTAAAGACAGAGATATGGGGAAGGGAAGAGAAGTGCCTAGGGACAGTCACCCTCAGGGTCATTCACACTTACTTATATTTGTACCGTGGGTGCCTCTCTTGCAGTCTTGAGCACGGGAAGGAAGGGAGGTGGGTGGTGGAGGGGCAGAAACGAGAATAAGGAGGAGGATGGTGGTAAAACGGTAAGGAAGGAGAGAGTGGGCTGGGCTTTGGCGAGAGGAGTTATAGAAGAAAGGGAAAGAGGAAAGGGTGACCTTCAGGCTAGTGGGTCAACGTGGCAAGTTTTTAATTCAGAGAGAATATTCCTTTACACCTGATATTTTAGAAGTGGGAGCAGATGGAAGGTCTTATTTCATCTACGTGCTCTGAAAATCAGGGAGAGACAGGAAGAAAAACAGTCCGCTCAATGGGGAGGATGTGACAAAGGGAAAGGATGTGTGACAGTCAGGTGAGTGTCAGCAGCCCCAAATTTGAAGTGAGGCCACCAGGCATTGGCTGTGGCTGGACTAGAGAGGGAAAACCTGTTTTCAAGGTGAACTCTGAGGCTGGACTTTGGTCGCGTGCTCTTCCCATTTCTAGGAGGCCAGGGCAGGTGTCAGAGCAATTTTGTCCTGTTCGCTATGGCACCACAGTCTGCTGGGTGCCATACTAAATAAAGTCAGCCTGGAATAGCCCCCAGATCTAGCACAGCCTCTGTCTGTTATATATCCAGTCATTACATGACCTCATTGCCTGCACTGCAGTTTTCCTACAGCACAAGGGAAGGAGAGGGGAGACCCAGAGCTCAGGGAGGGGGCATGGGGATAGAGGGCAGTCATCGGGACATTGCAGTAGTCTTGCATTGCTGTTTGGTCCAAAATTAATTGTGCCTAAAAGCATAATTCAAATAGGGCTGTGTTTCCTTCAGAGAGCTGGGGGAGAGCTTACGTAGGAGTGGAAGTAGCTGGTGGTAGACATAGGAAAGAAGGTGCTAAGACGGGGCTGGCCGGGAAGGGCTTGTGTCTGTCACCTTGTCATCTTCCTCTAGATAATTTTCACCTTATATGCCATCTACTAGAGAACAGGTAGTAGAAAGAATGGGTGAAAATGTGAGCTTTGAGTCAGATCTGTGTGATTCATAACAATAGATATTAGCTATTATTATTAGAAATAGCTTCTTACATTGCCCAGCATGAGCATTTGATGTGATGTTTGACTGTATAATGGGGAGTCAGAGGGTTTAGGGTCCAGGGATATGTGCTCCATAAACCCATGTACTTAAGGCACCACTTCATCTCCCATGGCTTTTCCGCACTTAAACTTGCTATGTAAGACCCTCAAGAACTACATCCGCATTTCCCCATCTTCAGCTGCATTCGTTCCTGTGCATCCAGGGAAATGGCATTTGGACAGATTACTGAGGGCCCTTAGGGGGCAGATCCCGAGGCCATTCTTTGCCTACGTTACTGCACCTCGATGCTGCTCCTTCCTTCTTCAAGGTCTAGTCTGCTCAGCTCCTGTGGCTCCGGGCTCCTGTTCCCCATCTATCCATTTTCCCACTCATTTCCTCTCCTTCCTGGGGCCCTCATCTTTTCACTTTTGAAATCTCATTTTCCCCAAGGTTCTGCCCTCTCTTCCCCCTTTTCTTTCTATACAATTGCTGGGTGGTCCCAGCTGATTTCATGCCTGCGGCTCCCACGGCTCGAAGGATCAGCTCCTGCTCTGAGCCTCAGATCCCCTCAGCCACGTGTCTCTAAGGAAGGGTGGGAGCACCACCCTGAATGACCCTGCCCCCTGGGCCACAACTGAATGGCCCAGCAATGGGCACCCACGAAAGCCAGGCCAATCTCAGGTCTTCTGAGGACGACTTTCCTTTTCACCAAGACTCAGGAAGGGAGTGAGGCTTTCTGTGGGAGTGAAACCCACAGAGGGTCATCTCGGGAGATGTCGCTGGCCGTGTTTCCTTCCTCCTGGAGGAAGCCGTGTCCGAGGAGAGATACTAGGGCTCATGGAGGAGAAAGGAGGGAGAGGCCAGGGCACATTCCATCGCCTGGCCCCAGTGTCCCCAGGGCTGAACAACATCCTTGTCTTCCCCACGGACTGCCTTCTAATTATAGGTGATACCCTCGTATTCTTTCAAAATATGCCCCCTTTTGCCTAAATGTGTTGTAGGGAGGTTTCTGACACCTGCCACTGAGTGAGGTAGGTTCTAAGCACACAGAGGTCCACCTACGGAGTCAGGAGGATTGGATTTGCGTCCAACGCTGGCACTCACTGGCCAGAGTCATTGGGCAAGCCCCACACCCTGAGCCTCAGTTTCCCCATTTATGTAATGGGAGCAGTAAAATCTACATGCCTGGCATGTACGGCCCTAAGGGGATTAACTGATCATATATTCAAGTACCACTCATATCATAAAACACCTCAGAAGTGTGAAGTGTAAGAAGTGCATGATTTATTTGAAAACTTTTAGAAGCCATTTGTATTTTCAGTGTGACTCTCCATTTGGGGGCGTGAGCATCCCAGCAGCTCGGTTGCAGCTGGCTGTGGACCCAGGGCAGGAAGGTGGGTGCTGACTGCCTTGCCCCCACAGGTGGAGTGTTCATGCCCAGTGGGGTCGGGCCTGGCAGCATCTGCAGGGAAGGGTCAGAAGCCAGGGAGACGGCAAGTCCCATAGCTACCTGCTTTGGGATTGTATTCAGGTGTCCACGAGGCAGTAGCCAGTCTAAGGGGCCAGGAGCAAGACCCACGGGAAACAGTGGAAAGATGGAACACCTCAATCCGGGATGGGTCAGGAGGGACCTGAGGACCATCTGTTGCTCTTAGCATGCACACCTGCTGTTTCATTCTGGACTTGGGGTTGAGAAAGCAGAATTCTAGTCTCTACTTTACTTCTAACTTACTGGACAAGACAGGTCATTTTTCTTCTGAGTCTCAGTTTCCCCATTTCTTAAATTGGGAATGGAGTGGGATGAGAGGGGCAGCCACAGTCACACCTCATATCTGTAACACCTTCACAGTTCATGCACATTGTCACTTTTCCTCCTCATAAAATCAAAAGACACATATTACTAATCCCATTTCATAGATGGCTAGTAAAGGTCAGAGATGGCACTTGCCCTGAGGTCTCTTTCCATGCTAAGATCCTTCCAATAGTAAAGCCCTGTGGTTCTCCTACCACCGTTTAATAGAGTATTCTTGAACCCCTACTGTGTGCAGGGAGCAGGGGTACAAAGGGGCTTCAACATGGTGTAGAGTCATTTGTCTGCCTGTCCCACCTTTCCCACTAGCTTGTCATCTCCTTGAGAGCAACCCAGGCCAGCCTCTTCACTGCGTCCCTCAAACCAGAACTGTGCCTCATCCTCTGGATAAACAACAAACAAAGATACAATAACAAGCCACATGCAACAAGTATGTGTTGAGAATCCAGCCTGGAGTCAGAACTTGGCTTGGGCTGTGGAGAAGGCTTCTTGGGCTCTTCGGTTTACTGCGAGAACACTGTTTTTTTCCCCCCTTCTTAGCTCCAGAGACGCTTTCAGCCTTGTGAGGTGCAATCATCGATCAACATTTACTCTCCAGATACCGCCCGGTGCCAGACCCAACAGGATGCACTTTATCAACCTCTTAATTTAGTTTATGTTTCAGGCAGGAGTCATACAAGGAATCTATTAAATTCCTGCTACTGCTTCTTTTTGGAAAAACAACTTTCAATCACAAACGTAAGTGTATTTTAGACATCATTTTCTTGGAATCTTGGGGATGGAAGAATACTAAGAAATTCACTGGTCCAAGGAAAACGGTCATGATGAAAATGGGGACAATTTGTATAATAGGATCTCAATTTCAGAAAAATAATGTACATCCAGAATATATAGGGATATATTGTTACCAGAACATTAGCAGTAAGGTAATGGGATTGTGATGATTTTTTATTTCCTCAGTGTTGTAGATCTTGAAAAATTTCTATAGTGAATATGTTACATTTAAATGAGAAAACAACAATTAAAAAAAGAAGCTCAATAAAATCTCTTTCTTAGGCTGGGTTGGGGCCATACAGGAATGCATTGTATTATTATTCTTTATCGTTTGCTTATAAGGTTGTATACACTCTGCATAAAATATGTAGTTGTCCAATTTTTTTCAGTTGCAGAACCTCTTGTGTAAATAAAATTTACTCTAGAAGCTCTCTTAATAGAAGCAATAAGGAGGCTAGCCTAACATATGATCTATCTTAGAGAATGTTCCATGTGCACTTGAGAAGAACATATATTTTGCTGCTTTTAGGTGGAATGTTCTATATATATCTGTTAGGTCCATTTGCTAATGTATGGTTCAAGTCCAGCGTTTCCTTGTTGATTTTCTGTATGGATGATCAATCCATTGCTGAAAGTGGGGTATTGAAGTCCTTCACTGTTATTGTTCTGTTGTCTATTTCTCCATGTATATCTCTTAGGATTTGCTTAATATATTTAGGGGCTCTGATGTTCAGTACATATATATTTACGATTGCTATTATCTCCTTGATGAAATCACCCTTCATCATTATATAATAACTTTTTTGTCCATTGTTGCCATTTTTAGCATAAAGTCTATTTTATCTGATATAAATATAGCTACCTGCTTTCTTTTGGTTTCCACTTGCATAGGATATCTTTTTTCCATCCCTCTGCTTGGAGATTATGTGTGTCCTTGAAGCTGAAATGAATCTCATAGGCAGCATGGTGTCGGGCCTTATTATTTTTTTTTACCCATCCAGTCAGTCTGTGCTTTTTGGTTGGAGAATACAATTCATTTACATTTAGAGTAATTATTGATACATACGAGCTCCCTAATGCCATCTTATTAATTGCGTTCTGGCTGTTTAGCAGTTTCATTGTTCCTGTTAACCTCTCTTTCTGCCTCTCTTTGTGAATTGGTGATTTCCCATGGTGATAAGCTATAATTCACCTCTCTTTATCTTTTGTGAACCTACTGTAGTTTTTTTTTTGCTTTGTGGTTACCATGAGGCTTTCATAAGGCATATTATAGATCACCGATTCTATCTTCTGTTTAGTCTATTCTGATGTTAATGCTCACAATTGCATTTTTCATTTCATTCATTGAATTCTTCAGCTCCAGGATGCCCGTTTGGTGCCTTTTTATGATTTCTATCTCCCTGTTACATTTCTCATTCTGTTCATGTTTTCATTGTTTTCCTGATTTCAGTTGATTGTCTTTCTGTGTGTTCTCCTTTGAGTCCTCAAAACACCTATTTTGAATTGTCGATCAGGTAGATTCCAGAGTCCTGTGTCTTTTGAGTTTGGTTATGGGAGGGTTATTGTGTTCGTTTGGTGAAGTCATGTGTCCTTGATTCTTTGTGTTCCTTGGAGTTTTGCGTCGTTGTTTGCACATTAGAAGTAGCAGTCACCTTCTCTGGTCTTTACCAGTTGGCTTCAGGTGGGAGGTACTTTTCACTGGCGCTAGTTCTATCTGGGACTTTCTCCAACCTTGTACGGATACATCTGCTTGCAACTTCCTGATCCCTCTTGTGGCAGGATCTTAAGCTTGCATGTCTTCTCTCCATCTTACAACCCACCAGGCTGGCTGTTAGAAACCTTTGTGATTCTCCGGAAAGAACACTGTAGGTCAAAGTTGTGTTTCCTTTCCTGTAGAGACTGGCCTGTTTTCTGAGCGCCCTCTGCTGGACGGAACTTGCTCTTGCTGCCGCCCTTGGGAGTATGCACAAGAAGCCAGCTGCAGAGTGGGGTGGGGGAGGCGTGGGCTTCACACTTGGGGCATTTGGGGCTGCCCAGGTCCAAGTGGGGGGATGCTTGGGTGAGTTAGGAACAACATTGGACCGGAAGTCAAAAACCCCAGAATTCCGGTCTCAGCTCTGAATGTTCACTTCCTATGTGACTTTGGGCAAACGACTTCTGAGCCTTAGTTTTGTCATCTATTGTTGCTATGAGAGTTAAATGAGTTGATGAATAGAAAGTTCTTTGCAAACTCCAATATGCTATGTTATCTAGAAGGGGCAATTGAGGGAAGTGAGGGGACCAGTGGAAGTGAGTGAGGTGGTAGAGACAGCATCTGAGGGCACGTACAGAGAAGGGGGCTCAGGTGGTGGGCAGGGATGAGCAAGAGGCACTTGTTTTTAGGCTGGGCTTGGTGGGTGGGTCTCAGTTCAGTGGGCGTCACCATGCTTAAGGGCAGAACTTGGCTTTAATGGTTGAGAGCTCAATTTTGTTTTTCATTTCAGCAAGTATTTGCTCACCTAAGTCCCTGGTCTTGTGCTAGGGAAAAGGGGTCAGATTTACTCTCCCAACCACAGGAGTCGATTGTTGTTGTGATGGGAGTATCTTACCCCTTCTCCATCCCCCAAGAGACTGATTTATAAGCCAGGTTATTAATTTATTATTGATTGCAATGGGCAGTACTCCCTGCATGATAATTGGTTATTTTCACTTACCAGGTAGAAAGGCCTGTTCAGGAGACCAAAAGATCGGTGAGAACAATGCTTGATGAAAACAGAAGTAGTTACAGGGAATGGGGCTCTGTCCAAGGTCAGCTATGTCCAGCCGATCCAGTCTGCTGTAGTTGTTACATGTGTGTCATGTTGGTCTTAGTACTAGGCTCCTACTTCGTGCTGGAGAGACACTGACATGTTACTCCCCACTATTTTTTCTGGATTCTTTCCTGGCTGTTAACCATGCTTGTCCTGCCACTTCCAGCCTTGTGGCTTAGAGACAGACAGCACCTGGTGATGAGACACACGTGGGTTCTGGAATCCAGCGGCCAGCATTTGAATCCTGACCTTCTCGCTCATTAAAACTCACGCCGACACTTACCCTCCACTTCTTCTGTAACTGGAGCTGAGAGTATTCCCAGAGAAATTCCCACTAGTGCCCTTGGCCACAGACACACGTCGAGATGACTGTGAGGACCGCCCCCACGGGGACTGTGACGGCCACTAGCCAGAAATGCGCATTAATAAGGAAAGAACTAAAGAGCTGATAAAATATGGGATCTGGAAATGAAGGGAAAGTCCACATCGTCAGGAAGAATGAGCTTCCCGGAAGGATTTTAGAATTTGACGTTTAGCTGAAAAAGCAGCTGAATGTGATGCTGATCAATTCAAAATGTATGTAAAATAAATATTCAAGGGAGGGTGTTTCTATGGGTGAAAGCGATGGGAAGGGCTTCGAGGAGGAGAAGGTAAAAAGCAAAATAAAAGCCAAAGAGGGCTCACAGGTGGTGCCAGAAGTCCAAAGCTGAGGTGTGTGATCGACCTGGTTCTCTGCATCCCCCGTGTAAGAAAGTGAAGTGGGGTCAGTGTCATAGAGCAGATGTGAGGACTGCATGAGATACTGTGTGGAAAACCCCCGGACAGGCCTCACACGTATGCTCAGTCAACATTACAGCTGCTTTATCTTTCCTAACGTTACGTATGCTTTGCTTAGCCACTTCCTGGCCATGTATCAGGAGGCAATTGAACCTCACAAATCAATGGTGAACAAATCAGGGCGCGGGACCGTGAGCTGTGGGCCTCATCTGTTGGGTATTGATTCCTTTCGACGTTACTTTTATGAAGTAGGAGTTCAAAGACCCAGACGTTACAGCGATGAGGCAAGAGTCCCTCCACTTTACAGATGAGGACACGGAGGGCTGAGATTGTTTATCTCAGCCATTATAGTAGTGACTATGACGTGACATCTCACTATAGGCTTGTTTTTGGAGGTAGACTTAAAATTCATAGTTAAATTAATATTAATATTAATATATTATCTATTAATACCTTACTTATGTTAGTACTATACCCGTGAAATCAAGATATCAAAGTGTTAAAAGTTAGTGATGACACTGAAGATCTACTAGCTACGAAAGAGAGATAGGAAGAGGGTGGGTCTGTCGGGATGTATGGCCAAATATTTTTTCTGAAGCTTATGATTTTCCAAACAGAGGTAATCTCTTAAATAACTATGTGTCCATTTCCTGTTCTTTTTCTTTAAACAGTGGTAAAATACGCAAAACATAAAGTGTGCTATTTTAACCATTTTGAAACATACAGTTCAGTGGCATTCAGTATGTTCCCATTTTCATGCAACCATCCCTGCCCTTCTCACTATGGTTTTCAACAGCCTTTCTCTGCTGACTAATGATGCTGCAGCCCTTTTCACATGCTCTGTATTCATACAGCTTCCTTAGGGAGGTGTCCATTCAAATCTGTGGCCTATTTCAAAAAATTGAGTTGCCTGCCTTTTTTCTTTTTATCAGTGACTTATGAGTTCTTCGTATATATTAGATGCCTCTACTGTCTGTGATGAGACACATGGATTGCATCTCTTCTTCCCTGGTCTGGCCTGCCTCTTCATTTTCTAAATGATGTCTCTTAATGAACAGAAAATTTTAATTTTAATGAGATGCCATCTGTAATTTATGGTGGTGCTTTTTGTGTCCTAAGAAAACAGCCGCCTACTTCAAGGTTGCAAAGAGGGGCTCTTGTTTCTAAAATCCTTTTCAGATGAGCTCTTCTGTTTAGGACTCTGATCATTTAAAAATTAATTAGTGAATTAATTATAATTAATTCGTAGGTATGCAATGAGTTTTTACCTTTCCCATGGGATTGTCACGGTGTCTTGATCAAAAATCAGCTGACCATGGGCAGGTGAGTCTTTTTCAGGAGTCTGCACACTTCTGTTGATCTGTTAGTCTAGTCCTGCCCCGAGGTTTAGGGGGACAACGGACACTAACTTGCAACCCTCCTAATCAATGACCACAGAAAGCCCAGAGCTACATTTATGGCCAAGTGTCACCATTTGCCTAAACTCCTCAGTTTTCCGGGACACCCACGCCCTCCCTCCCCATGCACACATGAGCTCACACTGAAACTACTGTGGAATCTGGGAACTGAAACAGCAGGCCAGATTTAGAAGGGATTATGCAATGTGGGGCAGTTCCTAAGAGTAACCGCATGTGCGGTTCCATGTGGATATTGAGTCCTTTGTGATTCCGAAATGGGAAGCTTGTGTTTTGTTGTCTTGCTGACTCGTGGACTGTGCGTGGGAGCATAAGGGGAATGTGTGGAAGTTCTTTATGCCTGACTGAGCATTCGTACGTGTTCTACGGGGTTGCCAGCTAGAAAAACAGGATCTGCAGGTCGAGTCTGCACACAGCCTGGAGATACTCAGAACCACTGTTATCCTCGGTTAGCACTGTTAACTGTTAACCAGTTATCCACTGAAACCCATCTCTGATGTTTCCCAGATTTCCAAAAGGAGACAAGTGCACTGGGGCCTTGCTGATGGCACCTTGAATTCAGAGTAGCTACTCAGAGAAAGGTTGGGGAGGGGAATGTCTGTCCATATATCTTCATGGGCCTCACTGGACCAATAAAGGTTGAGAGTAAACTGGTTAAAAGCACAGGTTTGGGAACAGAGAGGTGAGTCTGAATTCTGACTCTGCAACTTGCTGGCCTTTTGATCATAGAGAAATCACTTAACCTTGCTAAGACTCAGTGTCCTTGTCTGCAAAATGGGGATAATAATTATCCCTTTTTCATAGGGTTATTGTCAGAATGAAATGAGATAATAGGAACAGAGGAAATCTTTCAGTAAATATGGGTTATTATCATAATCATTAGTAAACATTTACGACACACATTTGTCTTCAAGAAGCCCGCAGTTGCAGCTGCCCCCTATCCCTCTGCCCTGCCACGTACTTGGTGGTCGAGGCGTGAAGTTGAGCAGAGGTTGGCTCAAGGGCTTCCTCTTTCACTGTGGGTTGTTGTGAACTTGGACATGTTATACAACATCCCTGAGTCTCAACTTCTCCATCAGAATGATGGCGATATAGCATTTCCACTGGAGAGTTTCTGCCGGGTCTCTCACACAGCACGCTCACAGCAAATGCTGGTTTTCTTTCTGTTCATAGGACACCTTCCCTCCCATTTTAGTGTGTGTGTGTGTGTGTGTGTGTGTGTTGGTGCGAGAGTATGGCATTTCTGGATCTCAGTGAGGGCTGAAAGGATGCATTTGTTTTTCAGACAACCTGGTAAGAGGCCCTGGCCAGGAGAGGGGCCCAAAGAGTGGGTGCTGGCAGCGCAGAGCCTTATGGGCTGGGCTGGGAGCCGTATGTGAAATCTTGGTGCTGGGGAGATGCTTGGGATTCTGTTCCTACATCTTAAGACTAAAGGAGCTGAAGAAGGAGAGACCAGAGATGGGGTCTCCATCAGAGATGATCATGGTTGTCCCACCTTCCCTGCCACCAGGGACAGTCTGCAGGCAGAGGACGCCTACCCTCACTGGTGAGCTGTGGGGTATTTGAGGGGCCTGGGGACTGGGTGGAAATCGTGGTGGCTCCAGGCGTGTGGCTCCACAGGTGTGTGAATGTGTGTGTGTTTAGATGTTTGCATGTGTGCCCATGTGTCTCTTTCTGAGAGTTCAGTGATGGGACAAATGACTCTTGCTGTTGCTCTTTCCTGAAGGCTGAGCTCACAGGAGGGAGGTGATCAGGGATCAGTGATCGGCACTGGATGTCACATCCCTGGAGGAGTTGAGGGTGTAGGCACCACATAGGTGCCGGATGCGACCCACGGGGTCAGTCTTACAGGGAATTAGCTGCCATGCTTCCTCAGTGAAGACTGAGGCCTTTACTGAAATCCACAAAAGCTGCCTCTCACACAGACCCATGACAGTGACACCCCACCCCACTTCATTCTTGGCACTGGACGCCCATCACCATCCAGGCCTCCTCAGTCCTTCTGGCAGTGCCCAGGGACATCTACGGAATGGCTAGCACAAAGCCTGGGCCATGTCCTGCTCCCACCTGCTGTCCTCAAAGCTGCCTGAATGAAACACCGCTGCTGGCATGCTTCCTAACATCCGTGGCTGTGCCAAAAGTGTTGTTTCCAAGTGAGCCCTAATCTGCTGGCCCCAACTGATGACCAGGGTGGCCATTCTCTGCCTTTCTTCTCCTCTTGGAATCACTTTGTCACTAGGCCCTGAAGCAGTGTTGCTTGGCCCTCCACGTGTCACAGAGGACTGGTGAGGGTCAGCTTGAGGGTCAGCTGCTGCCTGTAGCCGTCCTCTCCTCACGCCAGTCCCCAGCTCAGGGGCAGGGAGGAGAGCTTTGCGAGATACCCTGGCTGCCTCACCGCTGTCCCCTCCCCGCCTCTTCTGCTGTGTTTTCTCTATGTGCACGGATCCCTGGGGTCTGCTGGGCGTCTGCCTGCTCCCTGGTTCATCCAGCATGACCGGGTGCATCTGAATCCCAGCTCCGGACAGTCTGAGCTGGGACACCTGATATGTTCATAGGGAAGCATGGTCTGGTGACTAATGTCAGGATGACCTGACATTTCTGGAGGGCAACTAGTGTCTCAAACTAGTCCCATGGGGGTCACTATACCGTCTCACATGGTTTTTGGAACTTAATTATCAGCTGAATGCTGAGCCCTGCCTCTGGTTGCCAAGTAGGTAGACATTTATCCATCCATTCATCTATTCCCACGGTGCATGTTTACTGAGCACCTGCGATGAGCCAGTCACTCTACGAAGTGCTGGGAATGTGAAGATGAATCAGACGTGGTGCCTGTTCCAGAGGGGCTCTTGGTGGTGTTGGAGACATGGCTTCACCGTTCGGTCTCTGGCTGAGTTCAGGTCATAGGCAGCAGGAGGTAGAAGGGCAGGAAGAAAGAGAGGTGTCTCCCTGCCAGGCCGGGAGTGTCTGTGTTTCTCCTAGAGCTTTAGCTCCCGCGGGGGGGCTCCTGTCCCACAGCCCTGCCAAGCAGTCTCCCTGAAGGCCCCTGTTGGCCTCTGGGTATTAGCCACTCCTGCCTCCTGTAGGCATAGTGGTGGTAGGGGTTCCATGCCAGCCCTGGGTGTTCTCTGTCCCTTGTGGGTTCACCGTAACTCTCCTCTACCACTCGTTTCATTGAATTATCCTCAGTTATTCCATGTGAGTGTGCCCTCTGCCTGCTACCGGGATGCTGGCAGAGCCACCATTCCTCACTCATCTTCGTATCTGCAGGGCCTGGTGCCTGGCAGATACTCATTAAACGATGATCTAATCAATAATAATACAGTGTGATAAAGGCTGTGTCAGCAGTTTTTATAGGACTTGCTTTGTGAATGTCCAATGTCCAGTCCTGACTCCAGAAAAATCTGCTCTGGTAGTGCATTTGAAGAAGCAGTGATAAATAAAAAGGTTATTTACCTGTTTTTGAAAGTTGTAGGGCTTTTTTTAGAAATCGGGTGCCCTGTGATGTTAGTTATTATGAGGGCTGAAGCCACAATGTTTCTGTTGTTAGTAGCCGTCTTCTCCAGCTACTTTTCTTTCTGAACAGCTGTATTCCCCCAAATTCTGATATGATGGGAAAATAAACAAACAGAACATAGGAAGGAGACACATAGGAGGAGAACTTGGCTGCCTGGGGCCAGACCAGAGACTGCTGTCCCTGGGACCTCCAGACCCATAATGGTGGCACTGCCCACCCCAGCTTTCCAGGTCTTTGCTGTAGAGTCCTCTCTCCCATTCCTGGCTATGCTTAATGCTGTCAGTATTGCGTCCCTTAGTAGCTTGAAATAAAAGGAAGAGAAGGAAATGAAAAAATGAAAAAAATGAAAGCCATGAGGAAGTTATTCACAAGCAGGAAGGCAAGTGAGGTGGCAGCCATGGGGGTCACGGCAGAGGATGCAGGGAGGGGGAGCTGCTTGCCACGCGCCTTCTGCCCCCCGCGCAGGCCCTCCCAGCGCACCGCCGTCTCCCCACCCCAGGGCCCTGACTTGGCCTGGTCTGTGCTGGGATGGAGCATTTTTTTAAATGCCACAAATGGACTGATGTGAGCAGGTGGTTTCGGCCATAGCCACAAGAATCTTCTTGTTTCACATCCCCAGATACTTCATTCACCAAATGCAAAGTCCGTGACCGTTTTGAAGAAGAAAACACAGGTGACATTTGTTCTGGGGTCTGCCAAACGCTGGGCCGCTTCCCCTTTCTGGACAAGCACATGCTTGGCAGAGACTCCGGGCACCAAAAAGGCAGCAGTGAGAGGGTCCCCTGTTAAATATCAAATGCCCAGTGCAATTTAGGTCATGGCTTCCAAACTGTTTTTGGTTAACCATGACTCACAGTAAGAATTTCAGTTTACATTGCAACCCTGTGCACACAGAGAGGGAACAGAAATAAATCTCACTATTAACCATTACTACCTGAGACGCACTGTATCTTAACATATCCTATTCGTAAGAAAAACATCTGCTGGAGACCCACTCCGTCAATCTGAAGGCCCAGCAACAGGTCGCAGCCCTCAGTTGGGACCGCGCTGGACTTGCCGTTTTTGTGCTCTGTCCGAAGGTGCCAGGCTTTGGTGGTGATACACGTGCAGGCCTCCGAGCTGGTGAGGGGCGTGCCGGGGACTGCCCAGGGATTCGGGCTTTGAGCTTCACCCTGTCCCGCAGTTTCTGGTGGGGATCCGCACACTGGTTCCAGCCAGAGAAAGAGTGCCCTGACTTCCCTCCTTTCTCAAGGAGTCACTTTCTCTGGTGCAGAGACACGTAGCACTTAAACACAGCTTCCAGCCATGCTGAGATCCAGTTCTAATTTTGGTGTACTTTTGCAAAGGATTTCTCTCTGATTTAATTATGGAGAAAGTCATCTTCAGAAAGAGCAGGCAAGAAGGCCGTCCTGAGCAAAGGGGCTTTAGGCCAGGGCTTGCACATGCTCTTCCTTCTCCCTCACGTGGACTTGCGTGTCTGCATAGGAACCTTCAGGCGACTGTGGCCTTCCCTGCGTGCGAGCCGTGGCTGAAATCCCAGGCTGCAGGAAGGAAAAAGCCGCTCAGTGTTGCTGGCAGCGGAGGCCTGGCTTGGGATTTTCCAAGTGTCACCTGTCACTCAGCCTGTCACTGGGCAGAAGTGCCGCATCTGCTGTTGGGTTGCTTGCCTGCCCGCCGAGGCCTGTGGTGGCTTTGCTGGCCTGTGCGCTTCCTCTGGACATAGCGGGGTCGGGCAAGGGGTAGTCTCAGTGCCAGGCCCCGTGGGCGGACGGTGTGACCCTAGCGGGCCGTGTACTTCCCAGCCCCATGCGTGGACTTGGGCATGGGTGGGCTCAGGCCACCAAGGCAAAGCGTGCAGACTGGGCAGCTTATAAACAACAGACATTTGTTCCTCATAGTTCTGGGGGCCGGAAGCCCGAGATCAGGGTGCAAGCACGTCGGGCCCTGCGGAGAGCCCTCTTTCTGGCACGACTTCTCATTGTGTCCTTACATGTGGGAAAGGAGTGAGCCAGCGCTCTGGCCTCTTACCATCCCCAGACCGAGGTACCTCCCAAAGGCCCACCCACAGCACTGGCAAAGGTTTTCCATGTGGAAATGTTGGGGGCGGGGGACCCAGCATTCAGTTCATCACAGGCTGTTACAAACAAAAGTATCACAGACTGGGTGGCTCAAACAATAGAATTTAATTTTCTCACAGTTCTGGGGGCTGGAAATCTGAGATCAAGGTGTCAGCAGGGTCGGCTCCTCCTGAGGCCTCGCTCATTGGCGTGTAGACGGCCGTCTTCTCCTCACATGGTTGTCCCTCCGTGCTCAGTCTCTGTCCTGATCTCTTCTTATAATCTCTTCAATTACGGCCCACCCTTAATGACCTCATTTTAACTGAATCGCCTCTTTAAGGACTCTGCCTTCAAATACAGTCACAGCCTGAAGTCCTGGGGGTTAGGACTTCAACGTGGCAGCTTTGGGGGACACAGTTCAGCCCCTAACAAAATGTCCACGCACCTGCACACTTCATCCCTAAGCACCTTCTCTTTCTGTGATTCCTTTCCCCATTCCCTGTCTTCTCTGGGGAGACGCTGGGGCACAGTTAGGGTGACCACATATCCTCTTTTTTATGCCAATTGATGTGTTTTGATAATTAATCATCTCTCCCTTCACTTTCAATAACTTGACTTTTAGACAATAAATAACAGTGGAAAGACTGGGCATCCTGAGACCTAGATTCCGCCCTGTTCCGTGGGTCATCCAGCCCTGTGACCTTGGGCAAAGGCACTCAGTTGTCCAGTTTGGTCCTCATATCTGTAAAATGGCAGAGTCAGCTTAAATGATCGCGTGGATGATCCCTTTTGCTTCTAAAAAAGCTCCTTGTTTTACATGTTTGTGAATGGCTACTTTGTGCTATAACAGGAAAGAAATAATTTTGGAATTTTTTGAATGGATTTCTTGGAATATAGAATTTCTTTATAAAGATGAAGTATTATGTAAAAAATGCTGTAGCATATAAACTGATTTTAGATGATTAGAAAAGCACATACTAATAAAAATTAGTATAAAAACTAATTTTTGTGATCCTCTAAAATGAATACCTTTCCGAGAAATCCTCGGAAAGTGGGTGTTGAATAAGTTCACACAGCCCAAGTCTGTGTGGGAACAGACATTTTTTCTAGTGGAAGGGCCTTATCATTGCAGCCAACGTTGCAAGTCAAAAAAGGGCAGAGAATTTTTTACCATTAATCTACCGTTTGAGGCTCGAAATTGCTCACTGATCCCTATTTTCAATCTCCTTTCATTTCGATGCGTCCTTTGTGTTACAAAGAAACTGGCCCCTGACGGAGTCACCTAGGTTAAGCCCCACCAAGACTAAATACCAAACCGAGCTGCTCCCAGGAGTGGAATTTTGAATCAGCCAGTCTGGAACTTCCCGATCAGCATTAGGGAAGTAATCTGACTGATCAGATTCCCCCCCTCCAATCAATATTGATCTTCCCCCTAAGGGAAAGTGACCTGGCCAGCAACAATTCTTTCTTTTCTTTTGCTAGTAGCTTCTTTGCTCTACCCTCCTTCCAAAAAACCTTCCCTTTTGTTCAGCCCCTCAGGGCGTCTCTCTGCTTGCTGGCTGGGCTGCTGGCTGGTTCATGAATCGCTGAGTAAAGCCAATCAGGTCTTCAAGTTTACTCAGCGGAATTCCTGTTAACACCGGGTTTAGGCAGAAGAGCCTATCCCGTGGGCTTAGTGTTCTTTTCTC
The DNA here is from genome assembly GCF_040802235.1 of Manis javanica. NCBI lineage: Eukaryota > Metazoa > Chordata > Mammalia > Pholidota > Manidae > Manis > Manis javanica. The sequence goes on along the minus strand of NC_133159.1, from coordinate 177,132,441 downwards.
CACTGTTTTCCAGGCTGTTCTCCTTTCTTCCCTCCCTTTCTTCCTTCAGTTCATGCTCATTAAGCCCTACTCTCCACAGATGCTGGGCCAGGTCCCGGGCATACAGGAGCGAACAGGCAGAACCCTGCTCAGTGCAGGGCAGGCTGCAGACAATTCCATCCGCAGTTACAACACACCCAAGGTCATGCTGGAAATGCGTGGGGATGGTGAGAATACACAGAGGCGATCTCCCTCTGTCCTGTGGGGTGCTCCCAGGGAGGCTCTCTGAGCCCTGAGGGGTGAGGGTGTGAGTGCCGTCTCTCCACTACGCCTCCAAGATGATATTCTGGGCTGGGAGGGGTTGGAGGGTCTCCCAACTGCTCTCCAAGTGGCTTAGACTAACGCCGCCGCTGGGGAGAGAGTAGAGCTCCTCATGACTGCCGGGTGGGGTGGGGGTCCAGCTCCACATGTGGGCAGCACTGACACCACAGAGTGGGGGTACCCCACTATCGCCTGGGGGGCATGAAAGTCCTGGCTCCCTTCCTGGCCTTCTCTGATACCACCCTGGTGACTTGTGACAGCCTGGTGGGTGGAAGTCTGCCCCCCACTCTGCCTGTGTTGGCATGGGTTGGTGGGACCCCCACTTTCTCTGGGATGGAGAAGTTATTGTCTTAAGCTTCTGTTTTGCTAGGCTGCTCCTTTCCTAGTTCTTTGGCAAGAAAGAGATGACTTTCTTCTGTGCCTGTTTACTTTTCCTGGCTGCTGACTTCTCCAGGCTGGGGTCTCTCCATGGCTGGGATACATGAAGTAAAAAGAAAACCCAGAGAACTCAGCAACTCACATGTCATTCCTCGGGCTCCAGGGCCCCTTGCCAGATTCCTTTCTCTCCACCTTTCGGTCTCCCCAAGTTTGTTTCACATGGAAAATCCAGGGTTTAGTTGTACCTAGTGTGAGGGATATAGGAAATGACTATTTCCTCTTTCTGGAAGTGGCAGTTCATGTGTTTAAGGACCAGGCAAAGAAGTGACTTACTTTGTTTCTGATGACATTTTGCTTTAGGGCCTCCGTCTCCTGGTTCCTCTAGATGTGGGTGGAAGTGAGGCTTGCCACTTCTGGGCCTGACCGTAAGACACCCACGCCCTTCCCCATGTGCTCCATGGTAACAGTGGGGACCAGTGTTGAAGGTGTTGGCATCTTGAGCTGGAAGGAGTCCGGATCCTTCAGTCGCCACTTGGGAGATCTGCCTGACTTTCCTTAGTCTATGATGTGAGTGAAAAATAAACCTTTATTGTATTAAGCCACTGAGATTTTAGGGCTGTTTGTTACAGCAGGTAGCATTATTTATTCAGATGAGAGATGAGAACATTGCTTAAAATCTCTCTTCTTCATTTTGTTCCCTAAGTGATGGACATCAAGGTTTATCACTTAAACTAGTCTCTATGCAATTTTTTTTATGTTATCCCCTTGACCTTCTGCTGTACCTACCCCAAACCATTCATTCGCCATCACTCCAGCCGACCATTTTCCCCTGTCATGTTCTGGGGCAGCTGAGTGCTACAGGATAAAATTAGATAAGGGTGCCAGTTAGCACTAAATTTGGAAATTTAGTTTCCAAATTTGCTGAGCCCCCAGTACCCTTAGCAATCCTTAAACACACCCCCATCAGTTCTCTGTACCATTCTCTATAGCTGCTATTTCAAAATTTTACCATTATTTTCAATTCCCCATTTCAACTCCTTCCTGCTTTTTATAGTAGAAAAAATCCTTCATAGAAGTGTAAACTTCTCAACTTGCTGTCCTCACACTTGGAAGCTTTTCTCTATATTTCCTATATTCTATATTCACATCTTTCCTTTCTTTCTTCTAGTTCCACAGACAGATCACCTTTCTCTCTCTCTATGCATGAGTTTTCCAGGCCTCTCATGACAAAATCCTGCAAACTGGGTGGCTTAAACCACAGAACTGTATCGTCCCACCATTCCGGAGGACAGAAGCTCAGGATCAAGGTGTCCCAGGGCTGGTTCTTTCTGAAGGCGATCTTTGGCATTCTTGATCTTTGCCTTCATCGTCACGTGTTCTCCTCACGTGCATTGCTGAGCCTGGACCTTCCCCCGAAATCTCTCTTCTCCCCAACACTTGTGCCTCCATCTGTGTCTTTAGTTTAATGAATGACAACAGCCTCCATCCAAGACAGAAGAATATTGTCAATCGCTTTCAAAAGGTGCCCAGTGATCAAGTACTGATGATTCTATCACATCTCTCCCAACCTTGCCTTCCAGGTCATAACAGGGATAGGGGTGCAGCTTAGAAAACTGCAAGGCCCTCCCAACAGTCTTCCCACCTCCATTTCTTAACCATCTTATCAGCCTTCCTCCATGGTCTCATCAGTGTTATTTCCAAGGAGCAACTTTATTATTATTTTTTTAATATTCAGGTTTTTTTCTTTTGGTGGTAAAATATACATCTAAAATTTACCATCTTTACATTTGAAGATGTAAAGTTCAGTGGTCTTAAATATATTCATATTGTTGTGTGACCGTCCCCACCATCCATCCCCGTAACTCTTTTCTTGGGTAGAAGTAAAACTCTACACCTATTCAGTATTATTTCTCCATTCTCCCCTCCCCCCTAGCCCCTGGGCGCCACTGTTCTGCTTTCTATCTGTATGATTTTGACTACTCTAAGCACGTCCTATAAGTGGAATCACACAGTATTTATTCTTTCTTTCTTTCTTTCTTTCTTTTTATTAAGGTATTACTGATATATACTCTTACGAAGGTTTCACATGAAAAACAGTGTGGTTACTACATTCACCCATATTATTGTGTCCCCCCCATATCCCATTGCAGTCACTGCCATCAGTTAGTAAGATGCCAGAGTCACAGAGTAAGTTGCCTTCTCACACAGTATTTATTTTCTTGTGACTGGTTGATTTCACTTAGCATGATATCCCCAAGGCCCATCCACGTTGCAACATATTGCAGGACTTACTTTCTTCTTAAGGATGGATAATATTCCATCTGATGTATAGACCATATTTTGCTTAACTATTCATCCATCATTGGACACTTGGGTTGCTTTGACCTTTTAACTATCGTGACTAATGCTGCCATGAACATGGTGTACAAATATCTCTTTGAGGCCCTGCTTCGGGTATATACCCAGAGGTGGAATTGCTGAATCATACAGAACCAAATAAAAACAATGCTAGTTTTACTTCTTTGAGGAATTACTGCACTATTTTTCACAGTGACTGTACCGTTTTACATTCCTGCCAACAGGGCGCAAGGATTCTTATTTCTCCCTATCTTCACTAACACTAGCTGTTTTCTGTTTTTTGGGTAGTGGCCATCCCGTTGGGTGTGAAGTGGTATTTTGTGGTGGTTTTGATTTGTTTTTCCCTAGTGATGCTGGACATTTTTTCATGGGCTTATTGGCCATTTGAGTACCTTTGGAGAAGTGTCTATTCATGTCATCTGCTCATTTCTTTGAATCAGGTTGTTTGTATTTTGTTGTTGAGTTTTAGGAGTTCTTTATATGTTCTGGATATTAATCCCTTATCGTATAACATATATAATAAATATATATGATTTGCAAATATTCTGTTTCTTATGTCTTTCTTGATGCTGAAGCATTGCCAGGGCCCTTGGCACTTGCTGAGTCTCCCTGTTGAGCAATCGTAGCTGAACCTAGGCGTGGGTTTGAGGTTGATGGTCAGCGGCCAGGGCTGGGCCTGCCGCACCCCACCCTCTGCTGATGTCCCTGGATTCGGTGACTCATGGGTGGGGTCTGGCATTTGGGCCTGCAGCTGTGGGTCCTGGGCTGTGTGATGCATGGAAGGCAGAATCACCTGCTTAAACCTGAGCGAGAAAGAGAAGTGTGAAGAAGGGAGCAGGAGAAAGTGAGGGAGAAAGACGGCAAGACCACACAGCCCAGGTTCTTCTGTCGTTGTGAGTATTATGATCACTTTGCTCTCGAAGGGGAGGGCCCCTGCCGCTCTCACTTGCCATCCCACTGAGCTGAGAGTTTTCCTGAGCCCCAGGGGGTGGGTGAGGTTGGCAGCCATGTGGACTGTCACCAGCTCCTGTGCTCAGATCTACCTTACGTTGACTAGCTGGGGGCCTTGCAGTGAAGCCCGCCAGAGGTGAGGGTGACCTCGGGGAGACCAGAGAGGTGGACTGGGGGAGGTGGTCATGTCTTCACAAACGAAACATGAGCTCTGTGTCATTGAGGAACCTGTGAGAAAAGGACACTGGGTCCGAGCCATGGGATCCCGGGCCCAGCTGGCTGTGCATCTGACCTCAGGCTGGTTTTGTATGAGTCACTTAAGTTTTGGGCTCTGGTTTCTTCAACCCCAACCCGAGGAGGCGACTGGACAGGGCCCGGAGACTATGACGAATGACCATTACTGGGGGATAAAATCAACTTGGGTGTTGCAACCAGCATTTAAAAAAAAACCAAAAAGAATAGAATGGAAAACATTCCAGTGCATAGAATGTAATAAGGTAAGTATCATTTTATGAGACTTTTGTTTCAGGTGTAAATACGGGTGGTAATTTGGAGCCGAAATGTAAACCTATTTCTTTCTTTCTTTTTTTTTATTAAGATATGATTGATATACACTCTTATGAAGGTTTCACATGAAAAAACAATGTGGTTACTACAGTCGCCCACATCATCAAGTCCCCACCCACACCCCAATGCAGTCGCTGTCCGTCAGTGCAGCAAGATGCCAGAGATCCACTATGTGCCTTCTCTGTGCTGCACTGTTCTCCCCGTGATCCCCCACACCGTGTAAACCTATTTCTTACTGTGGATTTCAGTCAAAACACTTGTAAAAATCCTGGAGTCAATGAAGCTCCTCTGCAGCAACCACATTGACTATTTCTAGGTTGGTTATCAAACATCTCAAGACCATGCACTTCTTTTCTACTACTTTTCCCTCCTCACCTATAGACACACATATACTTTTGCAATTTTTTTCCAGGGATCTTCCTTTATTTATTTAGCTTGAGAACTAAAGTTTTTGAAAAATCAAGAAGCCATGTAATAGCACGAGCGAGACGGAGGGAGGAAGAAAAAAGGAGAAGCGAGAACTTGCCGGTACCTGCAGGCGAGGAATGATCCATCGAGGCTGGATGGCTGTTTGCAGGGTCTTCCTGCTCCTCTGCCTCCCAGGTGAGTGGGACCTTGGCCTTGAGCGTGTCTACTCTGTAGAGCTGATAGGGAGAAAGAGAATCTGTAGGCAGAGACCAATATAAGAGGCACAGAAGTCTGGGAAAATCTTCCTGGAAGATTCCAAGTACTCTTCTGTGTAGTTTATTTTCCCTTTATGTCCTCCCTTGTGAATAGAAAAGGCAAAAATTACCCCCAGGATAACCGCCATTCCCCTTTGCCTGACTTGAAGCATAAACCGTGCGGGCAAACGGGGTCTCTCGTGCGGAACTGTGCACTGTCCCTGTCAGGGTGAGAAAGCGGTTGATGTCAGGCCGGTTATGGTCCACACATCTGTCTGGGCCTTTGCCTGGCTGCCTCTTGTTCCCTTTCTCATGTCTCTGCTCCCACGGAGCTCCCCGCGTTGGAGGGAAGCCCCGCCAGGCCTTCCTCCCGGTTACCCGCTGGAGGGGCCTCGCTCCGCAGGGTATTTCAGCTTTAGTCCTGTGACCTGAGAGCAGTAGATTCTCCCTTTCTCCCTTCTCCTCCAATACTCGGATTCCAAATCCCACCATCCTAATGCTGTGTTAACCTGGGGATTAATGCGGCCCTGGCCTGGCGGGGATAGATAAAGCCCTTTGGGGGCTGCTTTGAGGATTAAACCTATTTACACCTGTTAAGAGCATAGAACAGCTCCCATCCTTTCTAAGCCCTGGATCACTGTGAGCTGTTATAACGAGGATGGTGCTGGATCTTTGCTCCATTATCTCCCACCTCCCCCACCCTGCCTTGCCCTTCTTAATGAAGAGGGTCAAGTCGGGCCTATAAAAGAGTGAAAACCACCCAAGAGAGGTCAAAATGGCTCGGGGAGAGAGGTGAGTGTGGAGAAAGGGTTGGAGAGGAGGAGTATGCGTACTTTATGTAGGAGGTGGTTAATTGCCACAGAGGGAGGATAGTTCTGGTCTCCCAGAGAAGCAACAGAAAAATCATCAGGTCCAAGGAGGCCGCAGCTGCCCGGGTAGGTGTGTGTTTGTACAACTAGGCATGTTTCCTGCAGAGGCGTGAGCCTGTGAGGACATGGAGGGACTCCCCGGGGAGGGGGGATGGCGTATCTGTTCATTCAGGGTCACTGCGAGGAGCAGTGATGGGGGGCTGGAGCCCCAGGACACACTGGCTGAAGATGTGTGCATTTGTGTCTTTCAGGCCATTTTGCTGTGAGCATCCCCAGAATCTTAAACGGCACGGTGGGAGGGACTCTGGGGATGAAGTGCCGGTACAGTGCGGGAGAAGAGGGCCACAGAAAGTTCTGGTGCCGAGGGCCCAACTGGAAAGACTGTGTCCGAGTCATTGAAACGACACAGAGAGCTGGACAGAAGGTGAGGCACGGCCGCTTGACCCTCCAAGACAGCCCCAGAGAGCACTTCTTCCTCGTGGTCATGGAGGACCTGGAGGAGGGAGACGCAGACACGTACTGGTGTGGGGTGAACAGGGGCAGAGGAGTCCCCCAGGCCCCAGCGGCAGTGACTGTTTTTCCAGGTAATACTTCCCCACCCCCTTTGCCTGGCACGGGCTGAGGTCAGGGGTACCTGGTGCCTCTTGCTCAAGGGTGAATGGAGGGTCCAGCCGTAGCTCCAGGACTGGCGGTTCAAGGGGGACAAGGAATGCACCCATGTGTGTGCACATGCATGTGTCAGAGCATCATCTGTGCCTGCACGTAAACATGCCAGATGGGATGTGTTGGGTTATAGCTTGGGCCCTGCAGTCAGAAAGCTGTGTTCAAGTCTCAGCTCTGCCACTTGCTGGCTGTGTGAGCTGGATGAGTTCCTTAACCAGCAGGTGCCTCAGTTTCCCAGCAGTAAAATGGGATTAATAATAGTATTGCCTCTGGAGTGACTATGAGTATTAATGAGTTGACAGGTGTAAAGCGCTGATCCCAGTAGCTGGTAGTTAGGACTTGCAGTAGCCATTGGCACTACCATCCAGGCCAAATAAAGCTGTAATTCTCAAATCTCTAGGTTCCAGGTGGGGGAGTTGCTTTGTATCTGGGTTCTGGGTTTCTCTCTCAGTCATCAAAAACATTTATTGCCTGTCTATTATGGACTGGGTACGGCGTGGGAGGTGGGGTGGAAGTGCGGACAGTAGGCAGACACAGTCTCTGCCCTCCTGAGCCCAGCGGCTTGTGGGTGGATGGCAGATGTGGACTCTGTGGTGGGGGGTGAAGAGAGAAAGGGACAGAGTGCAGGGTAGCTTGGGACATCTGGTGGAGGGCCCGTTGTAGATCTGAGGCTCCTCATATCTGCACAGATGGTAACAGGTGCAACGCAAGAGGAATGGGGCAGGGCTAGGGTGGGGGGATTAAGTCATGTTTAGGGGCTACTCTAGGTACAGGAGGCCCTCTGAGCAGGCGACATTTAAGCTGTGTCACCTGCCCCCTGCCCCCCAGCCCTGCCTTCCTGGCCCTTCTTAGCCTAACGGGGGCACATCTGTGTAGTTACACTTCCCTCACTCAGCAGGGGGCACATGTAAATTCACGCCAGCATTTCCCCTGTGGTTATTTTGTGCTGTGTGCCTGGTCTGGGGGCGGGGTGTGCAGAGAGAGAGGGAGGGTCTGGGTCCTGCCCTCTGGGGCACACTGGACTTCCGAAGCCTCCCCTCCCCCGCTGTGGGAACACGATGGAGCCCCCCTGAAGTCTTGGGGGCTTCCCGGAGGGCTGGTGGAGGCCCTGAGTGATCCTACCTTCCCAGCGCCGCCCGCTAGCGACTCATCACTCTATGCCTGGTCTACCCTGGTGTGAGACAGGGCTGGGGGCCCCCGCAGGGAGTGGTACTGCGTTCCTCCTGCCCGCCCTTGGCACCTCCCCACCCCAAGGACCTTCTCCTCTCTCTGCGTGGCCCCTCCCTTCCCAGGCTCCCATGAGGAAGGTGAGACATGCAGTTTCATGGGGACTATAGACTCTGGGCCCTTGGGAGGTTGGAGCAGAGAGTGACTTGTGACCTGCTCTGTAGGCTCAGTGATGGTAGCAGTGAGGCCCACTGAGGCGCCGGCCAGCCCAGGATCCCTGGCTCTGACCAGACGTGTGTCCAGCCCTGGCCTTCCTGCCTGGTAAGAAAAGCTGAGTCCCTGTAGGGGGTTCCCCCTGTCCTGGCTTTGACAGGCCCCTTCGAGGATGCTGAGGCTGGGACTCTGGCCCTGGTGTGCCACTCAGGGACCCGCTGCGGCTCCCAGCTAGCGCCCAGAGCTCCTGTGCCTGGCCTCTGCCTCAGCTCCCCGCTCTGTCTCCTTCCCAGACTCTACGTGTGAGGGGGTTAGTGTCCAGTGTCAGCTTCCCATCACAGCCCCACTTTTTACTAGCAGGATGATGACACTGGGTAAGCTACTGCTCTGTGCCTCAGTTTCCTCATCTGTAAGATGAAGATGATGCTAGATAATAAGGCTGTTTTATGTCATGATTTAGTGGCATGATGTAATCGTTTATGGCGTTCACGGGTCTATGGGTCAGGGATGTGGACAGGGTGCAGCAGGGGAAATTGCTCTGCTCCAGGCTGTCTGGAACCTCAGCTGGAAGATTCACGTGCTGGGGGCTGGACCACCTAACATCCCTCTCGCTTACACGCTGATGTTCACTCCCTGGTGTTAGGCTCTGGGCTGGAATTCCACGCGTGGCTTCTGCCTGTGGTCTGGGCTTCCTCACACGACAGCAGCGGGGTCACGGGCAAGTGTTCCGAGGGAGCGAGCCAGGTGTGACCTCAGAGGTCACACAGTGTCGCTCCGTCATAGTCCATCACTGAGGCAGTCACGAGCCTACTCAGGTTCAAGGGGATGGGAAATAAACTCCACCTCTTGATAGGGTGGTGGTAAGCTTCCAGAAGAGCACATGGGACTGGGAATACCACTGTGGCCATATTGGGAATACACAACCTGCCATGTTATAGAAACAACACTGCCGCACAGGGTCATTGTGAGGAGTATGTGAGATGAACCCGGGAAAGCAGGAAGCGCAGGGCCCTCAGGTGGTGCACCCAGCCTCATCAGCCACGAGCCACTCTCTCCTGCTTTCCCTTCTGTCTCTCTGTCCCTCTCAGGCCCGACTCTGAGGGACAGTGTGAGGCCTGCTGATGGCCATGACTCCTGTCTGGGGTTTGGGGCCCACAGGTGGGAGATGAGGTGGGGCCTGGCCTCTCGGGTGACTGTAGCAATTGCTTTCTCACTGACCCGTCTCCTCGACCAGGCCCTTCCTGCTCTTTGCCAGTTTCCTGTTCCTGGCTCTGCTGAAGGTCATCCTCTTTCTGAGCTTCAGCTATGCAGCCACCTGGTTGGCCTGGCTTCAGCATCACCTGTGAGGTGGCACAGCCAACCCAGCAAACTGGCAGCTCCCACCCCAGTGGCTTCCTGTCCTGTGATGCAGCTCCTGGCCACCTCCCCTGCAAATTCAGTGGACCTGGAAACGAGTCGGCCCCACCAGACTTGCGCGCCTGGGTGCCGAGTCACCTGTGCCGGATCCCTTGCTGGGATGGCCCAGCAGACGCCAGGGCACAGATAAGGACGTGGGCCCTGCACTCAGATGGATGTGTGTTCAAACCCAGGTGCTGCCACTTACCATGGGACCCAGGAGCGGTGATTTGACGGGCCTTATCATCTGTTTCTTGGATTTGTATATAATTGGGATAATATATGGAGGACACTGGCCGCACAGGAGGGGCTCCCACACGGAGCTGCTTCACACTGTAGTTTCTGGTTTGGGTCCAGGAAAGAGAGAGGAGGGTGGGCAGGAAAGGAATCTGGGAGGAGACAGCCAGTCACCCTGGGACTCCTGCTTGACTCTGGGGGCAATGGGGGCAGTGGTGTTAGCCCCCAGGCATCACGCCTGCATCTGTATGAATGTGCAGCGCCCACCATGCATTCAGTAACGAACAAAGGGAATGGTGAATGGAGGCCTCGCCTCACAGGGCGGCTGAGAGCTCTGCCCTTACATGCAGTAGGTGGGAAGGTTTCCCTGTGGCAAGTTCCAGAGCTGGGCTCAGCTCCCTCCTGGAGGGGCAGTGGCCAGGCATCAAGGAGTCCTGACCCAGCTCCAGCTGGAAACCCACTTCCTCTCTCTTTGTCCCTTTGTCCTCCATACCTAGTGGCCTCTGTCCCCTGGGAAGACTTCCTTTCTCCCTCCTGGTTAAGCCTGATGCCCTGGGTACAGAGGTTGTATTTCATCCGCTGCTCTTCTTGACCAGCCCCCTCCCACTGGGTTTGTATGACCTCCCAAAGAATCACATGTGACTTCTCTGTCTTCATTCAAGTTGGTAGAAATATTGAACAGGTGAGATTCAAGGTGAAGCCTTTGAGCATCCACTGCCGACCACTTAGCAGGTGACATGGCCTCTTTCCTCCAGGACAAGACTGTAGCAGGCACCCTGACTCTGCCCATCTGGATGGATGGAACAACAGGCTGTTTGTTGATCAGTGGGTCACTTCTAGTTGAAGAAAGACATCCTCATACCTTTGGATGAATTCATTAGCAAGACAATAAACCTCACAATCCCTAGCACCCTAAGTAAATGGCTTTCTTTTCCTTGGCCTGCTGAGGAGCTTACAAAGGGGACCAGGCATAGCTGGGGTGAAGTGAGGGTGGGCTCGACCTAGTGATTCACTTCTAGTGAACAGAATATGGCAAAGTAACGGGATTCCACTTCTGCCATTTGTTTATGCAAAGACTCTGGCTTCTGCCTTGCTGGCTTTTGCTTGCTTGCTGTGCTGGAAGCCAGGGCTGTGGAACCTATGCGTGATGACCGAGGACGGTGTGGGATCCCGAGGGAATGGGCCTCCCAGAGCTGAGGCTGGGCCTGTGGGGGCTGGGTGGCCTCAGCCAGCAACGGGGCAGGGTGTCGTCAAGCTGCCCTGTGGCTGTGGTTTTAGGTCATTGTCCTTCTCAGCAGGCTCTTCCCCATCCTGATAACTTTGCAGCTTAAAATGCTTTCCGACTCTCCTGCTTTTCTTTCCAGCTCCCCACTCTGTTTTGCTGACCCCTCCTCTCCATCTATAAATGTGGCCAAGTCTAGCAGCTCAGCTCATGGCCCTGTCCACTTATCCCTTGGGTACCTCAACCAGTCTCATGGTTTTAAATAACAGTAACTACCTCCGACTTCCAAATTCATGTCTTTCACCTGGACCACAGGTTGTATGTTCAGTTCCCCAGTAGATAGTCCACTTGGATGTCTGATGGGCTCCGGGAGCTCAACTACAGCCAGTGTGGAGTGCTGGATTCCGTCCTCACCCCCAAAGCCTTCTCCCATCTTAGGAAGTGGCACCAGTTTTGTGGACTGACTTGTGTCCCCTGAAAATTCATATGTTGGAGTGTTGGACCTTACTTGGAGACAGGGGCTTTAAATAGGTGACTAAGTTGAGTCTATAAGGGTGGATCCTAATCCAGTACAATTGGTGTCCTTATGAGAAGAGATTAGGACACAGACATGCACAGAGGGACGACCATGTGAGGACGCAGGGTGAAGGCAGCCACCTGCGCGTCAAGGAGAGAGGCCTCAGGAGGAGCCGGCCCTGCCGACACCCTGGCCTTGGCTTCCAGCCTCCAGGACCGGGAGAAATCAGCTTCTGCCGTTGAAGCTGTGCAGACAGCGGTGTTTTGTTATGGCAGCCGAGACTAACACAACTGACATTCACTGAGTTTTGCCAGGAGAAAACCTGGGAGTCAACCTTGATTTCTCCCCCTGCCCCCTACATTTAGTCCATCACAAATCCTGACAGTTCTACCTCTAAAAACACTCAGGATGACACACTTTCGTCCCTTGTATTTCAAGCACCATCGCTACTTCCCTGGACGACAGCGGAGCCTCCTGACCTGTCTGCTTGCTTCTACTTTTTCTACGTCCAATCTATTCTCCATGCGATGGGGTGATTATTTTAAACATAAACCAGAATGCACACTGCCCCAAACTCTTCAGGGGTTTCTCATTGCTTTAGCTTAAACTTCAAACTTCTTACCACACTTTACATGACCCTCTCTCAACCCCTTGTACCCTTTTCCTTGTGCCTTGTTGGGGTACAGACTCACTGGTTGCCTGCCTGCCCTTCGAATACATTGAATGCTAGTCGTTTCAGCGCCTTTGTATGTGCTGTTCCCTCTGCCTCAAATGCTTTTCCCTTTGCTAAGGATTTCTCAACCTTGGCACTACTGACAGTTACAGCTGGATAGTTCCTTGTGGTGGGGGCTGTCCTGGGCATTGTAGGGAGCTTAACAACAGCCTTGGCCTCCACCCATGAGATGACAGTAACAACCCCCCCACTCCCAACTGCAACAACCAAGAGCATCTCCAGACATTGCCAAGTGCCCCCTGGGGGTGAACTACCTTGGTTGAGACCCGTGGTCTGGGCTCCTTAAATGCTCTGAGACCTCAGGCAGAGGAGGCATGAGCCCTGGGCCCCTCCTGGGGTCCTCCTTCCTCCTCCCAGGACCCCTGGCTCCTCTTTCCTCTGTCAAGTCTTCCAATCCACAAATGTGATACTTCTCTCAATTTATTTAAGTATCTTTGACTTCTGTCATCAGCATCTTGTAACTTTCAGCATATAGATGCTGTACGTGTTATGCTAGGTTCATACATGGGTGTTTCTTTTTGGGGAGCAATTGTCAGCAGGTTTCTTTTTCATCCTGGTGTCTACATGCTTGTTGCTAGTAAATGGAAACATGATTTGTGTGTGTCGATCTTGTGTCCTGTGACCTTGCTGAGCTCATGTATTAATTCTAGCATTTTTTTGTGTAGATTCCTTGGGATTATCTGTGTAGACAATCATGTCATCTGCAAAAAAGGGAAAATTTTATGTCTTCCTGTTTAATTTGTATGCTTTATTGGGAGCCCATGGAAGGTTTTGAGCCCTCCCATGGCCAGGTGGAGCATGCGGCAACACGGGCCCACTGTTTTCAGGCATGCCTATTTTTAAAAGAGAGTGAGAAGTACAAGTCCTCATGTTCACATTAGGCAACAAACTCCATTAAAAAAAATTGTGATAAAAACAAGTCTGCAAGTCCATGCCGAGCATGGATGAATTCTGGAACCTCTGAGTAAAGCAGAGAAACCGCTGAGCCCCTGTTGTGTCTGCCTAGTGTTTGTGCCTGAGGCCATATGGTGCCCCAGCAGGCGTGGGATCTGAGCTTCCCAGCGCGCAGATGGACCTGCAGGGGTGATGTGCGGGCCAGCTTGGGGGCAGCTCAGGGCAGCTCCAGCTCTTCTACCTGGCATTGAACTGGGCCCGGCCGGGGGCCTTACCCCTTCATGGCTCCTTGGTCTTATACGCAATTCGAAGGTGCTAGAGTAAGATTCCTCCATCTGGCAGTTTTAAAACAGGGCTACAAGTTCCATGACACTCCTTCCGTTAAGAGTTGGAGCTGGGTTGTCTCCCCTTGAGTTCGGGTGGGCTGTGACTATGCGACCTGCAGACGGGAGCAGAGCTCCTCGACCTTTCTGCATAATAAGCCTCCTAAGGAGCCTGTTTAGACATTTTCTTTTCCTAGAAACCTCCTCCCATCCTATGAAATTTTAGTGTCAAAGATAACTTATATTTTCTATCTATCTATCATGTTTTGTATATAAAAAGAGTAACAGTTTTTTCACCCTCGGAAACCAGTATTTGCCCCCCCTGGGATGTGTGGATAGAGCCTGGCAAGGGTGACCCTGCAGCTCCTCCCCAGTCTAGTGTGACACCTGCCCTGGGCGTTCTCCCTCCCAGAACCCAGCTGCCACAGGGAGAAACTACATGGAGGGTGTCTGGTCAGCAATCCCAAGGAGCTCAGTCTTGGGTCTTGCTGGCTAATGATCCAGACATGTGGGTGAAGAGGCTTCCAGAAGACAAGAGCTCCCAGATGACACCCCAGCCTTAAGGAGCAGAGATGAGGCATCTCTCCCACACTCTGTCCCAATCCCTGGCTGCAGATCTGTGACACAATAAAGTGATGGCTGTTATATGCCATGAGGGAACATCTAAACAGGAAACGGGCACTGGAGTCAGGTCTAGGGTCAGGAAAGACATTGGAGAGCAATGTGCTTGTCTCTGCATCTCCCACAGTGGGCTGTGAATGGGCTTGCTGGCTGCTGCACTGCTGCTAATAACCCCTCCGAGACCTACCACGGCAGCAAGAAAAGTGTGGCTGGAGTTCATGCACTGTACCGACACAGGCTGTCTCCATGCTTGCAGGGACTCAGCTCAGCCTCCCCTGCGTCTGGGGCGCAAGACCTTCCTGGGGGTGGGCCTGCAAAGGCAGGCTGTGCCCCCACCCACAGCTCCACCTCTGGAGCCCTCAGTCTTGTCTCCACTTTGGGCACTAGGGACCCCTGCCCACCAATATGTGCCCAGACACATGACAGACACTAGGAGGAGATTGCATCTGTATTCAGAGCAGAGAAAAGTCTTTTCAGACTTGATATGTGCAAATATGGTGTGCCTGTGTGTGCAGTGGGGAGGTGTGCTGGCTTTAGAATGTTCCAGAAATTAACTGAAAAAGACAACAAAAGTGGGTGGATGTGTGGGGGAGTGGAGGAGGGGTTGGCACCAAGAGAGTTGGAGGCTGGGACTCTCCAGGCCAGATGAGTCTCACTGGGCAGGGATAGTGAAATGAAAGGCCAGAAGCACCCACAGGAAAGTAGAGGCTGCTGGCTGAGGTCCTGGCTGCAGGGCAGAGAGGAATCGGCATAGCCAGCAATGAGGGTCACTTCACTTCAGAGCAGGTGGCACAGATCCTGCTTCACCGAGGCTGAGACCCAGACAAGAACTGCCTGGCTGATTTGAAACTCTGAGGAGTGGGCACACGATTCTCTTACGTTCAGCCGTGCCTTGCAGGACTATGAGATCAAACCGGGTATTTGTGAATTGCCTATATAGCTCCCCTACTCCCAAATCCTTCACACGGTGGACAATGGTATTTCTCTGTAGATAAGGTAATGGTGCATTTGGATAGGAAACTGAAAAGATGCAAGAGGCCGAGCAGTGGCACCATGACAGAATGGTCGTTCATCCTGGGGCGGGGTGCGGAGAAGGCTGTGGGGAGCCACCGGGGTCACCCTGAGGGCCCTGCTCTGCTCTGTGTGCTTAGCATCCAGTCCAACAAACCCACCCCAACCTGTGACAACACCCCCGCCAGCCAGTCTGGCTTCCTCGCTTCCAATTACCCAGAGTGCCAACAGCAGCCAGCCCATGGCCCTGACCGGCCCTCACCTGGACAGAGCTGGGCCCTGCAGATCCTCCCCGCTGCTGCCCTGTGACTGGGCCCCTGAGGCGCTCTGTCAGAGACACCCCTGCGGCCCCTCTGACGCCTCCTGTGCGGGGCAGAAGCAGGCCCCAGACCCCCACCTTATACACCTGATACTTAGAGAGCTCCCCGCCCCCATGAGAAACCTAGATGGACAAGGTTCCTGAGCTGGGCTGCAGAAGAGAAGGCTCTGGTCTCCCTCTGACCTGGCCACACCCCCAAGAAGCTGGAAGAGGCGTAGCGGGGTTCACCCTCCCTGTGCCAGAAGGGAAGTGCCCTGTATGAGCTTGCTGTGGCTGCTGGAACAAAGTGCCACACACTTGGAGGCTTAAAACAACAGTTTTATTGTCTTACGGTTCCAGAGGTCAGAAGCCTGGAATGAGTGCCACTGGGCTAACACCAAGGTGTTAGCAGGGCTCTGCTCCCCACCAGCCCCCAAAGCCTCTAGGGAAGAATCCATTCCCCTGCCTTTTCCAGCTTCTAGAGGCCGCCTGATTCCTTGGCCGGTAGCCCCTTCCGTGTTCAAAGCCAGCAAATCCACGTAGCCTTCTGTACACTGTGTCCCTCTAAGGCTGACTCTCTGTCCACCTTTCACTTGACGAACACCCTGGGGTTCACGGTGGGCGCGCCTGGATAACCCAGGATAATTTGTCCATTGCAAGGTCATCTGATGAGCAATCTTAAATTCACCTGCATCATTCATGCCCCTTTGCCATGTAATAGAAACATTCACAAATTTGGGGGTTAGAGCATCTTTTTGGGGGGGTCATTACTCTGCTCACAAGAGTCACAATAGGCTTGAGTTTCAAGGGTGCTGCCCTCCTTCCCCCAGTGCCAGGGGAATGCTGGGAGGGAGTGGGAAGCTGGGAGTCCTGCTTTTCACAGTCCCCACATGGTGGAGGTGTGCCTGCAACCTGAAGCACACCCCATATCAGGGGCCTGGGAAGAGCCATCCACGAGCTCTTTCATCACAGGACAAACACCCCTGGCTGGGGCTCACCCCGGCACAGCCTGGCGCCTTGGAGAGTTTCTGTTGCTATCATTGAAGTCCACTAATCTTTTATTTGGTAATATTTAGTATATCATTAATCTCATTCGGCATGTTTTTCATCTCAGACATTGTGGTTTTCTGCTTTAAAAGTTTGGTTTGGGTCTTTTGAAATATTTTCCATATCTCTAACTGATTTTTTGAATGTATGGATTGAGTTACCATGACTGTTTTAATTTCCTTCTCGGCTAATTCTAACATGTGTGTCAGTTCTGGGTTGGTTTCTACTGATTGATCCTTCTCATCATCTATGCATAACCACTATCCTGTTGCATAGTCTTGGACTATATCATGGACATTGTGATTTTTACCTTGTTGTGTGTTGGACATTTTTATATCCCTACAAATCCTCGAGCTTTGTGCTGGGATGCAGTTAAATTAATTGGAAACAGTTTGGGTCTTACAGGCTTGTTTTAAGATTTGTTAAGCTGAACCAAACAGCGGCTAGTCTAGGGTTAATTATTCCTCACTAGGGGGTAAAGATGTTTAGGAATACTTTGCCCAGTGCCCCATGACTTATGAGTCTTGCATCTGGCTGGTGGGAACAGGTGATATTCCTGGCCCTGTGTGAGCACGGGCACTTCCCTCTAATCTTTTTAGATAATGTTGGCCAACACACTGCGGTTCCTCTCCTCTTCTAGCCAAACCTTTTGTAGTAATGGGCTCAGGGTCACTCGCCCCTAGCCAGGAATGAGTGGAGAGTAGAGAGTCAGGGGACGCAGGGAGGAGGAGCCCCTGGAATTTCTCAGCGCTGTCATGTCAGGTAGGAATCTGGGAGAAGCTGGGCTTCCTGTCTGGGGGTCCTCTGCCGCCCTCCATACCTGATGAGGTAGGAGCTAAGAGTGAATTTACTTTTGAGAGTGCCCAAGTGCACATACAGTCCCAGAGCCTCAAATGGGGGCCCCATTGCAGTGACTGTCGGGCCTGTCCAGTTCCAAGGACAGAGCTGATGCCACCAATGACCACGATGGGGACGCTGTGTTTTTCAAAACTTGTACCCAAACTGAGCTTGTCCTGCCCCGAGAAGCTGAGAGTGTAATCTTCCTGTGATGTCACACACAAACTTGCTTATTTTCTTAGCACGCTCGGCACATGGTCTCAGGCAAGGGATAGCAGAGTCATCTCATTGTTTGGGGAAGATAAAAGGGACCCTGAAGCCTCTGTTCCCTGGCAAAAGGCCACATGGTGCCATGAGGGAAGAGCTCTGGCCTGGGGTCACTGTCACTCTAGACTTAAAGCCCCGGTCAGGCCCAGTGTCCTCAACCCCATTGCTGTAAGTGTCCTTGTCATCTTGCCTGAGCTCCTCGATGGTGCATGAGACACCAGAGCAGGTGTATTAAGAATATGCAGATTATGACCTGCCGAATGAGGAGGCACAGACCACCCATCCGGGGTGGCAAGCAGCTTCTGTGGCACCAGAGCCCCCACTTTGGGGAAGTGAAACCCGAGTCATGGTTTTGATGGAAGGCACACACACGGGACACGAAGTAAGTAGAGTCACAAGATACGGAATTTACAGACCCCAGAAGTGGTGGGAGTGTAATGAGCCTGGGGAAGGTCACCCTCCGTCCCAGGTCATGAGCCGGCAGAAGTAGGGAGCAGACTGACAAATCCTATCACTTATAAGGTAGTCGGGGGACGTCACTAATTTTTTGGTAGAGCTTAACTCCAAGTGGTTATTTTAAAAGGTGCCCCGGGGGAAAGCAAAGTGGGAACCTATGGCAGAATCCTAAACTCAAGTCCTTATCTAAATGTCTAGACTGTGGTGTGAGCAGGGTTGTCATACTGTAAAATGCCTAGGTAGCGACTCAGAAAAGCAAAGTTGTTTTTCTTAAAAGCTGATTCACACATTCCACAAGGTCGTGGTGAACTTGCGTCTCTCTGATGGATGGACACTTGCTCCTTGTTCCCTGCCTGCTTTGGTCCAGTGGTTTCAACAAGGAAAGTGCAGCCGTTCCCGTCAGCATCTGGACACCACTGCTTCCCGTAGTCTCCCGCCCTGGGCCACAGTGACCTGTGCAGTCACTGGCTCATGATGGAAATAGAAGGAAAGACATAACGAAGAAAATAAAAAAAAATTAATGATGCAGAAAAGGAATATAAAATAGAGAAAACCAACAAAGCCAACAATTGTTTAAAACAATCCTAGCAGGATATTCAGGATAGAAAGACAAGAGGTCTAAATAATCAACAACAAGAAGGGAAAGGGGGACATCAACACGTATCCTGCACATATTAAAAAGAGGATAAGAGAATAATGAGATAATAAAAGCATGTCTAAACAGGTTTATGCCAATAAATTTGAAATTTTAGGTAAAATAATAAATTCCTAGGAAAAATAATATACTGAAATTAGCACAAAGAAATAGAAAACTCAGAATAACCCCACAACTATTTAAAAGAGTCAAATGCATTATTTAAAGTCTTCCCCAAAGAAAATGCCAGGTCTATAGAGATTCAGTGGAGATATTTACTAAGTGTTTAAAGAAGAAATAATGTCTGTCTCATACAAAAACTTCTAGAACATAGGAAAAGAAGATAGATTCCCAGATCTGTGTGATGAGAATGACATATTCTTGATGCCAAAATCTGACAAGGGCAGTGCAAGAAACACATACTATAGGCCAGTATCACTCATGAACATTAATGCAAAAGTCTGAAATGAAATACTAGCAAGCTGAATCCAGGAATATATAAGGCAGACATTATCAGCAAGCTGGGTTCCTGCCAAGCATGCCAAATTGTTTGAACATTAGAAAATCAATCAGTGTAAAATGCCACCTTTACAGAGTAAAGGAGAAAAATCATATGGTCATCTTAATAGACACACATGAAAGTATTTGACAGAATTCAATAGCCCTCTGGCTGTGGAGGCCTTTCTAGCCCACAGGTGTTAACCACAACACCCCCACTGAGCCGGGCCTCTCTCCCCCAAAGTTGGATACGGATGATACTATGAAGGGCAGGACACCTGAGCACCAGAGGTCCCGGGAAAGCATTGGCAGGAATTGGGGTCTCTGGGTCCCACAGAAGAGGGTCCCTGTGACCCAGGGACTGAAACTGGGAACATCACTTTGATCTCTGTAGGAAATAGACTCAGGCACTGAGCTATGTATGCAGAGAAACACATGTGCCCAGAAAGGCTTGACCCCATCCTGGAGGAGGCCCAGGAGCCATGAGAGCATCTACGGGAAGCCCCAGGCCTCCAGTCGGGCTCCCACGAGACTCAGGACCCAAGCCGCTCTAGGACGGTTCACTCTGAGTGACAGTCAAGTCCCTGGAGAGGGACCTCAGGGGCCAAGGCAGAGCAGGCCCTGAGGAGACATGTCCACACATACACATATTCTTACCTGGGTCAACGGCTACTTTAACTTGGACCTCAAGGTCACTTCCGATTTTCTCAATCCCACACCAGTAAGTGTCTGCGTCGCTCCACCTGAGCTCCTCCAGGGTCACAGTGAACACGCGGTTCATCTGATCATCCCCGATGGACACGTGGTTCATCTTCACCTTGTGCTCTGATCCAGTGGTTTTCACAAGGATATTGCAACTGCCCCAGGCAGCTCCCCGACACCACCACTTGACGTACTTCTCCCACCCTGGGTCATAGTGGCACTGCACGGTCAGTGAGCCCCCAACAGGGCCTCTCACCACTCCTGGACCCCTGATGGCAGATGAGGCTGGAAAACACAAATCCGTGTACCTGTCACCTCCCAGCCTGAGGCCAGGGCCACAGCCTCCTGTGTTGCGACTAGCCCGATAAATCTAGTGCCTGCTGAGTTGAGTAACAGGGAAGGAATACACCTTCCACAAGGCAGAGCTCCTGTCCTGCACTGGGCCAAAGCCACCATGGAGATCCCCTGACGCACCACTGCAAATCCCAAAGAACAAAAATGTTGACACTGAGCAGTACTAGCTTCCTGTCCTTCCCTCCCTCCCCGTCTATGGCCAGTGCAACCTGGAGAGCACAGGGCCCAGGCACAGGCTCAGCCACCCAGACCCCGTCCACACTGACCCCGTCCACACTGACCCCGGCTGTCCCTGCTCACCTCCAGGCCCGGAAGGTGCTTTTCTCAGAGTTTCTCTCTGCTGTCTTGTCAAGGTTTGACATGACAGCCATGCTAGTTTCCTAAAATTAATCTGTCAGTTTCCATCTTTTTTATTCTCTGAGATCAGAACATAAACAGAGCAAAGGAGTTGTTGTACCTTTAGAAACCTAAAAGATTATCTGCAAAACTATCTGGCAGCCTCTTTATTGGGGCAAATCTTTTGAATACTTGAAACTGTTTTCCCATGAATTTTGACCTATTCAAGTGTTTTGGTTTTCTAGAATTCATTCTATTATTTTGTTTTATTTTGTTTTATTTGTTTTTATTTGTTTTATTTTATTTGTTTTATTTATTTTGTTTTATTTGTTTTGTCTATTATTTGCATCTCTTTCACAGGCTGTGTGTCGGCATAAAGTTCTGCAATTAGAAAGCATCCTTTTATAATTCAGTTTTCAGGTCGTAACGACACGTCTTCGTCACAGGCACTGTAGGTCTTCCTGTTTCAGGTGCCTCCGGATATCCTCCCCGCTGTTTCTCGTACCTTCTCCTCCTCTTCTTCTGCATTAAACCAGTTTTGAGATTCAGTTGATAAATGTTGCCACTTTTCTTTTCTAAGTTATTAATGTCTTGGGGAAGCAGAGATATTAAGCAAAGGCCCAATGTGGGAGGAGACAGAGCATTTGTGAGGAGCTGGAATGGGGCCAAGTACTGGGACCCAGGGGTGAGCGGACTGGCCATGAGCTGAGCTTGGAGAGGCCACTCCTTGGGGTTGAGGCTGTTGAGCATTTCAGGTAGAAGAGCCGCTCCTGTGATCATCCTAGAGGAGTCAAGACTTCAATGGAGAGAGGGGTGGTTATACGTGGATATTTCAGCCTCGAAGCTGGGCTCATCAAGAGCTGAGTTCCCATAAGCAGTGAGGGCTGGGGGGTCAGTATGTGGGTTGAGAAAGCTGTCAGGAGCCACGGCCTGCCTGGGTTCCTACATCTCGCTCCCTCTGCACTGCTCACCACCGCATCCCATGCGCCTGCTGGGGCCGACACTCACAGATAGTCCTTGAGGAGGACGGGTTGTCTGGTCCTGGTACCAACCAGGTTAGACCCTGATACCAAGTCTGAGGCCTTGGGACCTGAGCACAGAGAAAGGTGAGGGAGAGGCAGAGCCCCGGCCTTGGGTGAGGAGGAAGCTCGCTGCTAGTCACCCTGTCCCCACAGGTCCCTGCTCAGCAGCGTCCACTTTCTGCTTCTGATACTCTTGAAGGTGCCCCTGCTGCTGAGCATGCTCAGTGCCATCCTCTGGGTGAACAGGCCTCAGAGGACAATCTGTGGGGAAACAGAGTCAGCCTGACCAGGACCACCCACCTTGCGCGCCGATATCCTGCCCAGAGACCCAGCCACACAAAACTAAGACGGAACTTCTGAGCCTGAACCTTGGAATGTCTTTTCACCTTGCCAAAGACTTCTAAAAAAAGCATTAAAACTTTTAAATGAAATGTATCACAGGCACAAAAGTGTGCAGATGACATACATGTGCCCTGTGCTTGGCTGGGGAGAGCCAGGAGGGGCCTCCACAGGGGCACCCAGAATTCTAATCTCCCAGCAGAGGTGCCAGCTGCAGCACGTCAGGCAGGGACTCCAAGGTAAGGGGCCTGCTTTCTCGTGGCCTCGCCTTCCTGAGGACCTCCCAGGTGTGGCTTCTCAACTCCAGGTTAGTATCTTCATTCATTCACCAAATAAGCACTCATAGCCTACTAAGGGCCAGGCTTGTTCCAGGTGCGGGGCTAGAGCAATTCAGAAGACATGGGCTTTATGTCCTAATGGGTGGTTTCAGAGAATAAACAAATAATATCAGTTTATAATAAGCATCATGGAGAAAAACAGACCAGAGTTCAGGGGTGACAGAAGACAGGAACAGCTTCTCAGACGAGAGCCTCAGGCAGGCAAGGGAAGGAGGGTGGAAGGTCTGGACAAAGGCAAAGGCCTGGGTCAAGACAGAGCGCAGGGCAGCTGAGGACCTGCAGGAGGCAGGGCTGCAGGAGGGAGGGCGGCAGGAGCCCAGGGGGTCAGCTAGAGGTGGACAGCAAGGGAAGCCCTGGAGCTGCATCCGCTGAGCAGTGGGGCCAGTCAAGGATTTAAGCAGAAGAGTTCCAGGATCAGATTGGAGGATGAGTCAGGGCATTAGGTTGAGGATTGGTTCATGGATGACCTTTGACCCATGCTAACTCACCCAAACAGTCCCCACCTGAAGTGAGATCCTGTGCATGCAGGAGCAGGGCAGTGGTTAGCATTCACACCTGGGCCCTGTGGTTCCCTGGGCAGCCACCTCCTACACGCCCTAGTGTCCCTAAATCTCTGCACCAAGCATTCTTAAGCTCATTCCTTGGATGATACATCCTTAGAGGATCTGCTTTATTTCTCCTTCTGTGATTTCTGTTCTTGCAAATCACCCTCCTCCTGCCCCAAATAGGAGCCCAAACCTCAGCCTGAATCTGTCTCACTGAAGACAGTATCTTTTTTCCAAAGGGCTGGAAACTTTCCTTCAGTCTCAGCCCTCCGTCTGGAGGATCTGGAGGGGTCAGTGACATGGCCTGATGTTCAAGAACAGAAGCATTTCTGTTTCCAAACTTCATGGGTAAAAATGAAGGCACCCACCGGGGCACACTTGGAGCAGTTCTTCAAGCTACCAACAGATGGCAATAGCGGTCAATCGCAGAACTTCATTACTGACATTTTAAAGGACTTCTCTCTTCTGGCAGGATTGCTTTTGCTACTGGGTCCCTCCTGGCTGATTTAAATATCCCCCGTCTACAGCAAGTGTTAGAAGTAGACCCATTGAATCCTGATGGCCTTTCCAAGCTGAGTCCAAACTGGTCTGTGGCCCCAGCCCAATACCATTCATCAGCCTGAGCGAGCCCATTAGGAATTACCTTGGCTCTTGGGGCCAACCAGACATGCACTCAACATTCTGGGGGCCAGAGTCGAAGGTGCAACCAGGGATCTGGACCCCAATAGGCAGCTCAGACCGGAGTAAGTCAAGGCCCTAAAGACCTGTGCCCAGGAAAGAGGAGAGAACCAGGATGAATGACAAGGATGCATTCGATTCCAGCCCAAGGCTTCAGCTTTATTGAGAAGCAGAAGCCACACCACGTGGCTCTTCTGAATTTCTTATATTGTTGGAAAATCCAATCCGGAGCAATTTCCCTGCATGTTAGACAAGATCTCAACCCGGAAAAGTGTTCTTGACTCTGATTGAGGAAGAATTCACAAGTAAATTGAGCAAGGACAAGCCCCCAGTAGGCAGAAGGACACACCCAGGGAGGGAATGTGGGTATACAACCCAGGTGAGCAGCATGGTGGGGTCAGGTCGGGTGATCTGATAGCTGAAGTTTAAGCAGGGGGTGGAATAGTCATCAGGATAGGTGGGTTTTCTTGGAACAGGGAGGGGATTTCCAGGAAATAGGCTGACACCCTCTTTTTGCCCTTAGATGGTCTGCCTCGGGAATGTGATGGTGCCAAGAGGTGTGACTTTCAGTATGCTAGTGAGCGTGTAATGCATTTGGAGGTGAAGCCAGGGTCAGCTACTCCTCCCTGCTGGAACCAGCCAGTTTTGGCAAGTCTGGTGTCTATACCTTTTCCCCCTACATCCCTGGAGAAGAGTTTACAAGGAATGTTTAGAATATAACAAGCATCTAGCCAAATGAAAACACTGGCCAAAGTGCCCAGCCCCCTCCCTGCCCCTGTCTGGCTACCTACTGTAGCACTTACTCCCTGGAAGAGGTAGAGACACCCAGTGCCCCCGATGCCCCCTACTGGACATGTCCAGCTAGCTTGGAACTTGGTGTGGTGACAACTGCCAGTTTCCTCTTACCGCCCACGGACGCAGGAAGCAGCTCTTTGAAGGACTATGATCAATGTTAGGAAAGGTCTGAGGAAAGGCAGCTGTGGGGATGAGAAACAAGGAGACGGAGGTGCAGAGGCCAAGAGAGACGAGCAGAGATGGGGCAGGGGGTGACGGGGAAGGTCTGTCCTGCGTGTGCTCAGAGAGGTCTGAGTTTGGCCCTGAACTACCATCCCCTGAACAGCCTAAAAATTAGTCTTAAACATTATCTCTTAGTGGAACTATCCACCCAAAAACAGGGCTGTATTGACAGAAATGTTTATTCTGTGTATTTATACATGTGTTTTACCCCTATTAAAACACCAATCAATTAGAATTTTAATCCATAATCCAATAATCGTTTCTCTGCCCAATTAATTATATACTTTACGGCCATCTATGTATCCAAAAGCTTATTTGTGAACTTCACGAATTTAAAATACACCGTAATTTTTGCAACCCTACTATGGCACCCCTCTTTTGTTAAGATGTTGAGAGCTTCAAACAATAAAAGTGTCCCAGGCCCTCTGGACCTCAAATGATTCCAGCCCAAGGGCAGGCAGTAACATTGGGCTTTGACTTTATCTTTGCATAATTATTTTTTCCCTCGCAAAAGAGAGGCCCAGGCCCCTCTGTGGATTGTCCCCACGCTGTTCGGTGCTCGGCTCGCTGACCTCTTAGACTTTTCCCTCTACGCTTTTCTATAGCAGTGTAACTCCAGGGGGAAAATTATGGGGCAAAATACCTTTGGAACCGATATCAGTCAAAGGGAAAAACCCGTTTATTTCTTACAAGCAGACATTCGTGTCTCTCTCGACCTGGCTGCAGAAGAAGAGACCCCACCCAACCTTTCAGGTCCAGATAAGCCCTCACTTGCCCTTGTTATTACCTATTAATATGGAGATGGATGCACTAAGGCCAGGAGAGAGATTCTGGAAATATTTCAATTTTACCCACAAGCAGCCCTTTGAAACACAAACATTTCATCGACTCTGGGAAATGTCTGTGGAAATGACTGGGACGCTGCAGGTCAGATGAGGTCAAGCTGGAGAGATTTTGGGTCTTCCTACATTGTGACCTCACATCGATCTTCCTGAATTAGGTCTGTATGTGAGGGCTTGAGAATTACAGAATTAAATCCCCACAGGGTCGAATACACATGTACTTTAGTCAGGGTTCTCTAGAAAAACTGGACCTATAGGAGATATCCGTATATGAAGAGATTTATTATAAGGACGGGGCTTGTACCCTTACGGAGGTTGAGCAGTACCACCATCTGCTGTCTGGAAGCTGGAGACCCAAGGAAGCTGGTGGTGTAATTCATTCCAAGTTCAAAGGTCTGAGAACCAGGAGTGCCGAGGGCAGGGAAAGATCTATCCCAGGGGAAGCGATCAGGCAGGCTGGTGGCAAATCCCTCCTTCCCCCGCTTGTCATTCTAATTTTATTTATGCCCTCAATGGATTTGATGATACCCACCAACATGGAGGAGGGCAACCTGCTTTACTGAGGCCACTGTTGCGAGGCTAACCTCACCCAGAAATACCCTTCCAGACACACCCAGAAATAACATTTAATCTAGGCACCTCGTGAACCAGTCAAGAGGACATAAAATTAACCACCCCAACACATGCTCAAATCTAAGGTAAGTGTGCATTCCTACATTGCTTTCGTTTTTGCACTGTCCACCTGCTGGATCTTCCCACCTCTCAGCACAGCCAGGAGCTGGCAGAAACTGCTTAGTTAGCTCATGGAGTGTTTGCTGAGAAGGAGGATGCCCTGGGGAAGTGAGAGGGGAGGGAGGGAGTGGTGGGCAGAGAAGGCGCAGGAAATGGTGACTCCCTGGTTGAGTTTCTCAATTTGGGTTACCATGGCCACCGGCCTCCTAACACACTCTCTTGTTCTGTTTCCTGTATCTGATGACTGTGCTTCTCTCCCTTCTGCTGGCTCTTGGCTACTCGCTCCACTTCACAGTCCAGGTATAGTGAAAAGACACTTGGGCAGTCATGCCAGACAAATCTGGGTTCCGATCCTGACACCGTCACCTATATGTTTCTGGTCAGTGTGTTTACTCTCTGATCTGCTGGCAAGGTCGTTGGGAGGGAGGCTCCACTGATATATGGAAACTCTTCGCTGTGTGAAAAGAGACCAATAAAGAATAACCACCACCACCACCCTAGATATTGAGCAAAATTTCAGAGGGATAGCTTTCATGTTTTGGTTTTTGGTTTGTAAATTATTTTATTGAGGTATAACATACAAGCAGGAAAACCACATAAATACACAGCTCAGCGAAATTTTAAGAAGTAAAAAATCTTGGCCTAGCCCCCGCCAGATCATATACTCACACCCTTGTGTAGGCCCTTTCCACAGTGAATCAGGGTGGATCTGTGTGGCTCAAAGATATGATAGAATCAATGGTATATGACTTCCAGGGATTGATCCTAACATATATTGTTCCTTGATCTCTCTTGGACCACTCACTCCGGGGGAAGCTAGTCGCCATGTCATGAAGACACTCAAGCAGGTCTGTTCAGCAAGGAGCGGAGGCCTCCCGACAACAGCCAGGTGAGGACCCCGTCTTGGATACAGGTCCTCCAGCCCAGTCCAGCCTTCAGATGAGTGCGTCTTGACTACAACTTCATGAAAGAGACGCCCTGAGCCAGAACCACCCAGATCAGCCACTGTCAGCTTCATGACTCAGAAGTGTGAGATAATAAAATGTTTGTTGTTCACAGACGCTAAGTTTTAGGAGAATTTGTTATGCATTCATAGATATCTAATACAGTTGGACCACACTTGCCTAGGGCCAGTCTCTGCAGCCAATTTAATCCTTGTTCCTCCAATCACTCATTCGGCAAATATTCATCATAAGCCAACCATTTGTCACGTATTACAGCTGCGGGCTGGGTTGTTTGATGATAAAACAAAAACAGACCCCAAATGCAGCTTTGATATAAGCTATATTCCAGTGGGGGAGATGGATGGAAAAAGTGAGCATAATAGCAATGTTTGCTGAGCTCTGGAGGAAATAAACAGGGATCAGTGATCAAGACAAGCAGGGTGACCCCTAGGAAGGGCGATCAGGGAGGACTTTCTCAGGAGGTGACATCCAAAGTGAAACCTAAAGGCTAAGAAGCAGCAAGCGATGAGAAGAGCTGGGGGCAGGGCTCTAGGGAGAGGGAGAAGCAGGGGCTAAGGGCCTGGGAAGCGACAGGCACTGTGGTTGGAGCAGAGGGCCACACTGGGGTGGGAGGAGCAAGGTACCTGCAGAGCCAAGCAGCGGTCGGGTCAGCACAGGCGGGTGGGTCAAGCAAGGAGAGCGGGTTTCGTTTGAAGGGTATGAGGTGAGGAGCGGATGGATGGCCGCTGGCTTTCGGTGAGTGTCTTGCTGGAGAGTGGAGAGGAAGGGGCATGGGGTGGGGGAGAAGAGGGACCTCAGTGCAGTGGTTGGTGGCGGAGGGCGTAACATCAGGGGAAGGAAGCAAGACAGACAAAGGGAGGAATCTGCAGTTCCAGGGTTGGGGTGCACAACCTTGGGAATATCATTGCATTTGATAATGATAAGATAGCGACAAACAGGAACAGATCTGAGGAACAGATCTGGGGAGACGGTGTTTTTGGGGAAATCAATAGACCTGCATGACAAGGCTGAGGAACTGGTGTAACCCTGGAGAGCTGGTGAATGGGCCTTGCACCAGGACCCGCCTGCCTCCCATTTCCAGAGTGAACGGAACCTAGGCCATCACGTCCTGAGGGCCAGCCACCTGGGTCGGGACAGGTCTACCTGCCACTTTCTGGACCATTCCCCAGCTGCACCTCAGAAGGTCCCTGCACATCACTATGAACCCAAAAGCACCCCAGCATGCCTCGGCCAGCCTGCTGTCTTGCAGCACTGCCGCCCTGCAGTGCCAGGAAGGGGAGGCCTGGTCTCAGCCTCATCAGCCCAGCTCCGCCCTCAGTGTCCTCACACCTCTGAGGCTTCCCGCCATTCTCAGCACTCTGCCCGCAGCCTCACAGCTGACTGGACTCCCAGCGGACGGAGCGAGGTGCTCAGAGGGCCCGTGGCGGCTCCTCCACGGCTGCGTCCAGGAAACCCAAGGAGGGAGGCCACGGCCTGCGGGATCAGAGTGCCAACGTGTGCGGCCCGGAGAAGAGTGGGGGAGCCCTGCAGGGGCAGAGCTGCAGGCTCGCGGAGGGACTCAATACCTCTGTGTCACCACCAAGGCCAGAGACAATGCGTGGGTCTGGCCTCCACCCCCGGGATTGCCCAGCTTAGGAAGTGACAGACTGCAGGGGTGGGGACACACCAGGGAGGAAATGCCCCAGCTTGGCTCTGCTGTGTGGGGGTGCATGGGCCCTGATGAGGAGCAGCTGTGGGCTGTGGGGAGAGGCCGCATCCTCCCCCAAGGGGTCCCCGGCTCATCCAGTCATTGGCCGAGAGTTGCTGAGGGTCCGGGTCCCGGGGCTCTGCACCAGCCTAGGCTGCTTCTCTCCTGAGCCCCCTGCACCCCAACAGGCTCGAGCACCAGAACTGAGCGAGGCTGGACGAGGAAGCAGAGAGGCCAGGAAGGCAGAAGTGGGACCCGGAGATCTGACCTTCTCCAGAGAGAAGGTGACTTGGCTCTGTGTCGCCACCTGGGTCCTGGCCTTGCTGCAGGTGACATCTGTGCTGGAGAAATGACCCCGAGGGATGGGCCTGTGTGGCTGCCCCCAGCTCTGCTGTTCCTCCATGTCCCAGGTCAGCAGGGCTCGGCCTGGGAGGGGGAAGCTCTGCCCTGGATGGAGGGTGGGAGGGAGGAGCAGCCGGAGGGGAGGGCAGGGGGACGTGGGGGGAGAAGGCAGAGCAGAGAAGGTTCTAGGAGCGGCCAGTGCCAGCCTCAGCAGTGACCGTGAGGATTCAGCCTGTATAGCAGTGGTGTCCTCCCTGTAGCAGACGGACTGGGCCACAGAGAGGGGCCACCTGTGACTGTCATTCCCTTAACATCACAGTCAGAAATGGTGTCTCAGTGCACCACACACACACACACACACACACACACACACAAACACACACACACACACACACACACCACCCTGGGTGTCTCTGGTCTCCGTGGACTCCCTGCCCCGTCCCAGCTCTGTGAGGGAGGATCTACACCCCCCCACACCTCACCTGGGCCTGAGGTCTGAGAAGGGGTCTGTCTCCTGCCAAGGCTTCCTCCAGACCCCGAGGACCTGTGAGGCAGCCCTACCCCAGACGCCCCTGCCCCAGGCCCATGTGTGAGGACCTGGCACTTGGCTGTGTTTTCCAGGCTGTTGGTCTCTGAGTGGCCCCGAGTCCGTGATGGGCACCGTCGGGGGATCCCTGAGTGTGCAGTGTCAGTATGGGGAGAACTTCACAGAAAATAACAAATACTGGTGTAGGAAATCATGCTTGTCACCGTGGAAGATTGTGGAGACCACAGGGTCAGAGAGAGCAGGGCGGAGCAGCCGTGTGTCCATCAGGGACCATCCTGCAGACCTCACCTTCACAGTGACCATGGAGAGCCTCACGGAGGGGGATGCAGGCACCTACTGGTGTGGGATCGACACACCATGGCTTGACGGATTTATGCAAGACCCCACCTTCCAGGTTGTGGTGTCTGTGATGCCAGGTGAGCCCCCACCCCCAGCACCAGGGCTGCCTGAGCCTGGGCCTGGTCACCATGACCCTCAGGAAAGACATGGGACATGGGATACAAGAGCCGGGTGAGGATGGGGGCTCAGAGCCTAGAGACCCCAGGCGGGTGCCTGCATGCATGTGAGTGCATGAGCTTTCTGTGTTCATGTGGTTACGTCTGTGTGCAGTAGTGCGTGTGCTGTGTTGTCTGCACATGCATGCATGCGTGTGTGCACCTGTGGCTGTCCTAGACCACCACCCCAATTGGCCACACTTTGCCAAACTCTCAGGCCTGAGCTTTCATGGTGGAGGGTGGGAACAGCTCTGAGTTACCTTCCTGTCCTGACAAGAGCCCTGTCCTCTCTGGAGGGGGCCTGTGTCCCTCCTGGACCTCCTCCTTCCTCCCTGGGTGCATGGGGCCATGAGGGCATCTGCTCCTCTCACTCCCAGGCTGCCCAGAACCCCAGGGCCCTACAAGGACTGACTTCACTGTGTCCTAGAGGATTCCTGGGTCACCAGCCTCATGGCTGCAGAGGAGGAGCCCCAGACCCCTGTGGGGGACTCCAGTCTAGCACTTTGTCCCCCCAGGAGTGAACCTAGAGACACCCTGAAACTGCTCCCTTCGACACAGGAGAAGGATGAGGCAATGGTTTCCCATGTGTCGTGGCCCCAAATATACCTCCATAGTTTGCAAATATTCTCCTCTGGGACAGCCCTGCTCTTGTTTCCTCAGACCCACACCAAGGTCATCGCTCTGTGTGGTCGCATTTGCATCCTACGTCTTGATCTGACATTGTCTCTGGTTCCCCTGAACTCCTTGCTGCTGATCTCAGCTTCCCCATCATGCAGGGCGCTTCCCTATATGCCCTCTGCGTGTTTCTGGTCGAGAATGAGGACCTGAAAACCCGCCACTCCCGCTGCTGTGAGAAGGCCTCGGTCTGGTTGCCTTCAGGACAGGCACTCTCTGTGGGCCCACCTGGTGTGCATCTCTCCAGATGTTTCTTTCTGGTCATTGCTCCCTCAGAGAGGACTGTACAGTGGCCACCCAGGGCCCTGGCCTGGCTGACAGCTTGGGGCTGGTGCACTGACTGCTGTGGGGCCCAGCCCTCAGTGAAGACGTGCTGAGCATCCCTGCCTCACAGGCCTCACTCCCACCACCAGCTGTGCCCAAGGGCCCTGACACCCCACATTCCAATCAGTCTCTAAGAATGGATGTCACCCCACCCCTGCAAGGGTGGACGAAGAGGAGAGAGAGGTGGCTGGGAATGGGGGACCTGGAGACAAGTGCTCTTTCCATGCCCCTCCAAGTCCCCTGGTGAGCAGGCGACCTGCATCTGAGGGTACCCCCTGGCTACAGGACAACTGGAGGGTACTGGAGAGGGGGACCTGGGACCTGGTCAGACTGGGTGTGGCCATGGGTGGATGTTGACCCAGGACTTGTGTCTAGATGGCCAGAGTGACCTCGACTGTGTGAGTCAGAGCCACGCAGGTGACAGAGACCCAGGGGGGCAACCCTAGGCCTCATGTGTGCTTTTTCCTCAGCCCTGACTACAGCCCCCAGCCCCATGAGGACCACAGGCAGCCTGGGTCATTCCACATTCCAGCCAGCACCCACCTGGAGCACTGTGACCTGGCAGGAGGCCCCTGACCCCAGCCAACACCCTGGGTAAGGGGCCAGCATCTAGACTTCAACACCCGTATGATTTTTCTTCTAAGTGACATTGGGAGTGTGGGTTGTGGATATGTGTCCCTTTGCACAGATCTCTCATTTTTACCAATTCCACACCTAATTGTGAAGGCCCTACTAAGTACCAGGCTTTCCTCTTTGCTCTGGGGAGCCACACAGATACAGTCTGCTCTGACGAATTGTGTTCTATGAGGTGGATGCACACAATGAATAAGTCAATGCATGTCATATAAATATGCCAGGAGGTCATGGTGAATGCTTGGAGAAAACATACCCCTGGGATTTGGGGACAGTGCGATGGGAGGGTGCTGGGGATTGCTATTTAGTACATGATGATGGGAGGCCTGGCTGATTAGAGGGCATCTGAGTAGAGACCTGCAGGGTCAGGGGGCTGGGCATCCGCAGGAATGGGGCCCCAGGTAGAGGAAAGAGTGTGTGCCCTGGTGAGGACCCCAGCCCTAGTCAGGGCAAAAGCAGATGCTCTGGTGGTTGGTGGCTGTGTTCTCTCTCCCTGCCTCCCCAAGCCCAGGTCAGAGGCACCTCTGAGGGAGGTAGAGTTGAGAGTGGCCATTCATTCATTCTGTCAACTACCACTGAATTCTTATCAGTGCTGACATTTTGCAGACACTGGCCAGGCACCAAGTACGTGCTATGAATAAACAGACAGTCTCCACCCTGTGGTATGTGCAGCCTACCAGGAGGCAGATACCAAATGTCCATGTTCCTGATTCCTATACCACAGATGGGGTAACTCCCAAATGTGAAGGGCTGAGGTAGAAACCCTTCTCCTGGGCCCAGGTCCCGCCTGATCAACCCGTGCATCATTGTCTAACCATCTACTTCCTTATGTCCACGGTCCTAAGTGTCAAGAGCAATTGTTAGCTAGAGAGTCAGGGGCAGGGTTCCTCTGAGTTGGGCTGCTCCGTCCAGGGTTGGTCTCTACGTGGATATTGTGCTCAGGACCTGGGCACATGGTACAGGGCACCAGGGCCTCCCACTGAAGATGCAGCTCACTCTCATCACCATGTCCCCCACAGGTCTCTGCTCAGCAGCTTCCACTCGCTGCTCCTGGTCTTCCTGAAGCTGCCCCTGCTCCTGAGCATGCTCAGTGCTGTCCTCTGGGTGAACAGGCCTCAGAGGGGCTCCAGGGGGAGGCAGAGTCCACTTGGTGTTGAGAGCCGGTAACACCTGTGGGCCGTCAGTGCCCCATCCAGGAACACAGACCTTCTGGCGGATGGGAATGACCTACTGACCAATAAACCCAATCATTGTCCATGTTTCTATCAGAATACCATGTAAACATCTTCATAACGTTTTTCTTGCAATGTATCAGACACAAAAAAGAATGGTCCTAATAAACCTATACCAGAAATACTCTTCAAAACTTGTGTGCCCACCTTGCAGGGTAAGTGACAGACACCATTAATACACCTGAAGTCCCGAGCAATCCCTCTACAGGAACCAGCTCCAAATTTTACATTCATCTCCATTTTCTTCATGGTTCTGCCATGTATAGGCACATGTATTTTCAAAGTATATACATATATTTTTAACAGTCCTCAAGGTTATTTTTATTTTTTTCCTGCTTCATTGAGATATTATTGACATTTATTGTATAAACTTAAGGCATACAGCAGAGATTGCAAAATAATTACAATGATAGAATTAGCTAAATCTCTGTCACATCTCATAATTACCATTTCTTTTTTGTGGTGACCACATTTAAGATCTATTCTCTTAGCAACTTTCAAGTATATAATACAGTATTATTAACTATAATTGCCATCCTGTCCATTAGATCACCAGAATTTACTCACCTTATAATTGGAAGTTTGTAACCCTTTGACCAATATATCCCCATTTCCCTCACCCCTCTGCCCAGCCCCTGATAACCACAACTCAACTGTTTCTATGAGTTTGGCATTTGAGATTCCACATATAAAAGATATCATACACAATTTGTCTTTCTCAGTCTGAATTATTTCACTTAATATAATGCTTTCAGGTTCATCCATGTCGTAAAAATGTCATTCTTTGTCATGGCTGAATAATATTCCATTATATATATGTACCACATCTTCTCAGTCTATTCATTTCTTGATGGACACTTAGGTCATTTCCATATATTTGCTGCAGTGAACACAGGTGTGCAGATATTTTGGGGAGATCCTTTCTTTTCCTTTAATATATATGTAGAAGTGGGATTGCTGGGTCATATGGTAGTTCTATTGTTAACTTTCTAAGGAACTTCAATACTGTTTTTCCAGAGTGGCCGCACCAATTTCATTCCCACCAGTAGCGCACCAGGGTTCCCTTTTCTCCACGTTTTTGCCAACACTTGTTGTCTCTTGTCTTTTTGATGATAGCCATTCTCACGGGTGTGAGGTGATACCTCACTGAGGTTTTGATTTGCATTTCCCTGATGATTACTGGAATTGAGCACTTTTTCATGTACCTGTTGGCTATTTGCATGTCTTCTTTGGGAAAAAATGTCTATTCAGTTCCTCTGCCCATTTTTAATTGGATTGTTTGTTCTTTTGTTATTGAGTTGTATGAGTTCTTTATATATGTGGAATGGTAACTCCTTATCTGATTTGTAAGTATTTTCTCCCATTCTGCAGGTTGCCTTTTCATTTTGCTCATTTTTTCTTTTGCTGTTTAGTTTGATGCAGTCCCAATTACTGCTTTTTGCTTTTGATGCTTGTGCTTTTAGTGTTATACCTGAAAATTGTTGCCAAGATCAATATCAGGGAGGTTTTCCCTTATGTTTTCTTCTGTGTTTCATGGTTTTCAGATCTTATGTTTAAGTCTTTAATCCATTTCAAATTAAGATGTGTGAGTGGTCTAATTTCATTCTTCTGCATGTGGTTATCTAGTTTTCCCATCATCATTTCTTGAAGATACTATCCTTTTTCCAATTGAATATACTTGTCTCTCCTGTAAAATATTAGATGACTATATAATTGGGGGCTTATTTGTGGACTTTCAGTTCTGTTCCACTGGTCTATGTATCTACTTTTATGCCAGTACCAAACTGTTTTGATTACTACAGATTTGTAATATGGTTTGAAATCAAAAAGTGTGATGCCTCCATCTTTGTTCTTCTTGCCCAAGATTGCTTTGGCTATTGGAGTTTTTTTGTGGCCCATACAAATTCTAGGATTATTTTTCTATTTCTGTGAAAAAACGCCATTGGAATTTTCATAGGGATTGAACTGAATCTGTAGATGGCTTAAAGTAGTATAAACATTTTAACAATTCTAAATATCTTTCCATTTATTTGTGCCTTGCTTAACTTCTTTCATCAATGTACAGTGTATAGATCTTTCATCTCCTTGGTTAAATTTATTTCTAAGTATGTTATTGTTTTTGATGCTTTTGTAAATTGGATTTTTTAATGTATATCTTTTACAGGTATTTTTTGCTATTTGTTGTTAGTGTACAGAAATGCAACTGATTTTTGTATATTGATTTTGTATCCTGAAACTTGACTGAATTCATATATTAGTTCTAACCATTTTTGGTTGAGACTTTAGAGTTTTCTATATATAGGATCATGTCATCTGCAAACAAATAATTTAACATCTTCCTTTCCAGTTTTGATGACTTTATTCCTTTTTCTTTCCTAATTTCTCTAGCTAGGACTTCCAATACTATGCTGAAGAGAAGTGGCCAGAGTGGGTGGGCACACTTTTCTTGTTTCTGAGGGAGAGCTGTCAACTTTTCACCATTGAGTGTGATTTTAGCTGTGTGCTTGTCACATGTAGCCTTTACTATGTTGAAGTATATTCCCTCTATACCCAATTTGTTGAGAGTTTTTATTATGAAATGATGTTACATTTTGTCAAATTTTTTTTTGTACCTTCTGGGATGATTATATGATTTTTATCTTTCACTCTATTAATGTATTGTATCACATTTATTGATTTGTGTATGTTGAACTATCCTTGCATCCCTAGGATAAATCCCTCTTGGTCATGGTGTATGATATTTTCAATACTGTTGAATTTGATTTGTTAATATATTGTTGAGAATGTTTGCATCTGCATACATCAGGGATATTGACTTGTAGTTTTCTTTTATTGTAGTGTCCTTATACAGCTTTGGTAGCAGGGTAAACACTGGCATCATAAAATGAGTGTGGCAGTGTTCCCTCCTGTTCAGTTGTTTGGAAAAGTTTGAGAAGGTTTGGCAGTAATTCTTAAATGTTGATAGAATCCTCTAGTGAAACTATATGGTCCCAGGCTTTTCATTGTTGGGAGGTTTTAATAAGTGATTCAATGTCCTTACTCACTATTGATCAGTTAGATTTCCTATTTCTTCATGATTTGCTCTTTGTACTTTATATTTTTCTAGGAATTTATCCATTTCTTCTAGGGTATCCGATTTGTTGGTGTACAGTTGTTTGTCAGTTTTGTTTGTCTTTTCAAAAATTCAGCTTGTAGTTTTGTTAATCTTTTGTATTGTTTTTCTTGTCTCTATTTCATTTATTTCTCTATGATTTTTGTTATTTTCTTCTTTCTGCCAACTTTGGGCTTAATTTGTTCTTTTCTTGGTTCCTTGAGGTGTAAAGTTAGGTTAGTTGTTGATATAGTAGCCCCCCCTTACCCACAGGGGATACATCCCAAGACCTCCAGTGGGTACCTGAAACTGTAAATACTACTCAACCCTGTATATGCTATGTTTTTTCCTATACATACATGCCTGTGATAAAGTTTAACTTATATATTAGGCACAGTAACAGATGAACAACAATAACCAATAATAGAATAGAACAATGATAGCAATATACTGAAATAAAAGCTACAGTAATTAAAAGAGTGTTGCTCACATAAAGTCAAACATATAGGCCAATGGAATAAAATACAGTCCAGAAATAAACCTTCACATATATAGTCAAATGATATTCAACAAGGGGACCAAAGTCGTTCACTGGGGAAAGGATAGTCTTTTCAACAAATGGTGTTAGAGAAATTGGGTGACCACATGCAAAAGAATTAAGTTGAACCCTTATCTAAGTTGGACACCATATATAAAAATTAACTCAAAATGGAGCCAATACCTGAATGTAAGACCAAAAGCTACAAAACTCCTAGAAGGAAGCACAGGGCAAAAGCTACACAGCGGTGGAGTTGGCAGTGACTTCTTGGGCATGACACCAAAGGCACAGGCAACAAAAGAAAAAAGATTGCATTCATGAAAATTAAAAAATTTTGTACATTAAAAGACACTGTCAACAGAAAAAGGCAACTTACAGAATGAGAGAAAATATTTTCAAATCAGATATTTAATAATGGATTCATGTCCAGAATTATAAAGAACTCCTAAAACATAATACCAAAACAACCTGATACAAAAATGGATAAACTAGATAAACATGCATTTCTCCAAAGAAGATATAAAAATGGCCAGTATGCACAGAAAAGATGATCGACATCACTAATCATTAGGGAAATATTCTCACCTGCTTCCCAAAAGTATGCAAATAAAATCATTTGCAAATCCAAACTACAGTGAGATACAACCTCACACCCATTAGGAGGGCTAAAGGGTACTATGAAAAAAAACTTTTTAAAAAACCAAAACAGAAAATAACAGGTATTGGCCAGGATGTGGAGAAATTGGGAAGTTATGTATTGCTGGTGGGAATGCAAAACAGTACAGCTGCTACGGAAAACAGCATGGCAGTTTCTCAAAAAATTAAAGATAGAATTACCATGTGACGTAGCAATTCCACTTCTGAATATATATTGAAAAGAATTAAAAGCAGGGTCTTGAAGAGACAGTCGTACACCATGTTCACAGCAACATTATTCACAACAGCTAAAACAAGGAAGCAACCTAAGGGGCCACCAACAGGTGAATGGATAAACATAATGTGGTATGCACATACGATGGAATATTATTCAGCCTTAAAAAGGAAGGACATTCTGATACATGCTACAACATGGATCAACCTTGTGGACATTATGCTAAATTAAATAAGCCAGTCATAAAATAAACAAATACTATATGACTCCACTTATATGAGATGCTTTGAGAAGTCAACATTATAGATATAGAAAGAATGATGATTGCTAGGGGCTGGGGGGATGGGAGAGCAGGGAGTTATTGTTACTGGGGACAGAGTTTCGGTTTTACAAGATAAAGAATTAAGGAGATGGATGGTAGTAATAGTTGTACAATATTATGAAGGTATTTAATACCATTGAACTGTATACTTAAAATGGTTAAGATGGTAAATTTTATGTTATGTGTATTTTATTACAATAAATAAATTTAAATGT
Organism: Manis javanica; assembly: GCF_040802235.1. Taxonomy (NCBI): domain Eukaryota; kingdom Metazoa; phylum Chordata; class Mammalia; order Pholidota; family Manidae; genus Manis; species Manis javanica. The sequence goes on along the minus strand of NC_133159.1, from coordinate 177,094,482 downwards.
CTTTTAATAACATCACATTAGTTCTCCTTAAAACTTCTTCACATATTTGTTAAATTACTTCTGGATAGAAGTGGAGAAACACAAGTACCAAATGATTTTCCTCATTTGTGGAGTATAACAACGAAGCAAAACTGAAGGAACAAAACAGCAGCAGACTCAGAGACTCCAAGAAGGGACTAGTGGTTACCAAAGGGGAGGGGTCGGTGGGGAGGGAGGGAGAAGGAGACTGAGGAGTATTATGTTTAGTACACATGGTGTGGGGGGTCACGGGGAGAACAGTGTAGCACAGAGAAGACAAATAGTGGATCTGTGGCATCTTACTACACTGATGGGCAGTGACTGCATTGGGGTGTGGGTGGGGACTTGATAATATGGGTAAATGTAGTAACCACATTGTTTTTTCATTTGAAACCTTCCTAAGAGTGTATATCAATAATACCTTAATAAAAAATTTTAAAAAATTTACTTCTGGATAGCTTATATTCTTATTATCTGAAATGGTAACTTTTTCATTAAATTTTAAAGCTACACTTTGCTTGTGTGATATTTGTGTGCTGACCTTGCCTATATATAGTAAAATAAAAATCTGACTAGTTCTTTTCAGTTATATATATAAACAATTAATTCATCTAGAACAATTTAGAGTTTTGTTTCTTCCTTTTCTAGTCTCATAACTTTTGTTTCTTTTTCTTGTTGTATTGCATAGGCTAATTAAAGTGTCTAATCAAATGGTGTTATAAGCATCCTAGTTCTCATCCTGGTTTTAAAGGGGAGACTTTTCATGATATGCCATTGGTTTTCATGTTTAAAAGAATGCTTGCTTATAGATACCCTTCTCTTCCTAGTTTATCATGAAAAGTAATGTATTTTATATAATGCTTTTTGCCTAGCTGTTTACACCATAATGATGTAATTAGTAATTTTTTATACTAAAACAATCTTACTCCACTTCCCATAGAAATGAAGATGATAGACAATAATGAGGCCTGATGCTGCCTGAGAAAACCTAGCAAGACTCACATGCCAGACCCCTTTGCTGCTTCCGAATGCTTTCTTGGTGCCCTCACCTTCTCCTTACACGACTGAGCCCCCCTCTTTCTCTCAATCCTTCTGAATTGCCTGTCACCACAGGACTTCCAGGGAGAGCTCCTCCCTCCAAGCTGGCTCTGGACACCCGGGAAGAAATACTCTCACCTGCTTCCCACAGCTATTTTCAAGGGTTTTAGCTACTGGGTTATAAATCAAAATATTCATTAAATTATGTCAGGTTAGGGTTAGATCTGTCATATTACTGATAAGGAATATTAGTGATATTAATTAGCAAACCACCAGCTTCCTCTCAGCCCCCTATGGGCTTATTTTGTCCTACTCTTCACCTAGTGTCTGAAGTTTTGTCCAGGGTACTGATAATAACATAGAGTGCTAACTCCATCCCAAGATTCTATCCTCTGAACTTCACATCTTCTCATTTAATTCTCATAACAACTCATATGAGCCCAATTTACATATACTAAAATTAGGGCTCAGATAGGTTAAGTAATTTGTCCATGGCTACACAGCTTGTAAGTGGTACTTGTAGTTAGAGCCCAGGACTGTCTGATCCTACAGCCTGCACTTTGAAGCACTTGGCTATAACCCCTCCTCTGGGTAAGGGGAGGGGAAGGAGTGGAGGTCTCCTCTCTACCTGCCAGGATATGCCAAACATACCCACTTAACACCAGGTATGAGGGGGATCACCTGTTGATGGGACCCACTACTGTAGTAGAGAACCATTCCTGGAGTAAATGCCTAGACTATCAAAGCTCTTGAACCCAAGGCCGGGTAGGCCAGCTGCCGCCTCCCGTTCCCTTCTGTGGACCCATCTCCGCCCTGGCCCTCCTCACCCTGCACAGTCCCCCACCTCCTCTTTCCTACTTAGTGGGAGCTCTCATGCCCTGTGACTCAGCCCTCCCAAGAAATGACACACCTTTTGCTGAATAATTAAAACCAGGAAATACTTAGCTCTACAAAAGGAAGTAAAGAAATGAGCAACTCAAAGGCGGTCTAGACAAGCAGAAGGGGCAAGCCTGCACTCAGGCGGCTGCGAGAGTCCAACTGGCATCTGAGTGTGTCTGCTTGCAGATAAGAGGGGCAGGGAGCCGGGGGAGGCGGGACCATGTGGCTGCCCCCAGCTCTTCTCCTTCTCAGCCTCCCAGGTGAGTGCAGTTGGGGCTTTGGGAATGTGGGTACTACAAGGCCAGGGCAGGGGACAGAGAGCTGCTGTCCCAGGTAGAAAGGGAGGCGTCACTTTCAAGGAAGTGAGAGGTGGTGGCTTTATTAATTCAGCAAAAGCTTTCCGGGGTCCTACTTTGTGCCAGGCATGTATCAGGTCTGGGGGACAACAAGGAGAAGAGAAAAAGGACTAGCCATTAAAAAGAAGACCCCAGACAGCTCAGTGGGTGAAATGTACAGAAAAACAGCAACCAATGGCAGGCCATGGGAAGGCATGGATGGAGGGTGCCCCGAGGACGCAGCAGGTCGGCTGAGGGGCTGCAAAGGGCTGCTCCTTTCAGTGTGCCTTGACAAAAAGGGAACAGCCCTTCAAGCAGAGACAAGAGCAGAGCATTCCAGGGAAAAAGGGAAAAAGGACTGCTTGGCCTGGATGGAGGGATGAGGATTGAGAAAGGATGGTGCATTCGTGCAGAGGGCATCTCAGCGTACAGCGGGCCTTGGGGTGACTGGTCAGACGTCAAGCTGAAAATGTACAAGACAAGATAATGAAGGGCCTTAGACACCATGCCCAGGAACCAAGACTTCCCAAGAGAAAATTGCTCAGGAGCCCAAGTGGGAGATGGAGGGGGTTCGACTATCTCTTTTTCTCTGTGGAAAATCATTGCATGCACACAGAGGACACTACAGGACAGTCTGGAAGTTGGTGCAATGTATGCAGCATGTGTGGGTCACACAGTCTTTCTCTGGGCCCAGGGACTCACCATCTGGTGCAGACAGACTGGTCCACAGAGGGGCTGCAGGAAAGAGCATAGCCCAGGGGTTGGGAGCCCTGAGTTCAAGTCCTGACGGGGGTGCACTGTTGTTGAAGCCATGACCTGGGACCTGTAGATGGGCTGGGGGCAGTAGCTTCCCTGTGACTGCTCTCTCTGATCATTAAGTGGGACTCCAGGTGGCCCAGGATTCCCAGAGGACAATGACTCAGAATGTCTGCATCTCCTCCCTGGCTCTAGCTTGCATTTGAGTGCAGAGATCCCACCTTCTCCCTCTGAATCCCAGCTCACCTGGAGGCTGAGAAGGGCCAGCATAAACTGTGCCTGGGCTCACACACTCACAACACACACCCACATGCTCACATCTGTATTCTCATACACCCATACACATATGTGTGTATGCTTACACAGGGACACAAAATGCCATATACACTAGCACACACTTTCACAGTCACATGCTCACACATGGTCTCTCTCATTTGCACATCAATGCACACTCATACTCACAATACAGTCAGACACACACATACTCAAATTTAAATGCACACTCATACGCTCACACATGCCCATGCACAGTCTCATCTGCACACACCCAGACAAACACCTCTGCCCGAGATGAAGGTTGAGACCTGCAGTGGCTGCTCTGCGGCTTGAGGTGGCGGGTGCTACAGAGACAGGACAGGGAGTGCCTCCTCCTCCAACTCCGAGTTAATGAGGGAAGGGCTGAAGCTGGCCAAGGGATGGAAGCAAAGCCACTGCATCACGTTTTCACCAGTAGACTGCCATTGGCCGCTCTGGGGTTACTTTGGTGAAATAAAGGAGGAGAGAGAGTGGACAGGGCAAAGTCAGAGTGATCTAGCTTCTTTCTGGTGGGACGCCTCGCTGGTGTGCTGGGTTCCGTGATCCCCCACTGGCCCCAAGAGGAAGGTAGGGCACTGGCATAGAGTAGGAGCTCAGGAAGTGTTTGCAAGTAGAAGAAAAGACCCCCGTTCTCCGACAAAGAATCTGAGGCAAGAACGGCCAGGGGCACAGACCTGAGCCCCAGAAATTACTGTCCAGAGCTTGAGCTGGCATGGCTGCCTGGGGACATCAGCAGGACCCCCTGCCCCAGAGGTGCAGAATAAGATGGACTCAAAGCCCACTGCACACCCCACGCCCCTTGGGCATCTCTGCTCTGGGCTCTCCCTTTGGCTCATTTTGTGTGTCATTTGTCACTTGCTGTCAGCCCCAACGTGGATGGAGCTCAACAATTTTTCTCGATTTTGAGACAAGGTATTCATGTAAGGATTTTGCACATGTTGCAAACCTGCCCAGAGGATTAAAGTGCAGGAGAAAGTTTACCTATCAGGTTCATGAAAACAAACATTGAAATTCAAACAGCCTTTTGCTTTTAAACCCTGACAACCCTGTTGTCCAGAGTTCTGCTCCCAGCTGTCTGCTCCCCTCTCATCTCCACCTCTCCCTTTCTTCAAACCAACTCTTGAAAATATACATATTCCTAATTAATAGTTTCATTCATCATGATCTGTGTTTATAAAAACCTCCCACCTATTTTTTTAAATGAGCCCAGTCACCTTACAAGTGTGTTGCCATTAGTCTGAAGTACCAAAACTAAGACTGACAGAACTTCTATTTTGAACCAGCGACATCTCTCTCTGCTGTTTGTCGTCACTGGCAGATACAGTTTATACTGAACCTCTGCTTCCTTCTGTGGTTTTTTTTTTATAAGAATGAAAATGACCCAAACTGCTGATCTGATGTTAATTTACATCAGTTACTATATTATAATTTATGTCAATTGCTGTATAATTTTAGCAATGCTTTTACTAATTGACTTCTTTTAATCAAAAAAAAATTTCTTAGTTGTTTATCAGCTAGTGGTGTTGTGAACACTCTTACATTTAGAAATGTATGATTTAGAAGGTAAAATCTCTTCCCCACAAACTCCGATCTCAGAGTTGTTAGGGCAGACCATAATTTACTAGCCCAACCTCCCATTAATGGCATTTGAGTTTGTTTCCAATGTTTACTATCCCATTAAGCTGCAATTAGCACCCTTATACTTCATTGTCCACTGGTGTGGAAATTACAGTTAATCCTAGAACTGAAACAATTATGTACAAGATCATACTGACCAGCTTCTTTTCAAAAACAGCCATAAACTGTATTGGTACCTATCAGGATCCGCTCCTCAAGACAGAGCTTCCTAGCAAGGGAGACAGAGGGAGAGAGACTGCTCACACAATAAAATACCAGGGAGGCATTCAGGTTCCTATAAAGGGCCATGGGAGCAATGGGAGGGGGCAGTTCTGGTTGGGAAGGGGAATAAGACTTTATAAGAAAGGCCAACCCTTGAAAAAGATGTCAAGGTGACCAGCAGGCAGGCTGGGTTGGAGAAGGGGTTTCCACCTAGGAGACAGGACATGAACAATGATACAGCACCTGGGAGGGCCCGTGGGGTCAGGGGAAGAGGAACGCGGGGTCGGTGATGGCGCGGAGGGGCAGGAAGTGGCGCTGGACAGAGAACTGGGATCCAGATTGTAAAAAGATGTGAGTGCCAAGCTAAAGTGTTTTAAGTCGTTCTCAGGTGGGTGGGGCAGGGGGCATGGCTTCAGGAGAGATTTGGAAAGATTTTTAAGTGCTCACAAGTGCTGCTGAAGACAAGGTGGCACCTAACTCCAGGAGTGATTTGCAGAGGAGACTGGAAAAGAGGTGCCGCAGGAGCTGGGGAGACCTCCCCACATGGGCAGCTGCTGCCATCCGGGTACTAGATGAGCTCCTAACCTCTTGAGCGGCTACTGCAATAGAGCAACCCTGGATGTCTGGGGCTGGACAGGTATCCAGGTCTTATGATAACCTACTAGGTGGCAAGCAGCAGAGCCATTTCACAAATAAAGAAGCAAGACCAGAGAGGTTAAGTAACTTTCCCAAGGTTTCCCAACTAGCTTGTGGTAGATGTGTCTTTCGCTGTCCAAAGTCTGTTCTCTTTCTGCTATGTCATGCTGTCCTCATGGACTGTGGCAGCAGAGGAGGAAGAAGAATGCTATTTTGAGAAGCATTTTTGATGTAGAGTTGACTATTGTTTACCAATTAGTTGTGGAGGGAGAAGGAAAGGACAGTATCAATGAAGTTACCAGGTCATCTAGTCAGCTGTGTTGGTTTGAAGAGCATAAAGTTAGTTCTGTGGATCAAATACTACATTAATTGCTGACGGTGCTGTAACAAAATGCTACAAACTTAGTGGCTTGAAACTATGACTGAATCAAGCAAAACTGATGCACAGCAAAGCTGAACACTGACAGCAGGATGTACGGAGAGTGGGTGTTTACTGCAGGGTGCCGTGCAAGGAGAAGGGTGGCCAACGCCCAACGTCCCAAGCTCCCTGTCGGCTTACAAGGAAGGGTTTCTGAAGGCAAAATTATGGGGAAGCGTTGCAGGATGTGTGGTCAGCTGGTGCCCATTCTTCAGGGGATTATTTCAGGAATCTTAGCTGTCAATCTTCTGGCTCCACCCAGTCTGGAGTCTCCATGCTTGTTGTCAGGAGGTGACATCTGGTGGGGTCTAAGTTCTTGTAAAACTTCTCAAGGAAACCTGAGTCAAGAGTTTATCTAGTTATAGATAAACTTAGTTCCCTTGAGGGGGAACTCAAAGTCCTGTGTCTCCATAGTTTATTTTGCCTTGATTTGCAAACTCCCATTTTCTTTAATCTCCAATCACCCAGTCTAATTTCCACACTGGTCATGACTAAGGGACTCAGGCTTCATCACAAGAGGGCTACGTGTGCCCTTACAAACTGATGTGAATGTATTATCTTACAGTTCTGAAGTCAGCGCACAGAACAACAGAATACTCATTCAGTTTGCACTCATCCCTAACCTGTTCCACTTCCAGCAGAACTTTGCTAGTCTGTCCACAAGAACCCTCCACGAGAGAGAGGAAATTTGGAAGAAGAGTTAAGTTCAGGACGGAAGAGGTGGCGCATTTAGTTCTGTGACTGTTGAATTTGGGGTACAGACATCCAGTGCATATTTGTAAATGGTAGGCTGGAGCTAAGGGGAGAATTTGGGCTACAGTTGTGGATCTGGGAATTATCAACATACAGGCACAAATTGAAATCAAGAAATGAAGAATCCCTCTGTGGGGGCTCCAGAAAGTGAGACAAGGCGAAGGCCACTGAGAGAGCCCTGGGCTGCCCACGGTGTTCTGGAACTGCCTCACACTGAATTGCAGGAACTGACCTGGGAAGAGATTTCCAGTGACGTTGCCCTGCCAGCCTGAAATCAGCCATGGTAGGAACACTTGTGCTGCAAAGTTGGAAAATGCTACAAACTGGAGATTTCCCCCTCTGGACAGGGCTGGTTGTTAATCTACTAACACACTGTGGGTTACAGCAAGATTTAAAGGACAAGGAAAAGAGAAATCAGCAGATGCCTCTGAGACCGAGTAGTCAGAGGAGAAGGAGATAAGATGAGAAAAACATTGAGGGCGAGGAAAGAGCAGGTCAGGAGGGTCACACACTGCCAGCTGGTCTGGGATGAGGAGCGGAGCAGAGGCCCTGAGGGAGCCCATGGGGAAGCTGGGCAGAGGAGGAGGTGGACGTGAGGGGTCAGCTAGTGGGGCGCCTGGGAAGGCTGGGGACCCTGGCCCAGTCCCTGAACATTAGCCTGGGGCCACCTGAGCCCTGAAGTGGCTCCAGGCCCAGGGTGACAGGAACTGTATCTCGCTTAGAATTCTGTTTTCCAGGCTGTTTCTCCATCAAAGGCCCAAGGTCCGTGAGAGGTGTAGAGCAGGGGTCGGTGGCCGTGCAGTGTAACTATGACTCCAGATGGAAGACCTACCGGAAGTGGTGGTGCCGAGGAGCAAGCTGGGATTACTGCAAGGTCCTCATTCAAACCGCAGGAACTGAGGAGGAAGTGCAGAGAAACCGTGTGTCCATCAGGGACAATCAGACAACGTACCTGCTCACAGTGACCATGAAGGACGTCAGGCAGGATGACACAGACACTTACTGGTGTGGGATTCAAAAGACTGGGATTGACCTAGGGGCGAGGATCAGAGTCACCATTGACCCTGGTAAGAACATCCCCCTACTCCTCAAGGCCCTGGTGCCCAGGATGGGGAAGACCAAGGGCTTGAGCCTGTCCCCACCCACCAGGGGCCGAAGGGAGACAACTGAGCCCCTGGGAACAGTGTGAGAGAGAGCAACAGACAGACAGACGGACAGGGGACGGAAGTGAGAGAAACGATGGAAGGGTGGCAGCCCAGCCCTGGTCCCTATCACAGACAGAGTCTCTCCGAAACTTCCTGCTGACGCACGGGGCTGGCAGGGCTTGTGGTGGGGTGCAGGAATGTGGACCGCAGCGCTGGTGACCCATAGCCCAGGCCTGTTCTCCAGGGACTGGATAGCCCTGGCAGCCCCACTTCTCTCATCAAGGCCCTGGGTGGGCCTCAGATGCCTACAGAGAATCCCAGGGCATCACTCCAAGAAGTGGCCAGTCTCTGGGAGTCACACTCTGGACCTGTCATTACTCAGAGGGTGGCCAGAGGGCCCCTGAGGCAACCCAGAGGGTCCCATCCCTGAACCCCATGAACCTGGCCAAGTCAGAGTGGCTCTGGGCATTTTCCAGGGCTTCTCCTCCTCCTCCCAGCCGCCCCCTGTGCTACGTGCCCTGGCTGCCTAGAGTGAGCATGGAGTAAGGGGCTGAGGAGTTCAGGTAACAGTGGACACTTGGAGAGAAAGGAAGGCTTTGGCCATTAAGTCAAATTCAGGGACGCCTCCAACTGCCCTGGAGTCTCCTCTGGGCCTTGACGCCAACAAAGAATTCAGGGTCTTCCTGGTGGCACAGATCTGTTACTATGAAAAACAGCCTCTACAACACCCCCCTCCCCACCTCTGCCTACCACTTCCCCCCAGCAGGTGTGTAGGCCCAGGCATCCCTCAGCCCAGGGTCCACTCAGGCCCAGTAGACGGTGGCGTGCAAATAGCACCGACTTTAAAACAAGCCCTTCTACTGTTAAGGTTGGAACCAGAGAGGAACATGGGGCTGCCCCTGGGTGACGTCCAGAGGGGGCCAGCCAAGCAAAACTTCCCAGGGTTGCCAGCAGGGGAAGCCAGACCTGTGGACAGAAGAGGGATTGATTAAGACACATGAGTAAGAACCAACATAGGCTAAAAATGGCTCAGCTAAAAGCTCCATGGAGAGCTTTAGGGAGAATGGCGTTTAGGGGCCTGGGGTGGGAGGCCCAGGGAGGCACCAGCCTGTAAGGCTATCGGGAGCCTCCAGACGACCTGTTAGGGCTGCAGTTTCCTGCAGCTCGGCCAGGAGGTACCTTCACGACCACAGGTGGGCATCTTGCAGAGCACGTGCCAGGCCTAGAATGAAATAAAGGTAGGTCACGGGTAATCGGCAGCCGGCTGGCCTCAGGAATCCATGACCAAGAGGTTCACCTTAAATTGCCTTCATGGTTTCTCATAAAGATGTCTCACTCATCACCGCCATTGTTCACCATTTAACCTGAATGTGCCCTTACTCACCCACCTTCCAGAGTTCTCCCCCTTACCACCCCCAATAGCTAGAGGCCCCATTCGCTCTTGTGCCCCGCTTGGCACTGCCTGAGCAGAAAGAACCTGTGACTTTCCCTTCCCACAACCAAAATTCCCACTTAGAGGAGTAGATGGAGAGAGTATGAAAAGATGGATCTCCCTCCCCAGAATAAACTACAGCGCCTACACCTGTTCAATTACTTCTTGCCACACCTGAAAATGATGGAAAAAAAGACTGTTGTGACTCAGGTGGCCCAACAGAAGGAGGAGGAGCCCAAGGGGTTGAAACTCCCTAATTCAGGGGCAGGGGTCTCCCCACAAGGGCTGGCATGGAGGGGTGGCACTGTGAGCCACACACAAGTCCCTGGTTTGTGCCCCTGACCTGTGGCTGACTTTGCCTGTGTCTAGAAGGAATGGCTCTGACCGCACCAGAAGCCGCCAGCAATGGTACAGAGGAGTTCTCGGGCTCCTACGCCAGGTGAGTGAGGGGCTGCATGCTTCTCCTGCCCCCCGCCCCGTGAGAACCACTCTGCCCCTGTGTGGTCACCTGCCGCCAGAGCCCGTCATAGCCAGAGCAGGCCCAGAGGCCACCCTGGGGTCACCCCTGCTCACACGCCCTCCCCCATCTCCCCATTCCAGCCCTCCCCGGAACAGTACTCTGCAGAACCTTTGTCTATAAGCCTCAGCCGCCCATTCAGCTGTCACCAAAAGCACTAATGACCTAGTGGCTGTCAAGGGGAGACAGGACACACATCTCCTCCATGCAAGGCATCAGGTGCCACAGAGCAGGCAGGTGACTGAGCAGCCCAGAGCCGGCATTATCAGAGCAGCGAAAACACAGGCGGGCAAACAGCCTGATGGGTGACCCGCAGGGGCCTCTCCTGGGCTGATGCCCTTTGGGCAAAGGGGAGTTCCAGAGATGAAACGAGAAAGGAGGATGGGGCCCAGCACAAAGCAGATCCGAAGAGCTGAGGTGGCTTCTGGGGGTCTTAGTGGTCGAGCCACTGAGGAGGACTGAGCCCGGGAGCCCACTCCCAACTCGGGAGTCTTGGGAGTGGGCCCCTGGGCTCGGGGTCAAGGGCTTTGCTGAGCGGGTCAGCTCAGGGTTCCGACCACTCTGCCCGCCCGCAGGACCCACTACGTGCTCCTGGTATTCGTGAAGGTGCCCTTCTTGCTCATCCTGGTTGGTGCCATCCTCTGGTTGAAGAAGCCTCAGTGGCCCCCAAGCAACTTCTCCCCTGACCTTCTGTCCAAAGACACAGCCCCATAGATGGGTGAGCAGAAAACCTTCTGACTCCGGACCCCCTTTCTGGAGGAGATACAGGCTGCGGAAGAAATGCCTCTGAGGCCTTGGGATAGAGTGGTTGAGGCTGGGGGCCTGGGGTGGCCAGGGGGCCTGGTGTCCCCTCCTGAGGCACCATCACAGCCTGGAGAACCAGCACCGGGCCCCCATGTCAGGTAGCACCTCACACCCCACCCCACCTATCTGGGACTCGTGGCTGGCGGACTGTTGGGGTGGAGCCCAAGTTTGGACGGATGCATCCGCCACTGCCCAAGGGACTCAGGCACGGCTGAGGAGGCACAGGGAGCAGCCTGGGGGCTGCAGGAGAAGCTGGTCAAGCTGGCTCTAGCCCATGGAACCCTGACTGATGCCCCATGCCCCCCACCCCCTCAAGGGCGGTGAATCTGTGGCAAGTTCCTGGTTCTGGGACATGAGAGGCTGCGCGTCCCCTCTGCCCCGGGGGGAGGGGGGTGTGACACCATGAGTGCACAGGCTGAGGGGGGACCAGGAGCCCCTCAGGGGGAGACTTCATCCTCCTCCCCTGTCCTGGCACCCCCAGCTCAGGGACTGGGGCTTCCTGGGGCAGCGGCCTGGGAGTCTGGTCTCCTAAGGGGCTGCTTGGCCTCAGAAATCACCTCAAGGCCGGGGAGGCTGGTGTAAAAACTGAGAGAAACGATGTTGTCTCTCTTAAATAATGTTGTTTAAATAAAGTTAATTAAAACCGAGGCAAAAAATGTTGCCTTTCTTAACGATGCTGCTTATTAAATAATCTCCATTAAAAATGTCTGAGGGCAATGATGTCTCTTTCATGTACCTCACGCACAGCAACGATGCCCTTGGCCTGAAGGGAGGGTCATTGCCAGGAGGAGAAACAGCCCACATGCAAACACACGCAGGCACAGCTTTGGAGTGTTTCTCTTTGGTTCCCCACGCCCCCCGCTTTATTGAGGTATAATTGACAAATAAAAATAGCATACATTTAGGTGCAAATGTGTTTTTTAAAGTGCAGCACGTGATGATTTAGCAGACACATATGTCGTGAAAGGAACCCCACAATCAAGTTAATGAAGACATCCATCACTTTCCATTGGTATCTTTGTTTTTGTTTATTTGTTTGTTTGTTTGTTTGGTGTGGTGAGAACACTTAGGATCTACCTTCTTAGCAAACTTCAAGTGCACACACAGTATTATTAATTATGGTCACCACACTGTACATTAGATCCCCAAATTTATTCATCTTAGAGAGTTTCTGCCCTCTGGCCAGTCTTCCCCATTTTCCCCACTTGCTCCCTCTTGGTTCTATGTAGAGTGTTTCCGTAGAACAGCGGTGAGGACGTACCCACCCTGCCCTTTGTCCTATCACTGGGCCCTGGTTCTGAGCCTCGTCTTCCAGGGGATGAAAGAGAAGGGAATCTTCCGGTCCCGGCATGGTAGCTGGAGCCTCCCTCCCCACTGGGATGCTCTGCTCCCCCGTCTTTGCCCTTCAGCCAGTGAGAAACTTTCTTCCCCTTTATACTTGGGTTAGGGCTCTGGTCAGTGGCAGGCCTGAAAATTCCACAGTGCCCAGAAAGGACACAGTCTGAGCCAAACGAAGACCCTTTGGGTCACCCTGTTGGGCTCCAAGGCCCACAGTCCACCTGCTCCAGGGGCCCCTCCGTGGGTACTTTCCTGGATCCATCCTCCTGAACATTCGGCCAGTGGCCAGACTCAGGGGACTAGGGTGACTCGGCCACTCTGCGGGAGGCAAACCAGAGGCCGGACACTCCAGTGCAAACGGGTGGCGGGCCTTTGGTGGTTGCCGGCCTGGTCCAATGCTTTTCCGTTTCCTACTGTTGACAGTCAGTAACCCCGTCTCTTTGGAGATACTGTGGTTGGGTGATCACTCTTGTAAGGTCACGGGAGAGAATCCACCAGAGTCGGCACCTGTTGTCCATCCTGAGCACCACCCTCACACACATTTCTGGGAAGTGCCCCTTGAGTTCTGATGAAATCTGTCAAGCAAAGCTTGCCTAATATTCCCGCTGTCAGGTGGGGAGAAATGCAGAAGAGAAAAAATCAGCCGCCAAAGAGCGGCCTGGTGCAGAGCCCCCATGCCCGTATGCAGCTGCAGACCCGGAGTCCCTTGGGTGCTGATTCGGCACATGCTGTAGCCAAAAGTGAACAGAGGTAAGGCAGTAGGAGAGCAGGTGTGACCGCTCTCTGAAGAGGAGAGAACTCCTTCCCTGGGAGTTGCTTCTCAGGAGACTTTACTTCTGAGCAGTTGCTCATCCACAGAGGAAGTTCACCAAGAGCAGAAGCCTGGGGGGAGCAGGGGCAGCGTCCCCCTCAGGAAGGATGTGGGAAGGGCTCACCAGGACCCCTTGATGCGGTTTATGTCCTGAATGGGGTTTTATGAATAAAGGAGTATATTTCCAGCACGTTCCTCTGAAGCATCTCTCCCCGTGGCTCGCCTGCCTGCTTGGCCTTGTTTCTCCTGACTCAGGCTTCCCAGATCCCCACAACTGGGTCTGCTTATGGCCCGACTTGCAGACCCCTCCCCACTGTGAGTCTGGAGTCAAGTCTCCACCCAGAATGGGGGTCCCTATGCAGCTGTGGTGGCTCTCCTGGGCATCCCTCTGAACTCATGCTGTGAGGGTTGATGGGGAAGGGGCCTGGGGCCTGGCCTGCACACCACTCTCCACCCTGCTGCTGGGTGGGCACCGTCTGCTGCTCTGCATCATCTCCATCCCACCTGCTCATCTGCTGGTCACCTTTCCTCAGGCCTTTTCTAAGCTTAGGAACCACAGATCTGTGGCCAGGCTCCTGCCCACCTCCTACCAGCTGCCTGCCAGGCTCATGAGTCACCCTTGTGTCTGTGCAGCCCCATGACTGGGGCCAGCTCAGCAGAGCCCGGAGAGGAGGTGTCCTGGGTGTGGAGGTCAGCCTTAGTCCCAGCGGCTGAGACCCCTGTCCAGTGGGAAGCTCCAAGGACGAACTGCTGGGGAGTTAGGGCCAAGGGCCAAGGCTGCGGTTCCCACCGAGAGCATAGGACGGGGGCCAGGCCACATCTTTATTGCGCCACTTAGCCATCCACTCATTCATTCATTCATAACCAGTGAAGCTAAAGTACCTAAGTTCAGGCACCATTTTCAGTGCACCCTGACTACTGTGTGAATGAGGAGAGCCCCTTGTCATCCCCTTCTGTACATTTGGCTCAAAATGCAGAGCCTGTTCGCATTGCAGCTGACCTTCTCCAAAGAGGAATGTTGCGGCTGAGGAGAGAGATGGTGGGCTCTCCGGTGGCAGCCACCACTGGAGAAAGCAGAGCTTGAGATGGAAGCAATAATGAGATACCACTGCACACCTACCAGGATGGCTGAAATCGAAAACACTGACACCACCACATGCTGGCAAGAGGTGGAGCAACAGGAGCTCACATTCATTGCTGATGGGAATGCAAAATGGTGCGGCCACTTTTAAGACAGTTTGGGAGTTTCTCACAAAGCTCAACACACTCTTTACTATCCAGCAATGTGTGGTATTTACCCAAGTGAATTGAAAACCTATGTCCACACAAAAGCCTGCACAAGGATGTTTATGGCAGCTTCATTCATAATCACTAGAACTTGGAAGCAACCAAGATGTCCAGGTGAATAGACAGACCATGGTTCCTCCAGCTGACGGAGTATTATTTACCATGAACAAGAACCGACCTATCAAGCCACAAAAAGACAAGAAGGAAACATAAAGTTATACTGTTAAATGAAAGAAGCCAGTCTGAAAAGGATACATACTGTATGGTTCCAACTATGACCTTCTAGGGAAGGCAAAACCATGGGGACAGTACACAGAGGAAGAAGGGATGAATGGGCGGAGCATGGAGGATCTTTAGGGCAGTGAAGATAAGATACTCTGAGACTATGCACGTGGGTCATTATACATTTGTCTGAACCCATAGGATACGCAACACACAGAGTGCCTTCTAGCATAAACTATGGACTTCGGGTGATGGGGATGTGTCATGTTGTCTCATCAATTGTAGCAGAAGTCCCTCTCTGGTGTGGGAGGTTGATGGCTGGGGAGGCTGTGTGTGTGTGTGTGTGTGTGTGTGTCTGTGTGTGTGTGTGTGTGTAGCAGGGGAAGAGGCATGTGGGAACTCTTTAGTTTCTGCTCAACTTTGCTGTGAATTTAAAATTGGTCTAAAAAATACAGTCCATTCATTAAAAAAATACTAGTGAGCAGATGAAGGTCTTGCATTGGTTACTGTGAAAACTTTGATGGGGGAAAAGTAAATCCCAAATTCTAAAGCAACCCTGGAGGCCTCCCCTCCTTCTTCTGGTGACCCCAAGCCTCTTCTGGCTGCCCCTGGCTCCTGGGTCTCCCCCAACCTGTAAGGGGCTCTGCATGGTAATGGGGCTGCACCTGGTCCCCAGGGTGTCTGCTACTGGACCCTTCAGCATTTCACTTAGGATGCCAGAAAAATTATCCCCTTCCTCAACTAGTCATTTATTATGCTTGTGCACAGTGTTTGCAATAGACAGGAAATCTTCTAACCAGGAAATATGAAGCAGGGAGAGGCTGCATTTAGAATGAACCAGAAGCTTACTAATAGGTTTTAAGTCGTTATGAAGAAATGTCAGCAGACATAAGAAGACATCTCTAGTTCAGGCACGGTGAATAACAGATACCTGAAGACAAGAAAGTTGTAAAGGAGACACTAATTGAGTGAGGGTTAAAGTTACACATCCTGAAATCCAACAGACCTGAGTTCAAATCCCAGCCTGCCACTTCCCCACATGCTGCCTTGGACCCTTTACCTCCATGAAAGCTCCATTTCCTCGCCTGTAAAATGGAGGTGATCAGCGAACTTGTCTTGGAGTGATTCTGTGGGACTAAAGAGGACTTGCTGGGGGAGTGTTGGCTCTGAGCCCTTATCAGTGCCTTGGAAGTGCCTGATGATGCCTGGCAAAGCCAGGACCCCACGGACTCTGGAGAGCATCTCCCAGGAGAGAGGAGAGAGGTCCAGAAGTTCTGGGCATTGGGCCAGGTCCCTCAGGCATTAGCTTCTCTTAGAGGACACAAATTCATGTGAAACTAACTGGAGGCAGACCAGAAAGGAGCTGAGGTCATTAAAAACAGACTCAGAGAAGAATTTATCTGGTTTGGCAGGTAAAACAGAAAATGTATGAAAAAAATATTCTCATGTGTTGAGTTGGTCCCAAGACAAAGTTGAACTCATGGGAATTAGCTGCATGGTTTATACCTCAGTTCCAAGGGCTAAGTCACTTTCTCCTTAAGAAGGATGTAATGGTTTGGATGACTCACCAGACAGAGCTGGGTGAGGACAAAGCCAAAGTCAGAGAAGTTTCTAGATCACTGAGGTGAAAGCGCCTGGTGGTGACAGCCTGGGTGCTGCCTGGGTTCACATTCAGAGCTGAGAACTTAAGAGTTTTATGGTATCTGCCTCTGGGTTTACCAATAGGAATGGAAGAAAGACAGCCTCTGTGGAAGGGTCAGACATCCCCCCATCATCTCTGAGTGGTGGCTGAGCCATTGCATTCCTCGCTCCTGGGAAACTGGGCCTGGGACCCTCATCAGCTCTGTGGCATCCCCTTGCCCCTGCCCTGCATCCCAGCCAGAGCCTGGGGGGCTTGGCTCAGGAGTCCTGTGTGCTCACCATCCCCCTGTGACTCTCCCCTCCCTCAATCTTCATCCCCATCTCCCTTCGGGCTCATTCGGGCTCCGTCTCCATTAACTATCTCGTTCCTTCATTCTGAAAACTGGCACTGAGTACCTGGTGGGCACAAAGCATTGCAGGGGATGCTATGGGGGACCCAGGGCTAAAGACCTCCCAAGGACACGATCCAGACACCTACCACCTGGGGAGCAGATAGGCCAGTGTGCAGTATCCACCCTCTGGGAGACTGCACAGCAGTAAAAAGAAACCTGTTGTGGGCAGGGATGGATCACAAAATAATCGTGTTAAGTGAAAAAAGCCAGACACAAAAGATAAAGCCTGCACGATTCTGCCCAGATGAAACTCTAGCAGAGGTAAACCTATAGCGTAATAGAGACAGAAAGCAGGTGATGTCAGTGGCTGGGGGAGGGAAGGGTGGGGAGGGGTGCTACAGGGTTCCTTTGGGGTGGTGAGATGTTTTGGAACAAGATAGAGGCAGTAGCTGCAAAGCACTGTAAATGCACTAAATGCCTCCTTTAAGTGGTTAATGGCATATTACATGATGGAGAAAAAGATCTATAATGGTGGAAGGCAGCTCCATAGTTGCCAGAGACTGGACAGGGGCATGTGGACAGACTGCAAAGGGGCACAGGGAACTTCCCAGAGGGTGGAGGTTTCCACATGTGTGTGGTGGTGGTTTCACAGCTGTGTGCATTTACTAAAATGCATCCAATTGTACACTCACAACGAGTGATTTTCATTGTATTATAGATTATACCTCCATAAAGCTGATTTTTTTTTGAAGTTCTCAAGCATACAGCCTGGCAGGGCAGAACCCTGTGGGAGCTATCTCGTTCTGAGTCTGTAACCCATCCCCACTAAGTGCCTCCCGGAGGTGGCAGGGTGGGGGTGGGAGGTTGCTCCTGACATCTGCTAAGTAGAGGCCAGGGATTCTGCAAAACACCCTACAAATGCGTAAGAAAGGCCCCACAGCAAAGAATTGTCTCATCCAAAATGTCAATAGCTAAGCAAAATCAAGCAATGAGTTACCATATACACGAGCAATTCCACTTGGCATGTACCCACAAAACTGAAAATATGTGTCCATGAAATCTGTACGTGAAAGTTCACAGCAGCATATTCACAACAGTCAAAAGGTGAAAACAATCCAAAGTGGATGAGTGGCTGACTGGGGTTTGGGGGTGAGGGGAGGGAATGGGGGTGACTGCTAATGGGGCAGGGTTCTTTTCAGAATAACAGAAATGTTCTGAGATCTGGTAATGGTGGTGATCACACAAGTTTGTGAATATGCTAAGACCCACTGAGCTGTACACTTTAAAAGGGCCCATTGCAAAGCATGTAAATTATATCTTTAAAAAAAAAGATCACTAAAAAGACGGAATAGTGCCAAGGCTGAGAAACTGGTCTAAACAAAAAGCGTGATGCCAACAATATAATATTTGGTGATGGAGCACAGAGATAGAGGCCAAGTGGGCTATTGGGGGCCAAGCTGGTTGTGGAGGGAGATGCCCCTTGGTGCAAGGACACCCACTCTGATCCGTGCTCACGAGCCACTTCCTGCCTATCAGGCGACTTCCCAGGCGGATGAAATCAGGACCCTGGAGAAGGCCATGATGTGCACCTGCATGCTGATCAAAGCGTCCAGGTCCATGGTAAGGAATGTCCCCAAAATAAAGCCCTCTTAACTAGCAGTTACCAAAGGGGAGGGGTGGGGAAGGGCAGGTGGGGAGGGAGGGAGGAGGGGATTGAGGGGTATTATGATTAGTACACATGGTGTGAGGGGGATCATGGGAAAGACAGTGTAGCACAGAGAAGACAACTAGTGACTCTGTGGCATCTTGCTGCACTGATGGACAGTGACTTCAGTGGGGTGTGGTGGGGGCTCGATAATATGGGTGAACATAGTAACCACATTGTTTTTCATGTGAAACCTTCCTAAGGTATATCAATGATACCTTAATTTAAAAATAAACAAACAAATAAAATAAAATAAAGTCCTCTAGTTGAGTAAAGGTGGAGACTGAGCATCTCTGCTTGTCTGGATGGAGTCTGGGTTCTAGATTTGCGAGGATGAGGACCAGCCCTGGGTGAACTAAGCAAAGTGGGGTCCTACCAGGAAGCCTCTTGGTAACGCCTCTGCATCAGTTCCTAACCCACCCACCCCAAGAGCACTGGGGAATCTGTTCATCCAAATGACACCAGGGTCCCCACGGTCCACGTCAGGAGGCAGAATCAGCCCCAAGGAGACAGGCACATCCGGCCCTGTGCTCACGCACATTCTTCTTCGCACCCCCACCTCCAGAGTCACCGTAGTGTCTCCCCTGCATGTCTTCATTACTTCACTGTGCTGAGCCTCATAGTCGCCAGAAAGGAGAAGAGCTCACAAGAGGGAGTCAGACAGCAGCCGTCCTGTGGCAGTCGGGAGGGAAGGGAGCCGACGTCCGGTGCGGCAGTAACATTTTGTAACACGTGCGCACCCTGCATCTGACCCCTCCCACGCCCCTCCCACGCCCACAACGCCCGGGCCGCCGTCCTTCCCTGCAGCTCTGTCTGGTGGGCAAGGCTGGTGTCAAGCCCACCTCACAGGCGCAGGAATTCAGCTCAAAGGTGACTCAGGTCTATTTAGAGCCTGGTTCAGAATCCAGGTTCTGTACAAATAGCATGGACTTGGGTGCATCCCCTCACCACCCTGGACCTCAGTTTTTACATCTGTGAAGTGGATGATGTATTCTCCGTCCCTTCCAGTCCCAACTTTCCATGACTCTGAGCCAGGACAGAATACCTGGTTCCTGACACCGGGCCAGGCCCCCAGTCACTGAGACCAGGCTATGCCGCTTCCACCTGCAAAGCACTTGAAATTGGAGGACCTGCTGCCTCAAATACCTGTTGGTAGACAGCACTCCTTCTGAAGCCAGTCTCCTAAAGCTTTGTCAAGGAAGAAAGACTCTTGTAATGGCAAGGGTGGGGGCCAGTGTGGGTCCCAAAATCAGAGCCCCAGGAAGGCAGGCAGTCTTGCCATTACACACTTCCTGGCCAGGCTCCGTGCACTCCCACATAGACTTTGGGGTGCCCCCTCAGGCACACAGACTCAGGATGTGTCTGCACCGGGGTCTGTGGGCCTGGAGCGGGGTGGGAAGAAGCTGCCTCTCTGGCTTGGTTTCTCCAGGCTGTTTCTTGTTTGGTGTTCCAGGCAGTAAGCATCTCTGCTGTTGTGGATGGAGTCCATGCACTGAATGGACGGGATGCCTAGGGCTGAGAGCAGAGTTATTCTAACCAGGCGAGACTTCTGGGCGGGCACTGCCGCTGTCAGGGGCAGCCTGGCACTTCACCATACACAAAGCATGGGGCGGATTTGCAGATGCTAGTATGGAAAGGTCTCCAGCATATATGCAGTGAAAATAGAAATCCTTTTAAAAAATAAATACTTTAATATAATAATAAGTTTTCTGAAGGATCCATAACAAATAGCGAACAATAGCTACTTTTGTGGACAGGATGAGAGCATTGGAGTGTGAGAGGAGAAAAGAGACTTTTAATCAATTCTTTACTTTCTTGTATGTTAGAATTTTCTGACCATTGCATTTTTTTCTTTATCTTACCTTTCTTTTTCCTTTCCTTCTGCATTTTTATGTTGAGACATTATGTGGGTGGAGAAGTAGACACTTTTCTGAATTAATGATATTTCACTTAAAAACAATGAGATATCATTTCTATGAAATTGGCAAGGATTTAAATAATTTTTTAAAGTATCATTCCCAGTGTTAGCAATGGAATGTATGCTAAAGCTATTCTCATACACAGCTGATGGGAGAATAAATAGCATAAATATGTATTTGTATACTGATATATATGTAATTATACATAAATATATATCATATACTACACCTATACTCCTTATATACTTAGTATATATATACTATACACATAATTATACAGTAATATCATATATAATTATATATAATATATAAGTAATTTATAAGTATATACAGAATATCATTAGTGTACTATATATATTCCTCATGTACTATATTCATACTATTTACATATTCCAAATAGAAATAAGCAATTATGTACAAAGTGTGTGTGTGCAAGAATGATTACAGCCACACACTGGGTACAGCAGCAAGAAACTGTAAACATCCTAAATGTCCCACAATGGGGAAGTGGTTAAGTAAATTGCATTAACTTCATAAAAAAAGATATTATACAAACTTCAAAAGAGATTACTTGAACTCATATTTGGGAAGGAAAATCATAGATATACAGTCATTGTACTATGAGAGGAGAGAGGTAATTCACGTATTTGGAGAAACTTTTTTGGTTCAAGCCTCTAATTGGTGCATCCGCACGAATCCCTCAACAATCCTGAAGCAGACACGGCCTCCGCATTTTCACGTTTCCCCCCAAGACACACGGAGCCCGAGGCTTGCCGCTTGGCTTGGGTGTTAGAATGTGTTGTGGGTTCGTTTGCCCCAAATGGGCCGGGTTTGCATGTAGGACAAGGGGGAGAGTCCAAAGCGTCAAATTCAAAGGAGCCGAGGGAGAGTGGTGACTCAAAGGCCTGGCGCTTAGATCCCCAAGGCGGTGAGAATCCGGGTCGGGGGTGCCTGGGAAGAGCCTCGGAGCCGACAGAATAGCACACGGAGGACGGTGGGGAGAGCGGCGAGAGCCTTTCTGAAGAGCTTGCTTCGGAGTCAGGCAAGGAAGAAAGCAGGGACAGCACTGGGCCACCCGTCATGGGCTCTGGATGAGGGGCAGACTCAGATGGCCTCCATGACGGTCCCAGACCCTGGAGCTGAGAAGGGTGCACGTGGGATTCAAGACCGGCTCTGCCTGAGCCCAAGCCTGTTACATCAATCACAGGTGGGGTGACTGCCCTTCCCTCTGACATGCTGGAGACAGCTTGGGGAGAATCCAGGGGTGGGAAGACGCTATCGGGCACAAACTAAGGGGGCTCAAGTGGGGGAGGAATTGAGTTTTTCTTTCCGCACAGTAACCTCCAAGGGGTGAATGTGCAGGGGAATTGCAAAGCTGAGTAGGTTTTTTCCTGCCCTGTCCCCTATTTCAAGCCTTCTCAGTTGCGTTGACCTGGAAAATACAGAATTCCTTCTGCAGGGCAGACCTGATAAAGCGAATACATCGGGCTTGGAATCCAGGCTGCGTGATTCCAGACACGCCACAGGGTGGAGACACACGGCTGACGAATGCCTATGTCTTGCTCCCAGGCTGAGCCACATCAAGTTCACCCAAACAATAGACTTGCAGAAATGTAAGGTTTAAAAACAAGCATATCCCTGAAGTCATTTTCTAAACCCTGGGTAGGTCCGACCTGGGTTATCTTTCTAAAGGACTCAGACTAATTTAGAAATACATTCCAACTCCTCGGTCCAGTTGTGAATATGCTGATAATTAACCTAACCTGGTTTAATCCTGCAAATTTTGACTGGGGCATCTGGATTTTGGCACAAAAGAAAATCCCAGCTTGGGGGGACTTGCACCGTGGCACCTGGGTGTATCAGACTTACTCCAGTAGAGATTCTGTATGCAACCTACTCACAGACAGCTCTGAAAAAAATTATGCACAGATATAAACACAATAATAAAATAGACGTGACAAAATACTTAGAAAAAACAGGTGAATCTGGGTAAAGGATTCTTTCTATTGTTTTCACAATTTTTCTGTAAGTTTGAAGTTGTTTCAGAATAAAGAGTTTTTTTAAAGCACTGAGCTCTAGGAGTCCTGGATGCAAGATTTAGATTTTCCATTAGCCACCTGAGTGGCTTTTGTTATTTCAGGTAATGTCTCTGGCCCAAGATTCTTCTGTGAACTAAAGAAGGTAATCTGTTTTCACTGCAGTAAAATCATTCCATTGTGTGAATAATCCTCAAGTCCCCACCTAGTCCAAGAAAAGAAAGGAAGGAAGGAAGGAGGGAGGAAGAAGGGAGGGAGGGAGGGAAGAAGAGAAATTGATTTTAGTTAAATATTTTATTTACCCCAATTTATCCAAAATGTTATCACTTCAACACGCAATCGTTATGCTAAATTATCCATGAGATGTTTCACCTTCTCTTATCAGTCCCAAATCTTCTTAAGACTCACAGCACATGTCAGTTGAGACCAGCACATTTCAAAAGCTCCTGCCCACCCGCGGCCAGTGGCCACCCCAGTTTGGACCGTGTGGGTCTTTGTGCTGGTTCCGTTGTCAACTGCAAGTTGGGGCCAACCTGGACCCACCCACACCCTCCCTCTCCCAGCCCCTGTCGGTGCAGGTCATCCTTTTCGGGTCCGAGGCTGGAAGGCTTTCTCCGGCTCCTCACCATTCTATCAAATCTGTGGTCTGGGCACATTTTTTCCTCTTCCTCCTTCCTCTTTGAAGGTCTTGGAACTACAAAAGCAAGCAACCTCTCTCCTCTGCTCTCTGCTGCGCCGTGTCCTCCCTGAAGCAGTGGAGGCAGGAGGCCAGGGAGACGGAGTGGAATACAAGCAACAACCAGGAATGGCAAAAAGGCATCGCTTAGCATTTCCCAACTATTTTCCCAGCACAAAGCACTTTTCTTTGTTTTCCGTGTGTGTGTTTGCATATGTGTGTGTGTGTGTGTTTGTGGGCTCAGGCTGTGGATGGGGTGAGAGGAGGACAGGGGGAGAGGAGGGCAGTGGACAGCTCCCTAGGACAAGAAAGAGCTCCCCTGACTCCCCCATCCCACCCGGAGGTGACAGTTCAGCGTTAACAGATTCCTCTTTTCAGGTTAAGGCTCTAATCCATCAACTTCAGCACCGCTTTGCTCAAATGTCACAGGATTGGCAGAGGCGAGTTTAGGAAATGATGGTTTGGCTTGGAGGCCTGGGGAGTAAAGGGTAACACGGACAGATGCAAACTCTGCGGGCTGGGATGCATTTTATATCAGCTGCATTTGTAGTGCTGTGTTCTGTGACTTCAGTACCCTGCTACGTCGTTTTATCCTCGCCACAAACCTGCGAAGAGTTAGTGTTTTTTCCCCATTTTATAGATGAGGAAACTGAAGGTCAGGCATATATATGTGCATATATATGATAGACAAAGAGATGATAGATAGACGGGTAAGTAGATAGAGATATATGCTGTGTACAGGTATGCTCTATGATTAAATATCTCAGGCAAGAAACGTAAGAAATATTAACATTATCTCTGGATGACTGGGACAGGAATAATGAAGATATTCCCTTTCATTGCATATTTCCCTGTAAGTTAAGAGTTTTGAATCATGTAACACATTACTTAATTTTTAATAAATAAAATATCAAATCAAGTAAAATATAAGTTGCAGTATTTCCTAACAAATCACCCTAGAGCATTCTCTGTTCAAGAAAGAGTCACCAGGCTGCTGTTCTTCATGGTGCAATGATAAGATGTTCGTCTGCAAGGAGCCCTGGAGCATGACTATAACAGAACTTTAAAAAACATATAGCTTGGCAGCAGTTGCCTTTCCCAATGCCCTTCGGTATGCAGAGCTTCCTGAAAGGGAGTTGGGCAAATCTGTGCAGAGTAAGGTAACAAGACTTCTGGGAACAGAAGATGGGCAGCCAGCCTGCTCCCTCGTGCTGTTAGACCTTCTCTGGAAAACTGGGACAGTCCCATCTGAGACCCACTGTTGGGAAGTGATATTAAGGACTCTCAAAGGGCAGCCACTGTAACAGGCAGTAATTAAAAGAGAGTGATGCTGGTATCAAGTCAGACATATAGACCAAAGGAATAAAAAAGTCTAGAATATACCTTTGTGTACATGGTCAAATGATGTTTGACAAGGGGTCAAGATCTTTTGATGGGGAAAGGACAGGCTTCTCAACAAATCATTCTGGAAAAACTGGATATCCACATGCGAAACAATAAATTTGGTCCCTTGCCTAACACATATACAAAAATTAGCTCAAAATGGATCAAAGACCTAAAGACCTGAAGCTATAAAAATCTGAGAAGGAAACGCTGGACCAAAGTGTTACAACATTGTAATGAACAATGATTTCTTGGCTATGACTCCAAAGGCACAAGCAACACAAGAAAAAAATAGATACATTGGACTTCACAAAAATGTTAAGGTTTTGTGTATCAAAAGAAACTATCAACAGAGTAAAAAGGTAACCCACAGAATGAGAGTAATTATTTGCAAGTCATCTATCTGAAAAGGGATTCATAACTAGAATATTTAGACAGCTAAAACTCAGCAACAACAAAAATTCATTCAAAAGTGGGCAAAGAACTTGAATGTACATTTCTCCAAAGACATCCAGTGGCCAATAAGCATGTGAAAAGATGCTCAACATCGCTAGTCACTGGGGAAATGCAGATCAAAATGACAATCAGGTATCATCTCACCTCCGTTAGGATGGCCACTATCAAATAAAACAGAAAGAAAGCAAGAGTCGGAAAGGATGTGGAGAAATCGAAGCCCTAGTACACTGTTGGTGGGAATGTAAATTGCTGTTGAAAACAGTGTGGCAGTTTCTCAAAAATTAAAAATATCCTTTTCATATGAATCAGCAATTCCACTTTGGGATGTATATCCATAAGAATTGAAAGCAGGGTCTCAAAGAGTCATTTATAAACCTTCATAGCAGCATGATTTACAACAGCTAAAGCACTGGAGCAACTCATGTGTCCATCGACAGATGAATGGATGAGCATAATGAGCTACAGATGTACAATGGAATATTACTCAGCCTTTGAAAGGAAGCAATTTTCTTTAATAGAGAATTGTAGACACATAGCAGGCATTGTTTAAATAACTTTTTTTCTCCTGTCTTAAGATATTTTAAACTCCATTGATATCTGTCATATTAAAAGAAGTCCAAAGGAATGTGCCTCTGGTTCTGGAGCCACGGGCAAGCCTTTGCTTCCTCTGGGCTTCAGCTGCCTTGTCTGTGGCTTAAAGGAGACCAGTCTTGGTGCCTTTGCATCTTTCTGGCTCTCTGCCGGTTCTCCCTACTTTCCCAGCAATCCTGGACTTTTCCACGGGGCTGTGATTTACACAGCGATTCGTAGGTACCATCCTACGTGAGTCACGTTCTTTTCCGGGAGCCAAATAGGACTGAGCTCCTGCCCTCCACACACAGAGCTGGAATGAGGCAAAGAAGAGGAAGGATACGCCAAGAGTCAGCGGGAAGGGGGTTCCCCACAGGTCCTCCCCAGAACCCAGTGCTGCCAGTCCTCAGTGAAGCCAGCCGGGCTGATGGTACCAGAGGGACAGCTGCAGGAGCCCAGCTGCCTTGCAAGGTCACCATCAAGGGGAGCAGGCTGAGGGGGATGTGGGTGAGGGCTGGGGGCGCTGGCCCTGGCTTCCTGTGGCCCACAGAGACCTCCAGATGACTGTCGAAGCCAGAGACGCAGGCTTACGTCTTCTTAATCACACTGTACTCGGGCTCCAGTGCTGGGGCCTTCTGGGAGCGAATCCTGCTGGCCTTGGAATCCTGACTCTGAAAGTCAAATGCCACTGAGGTGTAGTGAAGTTCTTCCCTGGGGGCCCTCTGCAGAGAGAGAGACAGGAGGCTCAGGGAGAGGTGGGGGGGCACAGACCCCCAGCTTAGGATGAAGAAAGGGACCCCGAGGGGCATTAAAGAGGCCCAATGTGGGGGCTCTTTCCTGGCTGTTGTGGCCTGTTTCTCTCACAAGGACTGGGCTCCAAGGTCCTGCCCACCCACCGGCTCCACCCCGTCTGGGCAAGAAACAGCAGGAAGTCCCAGGCATCACAGCCAGGGTTCCTGGCATCTACTTGAGATGGTTAGTCAACAAGTTAGAAAAACAAGGATGTTGCTAGTCCCGGGGCCAAATCAAATGCTCATCTACTCCAACCTCTGTCCCCAGCCTCTGCCTGCACTCTTCCAATAATGGGTGGGTCACGGCCCTGGGGAGCAGCCTCTGCCATTATTCCACGTTACAGGGTCTGTGCCTAAGTACGACCAATTTGGGGCATTGATAAAAACTTGAAAAGCAGAGTTGATGCCACAGAGATAATGGACCAAACCAGTGAAATATTGCAGACTTTAACATTGGGTATATGGTATATAGTAGGTGCTTAATAAATGCTGTACTTTATTGACTATTGACTATCACCGACCATCCCAATAAGCCTTTCATCTTCCACCCCATCCCCAGCTGCAATGACACAAAACTCTGGCAAAGTCTAACTTGCCACATTTGCTGTGTGGCCCCATCCCGGAGTGGCACAAGTTTACCAAGCCAGCCCCTCACTTCCCTCCCTGCCCACTGCCACCCCCAAGGTGATGCCTCTGGCATAGTCCAGGGTCCCCATGCTGGGGCCTGGACCCCCATGCTCACCACTATGCTGTATTCCACCTCTGGCTGCATCGGTTGCATGGGCTGTGCCCCCAGGGACCTCATCTGCAGCTCCAGATTTGCATAGCATGGCTCAGTGTGCTTGGCAGCCTGGGGTGCGCAGGGGGTGCAGGGGCTTGGCAGGTGTCCACAGGCCCCTTCTGTGGTCCAGCCCAGAGGGACCTCTGTCCCTGCTCCTCTGTGTGCTCGGGACAGCATGGAAAGGCCCTCCCTCATTCCACTTTCCCTTGGGGGCCAGAGCAGACTGGGCAGAGCTTGAGACAAGACCCGTCACCAGACCTCCCAGGCCGAGTTCTCCCTGCCCTGGGCAAGCACCCTGCTCCATGCATCAGTGATCCATCCAGACCTCCACTGGCCCATGGGGCGGCCCAACACACCAACAGCCCCGTGCTCCCAGCCGGCCACCCTAACACCTCCTGCGGCAGGCAGCCTGTCTTACCTGACTGGAGTTCTGAGGAGGCTGCTGATTCTCACCTGTTAAAAAAACCAAGAGGAGAATAAGGAGGTTGAATCCAGGACACAGCGAGGACGGGATTCCCCGCGATCCATGTGGAGAAGGCCTTTCCCCAGAGACTTCAGCGCTGGGGACCTATCGCTTCAGGTCTGTAGCACGGTAGGAACTCAGGGTTCGCTGAGCAGGTGCATTACTGAACGAAGAAATGAATGAATAAGTGAATGAGTGAATAAGTGAACAAGCAGGAAGGCTCTAGCTGCGGGAGCATGGCCCAACAAAGCTAGTTCTCAGAACAATCAATCAGAATGAGTGTCCCCAGGTGGGAGAAGACAGGAAATCAAAGGCATCTCTGTAGGAGGACCTGCCGCCGGGATGCCAGATTCTGAAGATCTCCTCCGTGGCAGTGCGGACATACTCAACACTACCCAAGTGCCAACTTTACAGTGGTTAAGATGGCAAATTCTATGGTACATGCTTTTACCACAGTAAAAAGAATGCAGATCCAGAGGCCCCACTGCAGACACACCGAATCAGACCCCCGGAGATGGGGTTCAGCATATCTGTGTTTTAACGAGCCCTACAATTTTTTAAATAAAGAAAGAAATAAAAGGAGCTGTCCTTGCAGAGACCTAGAACTGCAGGAGACCACTAGAAGTCATTGGGGGTCATCTGCTCCGGCCCCCTGGGGACCACCATCCCTCTTCTGGGCTGGGGCAGGTGTTCTGACGGGACGGAGGGGGCGCCTACATCACCGGCAAGGATCACGGCAACGAGAAAGTTCAGCTAGGCAGGAGGGCACTGAAAGGGGACCCAGTCTACCCTGGTCACAACAGTGTCCCCAGACCCCAGCACGGAGCCTGGCACACAGTAGGTGCTCAGAACAGCTTTGCTGTGTGAGCGAGTGAATGGAGTGCGTGAGAGGCGTGAACTGAGGGGAGGAACTGTGAGGGGTGTGACAGGGCAGGTGTAGGGCTGGGGGGAGAGAAGCAGACAATGTGCAGACAGCTCCTACTGAGGCCGGAGGCGGAAGGGGACTTGCAGATGTTGGGAGGGAGTCAGGACATTGGAACAGAAAGCCTGTCTCCTGTGACAGAGGATGGAATCCAGGCACACACGGGGGAATCTGCAGTCAGGGATTTTTAGAAGAATACTGAATAGCAGGAAAGATGATACAGTATGTTAAATGCAAAAGAAAATGATTTAGGAAAGGGGTTGCGGTATGAAGCAACCGTTCGAAGACACCACGCGTTCATCAAGAGGCGCCGGGAGGGGCTGGAAGGACATGCGACAGACGTCGGCATTCTTGGGGGCTGAGGGCTTCATGTTCATGTATGGTTAATTCATTTCCTTCTCAGTGCTTTTACTTATTTTTGAAATTTTCTGCAACAATTGCATATCCCTTTTTTAAAAGGGGAGACTTTCTAGGTGAAAGGGCAGCGAGGAAAGGCTGGGACCCACAGATCTGAGGCAGTCAGGCTGGGAAAAGCCTCACATGGTCAGCAGCCCCCATGTGTAGGCTGTTGGGGAGGCGGTACTACGGGGGAAGCAGATGGGGACGAGGAAGTGGTTCGCTTCCCCTGCATCAAGCAGATGTGTCCAGGCTGACTTCTCTCCTAAAGGCAGGGTCACCCCCGGCCCCCACCCGCCACCCCCGCCAAGGGCCCAGCAGGCTCCAGGGCCCAGGTAGCAGTTCAGTCAGTAGCTAGCACCGCCACTGCGGTGGAAAGAGGAACCTCTGTGCCCCAACCCCCATCTCCCTGCAGCTTTGAAAGGCTAGACATGGGTGCCCCTGAGAACCTTCTGCTCATGTCCTCTGAGCTCTCGGAGCAGGAAAGACGTGTAAGGCTCACCCTGCATCTCTGGCAGGAGCCTGCTTCCCCGCGCCAGCCAGGCCCCCAGCCAGCAAAAAGGCCACAGCCTCACTCCTTCCCCTGCTCCTCCATCGGCTTAATTTGCTCGTTGAGTGTTTGTTGAGCACCTACTCGCTGAGTGCCTGACAGGGTGCACCACACGTGTTTACTCTTTAAATCTGAGCTCAGAGCAGAGCAGCTGGGCCACAGGAGCCTGGAGCTGCCTGGGGTGCCTGTTGTGGCTGGAGATACTACATAATATATTAATTCAAAAAATACTGATTGTGCGCCTTTCAAGCCACGGTCCCTGATATTAAGGAGTTACATGGGCGGGGGTGGGGGTGGGGGAAGGCAGGCAGGCAAGGATGCAGGTGGTGACAATTTGTGACAGTCAGTGAAGGCATAGAGGTACACCTGGGGAGGACCCCCTCTTTGGGGGCCAGGAAAAGGTCTCAGAGGAAAGGAAGTCTAGGACCCACTAGGAGGGGGCCAGGGAAAGAGGACATGGAGGTCCTCCAGGTGTCCAGAGCAGAAGCTGGAGAGACTGAGGCTGTGGCTCTTGCCAAGTTACAGGAAGTTAGAACAGCGCACGGGGTCGGTGGGGAGGGGCAGATCATGGAGGGTCTTGACTAGAGGGTGTGGGAGATCACGGAAGTGCTTTAAATAGAAGAGGAACGTCACAGGGCAACCACCCAAGGCCCCACCATGGGAAAGGCCTCCTGCTGGGGTGCCACCTTTCGCAGCCTGTGTCCGCCAAATGAGGGACACCTCCTCTGGCCTCTGCCCCCCATGGCCACCCAGGACATGTGGTCTGTGGGTATGCATTCAATGCCATTCTGGGGAACAAAGACACAGACCCGGAGGATGTGAGAGTGCGGTCAGGGCCTGCCCACCCTGGGGCGGGGGGCGGAGGGAGCTGACTCACCTTTGGCGCGTCTCTGAACCATCCTCCAGGCCAGCAGCGTGCTTCCCCCCAGCAGGAGCAACAGGAGCGTTGACAAGGGGAGTAGCACTTGGAGGCTAGGGGGAGACACAGGGAGGTGTGGCCTGCTGGGGACCTGCCTTCCCTCTTTTTTCTCAATAGATAGGAGACAGCATAAAGTCTCCTTCCTACACATACCCCAGTTCCCGATCCCTCCACAGACACACACGATTTACTTAAGAAACTTACAGAGGGTCCTTATTCAGATACAAGAAGACACGGATGCACCTTATTTTCTTCCTTTTTTCACACAAAAGAGGTAAGTATAAAAACTTTTTTTTTTTTTACGTAACAATACATCTTGGAGATCTTTCCTTGTCAGTACACAAAGGAGTTCCCTGCTCTTTTTCCCAGCGGTGTAGCATTCCATTGCACCGACGGACCATCTTTTATTTAACTCTTCCTTCTTAAGGGGCATTTCTTCCAGTCTCTTGCAATTATAAACGTCGCTGCAATAAATCACTTTGTAGTGCTATTTCCCATGTGGACAAGCAATAGCAGATTTACAGGGAAGTTGACACAACTTTCTTGAGCCCCAGCCTTGCTTGGGCCCCTTCCTGCATGCCTTGTTTGCATTCACAGGGTTTTAGTCTTTTTCATAAATATGCCCCTCAACCCCACCACGTTGCACAGGCTTCAGGCTGTACAAAACCTAGCTTTGCCCCCTGTGTATGTATCCACAGAATCAGTTTCTGGAAGTGGGGTGTTTAGGGCCTGAATTTCACCTCGCCTGGTATTAAGACTGTCACTAGGATTGTGGGAAGACCTTTGAGGTGTCATATAATAAATAGTTGGACTTCCTTTGTCCCTGGCCCCCAGTACAGAGGCTCTAAATCCATGGGATTTCCCTAGTAATTGGTGTGCCTTCATTATTCACAAGCCCCTTGGATCTCACCCAAGTTTCTACTAAGATATGAGATGACTCAGGAGGGGGGTTGGGCACCACAAGGACCAGCCATGTGATTACAGATTTGCGGCTCTGAGCCAGCCTGAGCTTCAGGGAGTGGAGGTGGGGTGGGGGATTGAGTTCAATCATATGGCCAAAGATTCAACCAATCACGCCTGTGTAATGAAGCTCCAGTATAAACTCTGGACACCAAAGCTTTGGGGAGCACCCTGGTCGGTAAAGATGCTGATGTCCCAGGAGAGTGACATGCTCAGAAACTCTGTGTTCAGGAACCCCCCAGACTTCACCCATTGTGTCTCTTCATTTGGCTGGTCCTGACCTTCATCTTTTATAATAAAACCACACCTGAAAGTATAGTGTTTTCCTGCATTCTGTGGGTTATCTAGCCTATTATTGAACCCAAGGGAGTCATGGGGTTCCCCACACCCATAGTCAATCAGAAGTATGATGGCCTGGGGATCTGCCAGAGCTCTGGCATCTGAGTCAGGCAGTTTTACGGGACTGAGCCCTTAACCTGGGGGTCTGTGCTAACTCCAGGTGGGCAGTGCCAGACACAAGGTGGTCTCAGAATTTCTGTGCACCTCAGAAATGATTTATAACTGCATGTGTTTTTCTGGGGAGAGAGACAAAAAATGTCAGATTCTCCTGGGAGTCTGTGACCCCAAAAAGGTCAAGAATCACAAATTTAGAAGGAAGAACCCAAGACTTTGAAATCTTGTAAACCTGGGTTGGAAGCCCAGACTGCCTCCTGTAGCTCCATGATACGGTCAACTGCTAACTTCTCTGAGCCTCAGTTTACTCATCTGTAAAATGAAAGTAGTAACAGGACAGGGTTGTAGTGAGGAGCAAATGAGAACATTCTTGTGAGGCATGTAGCACATGCCTGGCAGGATATGGTCAGCCCCACTACATGTTACTTCCCAGCCCTCCCGCCCCCCCGCCCCCCCACCATCTCCCCAGCTCCGGAAGCCCAGGCAGGTCTGCCCATCAGAGATACAGACGGACCTGGTGCACAGAGGTCCCCAGCGAGCAGGAGTGTGACTCCCGTCCCAAATGGACCACATGCCAGGGCAGGGGGTGTCCGCCTGAGCTCCTCCTGAGGGAAGGCCCACCTCCAGGACACAGGGACAGGCAGCCTCACCTGAGGCCCTGCTTCTGCTGGAATTCCTTCCGGTTGCTTGCATGGTGGGTGACATTCCCTCCATCGGGGGCAGGGGATGACATAACTGTAAGTGCTGTTGTGGTTGTCGGGCTCGTGGCCTTGCTGGGGACACCCATGGGCGGGGCTGTCGTTGCTGCTGGTGCAGAAGCACGAATCAGACCTGGGAAGCTCTCTGACTCTCCCACTACTCATCAATACCTTTGTGGTTTGATTTCACACCAAGTCTACTCAGGCAGGACGGAGGGTCCTGGGCCAGGGCAGCATTTCCAAACAGGGTACTGGTACAGCCCCCAACAGTTCTGATCCCATCCTGCAGAGGAAGGTCAGGGCCCTCCGGGGAGCCCTAAGTGGCCTCTGCACCCAGCCCTGTCCCCTCCAGCCACAGCCACATGCTGCCTGCCAGAGAGGTCTGTCTGAACTGTAATGTGACAGGTCACTTGTTAGATCTCCCACTGTGCACAACACCTTCACCATGCCCCGTGCCCCCTGCCTCTCTGCTCAGCTCCCCACCATCCCCCATGCAGCTCTGGGTTCTGCAGGGCTGACTCCTGGCGCGCTCTCTCCTCCGCACACTCTGCTGTCTCTGTGGCACTCCACCTGAAGGCACCTTCCTATCCCTCAAGACTGAGCAGAGGTGCCAGCAATTCCAGGAGGTCTCCCTGACTCTCTGTCTTCTTCTCTTTCTCTCTCTTTCACACACACACACACACATACACATATACACACACAAGTCTCCCATTTGATTTCTGCCTCAACTAATCTGACCTGAGCCTCCTCAGGCAGCCCTGGGTAGGAGTGTGTATGGCTCACCTGGGATCACAGACACCACAACCTGGAAGGTTGGGTCTCGCACAAATCTGTCAAGCCATGGTGTATCGATCCCACACCAGTAGGTGCCTGCGTCCCCCTCCGTGAGGCTTTCCATGGTCACTGTGAAGGTGAGGTTTGCAGGATGGTCCCTGATGGATACGCGGCCTTTCCGCCCTGCTCTCTCTGACCCTGTGGTCTCCACAATCTTCCACGGTGACAAGCATGAGTTCCTGCACCAGTATTTGTTATTTTTTGCGAAGTTCTCCGCATACTGACACTGCACACTCAGGGATCCCCCGACAGTGCCCATCACGGACTTGGGGCCGCTCAGAGACCAACAGCCTGGAAAACACAGTCGAGTACCAGGTCCTCACACATGGGCCTGGGGCAGGGGCATCTGGGGGGTCGCCCTCCAAAGCTCTCCCCTCTCTTATTAGTGGTCACCATCAGCCAGATCACCCTTGAAATGTCCTCCCTCGGTTCCCCACAGAGACTTTTTTTTTTTTGAGAGGGCATCTCTCATATTTATTGATCAAATGGTTGTTAACAACAATAAAATTCTGTATAGGGGGGTCAATGCTCAATGCACATTCATTAATCCATCTCAAGCCTAGCTCTCGTCAGTCTCCAATCTTCTGAAGCATAATGAACAAGTTCTTACATGGTGAACAAATTCTTACATAGTGAATAAGTTCTTACATGGTGAACAGTACAAGGGCAGTCATCACAGAAACTTACGGTTTTGATCACGCATTATGAACTATAAACAATCAGGTCAAATATGAATATTCATTTGATTTTTATACTTGATTTATATGTTGATCCCACATTTCTCCCTTTATTATTATTATTATTTTTATTTTTAATAAAATGCTGAAGTGGTAGGTAGATGCAAGATAAAGGTAGAAAACATAGTTTAGTGCTGTAAGAGGGCAAATGTAGATGATCAGGTGTGTGCCTGTAGACTATGTGCTAATCCAAGCTAGACAAGGGCAGCAAAACATCCACGGACACAGAAGATTTCTCTCAAAGCAGGGGGGGTGAGGTTCTAAGCTTCACCTCTGTTGATCCCCAATTTCTTACCTGATGGCCCCCCTGTGAGTGTGCCTGTCTTAGGTTGTTCCTCCCTTGAGGAATCTTACCCGTCTCTGGCTAACCAGTCATCTTCCGGGGCCATACAGGGAAATGTAAAGTTGGTAAGTGAGAGAGAAGCCATATTGTTTGAAAAGGTTAGCTTTTTACTTCTTTGCAGATTTATGCCCTGTGGCTTCTATGCCCAGCACTTGTCTCGAGGTATCTTTACCATCTGGAGGAATTATGATACTCGGTAAATTCGGTATGAGGCACGAATTCTATTTAAGGGTTGTAATTAGGAAGGAAGAAGAAAAGCTATAGAGGTAGCAGGTGGAAGAAAACATGGGAGGATTGATTATTTCTTTGACATATCTTCTTGTAGAGTACCTTAAGCATGTATAGGTTTTAAACTACCAACTAATTTGCACTCACATATTAACATAAAAGGAATACGGTGACATAAACAAAGCAAATCTATAATTACCATCCATCTCCAGTGAAGCCAAGAAAACCATTTAGGCACCCTAGGCATTTCCCACAGAGATTTTGATCACAGCAGCCGCCTCCTCCAGATTCCAGCCCCATTTTCTGCTGCCTCTCCCACCCATCACCAAACAGGGGCCTCCCACCTCCAAATGGTGAGGACTGTATGAACTCTCCCCCAAGGGCCCTGCTCCCCCCGAGGGCCACCCCCACCCCTGAGCATCCAGGGACTTGAAGAATGGCTCACACACTAGTCTGTTTCCACCAAGGGAATACATCCCAAGGCAGAAAGAGTCCAGAGAGTTCACAAGGACACTGGACACATGGTAAATCATTCACACACACAGTTTACTGATGACGACCTCCAGTTCATCTTGTGTCTCACTGCAGTCTGCCCAGCTCCTATGGACTTAATTTTCAGGAAGCTCATTTTTTGTTTCCAAGATTTACTTCTGATCTTCCCAAACAGTTCTCAGAGATGGAGCAGGGAGGGTGAGTGTGGGTGAAGCCAACCCTGGTCACCACACTGAGGACACATCCCTACCCTGCTCTTGTGTGTGTGTCACAGGTGCCTGCATCACCTGTCACAGGTGTGGCTTCCACGGAATGCTCAGCAGCTATTGCTAAGGTGAGGTGGAAAGGGCCTAAGAAGAATCTGGGTTCATGACTTGGCTCTGTTCCACAGCAGCTGTGTGTTCTGGGGCAAGTTACTTGAGCTCTCTGAGCTTCAGATGCCTCATCTGTGAAGTGGTAGGCCTCACATGGCATTTGGGGGCATTCAATGAGATGGCGTCCAATGTCTGGCCAATAGCATTAGGTTCAACCATATGAAACTGCAGATATTCAACGGTTTTTGACCAAGAAAATAGGAATATCATAATTCCTGTTCATAATTCATAAGATTCAATCTAATAAAAATAGAGAACCCTCTGGCTTAATTAAGCAATGAAAAGAGAAAACCACAGATACAGAGAAAATGAAAAGAAATCAAGATGGAACTTTGTAGAAATTTTCTACAGGTAATGTGCAAAACTGAATAATGTGTGATTTTCTAGAAAAATACAAATCACTAAAATTGGCACATATCAAGTGCTTAATAAGTAAGTATCTGTTTCAGCCTTTATCCAAGATGATGTTCCTGTGCCCAAGGCCTAATTCTAGTCCCTACCATTTCCTGGCTGTCCTCTCTGTGCCATCTTTCTCTGCCTGGGTCTTGGCTCCCCTCCCTGAACTGGGTCATCCCAGTACCCCCACCCACAACGCCCAGCCCTGTCTGTCTCCAGTGTCTGACTTCCCTTTTTGAGCTCCCTCTCCCTCTGTCCTGTCTGCCTCTCTGTCTGTCTCTCTCCCGATTTGCTTTACTCAGCAACAACGTAAATAAGCCATCCTTCTGAAGACAACCCACATCTGAAATCTTGGGTGAAAAATGACCACCATTTCTCCCCAAAGTTTCTGCACCTGTGAAGGTTTGGTTGTAACCTAGAGACAGGGAGGTTGTCAGGAAACCTTCAGCTTTATTTTGACGCTTAGCTGGATCAGACACACTTCAGTACAATCTCCCAATGTGCTTCCCCATGCTTTCACCCCTTCACAACTTACTGCCTGCCCCTCCCCACTAACCAGAAACACAGCAGAAAAGAGACCACCCTGCAGCCAGGGGCCTCCCTGTATCCAAAACTCTTCAACCAGGAAGTTTCTCTGTTGTCCTAATGCTTTACCGTATGATCACAAAGCCTCATCCCAGATAATCCCGGGTAAATGAGTGAATCCTCCATCTCGAGGGGTCAAGGTGCATACACACCCAACCCGGGAAGAACGGACAAGGAAAGTCAAAGCTGACATTAGTGAATGAGGGAACAGAAAAACAGTGGAATTAGGATATACACTGAAAAGCTGATTGTTCTTTTGGAGGGTCAAACAATAAACATGCTAGTGGGTAGCCAAATCCAGAAAAAAGGAAGACACACACATAACCAATTTTACACAATTTTCATTTGTTAATTATGCCTTGATAAAGCTGGGGGGAAATGCAAAAAAAAAAAAAAAGAAAAGAGTTATTTCTTTTTCAGTAAAAGGGAGCAAAATCCAGTTTCACAAGTTGGTTCTCTCAAACCGTCAAGGAACAAACAATTCCAGTTGCATTTAAACAGTTGCAGAGAATATAGAAGCAGGAAAACCTCCCTCAATTCTTTCTATGAAGTCAGCCTAAGATACCGAGACGAAAATATGGCTGAACTTCTTAATGTAATTCACTACTTTAGCAGTTCCATGGAGAAAAAGATAATCATGTAAATAACGAAAAAGCATCCGGCAGGTAATACTATTGTTTCTAAAACGCTGTGTAAATGGACACATCGTGTGCCTTCTTCATGCTCAGTGGGAAACACTGCCCACCTGCCGTGGCTGGGGACAAGGCAGGGATGACGGCCACCTCCTCGGTCCTGGGCTTCATTCTGGTGCACCAGGTGGTGAGGCAAGAACTCAGAGAAACCTCATCAGAAAGAAACCGCAAACCCTCACCGCGCACGGATCCCGTGCAACCGCAGGGCCCCCGGAGGGTCAGGAGGCGAACTAGCAGAGCGAGGGAGACCAGTCTCCGAATTAACTCACAAACAGGAGTCGCTTCGCTACAGGTGGTCATTCAGCAAACAGAACTGAAGCAAACATGCCACTGGGAAGCAAAACGACCAAAAATATCTCAACTGCCCTGGGGTTGGGCCTCGCAGGGCGGCACGGGCCGTCTGAGGTGCGCCTCCGAAAGGCACGGAAGGTCCCCGCGGAGAAAGCCTCCTGCCCCCGCCCCAGGCCTCTGCTCCCCTGCACGCCACCCACCGCCCGGCTCCCGTCTCGGAGCCCGCGACGCCTGCCCAGCAGCAGCCCTGGCTACCCGCCAGCGTCCCCGAGGCCCTGGGGTTCCTGCCAGGCCCCACCCTGCCCCCACCTGGAACCGCAAGCGGGCAAGCAGCCTCCGGTCATCCCGGCCCTGCCGGGACACTCCACCCGGAGGCGCCCTCGAAGCCCTCCTGGGAGCCCACCTCCGCGCCCAGCACGCCCCCGCTGGGCTCCTCAGAGACAGATCCTCGCCCTTCCCTGCAGGCTGCAGCCCTCTGGCAGCCCATCCGAGATCTGGGGGGTCCCACTGCTGCCTCCCCTCATGCCCGACCCCACCACCTCTCCCAGGGGGCTCCTCACCTGGGGTCCAGAGAAGCAGCAGAGCGGGAGGCAGCCATGCACGAGCCTGCCGGGGCATCTCTGCGGCTCACCTGCCCGCAGCCCCGCCTACTGGACGGGAGATCCAGGCCCCGGGGAGGAGGGTCAAGCCTCCAAGGTCCCCGCTTCTGCTTTTCTTTATTAGGTGCTGCTTCCTGGTTCAGTTTCTCTTCCTATGTTGGTCAGAAAATGGAATTGCTGAAGGAGCAAAGCTCAGACACCCCAGAACGGGGGTGCTCCTGGTGAATCCAGCTGAGTGGAAGCTTCCACAGATACTTCCCATGAAGAGGCCCTGAGCTCCCCCCGACTTGCAGGCCTGCTCACCCCTTATGCACCCCAAGACAGAGGGCCGGGTTCCTTCTGGTTGTGCCCAGTAAGTGCCCTGGTTCCCTGAGGTCAGGGTGAGCACCCTGTGGGGCAGAACAAGGGCCTTGGGCAGCACCCACAGGGAGGCCCCTCTGGGAAGCTCCCCTTCCATGAGCCGCCCAGCTCAAAGCCTAGACCCCCAAGTTGGCTCAATGACCTCAGAGGCCCTGAGTGATTCCTAGTCTTGGAAATGTGTCCTCAATTTGGCCAGAAGGTCCTCAGGCTGTGCTGCCCGCACTGGACCCGGCTCAGGGCTGGGCACAGAGTGGGCACTCAGAAAGCCTGCAGGGACCACTCCTTCCCTGACCCGTGTGGAGTTCAGACTAGAAACATGCACACGTATTTCCTGTGACAAGGGTCCCAGCTTGCACAGAACAGCCATATGAGCATAGGAAAGCAGCCCTCATGTGTGACGTGTCACAGGAGGGCTTGCAGTTGTTGATGCCAAGGGCTGCCGTAGGGAGCCCTGCCCTAGCTCTGGAGCTCCAAGAACACCCTCCCCTCCCACTCACGGCTGCTCCTCTGGGGATTTTCACTCTCCTCCCTCCATCTTGCCACAGGAGGACCTTGTCTGGGAGAGTGCAATGGAACCAAAAAGACTTGCCCATTCTCCTTCTGGAAGATTCCAAGCACAGTGTTTGGTGGTCACTGGGAGAACCTCTGTGATAATACAGTCATGGATTAACTAAAGCCACAGTCCACAGCCGCTAGCCACGACGCCCCGTGGCATGCTCTCTGCTTGGTGCTGGGCTCCGTGCGGTCTAGATGGAGGGGCAGAGGAGGCTGTGGGCAGGCAGATGGGTGGCAGGCCCGGCCAGAGGGCTCCCTGAGGCACCCTGTCCACAGAGCGGCTTCTTCAGGCAGGCTCTGTGCACCCATCACAGCTGCCTGGGCCTGGAGAGAATGTCTACCCCCAGCAGGAGGGCAGAGACTAGGACCTGGTCCCACAGGGCTCTGTGCCGCTCAGCAGGAATAGCGGTGGGGCTGGGCTCAGTAGGGAGAGTCCACCTGTGGCCTGCTCCTGACTCCACCGGCGAGACAGTCTGGGGGCTTCCGCAGTGTCCCAGTGACTGACCGGGGTCGGGGCATCCGCAGGGGCAAGGACGTGGCTGACTCTTCAAGGTCATTCCTTCTCCTCAGCCTTGTCTGAGCCCCCTACTCACTGGTTCAAGGCTGCGCTGAAGCTATCTCCTCTGAAGACAGCCCTGTCTTCTCCAGACCCCTCCGAGCCTCCCTCCCATGTCCCTGTCTCCACCAATGCCAAGGGGTCACCATATGCCCTCCTTCTCACTGTGAGACTGTAAGACTTCACGAGGCAGGGACCACGCAGGACCCACAGCCCCAGGCCCACATGCCCACTGCACTTCCCAGGGAAGGACGCATTCAGGAGCTGGGCCTGTCCCACCCTCTTGCCAAACTCTGCCCCCAAGGAAAAGAAAGCGGTAGAGCTTAGAACGGTGCAAGCATGGTGAGTCCATCCACCTGAGCACATCAGATGTGTGCGCTCCACCTAAGCTACATTTTAGCAGAAACTAGGTACAAACAGAGGCCAGCGGTCTCCTCACCTGGAGGGGAAGCTGGCGCAGCATCAAGCTGCTCATCAACCCTCAGCAGCCTCTCCCAGCCCCCAGGGACGCACAAAGAGGGCAGGTGCCCAAGGGCCAGCCTCCCCCCAGCACTGGCCTCCAGGGGCTCCTGAATCACAGGCAATAACCTGGGATCCCTCCTTGGGTGGGAGGGGCTGGGCTTGGGAGGACCCCTGGGTGTGACAGGTCTGGCCTCTGTGTCCTGGCCCTGAGCTGCCTTGTGTGCAAACTCATTCAGGTGTTTCTCCTTGTGTGAAATGGGAAACACTCCTGCTCACTCTGCCAGCTCGCGGGAGGCTGACAGTGAGGCCACAGGTGTGGGTGTGCATGTCAGTCACTTAAGCTGTGGTTTCCTGAACAGCCACCACGCCCAAGTGCTAATTTCACCCCTCCCAACTCAGAGAGATGCCATGACACCCCCAGAAGTACCCACATCTGTCCACCACACTGACTCTGGGGGGTGACTGCACAGGGCGGGGAGAGTGGCTTCTAGAAGGCAGTGGAAGGCGCCCAAGCTGCTGACCCAGGGGTGCGCTGGGGAAAAGGGTGTTGGGGCCACAAGAACCCAAACAGACTTGCCAGGGTATCCCCATCTTCCTGGCCTCCCCAATTCCACTACCTCCTCCTCCCTCCTCACACAAGGGCAGCCCCAGGCATCCTCCTTTGTAGACTGACACCAGACACACTTAAGGAGTCCCTGTCCCCTCTGGCCCCTGTGTGGATCAAAGACAGGGGTGGGATGAGCCAGCAGGCAGTCAGTTCAAAAGCTTCTAATATTTGGCTTTGGGAGACACGTTCAGCCTTGAGCTTGAGTACATGAGTTCTGACCTTCTGGGTATGACCTCAACTCCCAAGGCGTCAGGCAGGTCAGAAGCAACAGACACGCACACACAGACCCTATGACATCTTGAGCCCACCGCTCATCTGTCTCAGCATCGTGGCAGCCTTCGCAGGATGTGTGTATTTCACAGGACCACTTCAGGCAAGTTAAAAGTTACAGTGTTTGTAACAGCTGAGCACTAAGTACCGACGTGGCTGTGTCTCCACCCATTCCAGGACAGCAGGCGGTATATAAGCTGCCCGTTAGGAAAGGGTGAAGCCAAACGTGTTGCCCCACCTTGCCCATCTGGTGTGTTTCTGGTTTCCTGTGCCTCTCTGGGATGCACAGAGCTCTGGCCCACTTCCACTTTCTGCGTCTCTTAGTATATCACAAAATGAAGAGACTCTAAAAGAGGATTGATGAACATTAAAGCATTTAACAGATAAGGCTTTTTACATGCAACACACGCACACTCACACGCACACTCACACACACACACACACACACACTCATATACAGGGCAAGAAATAGGGACTATTCTTCAGCCAACTGCAACATGTATGAAAATGGGAATTCATGGTGTGGGCTGGTAATGGGACCCATAAAACTCTGGGACTTAGGAATAATATCAAGTTTGAAGAAATGTTCAAAAATTGGGTTCTGGTAATGGTTGCACAATTGTAACTTTACTAAAAATCATTGAATTTTACATTGAAAATGAGTTAATTTTATGGTGTTATGCCCAAATATTTTCAAAGCACATTTGAAGCCCGTTGTGAATATGTGCCAAGAGACCCTCTCTCCACTCCCCTCCCCACACCTCCATCTCCATCTCTGCATGCCTCTCCTTGTTTTTTACTCCCCATCTGCCCGACCCTCCTCAGGCCCCTCCTGGCACTGATCACGTGTTCCCCGAGCATGTGTGCTTTTCACTTCTTCCTGGTTTCCCAGGCCTCTCTGGGATGCCGAGAGGTCTGGCCCACTTCCACTTTCTGAGTCAAATTGCTGATCTTCTCCTTCCTGCAGAGTGAGAGGAAACAGAGAAAGCTGTCAGCAAACCAAGTGCCTAAGAAGTTACAAGCTTCTGAGAGGAGTGGCTGTCTCTTCCTCTCCCAGGGAAGTGAGGCGCTGGGTGCAGTCGTTGGGGGGCTGTGTGTCCGGAGAGCTGAAGGCAAGCTCTCCTGCCCTGCTTGCCTATCCATTTCTGGGGGGCCCCAGAGGAACACAGGAGGATCCTGGAGATCAAGGGTGGTGGGCAGGGGCGTGAGCGAAGACTGGACAGAGCAGAGCTGGGGTGGGCCAGGTGGCCGAGCCTGGCCTGGGAGCAGGCAGGCCGTGGGGTGGTGCTGGAGAGACCCAACAAGTCCTGGTCCTAATTTCCAAGGTGGCTGGAACCAGGGAGTACAGACCAGGCAGGTGGATCCAGCAGCCAAGAGGCGGCGCAGCCTGCAGCCCCACAGACAAGCTGCTCTCCTGGAACTCAAGGTAAATTCTGAATTGGCAGACCACAGGCGCCCTACTGCCATCTGGTGGTGATCGCCAGAACCTCCGGCTTCCTTGGACAGGTAACTTCTCATCTCTGCACGCCGCAAGTGGACACACATGCAGGTGTGCGACGTTGATCCTTCCAGATCCTCCAGCCAGTAGACCAGGAACAAGGAGAAAGCTCCAGCCCCTTGGAGGGGCAGGCCAGCCCTCCGTGGAGGGGTCAATGGGGCCACACCCAGCCCTCAGACAAGGCTGCTCAGGAGGGATGGGGGGCATGGGACACAGGCTCTGGGGTCTCTGGGGCTCCCAGCCAATAAGACCCAAGAGACACACAGATGCCCAAACAGCTACCAGCTCTGAGGCCAACCTGGGACCGTTCAGCTGCCCCATTAGGGTGAACAGGCTGTTGTTCCTCTTCTTGCCTCGGTTAGAGTGTTCTAGAAGAGGAGTGAGGTCGAGGCTGGCGTGAGGGGTTGGGGCGGGCAGCAGCCTCACCTCAGGGACGAAGAAGGCAGAAACTGGGAAGCAGGTCTCATGCCTCCCTTCCATGCCCAGCTCCACCACCCCCCTGCCCCCGTTAAGTTCTCTGGGTTCAAGGTGGCCCCATAACAAGCCTCCCTGCTGACAGGAACCCCTCTCTGAACGTGTGCTTTGGCCACAGGGGAAGAGACCCAAGGATGGGGCTTTAAATGTTGCTGCGGGTTCCAGCTGCAGAGAACAGGAGGCTCGGCCTCTGTGGTGGACAGCCTCAGGGGTCAGAGTGCCTGGTGTAGGCTTGGGGTGCGGGTGCAGGGCCCAGTGGGGCGGGGCCAGAAGAGGCACGATCCGGGTGGGACTCTCCAGTCCCACTGACCACATCTGTTTACGTGGAAGCTGGCAGGGGGCTCAGTCCTGGATGCATATTAGACTCATTTGGGGAGCTTTTTAAGAAAAAATACCCATGACTGAGCTACCTTCCTAACCTCCCTCCCTCTTTTCCCTACCCAACTGCACCCCAAGATTCTGGCTCAGTTGATCTGGGGGTGGAGCCCTGGCTCAGCACCCATGCCCTGAGGAAGAGGGAGGGTGAAGGATGCTGCCAGGGAGGAAAGAGGATACAGACAGACCCCGGACACGCCCAGGAGTGGGTGGGGGGAGCACAGAGTCAGGACCCCATTTCAGGGAGCCCCTCTCTAGTCGCTGGATCACCAAGTCTCCCCAGAGGAGAAGGGGGCTCCTACCAGGGGACTCAAAGTGGCAGCAAAGCCTGTGGCTGCAGGATCTGGTGTCCCAGTCCCAGTCCTTCCACAGGAGCAGCCCCATGAGGGTGGCCCTGAAGGTGGATGAGTGGGGAATGGACACTGACAGTGAGTGGGGAATGGACACTGACAGTGACGGAGAGCCTGCACTTTGGGTCTCACTGCCTGGATTTGATTCCCAGTCCTGCCACTGACAGTTGTGTGACCCTGGCTGATTTATTAACTTCCCTGACCCTCACCTTCTCCACCTGCAAAATGGGGACAATAATTGCACTGCTGCCTAGTGTCCACACCCCGTAAAGGTTTGGGGTTACTGCCTTTACTGTCTTTAACACCCGCCCCACCCCCGCCCTGTTCAGAAGCAAGCCCTCTCCTGAACAGCCAAAACCCACAGAACAGCCTTCGGACCCCGCTCTACACGTCAGCTCAGACTTGTCTTTTCCCGCTTTCCCTCTTCTTTCTCCCGTGGCTTGGGCACCCCTTTCTCACCTGCCCCTCATTATCCTAGGATAGCCACGTCTTTCAAAGGCCCAGCCCGCCCCTCCCCACCAGACTTTGTCCAGAGACCCTTACGCCTACCCCAGCCCCACTTGGGCAGGTTGTCCAGAATCAGAACCCAAACCCATGTCCCTCTAAGTTGAGGGTTCCAGCCGAGATCTAAGACACTGCCATAATCTCTGGCTCCACCAGGGGGCACTCTATGCCCAGGTGCAGTTTATTGGTTTATTTGGCAAATAGTTTTATGGCTACTGGCTTGTGCCAAGCACTGGGACCAAATTGGGAAGATGAAGATAAAAATATGACAGGAGATAAAAGTACTTCCAGGAGAAAACAAAGGATTACCTTAAAAGGTAGAAGTAGTACTCAGGTCAAGGCAAAAATACCAGAGGTCCCTTCTTTTCTACCGGACACAGAAAAAGGCCCAGACAAGTGGCTGGGAGGAAGTGGGGGTGGGGGTGGTGTCCTAGACCTCAGCTCTGAGCACCTCCATCTCAGTCCCACTTGATCTCTATCCTCCTTGAGAAATTCTGGTTGGAGAGTGGACAGAGCCCTTGAAAATTCCAGAAGGCTGTCTGGCCTGACCCCAAATGGAGCCTCAGCTATGGGAGATGCTGGGGGACCAGTTTTAGGTCCTGCCCCCACCACAGTCCCAGAAAGGTGAGGATGTGGTGCTTCAAAATTTCCCCTGTCCACCTGTCACCCAGGTCCTCCCAAGCAGCTGTTACAGGACCAGGTCTGGGATGGGGACAGTATACAACTCTCATCTAGATCTCTAGCACAGGGTCCGTGCTTGGCTAGTTGTATCAGATACCTGGGATACAAGTTAAGAAGGCAGGTTCCTGGCCCACCTCGGACCTGCCACAGCAGAGCTCTCCAGGGCTGGT
The DNA here is from genome assembly GCF_040802235.1 of Manis javanica. NCBI lineage: Eukaryota > Metazoa > Chordata > Mammalia > Pholidota > Manidae > Manis > Manis javanica. The sequence continues at coordinate 177,049,855 of NC_133159.1, read as the reverse complement.
GCTGGCAACCTGTCATTGTAACAAGCTCCTCAAGACAATGCCTACAATCAAACTGGTTTAGGAAACCCTAGTGTGCAGGATTTGTGGGGTGCCTGGGACCCTACTTGTGATCAGAGGTGGTAGCAAGGACAAGGTTGGACAGAACAGGGCTGTCCTTGCACACAAGAGCCAACTTCACAGATGATTGTTGAATGATTTGATTCAGTGGGAGCAGGATGTAAGGGCAGCCTCTCTGCACAGGAGGGTGGAGATCAGCAGCTCTGCCGCCTCCCCCAGCATCCTGATACCCCCTAGGGTTCCCAGAGGCAGGGGCATTAGCGTGACTGTTCCCTGCTGAGGTAGAGCCATGGAGTCCTAGTTGAGAGTTCAGTGCTGCGCTCACCGTGCCTCTGCATCCCCGAGCACCAGGGGTATCTGCCCAAGCATTGTATGAGCAATGAAAGGCAGCCAGTGGTTGGATTGATCCAAAATTTTCCAAAGCTGTGCTAAGAACAGACTACTAGGGGTAGGGTAAGGTGGCTTGGACCACCTCTTAGTTACTGGTAGGTTGTGGCCAACAGCATCCTCCTATACAGACTGTCCAGCCTGGCATGCAGCTTGCTCAGGGGCACTCAGAGGATGGGTCCAGGCCTGTGTCCTGGCAGCAGACTGAATTGCGAAGGAGGAAAGGGCTGGGAGACCCCAGTGAGGGGAAGTTAAGTCCAGTGAGACCCCAGTAGGTGGAGAGCAAAAAGCACCAGAGGAAAGGATTTCAGGGTTTGAAATTTGGAGTTGGAGGGAGTTCCCAAAGACACTTATGACCCTTAGGAAGATAAAACCTGGAACTGCTAAGGTTGGTGCCAGACTGAAGCCAGATTCCCTCAAGAAGTCCTGACTCTGTCCTGGAGTCCCCCTTCCCGGCTGGTCCCAGGGGAGCCTGGCTGACCCTTCAACCCTCTGGGCCAAGAGTGGCCAGAAAACCTTCCCTGGTCAGCATTAGGACAGCGGGGGCAGGTGGCTGTCCTAGGGCCACCTTGACACCGGTGGTGGGTGATCTCTCTCCTGTTGGGCAAGGGCTGGCTGTGCCCTGTGCCCTCCGCTTGGAACATGACGCTGCATTCAGGTGTTACCTCCTACCCCTGCCTCCTTTGAAGAAGGCATTCTTCAGCTGCTGGCACGGGCATCCCGGGCTCGGAGCTGGTGGCACTGCTCACTCCTGGGGGTAGCTGACAGTGCCATGTCTCTACCACCCAAGGAGGGGAGGCACCGTGGCTTTCCTGACTCTCGTAGGGGGTGACTGTGGGCCCACCGTGACATCCAATCCCAGCTCCCTGACCTAAGGATGCTGAGGGCACAGGCTTGCTCCTCTCCTTCCATTGAAACAGGAAAGACGAAGAAGCCCCCCAAACAGAGGGACATTACTCTTCATCTTTGCTCCCTGCCGGCCCTCCCTTGAACCAGATCTGTAGCCCATATCTGGGAAGGAGCATGTGGATCTCAGTGGTCTTGGATTATGGACTATAGATAATTTTCTCCATTTGTTAATGCCATCTGTTTTCCTGGAGGAAGAAAGGAATCTCAGCAAGGCGGTGCCAGAGAGACCAAGCACCGTGTAAGGATGTCCCGGTGTCACAGAGAACCAAAAGAATTCATGTGCAGGGGCTACTTGATGTAACAACTTCTCGTGCAGGACATTACACAGAGGACGTGCTAGGGGCCTCATCCAAAAGGAGTACCCCAGGTGTTGTGGGTTGGATCTCATCCCCCCATATTCATAGGGTGAGGTCCTAGTCCCTCACCATGCAGCGTGATTGGAGGTGGGATCTTTCCAGGAGTAACCAAGTAAGGTGCGTTCATTAGGGTGACCCCTAAGCCAACATGACCGGTGTCCTCATGAAAAGGGGAAATTTGGACAGAGACACACACAGAGGGAAGTCCATGTGAAGACACACAGGGAGGAGAGGGGCCTGGACAGACCCTCCCCTCGCGGCCCCAGAAGGAGCCGACCCCGGACGACACCTTGATTTCAGCCAGCCAACCTCCAGAACTACCAGATGATAAATATCCACTGTTAAACCACTCAGTCTGTGGCACTTGGTCAGATGGCTCCCACAAATTAATATGCTGGGTTTCCTACTCACTGGTGCCCATGGAGAATGGACCTTCTAAAGACTCAAACACTCCCCTCTTGACCTCATGATTATGACCTTCATCCCAGCTCAGGCTGTCCCCATGGGCTCCACTTCCCAATCTGAGACACCACCTCTCCCAGGTAAGTCCTCAGCCCCTACCCAGATACACTGACACGTGCACACGTACATGGTGGCTTTATCCTTGCCTCCCTGGAGTATGACATCACCTTATCCATATGGTAAAGTCACTATAGAATTCACGCAGAATAGTCAGTTCCTCCCAGAGACACTTGACATGTGGCCAATATGGGGACCTGGAATGGAGTTCATGGACATGAAGAGAGAGGGTTGTGTGCCAGGCAGACCTGGGCACTAGGAGACTTCCATGTGGAAGCTGGTGCCATTAGAATGATGGCAGGGAGCAGCCTTTAATAAATATTGATAAAAGACTGATGAATGAAGGAATTGATGAGTCAACTGTTAATCCCGTGTCTGTATTGTCTGCTCTGAGAGACACAGCTGTGTTTTATGACAATGAGCTACACATAGAGAAGCTGCAAATTGCGTCAGCAGGTGACCTGTTCCATGAATGTCAATCTGACTGGGTCTTCTCAGAATCACAATTATCCAGCAAGGTTGGGTGGGAGTGGGTGTGGGGGTCCCATGAACCTGCATGCAATGAATGCACTCTCTTCCTCAGGTCCCTCATCCTCAGCTGCCTCAAACATCCTCCCAAGGGGACAATACCCTTGAAAAAACAGGCAGAGAAACACTGGACTCGGAGGAAGGACAAGGAGTGAGAGGTGTGGCCAAGGACTGTGGCCCCTGGAAAGGGTGGGCAGTGACAAAGCAGGTCACTGCGGAGGGGGGCAGAACTACTCCAGGTGAGCTCACTTTGGGCTCCTTTTCTTCCTTTCAGATTATTAAAAAAATATGTTATTTATTTTGATGGAAGAAGGAAGGGAGTAGGGAGGGAGGGAAGAAGAGAGAAAGAAAACAGCAGAAAGTCTCCCTGTCCTTCATCTGCCTGGTCTCAGGGACCCACTCCCTCCACTTTAACCTGTTATGGTGTCTTTCAACTTCTTATGCAAATACAGGTAAATATGAATATGGGGGGCGGGGACAATATTAAACCTTCCCCCCTTAAGTGTGGGGCTGGGTGCTTTGGAAAATTCTACTTTGCAATGTGGGCTGGGGGTGGGGAGGGGGTGGGAGTGACAACAGCATCTGCCTAGCCCCCTGCCCTCCACCTATGATGACCATCCCCAAATAGGCCTGGTTAATGATTCATATTTGTGGTCCTTGAAGCCCCACTTCCCGAGTCCCTACCTCCATGTGGGTGTATATGTGCGCCTATGTGGCGTGTGTGTGTATAAAGTTGCCCAATTTTTGCCTCCCCTGTGGAAGAGAAAACAGAGCTGAGCCCTTGGACGTCTGGCAGCCCCAAGGACTGGGGTCCACCCTGAGCCTCTGCTGGCCAGGATGCTGCCCTGACCCTCAGTCCCCTGTCCCAGGCAGCCCCTGGGTTCAGTTGGTGGCCTTAGTCCACCATGGCCCCTCTTCCAGCGGCTCTCCATGAACCCCGGGGCTGCCTGATTGATGGACACCATGTGGGTCTCTTTCTGGTGCCCCAGCTACACTGACTGGTAGTGACAGAAAAATATGAGTGCCCCACATCCCCTGTCCGGGACCAACCTCCACATCCAGGGCAGGAGCTCAGGTGTTTACACAGTGAGAGTTGCTGGCTGGTCACATGCCTCCCAAATGCTGTGAGGCTAAGGGTCACAGTGTCCAGGCTGACCTGAGGCATCTGAAATTCAGCATGGAGAAGGGGGCCTGGAATCCCATAAGGAGTCCCGGGCTGGCAGGGACCTCTGGCTCCAGACTGTGCCAGAGCCCATACCCCAAAGGAGTGGTTCTCAACTCAGGAAGGAGTTTGCCCCCAGGGTACATTGGGCAATGTCTGGAGACATTTTTGGTTGTCACCACTAGGATGATTGTGGTTCTACTGGCATGTAGTAGGTGGAGGCCAGAGATGCACCTACAACGCACAGAATGGCTCCACCAAACATGATCCAGGCCCAAGGGTCAAGGGTACCGGCTGAGGAGCACCCCCACCCTCCTCCAGAGGCAGTGGTAAGGCTTCCTGTGCACCCTTACACCCACCCATGCAAACGTGATGAGCCAGCCCAGCGGGCCGCCCGGAGGAGATTCTTCCTCTTGGGGGACACGGAGCTGTTTCCCTGACCCCCGGCTTTATGCGGACGCCAGAGACACAGGGAGGAATGCTAGTACCAGCCAGGGTCCGGGGCTCACTGTCCGGAAAGGGACAGGAAAAAGGTCCCAAATCACTGCAATCCCAAGAGGGGAAGCTGAGTGTAAGGTCTTGGCAGGGCCCGGAAGGTGGGGAGAGGGCACGTGGCGCTGCCAACCACCCAGGGAGGAGCGGGGAGCCCGGACGGGAGCCGCTGAGACAGCCGGTCCAGGCCGGCTAGCCGAGCGCGGGATCCAGTTGCAGGCGTTTCGGGGCGGGGCTTGGGCGGGAGGCAGGAGGCGGCCTCGGTTTGGGTGGGGGCTGGGAGGCGGAGCTTGGGCAGGAGGCTGGAGGTGGCCTCGGATTGGGAGGGGCTGGGGGCGGAGTTTGGACGGGAGGCTGGAGGCGGCCTCGGATTGGGTGGGGCTGGAGGCGGAGTTTGGGCGGGAGGCTGGAGGGAGCCTCGGGTTGGGTGGGGGCTGGGAGGCGGAGCTTGGGCAGGAGGCTGGAGGTGGCCTCGGATTGGGAGGGGCTGGAGGCGGAGTTTGGGCGGGAGGCTGGAGGTGGCCTCGGATTGGGAGGGGCTGGAGGCGGAGTTTGGGCTGGAGGCTGGAGGTAGCCTCGGGTTGGGTGGGGACTGGGGGCAGGCCCTGGCTAGGGAGCTACGTCTGAGAGCCAGAGGCACGCCCTCACCCCAACCTCTCGCCACCCGGGGGCACGGGGCACAGTGTGGTGTTTTCTGGGTGTCTCAACTGCCACCCCCTCAGGTCAGGGCCGCAGCTCAAACGTTCGATAAGGACCCGATGAACCCCGATGAGCCCGCGGGCGCTCCGGTGCCGTCAGAGAGTGGAGGAACAGCTGTCGTTTGTATGAACCTAGACGCTCGGCGCGGAGCAACCAGTACCCGGCGCCTCCCAGGACTGGCTCGAAAAACCTGGGAGTCATCGGAGAGCCGGCTGGAGTTCGATCCCCTCCCAGGACCCCAGTTTCTGCTGCAGGCACAGACGCGGAGGCCCTGCGTTCGCCCAGTTCTGTTCCAGACCTTGAGTCGAGGCTGCTGGGCGTATCCTCAGCGCAGCCCTGTGGTTTGGGGCCCATTCTCAACTATTGGGGGTCCCAACTCCAGGGCTTAGGCAAAGCTGGAGCCTCGGGGTCCATCTTACAAATGAGAAAACCGAGGCAGTCAGGGGAGCTAACCAAGGTCAGGAAAGACCAGGTCCCACCTGAGGAACCCTGTTGGCAGGAAGGGTGTCACTTGAGAGGTGCCTGGTGGACGCACTATCTGCCTGTCTCATGCCAACATGGATCCGGGAGGGAGCCCACAATCACTGCGCCCACTTCAGCCCTTGGGTCTGACCTGGCAGGGGAGTCAAGTTTGCCAGCCCCTGGAGGGCAGGGAACCGGTTTTTGCTCCTGTCTGTGCCCTAGAGTAGAGGCTCAATGAACATTTCCTGACAACTGACAGCAGTTCAAATCCACCTCTTCAATCTGACTTCTCGACTTCCTGAGCGCCAAGGGCCTCTTTACACCTTGTCAACCCATCAGTCCAGGCACTGCCAAGGGTCCGTCCCTCTCCTTAGCATCTCCCTCCAGTACCCGTCTTCCCACACACCCTGGGGGCCAGGTGTGTGCGGAACTGCAGGGAAAGGAAAGATGTGGCCCTCCAGAGGGCAGGAAACAGAGATCTGGCCCTGAGGCCAGTGTGTTTGGGCAGGAAACCAGCCAGCTAGCTCCTGGGTGCTCTGGCTTGGCTGTGACTTTCATGGAGTGACCTTGAAGGGGGAACACTAAATATGAACTCAGGGTGTTAGTACTTCCATTTTAAAGATGAGGAAACTGAGGTTAGGTCAAGAGGGCTGCCCAAGGTCACAAAGCTAGTTAAGGAGCCAAGATCTGAACCCGTGGCCATCTGATTCCTGGGTCACATCCACATCTCTCTGTGGCAGAGCTGCCTCCTACTACAAGGGCAGTTAGTCTTTGTTCTCACCTCCTTCCCTGAGGGTACTTGTGTACTTCAGTCACCCACACCCCACAGAGGGACCTACGGCCCTAACCTCTGCCCACCAGCAGCTCTTCTTCAAAGAGATGGAGGTCAGAAATCTCTGAGCCCTGAGCCGGAGGAGGATGCGGTTAGAGCATTACCCAGCTGGTGCAGATGCTAAATAATTCATGTGGCTGCTGGAGCACGGCTGCAGCTTCCGGGAGGGCCTGGAGTGCAGGCAGCAGGCAGCGAAGTCTGGTCACCTGCACCTGTGCCTGACCTCAGCACTTCTCCTGGGGCGAGAAAGTGGTAGGCTTGGTGACAGTGGGTTAGAGGGCTGACAAGCCCTTACTGTGTGACCCTGGGCAAGTCACTTTACGTGCATGAGCTGTAAGGGGCCCTGGAAAAGGGCAGGAAAACCACATGTAGGAACTGGGATGCCGTGTGTGGCACTTGGGAGGTCCTCCAGACCCAGGGGAGGTACTGCTGGTCCTTCGCTGCCCCCCCCGCCTCAATGGTGCCTTCCCCACTCCAGCATGTTAGGCTGTACAAGGACTCTAAGGCTCCCTGCTCCATACAACCCATGCCCAGCCTGTGTGGGCAGGTGGGGGAGGGATGCTGGTCCTGGAGTTCGCTTGTTTTAGAGGTTCATTTCCTCCCTAGAGAATCAATCCCCAACCAAGGTTAGTTGGAATCAGCCTTCATTGGTCAGGAAGGCAAGAAATAGGTTAAAAATATGTACTAAATCCCAGGAAAATTAATGCACACACAGACTCGGGGTAGTTTAATCTCTTACACTTAGAATAATGTCATTTAATTCTGGGCCATTAGGAAGTCCCAACCACTATGCTTCAGGCTACACTTTACAGGAGTGGAGTGGGATTTACCAGGGTGTTAACTTCACATTACCTGCAGCAGGTTCTAGCTCATTCCTGTTTTCTTCCCTTTGAGGCTTATTTGTGAAGCAGCTGGACATCTTCTGAGAAGGTACTGCTTTCCTCCTCAAAACTCATCTATCTTTTGCGCTTGGCCAAACTGGCCTAAGCATGGCCGTTGAGTATTCCTGAAACCAGGCAGGCCTGCCGTCTTTTAGGGACCCAGCCCTGCCCAAGGCCCACTCAGATCTTGGGGGGACTTGGGCTACACACACACATACTCACTGCAGGTGCTCTTTGTGGCATGAGACCATCACCTTGAAAAGACAGTGCCTTTATTCACCCTAAGGGATCTTGGGGCACTAACCTAGATGGGGAAGTCTGAGGTGCAGACCTCCCCCATCAGAGGGAGGTAATACTCCATTCACAGAACTGAGCGACCCAGTACGATGGCTGTGAATGATGGGGGGACGGCACACTTGTGGGCCTGGCCCTACTCTCTGTAAGGACTGGTCACTCCACTTAGCTCTGGAAAAACATCCCAGTGACAAAGCCACAGGCTTCTGGGAGTGGAAGATGGCAGTGGCAAAGGAGAGCCATGGGACTGTATGTAGGGCCATGTCAGGCACAGCCCAGCTCCCCCGCGTGGCTTCCACCCTGGCCCCCATCTCAGCTCCCAGAGGTGATGCTGGGCTGAGTATGTAGCCCCAGGGCACACCTAGGGAGGGTACCTTGAATGATCCAGGTATCAGGTACCCCAAAACAGGATAAAACCAGAGACAATGCTACAGTGATCTCACTCCCACCATATCTGTCTGTGGTGCCAGCATCATGCAGGTCCAAAGGATGTCCCCCACTTCCCTGGGTGTCCATCAGGACCCCCGGGAGCATGTTGGGGTGACCAAGGTGAGGTAGAAATCTGTACTTCTGCACATCAGGAAATGGCACAATCTTCAGTCCTAGATGCTACTTGTCTAAGGGGCATCCATGTCCCACAAATCTCAGTCCTGGGAGAGGTCTAGAACCCCAATCCATGTGGTCCAGGACTCTCAACTGGTCCCTGAGAATGAAACTTCAACCCCCAGCTTGTGTCTTGATGGGACCCAGTTCACTGAAGGTGGTGAAGAGATCGAGGAGCAAACGGGCAGGTGAGTGAAGCGCCAGAGGGGCTCAGATCTGGGATCCACGGACCATGAAGACAAGCGGCGTCTGCCCAGGCCGAGGCCAGACTCTACCTCAGCTCAGTGGCCTTCCGCGGTCCAGGTGGCGGCAGGAGGCCCTGGTAAGAAAGGCAAAAGCCGACTTCGGCCATGATTTGATTCCAAAGACTCATGGAGGAGACTCATCTAGGTGCAGAGTGGGACCGGCTGATGCTGGACACCAAGGGTGGCCAGGAAGGCATCTGAGGGTGGCCACGAGGAGAACCACAGCACAGGGCATGGGCTCTGATTGCGGGGAGGGCATCAGAGGGGGATGGAGGCAGGCTGGGGGTCTGCAGACAGATCCTTGTGGCCTCAGTCGCTTGGGGACCAGGAGGGGCTGAGCTGGGCTGCAAGGGGAGAGGCCTTAGAGCCCCAGCCACATGCCTCGGGCTTTCACAGGGCTCCCCACTCAGTCCATTGCTTCAGGCCAGTGGCCTCTGGTCCCTCCCAGCTCCAGTGACAAGGGTGGGGAAGGTGGTGGGCCCTGCCCAGCCTGGACACAGAGGAGTGCGGACATCAGGATGACGTGCGGTCCAGGGAAGAGGGCGTCTAACATCTCGTTTTATTTTGCGGGGACTGGGCCTAAAGTAACCAGAAAGAGTAAGAGTCAAAGGGTACCCCACTGCTCAGGGCTCGAGCACTGGTCGTCACTGAAGAAAAGAGTGTTTAGAGTTCTGGGGGGGAGGTTGGTGCCATGTAACATGGAAGTGTGGGGGAAGTTCGATTTTTAAGTTCTGGCAACCTTTCTCTCCCAACAAACTTTTTTTCCCCCTACAACCTGTATCAGAAAAACAGCTTCTGGCTAGTTGGGGAGAAACACTCCCAAGCCTAGGAGGGGCAGGCTTAGCAGCCCCCTCACAGAACCTTGAGCCAGTGTCCAAGGGTCAGGACACCGCTGCTCTTCCAAGCCCAGGCCACTGGGGCCTGGTGGCCATCCCACAGTGGGCCAGAGAAAAAGGTCTTCGTGTTTTCTGAGAAAACCTGGCCAATCTTGGTGTAGCCACTTCTAGAAGCTACATGGCTTTTCTGGGTCAATTTGGTCTCCTATGAGAAGGGCTTGGAAAACTACACCACTAACTTACCCCTAAGACCATGTCTCACCCTAAAATGGTATGGTTCTAGGACTTTTTACTGTGGAAAGAGGAGAGAATACTGTCCCTTCCACCTTTCTGAGCATCCATGATATTTAAAATGAGTTTTTATGGAAAGGCTTTGTTTGCCATAAAGGACTGAGCATTTTAATGACCACCCAGGAATGAAACCAACCAGAACTGGCCCAATGCTTTCCCTCTTTGGAAACCCACTTTGTCAACTGTCCCCTCAGAGCTGTTCTCTTCTACGTGTGCACAACTTGACCTAACTGTTCTCTTCTATGTGTGCACAACTTGACCTAATAGCATGGAGCAGAGTGATCCTTCACCTCATCCCCTAAGGATCTTAACCACCATTTACCTCAAGACAGTCTGAAGTTAGTCCATCTTCCCTTAATACACTGCCTGGTGTCCCCACATAGGGCAAGTGGACAGGGTCCTGGAGGAAAGCTGCCTGGCTTCCCAATCCAGCAAACCTCAGACACACGACTGTCCCCTAGACCTGAGCCGGGCCCAGAAATTCATTCTGATGACACATGACACAGAGGCTCAGCCGAGGAGTCCCTCCGTGAGCAGAGATGTCAGCTACTCACCCTGCACACAAGGGAAGGGCAGCTGCAGCTTTCAAAATGAGCTGGGTTTCAAGAGAGGAGGAGAGGGAGGGACCTCCCCAGGCCACAGCAGAGAGGCTCAGCAGCAGCTCAGAGCCCAGGTCAGAAAGGACATTCCCAGAGCAGGGGTTAACAAAACAGGACTGTGTTTATTAGGCACCTTTGTTCCTCACAGAGGAGCAAGACCCGGGACAGACGTGCCTGTCAACTCTCTCAAGGTTGCAGAATGCCTCCGAAGACTCCAGACAATGTAGGTGCTGACCGGCTGCCACCCCGAGAAGAATACTATTTGACTGGAGCACAGCTGCCAGGGGACCCTGGCATGAAGCCAGGGTTGGCTCCTTGACTCCACAAATACTGAGGAGTGGGTGGGGGGCACCTGGGACACCCACCCATACAATGGCAGATAGGAAGGGCCTTTGTGTCTCTGAGTGTCACCCTGAACCAGCAAGGGGGTGGAGGCGGGGGACGGGAGAGCACGGGGCTCCTGGGTGGGGGAGTCCCTCACCCAGGACAGGTCCCAAGGGGCCTCCCCACATCTGCCTGCCTCCTCCAGGCTGCAGACTCAGTCCCACACGTAGGGATTTCTAAAGACCTGAGAGTTCTTGCCGTCTTTCGGCGGTGTGGCCGCCTGGTGGCTCTGAGCTGCATACATGTCTTCGGCCCTCAGGGTTGAGTTGGCACTGCCCATCACCTGGCTGTTGGCAGTGGCCCGTGGGAGGATGACGTCATAAGCTCCTTCGGACTGGAAGGAAGAACAGGCGGTCTCACAGCCAGGTTCTGCCAGGGCGGATGCACACACACCTGCTTCCTACAGGGCTAAGCCTGCCAGCTGCTCCCCCTTCCCCGGCCCCCCAAGCCAGGCCCCAGTGGCAACCTGGGATGGATGACTCCACTTCTGGAAACGGAGTGCCAGGCCTCTAGGCATGAGCACGAGCACCCCACCTCTGATGGTCCTGGGGCTTCTTGGCATGAACGCTCTTTTCCCAAAGATCCTCTTCTCAAGCCCCCTCCCGCTCCCGATTCCTTAGGGGTCCTGGGAGCCCAGGGGAGGGTGAACCATGCTGAGTTGCTCTTCTGTCTGGTGATGCTTCCAGCCTCCTGCCTGAGTCCCCCAAAGAACACCCAACACCCAACCGCATCACAGCTACTGGTTAAGCTCCTGGGTGGGCTCTGGCTGTGCCCACACATTTCTTATCTAAGAGTCTGATCTGTAGACTTAAAACCCAAATTCTCTGCTTGGAACCTGCGTAGAGCTCCAGTGACCCTGTTCCTATGTGGGTTAGCAATGTTGGCTATGGGGTGAAGAGGGTCTTGAGGCACCCATCCCAGCAACCCTGCTGGAGGGACGTTGAACAGGCCCCACCTGCCTTATCTTACAGGAGGACCTGCAACCAACCCCGTGCAGCCCGAAGGGCCCAAGCCACCTTCTGCCTAATCAGAACTGGGGTGGGGGTGGGGGTCCTCCCACCTGTTGGCGGATCTCCAACACTCCTTCCCTGTGTAGCTCTGAACATCTGGATTGGTAGACCTCACACCTGGATGAGCATCAGAGTCACCTGGACTGTTTGTTAGGTCCTGCCCACAGCTGGTTGGGCCCCACTCCGTGTTTATTAGGACAATAAATGTTAGACAACTGATAAATGTTAGACAACTGGGGTGGGTGGGAGGGAGGGAGCTCCAATCTGTAGTCTTTGCAGATTTCTGTGGGTGATTACTCCCATTCTGGCAGATGTCCAGTTATCAAGGTGACAAGAGATGCCAACTGTCCATTCCATAACACCACTGGCCCCACCCCATTTGCATTTTTAGCAAGTTTCCAGGTGATGGAGTGCTAGGGGTCTGGGGACCACACTTGAGAATCACTGTGTTGGATAAAATCCGGATCCTCCCCCCAGGGAAGGACTCAGTGCACACCAAGTGGGTGAGGGGTGGCCAGGGTGGGGAGCTACTGAGGAAAGGGTCCTGTGGCCATCCACAGCCTGGTGGCTCATGTTCAGAGACTCCTTGCCCATCCTGGCTCCTGGCCACAGGTTCAAGCTTAGGAAGAAGGGGCTGGAAATTCAGTCCCTTCACCCTGCTCCTGGGTCACGGCAGCGAGGGGGCCACCCTGCTGACCTCCCTCATTTCCTGTTCCCAGCATC